>NC_062544.1:162573996-163773996 GCF_016906955.1 Phacochoerus africanus | reverse complement strand
AGCAATTAAGTTTGAAGCCAAAATTTACCTTTGTGTCTCTCTGTGATGTCATTGCTATTATGTCACTCAGATCACTGAGTCTTTGTTAGCTAATAGCTGATAACAATGTGCCTGTCCTAATAGAGTTATTACCTTCCATGAGCATCAGGAAGGGTTGCCTGTTCACCTACTACCCAGCAAGAGTAGGGACCAATCATCTGGGTGCCAGGAATATTTATGAACCCAGTGAGACATCCTTTGATTCACACTCTGGAGGTACTCTCGAAAAATCTGCCTATAAAAGGGAATGATTGCCTCTTTGATCAAAACTTCCTGTCGACTTGAATAATTTAGAATGCTGTTATTGGTACCAGTGCAAAAAATAAAGAAATATTTTGGAAATCTAACTCGGACTTTGTTTATCCATGCTTCTATGCAGCCTCCCAAAAATCTACCATATCACCAAGAGACTGTGCTTGGCAGGCACATTTTCCCTTTTTCCTTCTTTTTATGGCTGCACCCGTGGCATATGGCTAGAGAAATGGACCTGCAGCCACTGGCCTACACCACAGCCACAGCAACGTGGGATCTCCTGCATCAGTGACCTATGCTGCAGCTTATGGCAACGCTGAATCCTTAACCCACTGAGTGAGGCCAGGGATCAAACCCGCATCATCACGAAAACTATGTTGGGTTCTTAACCCGATGAGCCACAGTGAGAGCTCTAGCCAGCACATTTTTCAGACCAACTTCCAGAAAACGTCATAATCAATTCCCACTTTCCTGAACCTCTGGTCCTAAAGAATTTGACTTCTTTACATGTGATGGGAATGTTAGTCTCTTTCCCTCAAAAGTAGGACAGCTGTGTCCACTGCTCTCACCCACTCAAACACATACACTCACGCCACACTCCAACACACACTGCAATGGAGGACATCGTAGACAGTAATTTTGTACTTCTATTAGTTTTCTTCTAGAGAAGAATGAAGTTGGTATAAAGCTCCCTTCCCACTCCAACACAAACCCAATTTAAGTCTTAACATAGGAAAAAGGGGGGGAGTTCCCATTGCAGCTCGGCAATAACCAGCCTGACTAGTAGCCATGAATACACGGGTTTGATCCCTGGCCCCGCTCAGTAGGTTAGGGATCTGGTGTTGCCCTAAGGTGCAGTGTAAGTTGCAGAAGTGGCTCCAATTTGGATCTGGTGTGGCTGTGGCGTAGGCCAGCAGCTGCAGGTCCGATTTGACCCCTAGCCTGGGAACTTCCATATGCCATGGGTACAGCCCTAAAAAGCAAAAAAAAAAAAAAAAAAAAAAGGTCTTAACAGAGTTTCCTGGGATTATGTAGTGTTTCTCTACTTTGTTAGCTGTTAAGTGATCAGAGTTTTCAAGCTTAAGGTCTCAACTAGTGTTGTTCCAGGCTTAACACGATCTTTTAGAGTGATTAAAAATGAAAGCAAAAGAATACCACAGTTTTGTTAGGTAAAGAAAAAGTATGAAAACAAAAGAAGAAAAATTTGAACAAAGTGGATACTTTTTTAAAAATTATTTTTACTAAGGAAAATCATGGTACCTTGCAAATCTGGGGAGAGGAAGAAGTCTGTTTGAGGTTATTCTGCAAGGCTCCTTTGACAATTCTAATTTTGTGCTCTCACAAAAGCTTATAGAATTAGAGTTTGAGAAGTTTGATGTTGAGCGTGACAACTACTGCCGGTATGATTACGTGGCTGTGTTCAACGGTGGGGAGATCAATGACGCGGAAAGAATTGGGAAGTATTGTGGCGACAGCCCCCCGGCGTAAGTAGCACCTGTTTTATTCATTATTTTTCAATTTTTTTGTGTGTCTTTTTTTTTTTCAGCCTTTTCTAGTAGCACCTGTTTTAATTCGTTAATATTTTAGGGGCCCAAACCTTGTGTCTCATTAAGCTGTCCTATTATACTGTATCTTCTGGAAGGTTTTGTGTTGGGTTTTTTGTTCACAAATCCCTGAGTTCTGTGGCAGTGGGATGCATGCCTTACAGCACCAACACAGACAGTAGCCAACCCAGGGACCAAGCAACATTAATGGGAGTGTAGAGAGAGGCCTCGGCACCCAAAGAGAAACCAAAGCAGAGATGGTGATGCCCCAGAGGCAGATGCTGAGCCAGGGCCCAGGTACTTCACTGCCCTGCAAAGATGACGTCAAGCATCACAGTAGAGTGAGAAAAATTCTGAGCGAAAATCAGGGGGTTGATTATTGCAAATGAAGATGAGGAAATGTGGAAGATTCCCACAGATCCAGTGATTTTATGTGATCAGGGATCTGTCCTGGACTTGGGGCTTTATGCTTCCATACTATTGGTCATTGTCACCAGGCAAGCCTGAAACGTACTGCATGTTTAGTTATCTATTTTATATAGAATAGTGTGTGTATGTTACTCCCATACTCCTAATTTATCCCTCTCAAGACAGTGTGGTTTTAACAGAAAGAGAGAAAAATTTTAAAACACCAAAGAGAGGCCAATCTGTTTCTGCAGATTGAATACATCTCAGAGACACACAGATGGTGAGCAGATAAAGGAGGGCCCTATTGAAAAAGGATGTAGGGACAGTTTTGGTTCATATAGGAAAAAAGAATTATATTCATATCTATATCACACAAAAATCAATTACAAATGGATTGGGAACTTAAATAAGAAACTTCTTTTTTTTTGGTTTTTAGGGCTGCACCCACAGCATATGGAAGTTCCCAGGCTAGGGTTCAAATGGGAGCTATAGCCGCTGGCCTACACCACAGCCACAGCAACACCAGATCTGAGTCAAGTCTACAACTTACACCATAGCTCACGGCAACTCCAGATCCCTGACCTACTGAGCAAGGCCGGGGATCGAACCTGTGTTCTCATGGATACTAGTCAGATTGGTTTCCACTGAGCCACAGCGGGAACTCCTTAAATGAGCAACTTAAATGAGAATTTCTGCCTATCAAATACACCTTAAAGAGAGGGAAAAGAGAAGGTACAGAAGGGAAACAGATATTTGTTAAACATTTGCCATATTTGACAAAGACCTAGGTCTAGGTTCCAGAACATATCAAGCTATCTTAAAAATTAAGGAAAAGACAATAACTCAGTTGAAAAAATGGGCAAAAGACGTGGAAAGACATCCCCCAAAGAAGGAAGCTGTATAGTGAATAAATCTTTGAGTGTGTAAATTGGAAATCAGTTTAGCAATATCTGATAAAATTGAACATGAGCTTATGTCCTCTCACCTACTGTAGGTTGTACACCTGGCCTTCCTGGGGTGTCCACCAAGGACGCTTTAGTCCATGTGCATCACAAGACATATCCAAGCATGTTCTCATTAGTGCTGTTTTAATGGGGGGGGGGCAGTAAACTGCTCACTGTTGATCAACAAGAGAAGAGTTAAGTTCTGTTATAGCTCACAGTATACATCAGTGAACACAGAACAAGAATCTCACAGTTATTGAGGGTAAAAAAAAAATTTTAAAGACACAGTATCCTTTCATTTATGTGAAGTTTAAAAGGATGCGAACTTATGGAATACATTGTTTCATGATGCCTGTGTATAGGTAAATCTGCAGGTAAAGGAAGGGAGAGGAGTAGCACAAAACTCAAGGTCCTGGTTGCCTCCAGAGGGTGGGGGAGGGGTGATGGGGGAGGGGCTGTTGAGCATCACTCACTTCCGAGACAATGCCTAGAGTAGCTGGACCATCAGCCCACCAACTCACACTTTGACCAGAGGAATATTTTTCTCTTGTCAGGGAACCTGAGGCATAGGGCAGTACAGAAAATGAGAAAACCCAATTGGGGAGCTTCCCCTCCCCCCGTTAAATGTGTGACTTGGGGGGGCGGTGGGGGGAGAGTAGTGGTTGGTGGGACATCACTTCATCACTGCTGTGCCTGATTCAAGACAATACTAATGAAGTCAGTTCAGAGACACTTATTACACCCCAGGCATGTGGCGTGCACATGGAACACAAAGATAAATAGAAGATACAGAGGCAAGTAGTGGGAGGCACCAAAGCAAGGCAGACAGGTAAATGGGCAGATGGGTAAAGGGTGTCCTGGTTGGATTTCTGACAAGGAGTCCTTTGGACCAGCTGGGACAAGAAGTAGGGAGGTCAGGAGAGGTTTTAGGGAGGAGATTATGTCTCTCGAATCTGAATCTTGAAGGAAGAGTTGAGTTAGAGGCACATGGGGGGACAGACAAGCAGAGGGGACTAGTCAGTAAAGATACACAGGGGAGGAGTTCCCATCATGGCTCAGCGGTAATGAACCTGACTAGCATCCATGAGGATGCAGGTTCGATCCCTGGCCTCGCTCAGTGGGTTAAGGATCCAGCATTGCTGTGAGCTGTGGTGTAGGTTGCAGATGCAGCTTGGACCCCTTATTGCCATGGCTGTGGTGTGGGTTGCAGCTGGCAGCTGCAGCCCCAATTCAACCCCTAGCCTGGGAATTTCCATATGCCATGGGTGTGGTCCTGAAAAAAAGAAAAATAAAAGTAAAGATACACAGGGGAAATATATGTTCTTCTGGAGACTAAACTTTGAGTGGGGGCCCAGAGAGAGAGGAGGCTGGGGGTTGAGTTGGGCTCCACATGGGAGCCCTCCAAGTGCAGTTAGGGGAAGTGACAGGACCAGTGCCTCTAGAACCCCCGTCCTAGAAAGAGGAGCAGGGAGGCTGGTGAGGAGGCTGTGGCAGTGGTCCAGGTACAGCTTTAGTAGTAGAGCTGAAGAGGAGATAGATGAAGGAGTATTTATGAGGCAGAATTGGCAGGACATGGTGACTGGTTGGCTGTGGTGACTGAGGAAGAGAAAGGCTGTGAGATGACAAAGCAGAGACAACTCACATACCCGGCTCTGTAAGACAAAACAGCATCCTCATTCCTAGGGTGTGCCAGTGGGGAGTGGGTCCAAATGAGGTTTCCTCTTGCCTTGCTAGTGGTTTGTAACATTAATTTGCAGATGCAATACTTGGCCCTCAGTATATTTATGGTGCTGTGATTCTGTCACATTCATACTAAAGCTCAGTAGCAGCATAACTAAAATATAACTTTGTTACTAAAATACTCTTCCCTGAGAAAATTCAGCTTCCAATATAGCGCTTCCAAGATTAGTTCATAGCACAGGCAGTGAATGATCACTATAATTATAACAGCATGTCTAGAAGGCTGACCTGATTGGCTCTTGGTTTTCTTTGCTGCTTTATAGTAAGTGCTTTTGGTAATTTCATCATCTAAACAAGATTGACATATCTTATTTGTTATTGTAGTTGTATGGTACATTGTATGTAGTTCTCATGCACATTGTATTTATTTAATAGAATGTGTTTTCCAAAGCAAGATAAACTATTTCTATTAAAGGCTTGATTCTCAGAAGCTTTATTTAAATGAACTTGGTCACTTTTGTGACTGAAACTCTAAATGTAGGTCACAAGGCTTGCTCTTAGGTTTGCTCATCCTTTGGTTCAAAAGACAATAACCTTCAGGATAGAAAAGATTCTGCAGTTTTTCTAACAGGTTCTGTCAAGTCCAGAGGTAACCTCCCCTAACCCACTGTGCTCAGCTGGTAGGTGGGGGAAGAGTTGCCTCATTAGTTACTGTCCATGATGCCTAAGAAGCGGTTCGGTTGGGGGGGAAAAAAATAGTGGTTCAGTTGAGAAGATGCTTCAAAAAAGGAGTTTAGCTGAGCCACCAGTTAACCCAATTAAATAACTTTAACTTTTTCTATTTCTGAATTCAATAGTTTTAGAATAAAATTAGCCAAACAGCATTTTTAAACCAAGGTTTAAATAGCAATAGCCAAAGAGTAAACGAAACTACGCTCTTGTATAATCTAGCTATCCCCTAAGAGTTCAGAGAGCTTCTGAGCCTCAGTTATACTCGCCATTAAATCTTTAGTACCAACTAACCAGCATGCCTCTGAAATAACTTTTTTTTTTTTTGTCTTTTGTCTTTTTAGGGCCGCACTTGCAGCAGCATATGGAGGTTCCCAGGCTTGGGGTCTAATTGGAGCCGTAGCTGCCGGCCTATGCCATAGCCACAGCAGGATCTGAGCCACGTCTGGGACCTACACCACAGCTCACAGCAACACTGGATCCTCAACCCACAACCTCACAGTTCCTAGTCAGATTTGTTAACCACTGAGCCACGACGGGAGCTCCTGAAATAACTTCAAAATGAGAATTCTTAATGGTGCTCATGACCACAACAGAGTAGTCACTTTCTGTTTCTCCTTCATAGCATTTTGCTTCCCAGATTATAAGCAGAAATGTTTTCATTTGCAGCATGTGTAAGAACTCTCATTAGGAGTTCCCTGGTGGCATAGCAGGTTAAGGATCTGATGTTGTTGCTGCTGGGGCTTGGGTCACTGTTATGGCATGGGTTCAATACATGGCCCCAGAACTTCTGCATGCTGTGGATGCAGAAAAAAAAAAAACAACAAAAACTTAAAAATGAAATGAAAGTCCCATTAAACCCTGCATGGCTTTCTTATCCCCAGGGTGCTCGTGAAGAACCAGCTGCAGCTTCAGTGTTTACATCGGTCCCAATGTCTGTCACCATCTCTAGAGTCACTTAGTCCTGGGTTTGAATCTTGACTGTTGCACATAACAGCTGAGTGCCTTGGACAAATTGCTCAAACTCTCCCATCTTCAATTACCTATCCCATAAACAGGGGATCGTAACAATAGGGTTTAGTTGTGAAGATAGAATTTGACAGTTTGCATAAAGCACAATGCCTAAATGAGCAAATATTCAGTAAATGTTAGCTATTAACAATAATGCTGAGCAGATTAAGACTCACCTTTTTAAGTACAGCTTTTCAGTTTAATCAGAGTAATCTATTCTCAGAAATTGATGGAAAGCTAGAAGATTCTACATTTCAGAGAGATGCCACTTAAACTTTTAAATATATATACATTTAAAATTTGTTTTTCTTTTAGGCCAATTGTATCTGAGAGAAATGAACTTCTCATTCAGTTTTTATCAGACTTAAGTTTAACTGCAGATGGATTTATTGGTCACTACAAATTCAGGCCAAAAAAATTGCCAACAACTATAGCACCGCCTGTTACCACCACCTACCCTGTGACTACAAGTAAGTTTTCTCTTCTGAAATTTGTACACAAATTTGAGGAGTATAAGAATAATTCTTCTGAAGTAGAAAAAAAAAGTGTAAATTAGAGGAAAATACTGGAAACTAAAATCAGTTAAATAAAGATGAAAACTTAGGTAAGAGAAAAATATGATTCCATTAATGAAAGAAAAGTATAAGTGTAAAGTAAAAGTGTAAGAATGGGAGTTCCCGTTGTGGCAGAGCAGGAGCGAATCCGTCTAGGAACCATGAGGTTGCAGGTTTGACCCCTGGCCTCATTCAGTGGGTTAAGGATCCAGTGTTACCGTGAGCTGTCAGTCACTGCTTGGATCTGGCGTTGCTGTGGCTGTTCCTAGGCTGTAGGCCAGCAGCTGCAGCTCCGATTAGACCCCTAGCCTGGGAACCTCCATATGCCACGAGTACGGCCCTAAAAGGACAAAAGACAAAAAAAAAAGTGTAAGAATGCTTACAAGCTAATACTTTTTAAATGTTGTCTAAGAGAATTATGGTCACTTAAAAATATTAGGAACCCTATTATAGGCACAGGTCATCATAAGCCTAATTTTTCTTCCCTAGAACTTACAAAATTATGTTTTTATTACAAAGAACTGCAACATTTTAGGTTAGAGTTTTAGGACCCTGATACTTGCCTATTTTCACATCTGCTAGTATTTGGACTTTTTTTTTCCTGGTGTGCTCCAAAATGTGTCATACAAAAATATATTATTTTTTCAAATTGGAATAAAACAAAAATATTTGATGAATTATTAGAACCCAGCTGGGAAACTTTGGTCTGGGTATGAACCAAGAAATGGAGACACAGGAGTAGGTCCCTGTGCTTTATCTCTATACCCTGTCACCTGTACCCACCAGGATTTCAGGCCTCAGATCTCAAAATCTAAATCCAGGGAGGAGAAAAAAAGTGGGAAGGATCTATGATTACGATGTGAAATAGGTTGAAATAACCCTTTATTGCCTACCATCTCCCGCTGGTACCCAGGTAGGGCTCTTGTCACTGAGAACAGGCATTTGTAGGACAGATTTTTCTGAGCACTCCACAAGTGTGCCACCTTGTGGCCTGGAATCGTACTGCCCCATGTTGCAGCAGTGCTTCTCCAGCTCATCTCAGAGGACCCTGTTGGTCTTATTCTTTGGAGTCTGTGCCCATGTGGTTCCCCAGCTTTTACCTCCAGTCCTGAACTTTCTCTGAAATTGCAATCATGAATTTGTAACTATCTCCTCATATTTTGCAACAGCTAGATATTTAAATTAAAACATATCAAACTTAACTCATTTTTATCACACTAGTTTCTGCCTCAGATCTGATTTTCCACTGTCTGAGTGCAGACACAGGGGGAAGAAAAAAAAAAAAAAAAGCAGAGGCTCCTACAGGGCTGAAGGACAGAAGAAAGGGGAGTTTAAGGTACTGTCAAGAAAATGACTGAACTATTGGACCACGGAAACTAAGGGAATAACTAAGGAAGTAAAGACGGGCCAGGATTGATGGAGTGGGGGAAATGAGAGGGGTCAATGTGTTGAACCTCTAAACATAGAAAAACAAGTCATCATGAGAGTCCGAGAGTAAATAAATAAGCTGGGGAGAGAGCAGGCTGTACTGGAAAACAGGCTGTCTACATCTGAGAGATTGGTGACAGGACATCAGCAGGAGGACATGTGAGCCTGGGGCTGAGAGATGGAGATGGAGCAGAGGGACCATCTCTCAGGGACGTGTAAGGATTGTTCCCAAGGAGGGAGGACCCATCCAGAAGGTCACAGGGGCACATGGAGAGGAGGCTGAGAGCCAGAGACCTGCTGGGGAGTGCAGGGGCAGAGAGAGGACAGTAAGATGAGGAGGGTTGGGCTGGGGTAACTGATGGCATAAAGGCAAGAGAGCAGGAAGGTGCCAAAGGGAGAGAAGGAGGTGCGTAGAATGCCCACCCATCCTGCAGACCAATGCTCTGAGGCTGAGAAGGAGCTGGTTTCCAGGGGTCCAGGTAAAGAGATGCTCTCCCATCAGACAGGGGAGCCACTAACTACTACCTTTTGACCCAGTGAATTAGGTAAATTTAGGTCCTCAACTCCTGGAACAGTATCCCCTCTAAATGCTTTCTGAGCATTCTCTCATTCTTTTATACACACACACACAAACACACACACACACACACACACGTATATATTTGCTGTTATGTATATTTTAACATTAAATCATGTATATTTTATTATTTTTTTATGGCTGTACCTGTGGCATATCTATGTTCCCAGGCCAGGGATTGAATCCGAGCCACAGCTCTGAACCAAGCTGCTGCAGTCAGCTTTTTAACCCACTGCACCACGGTGGGAAATCCAGTTGTGTATGTTTTAATATTGTAATGCACTTTGCACCCTTTGGGGAGTTAAGCAGGGGTACATATTCAGAGTAAATTCACAGAGGAGTTAGCAGAACATCTTTAAAAGGGCAATATTACAATTGCAGATTCTTACCCAACACATACAGTTCTGTGACAATTGTTTTGTTTTGTTCTTCCTAGCATCTTGCCACATATAAGTGAATCATTAGCAAATACCTTGGAAACATTTTTAATGATGATATTGAAGGTTAAATATTTTCATTTTGTTAACCCACAGTTTCTCAACCTTGGCACTGTTTACATTTTGGGCCACATAATTCTTTGCTGTTGGGGGCTGTCTTGTTCACTGTGGAATGTTTAGCAGCGTCCCTGGTTTTCCGACCCACTAGATACCAGTAGTGTCACCAAAAGTATTTCCAGATATTCATAAAAGTCACCTAGTAGACAAAATCACCTCGGATTGAGAACCACTGTGTTTATCTATTTAGTTATAATTTTAAATTTGTCTCCATCTTTATAGGCAATGACAGGCTCCAAAAAAAAAAATGTTTAGTGATGGCAGCATCTAATTAGAGATAGAACACACTTTTTCATGTGAGCAGTGCTCCTTCAAACCTGTACTACTCACTTTTGGGCAATTGTATATTTCAAGTGCACCAAGAAGGCTCCCTCCGCCCTCAAGGGGAACCCGGCGAGATTCCTTTTCTAAAGTGAAAAGTTTTAACCTGTATCTCCTGCACTCATGTTTGTTGTACTCGGTTTTTCAAAGCCTGGTAGGTGAGGCTCTATCTATTTTTGGTTATAGCGTTAGTTATATATAAAGGAAGAAGAGAATAGGGCTAAATTTGGGTTATCTTTGATTTCAAGTTTAAAATCAGCAGAGGGTATTGCATTACCCTGAGGAAATTAGAGCAGGAGTTGGTAGCATGAAAAATTTCCTTTGCGTGTGTTTTAATTATTTCATCGCAACGACAGATTGGTGGCTCAGAGAAATACAGGTGGATTTTACATTGATAAACATCAATTATGCTTGAATTCATTTTCCTGAATCTTATGTCTTTCTTCTTTGAATTAAGGTGTTAAACCCACCATGGCCCTATGTCAACAAAAGTGTAAACGGACTGGGACTCCAGAGAGCAATTATTGTTCAAGTAACTTTGGTAAGAAATAAAACCCAGCCTTTCCGTTTTCCTCAGAAACCCAAAACTGCATGCTTAATCTCAAAGGAATTGCCTTGAATGTGATGGTACAGGGTCAATTACACTCTTCATTTACCCAAGAAAATATTTTCCTGCTCACTAAAGTATGTTGACTTATGCCATTCAAAGCTTTAGATTTCACAAGTGAGAAAAAGACTTATGCAGAAAAGACGTTTTTCCACATAAACTTAATCATTTGATGCCTGGAATGTGATGCTGTCGCTCTATGTGTTCTGGCTGGCTCAGGTTTCCTGAAAAAAAATCTGTGTCCTTTTTTTCTCACATAATTTTCACGTCCTGAGTATATTTTCACACATCTGTAGTTCAACTTCAGTAAATTAGAAACATATCCACACTAGCCTCTCTCAGAAAAAATTCAAGTATTTCCTTTGTAGTGTCCTTCCAAAGTACTAAATTAAAACTTGGAAATCTGAAATCCATTTGGAAACACTTATAAATTGGAACCTGAGAAGATATTACCTAATGACTTAGAATTTCAGAGATTTCCCGTGGTGGTTTGTTCAGTGGCTCAAACCCGACTAGCATTCTTAAGGACTTGGGTTTGATCCCTGACCTCGATCACTGGGTTAAAGGACCTGGTGTTGCTGTGAGCTGTGGTGTAGGTCACAGATGTGGCTCAGATCTAGCATTGCTGTGGCTGTGGTGTAGGCCGGAAGCTACAACTCCGATTTGATCCCTAGCCTGGGAACTTCCATATGCTGTGGGTGCAGCCCTAAAATGACAAAAAAGAAAAAAAAAGAATTTCTAAGTTTTTTCCAATTAAAAAAATTGCACTTTCTGTGAAAACCACTCAAGAGCAAAAGATATCGAGTTTACTTATGTTAGTTATATTTAAAAGGAACGTTTGAGAAAAGTCTTATCAGGAGTTCGTGCTGTGGCACAGTGGTTAAGAATCTGACTGTGCAACCACTCAGGTCACTGCAGAGAGTTCAGTTCTCTGCCCGGCCAGTGGGTTAAAGGATCTGGTGTTGTTGCATCTGTGGCATAGTTCTCAGCGGTGGCTCGAATTCAGTCCCTGGTCTGGGAACATCCATATGCTACAGGTGCAGCCATGGGGAAAAAAAAAAAGTCATTTCAGGAAAAGAAAATTGCTGCACCCTCAATAGATTACCCAAAACAAAGGAGTTCCTGGAAGAGGCTTCCCTTGCCTTTTTTTATGCCAAGTGGTAAATGCAGCCCAGAGGGTTCATTTTATAGTGAAGATGTGAAGACACTGAAGACTCTAGGGTTCTAAATCTTACTGGAGTTTGCTTGCTGAGATTCAAATAACTGGCAGGAACATGAAAACCAATAGCACCAGGTGTCATTGCTCCCACATCCAGGGAGCAACACTTCTGTAGGAGCTTGGGGAAATCTCCCTCCCTGTCCTTCAGAGCCCTCTGATTTCACTCAGCTACCAACCGACATTTTGCAATGAACACTCACCCCTGGAAATCAGAATAAAGCGTGATAAGAATTCTGACATTGTAAGCTTTGCACACTATATAAGGAGTGAGTTCTCACTTTATCCTCAAAGGGTCATAGCAGCCAAGTCCAAAGCCCAATTTATTCCACTGTGACTCACTCACACGGCAAAATGATCCAGTACTATCTCCAGTGGCCCATTGGTTCTCAACCAGCATTGGTAACAATCCTTTAGAGGCAAGTTGGGGTTGTCACAATGACTGAGGGGTGCTTCTGGTTTTTCTAGGTAGGGACAGGGTTCATAAAAAAGTCATTCCATGCAAGTCATGCGTCACTTGCAAGTCTCTCCCTGACAAAATGTCAAAAGCCCACCTTTGAGAAACACAGCTTCTTTCTCAGAAATGACACTTTTTTTCTCTAAGTGTCTCAAAGTAAAAAGAGTTATGTAATGAAAAGCAACTGAATTTTACTAGTTTTTTTTTTTTTAAGGAAGAAAATGTGTTTGTACCCCAGCTCTATACTTGTTAAATGAGATCAACAGGGTGGATAAGAAAGAGAATATAAAAGACCCAGAAAAAGACAGATATTGGAGTTCCCATCGTGGCTCAGTAGTTAATGAAGCTGACTAGGAACCATGAGGTTGCGGGTTCGATCCCTGGTCTTGCTCAGTGGGTTAAGGATCTGGCGTTGCCGTGAGATACGGTGTTGCCGTGAGCTGTGGACGGCTCAGATCCTGCGTTGCTGTGGCTCTGGCAAAGGCTTGCAGCTATAGCTCCGATTAGACCCCTAGCCTGAGAACCTCCATATGCCGCAGGAGTGGCCCTAGAAAAGGCAAAAAGACCAAAAAAAAGAAAAAAGGACAGATATTTACTGTTGATTAGAGATGGGGATCTATAGGATGAATCAAAGTTCAAGGAGAGATGAGCCAGTGGGAGACACAGAAAGGAAGGTGCTCACCACACAGACGTGGGGACTCAGATCTACATGGCTCAAAGCCCCACCATGCACTTAGTATGGTATTGCTTCTAAAGATAGAAGTTCCTGTTGAGTATTCACAGATGGAGGCTCATGAGTCCATTCCTTACTTGGTGATTTATCCACATGTTGGATAAAACAGTGGAACGAGTCCCTGTCTCAGCAGTTGACTGCAATATGGCAGGTATTTTGCTTTCTCTCTTCTGTATCAAGGCCTAACAACTGGGGTAGCATTACAGCTCCACGACTTTTTTCACCCTGAGTTGTGGTGACGAAGGGGCAGAATCAAAATCTCTCAGGGCCTTCTTTCTAACATTAAAATCTTTCCTATCTGAAACTTAGAGGAATATACATTCTTTTCAATTCTTCTTACATTTGCTTTCACTGTCCCGTTATTTCAAAAACGTTTTCTTCTGCAGTCTTGGCTGGCACAGTTATCACCACCATCCCTCGAGGTGGGAGTTTGCATGCCACAATCTCGATCATCAACATCTATAAAGAGGGAGATCTGGCAGTTCAGCAGGCTGGCAAGAACATGAGTGCCAAGGTCATCGTAGTCTGCAAGCAGTGCCCTCTCCTCAGAAGAGGTGAGTAGGAGGAAAACACCAGTGTTTCTTCCGGGGGAGCTCGGGGGGAGAAAGGGGGATGAGAAAGGCTCATCTGAGCAAGTCATGGATCTGTCCATGCCATGGCTCATCTAGGGACATAAAATCAGGGCTAATGTATTGCTTGCTTCTGGTTAAGAAGGAAGACTTTTAGGAGTTCCTGTTGTGGCTCAGTGGTTAACGAATCCAACTAGGAACCACGAGGTTGTGGCTTCGATCCCTGGCCTTGCTCAGTGGGTTAAGGATCCAGCATTGCCGTGAGTGTAGTGTAGGTCACAGACTCAGCTCAGATCCTGCATTGCTGTGGCTCTGGCGTAGGCTGGCGGCTACAGCTCCGATTCGACCCCTAGCCTGGGAACCTCCATATGCTGTGGGAGCAGCCCTAGAAATGGCAAAAAGACAAAAAAAAAAAAAAAAAAAGAAGAAGGAGGACCTTTGGAATCAGGCAGAATTGGGCTCCAATCCCTTTGCCTTGTGGAAGGTGATGAGGTAGTAGAAATGATGAATGAATCCAAAAAACATTTGAAGTTGGACCAACAGGGAGCAGACAGGAGGAGCAGTTCAGGAGAAAGAGGTTTTCAATTATTGCACTTCAGGTGCCAATACTAGGTTTAGAGGAAAATATCCATCAAAGAACAAATTCAGAGCTGGAGTTCAGATGATAGAGGTATATGTGGCCTAGAATTAAAAATCTGGGATTCATTTGTAGATATAGGATTGTTAAATCCATAGATGGGAATGAGTTTATTAAGAGAAATTTTGGAAAAAGAAAGTTACTCCAGAGTCAGAGGCACATGATTGTTTAACAGGTCTTGAAGTTTTGAAAGTAATGTATGTTCTATGATTTTTAAAAAGTTGATTTAAATAGAGAAAGATATAAAATAAAAAGTGATGCCCTTTCCCTTTCCCCAGAGGCACACTGAAAAGTTCCTTCTAGAAAATTCTATTGCTATAAAGCATGCACATTACCACGTAAACAAAGGGGATCATGCTACACATATTCTACTGAACTTTCCCCCCACATGACATATATGTGGACATCTTTCCCTCGACAGCACATAGCGATCTGTTTGGAAGGGCAGTAATGCCTGGTATTCCACTGTGTGACATACCACAACTTCTCTATCCAGTGTCAACTCATGCCTTTCCTCAGTCTTGTTGCAGACCTCCTCCACAACCAAAACATAGCAAACCCCACACACAGAGAGAAATACAGAATCCCCACTTCAAGAAGGCTTTATGATGAATTCAGATTGTTCCAAAAAACCAGGAGGCAAGCAGCCTCACATTGATTCTTTATTTATTTTTTGTCTTTTTTTCTTTTCTAGGGCCGCTCCCTCGGCATATGGAGGTTCCCAGGCTAGGGGTCGAATTGGAGCTGTAGCTCTGGCCTATTCCAGAGCCAGAGCAACGCGGGATCCGAGCCTCATCTGCAACCTACACCACAGCTCATGGCAATGTCGGATCCTTAACCCACTGAGCAAGGCCAGAGATCGAAGCCACAACCTCATGGTTCCTAGTCGGATTTGTTAACCAGTGTGCCACGACGGGAACTCCTCCCTTGACTCTAGTGGGAAGAGCAAAGGTTCTGTAAAAGTTAACACTTCTTTCCAGAACTGTCAGGAACAGCAAGTAATGCATATCTAGGTACTTACTGTAAGGTCTCATAATGATGGTAGCAGTCCAGCCTTCTAGTGGCATCTACCTGACCAGCATCCCAAGCTTTTACAGGTTCAAGACCACCATGATGACAGTGTGAGCCCACTGAGGAAGGCTCATGCAAGAGAAAAAGGAAACATGTATTTCTTCTTTGACATGCAGCAGAGAGAGGGAAAATAAAGGATGTGGTAACACACACTTCCTTTAGTTCACTTTTCTGAGGCAATATAAATCTTCAGAGTTGAACCCAACAATGCTCAGTCTAGGCCTAACTTAGCTAGACACATTGATATATAACGAAATAGTATAACAGATATAAGTACTTTTTTATTTTTTAATTTTTTTGTCTTTTTAAGTACTTTTTAATACCTTTTTTTTTTTTGCAAGGGCCTGTAAGAATGTAAAGAAGTATGTGATCCACCTAGGCCTCCAAAAAAACTTGTGTGGTATAAATGTTTGAGGAGTTCCCATCGTGGCTCAGTGGAAGTGAATCTGACTAGCATCCATGAGGATACAGGTTCAATCCCTGTCCTCGCTCAGTGGGTAAAGGATCCGGCGTTGCCTAGAGCTGTAGTGTAGGTCAGACTCGGCTCGGATCTCACATTGCTGTGGCTCTGGTGTAGGCCGGTGGCTACAGCTCCGATTTGACCCTAGCCTGGGAACCTCCATATGCTGTGGGTACGGCCCTAAAAAAAATAAAAATAAAAAAAAAATAAAAAAAAACAAAAAAAAAACAAGCAATAAATGTTTGAGATGTTTAAAAAAAAAAAAGCAAAGCTCAAGACAACAATAGAAGACAATGGATAATCAGTTGCCAAATGCCTGAGGAAATCCAGATCCACTGTGGGACGTAAGAGACCATCTAATAAAGACAGCACTTCAGGGAGCACTGAGGCCCCTTGAGGAGGGAGTGCCTTTCACAGGAACACAGTGTATTGTTCAGAGTGACACTCAGTAAAATACACCAGACCCACTGCAGAGCTGGACAGGCCTGGATCTAGTCACTCCATCGGTTTTCTAGTGTTAGCAGAGCTGGCACATGCTATTTGATTGAATTTAGATGTTTTTCTGATGAGAGCCATAAAGCAGATTTTATCCTAGATAGAATCAATATCTAATTACATCGATACAGCATTTACCTAGAGGTACATTATAGTCTAAGTTGTTCAAACCCACATGCATAGAGAGAAAAAATTAATCTTATATTCTGTTTTAGGTCTAAATTACATTATTATGGGCCAAGTGGGTGAAGATGGGCGAGGCAGAATCATGCCAAACAGCTTTATCATGATGTTCAAGACCAAGAATCAGAAGCTGCTGAATGCCTTGAAGAACAAGCAATGCTAACGGTGAACTGTGTCCATTTAAGCTGCATTCTGTCACTGCCTTTGAAAGATCTATTTTTTTTTCTCAGTAGAAAAAGAAAATTTATAACCTGAAATATTGAGCATTCAGAAAGATTTACTCTTCACATGATGTAGGTATTCGACCTCCGATGTCGCTGATGGAAGTTCTGTTGCCTGCATAGAAGAGGAGCAGATATTCAATTGGAAACTTGCAGACATAGTCGGGTGACAAGAGACTAAATGTATCAAGCGTTGACAGTTTGGAAGCAGTTTATTTATACATCTCTGTAAAAGGATGTTTTAGAAACGAGTTGTGTGAAGATGTAAAAAAAGATATTTTCTATGTGCAATATTTATAGTGATATTTGTTTTACCTTCAAGCATTTGCTCTGAGGTGTTACAGACTTCTCTCGCATTTTTTAAATCAATGCTTAATAAAAAGTTTTAAAATGATTATATAACAGCCATTAAACTTGTTTTTATAGAAGGTGGGACACAGTAAAAAGAATATTCCCTGCCCTTTACCTGTAAGTTTGTCCTTGTATCAATTTATACTTTACTAAGAGAGCTTTCCAAGAACTGCAGGGACTAGATAGATCCAGCAATGTAAACAGACTATAATTCTTCCCTGCAGAACCAGAGAATGTAAGAGCTGGAACGCTGTCCCTCAGGAATCTAGATCAGGTCCTTCATTTTTGAGGTAGAAGTGGAAGCTCAGGTATATTTAATGACCTGTCTGAAACACACACCTCCCAAGAGAGAGAACAGGCAATCAAGTTCAGATGTCTTAATTCCAAACCCAGTGCCCTCACTGCCATTACCACAAAATAAGATGGTAGAAATGTAAATGTATCAATAATTTCAATATACATTACTAGACTAAATACTTCTATTCAAAGCCAAAGATTATCAGACTGGATTAGAAAAACAAAATCTATGTACTATTTGAAAGAGGCATCTAAAACATAAGGACACAGAAAAGTTGAAAAGGATAGAAAAACATAAATGTACCAGACAAATACTTGCTAAAACAAAACAGATGTGGCTTTATTAACATTAGGAAAGAGATTTTAAAGCATTTCTCAGCATGAAGAGGGTTACAAGGAGGTACAACGATTCTAAAATTTGTATGCCACTAATAATATCCTTCAAAATATATGACTAAATCTGGCATAGTATAAATGGAAATGGACACATCTATTGTCATAGTGGGAGATTTTACACATTTCTCTCAGTAATTGGAAGATTTAAGAGGAAAAAAATAAAGATATAGAAGATTTGAACCACATAGTTAACTAGGTTTACCTGATGGACATAAAACCAAAAGCTCTCTTTAGGGCCGCACCCGTGGCATATGGAAATTCCCAGGCTAGGGGTCAAATTAGAGCTACAACTGCCAGCTTACGCCACAGCCACAGCTATGTCAGGTCTGAACCACACCTGCAACCTACACCACAGCTCACGGCAATGCCAGATCCCTGATCCACTGAGTGAGGCCAGGGATCAAACCTGCATCCTTATGGATGCTAGTCAGGTTCATTTCCACTGCACCACAATGGGAACTCCCAAAAAGCTCACTTTTAATCTCAGTATGGAACAGTTTCAAAACTTGACCACTTACAGCCCCCTGAAACAAATTCCATCTAAGTTCAAAGAACTGGTATCACACAGGCATCCCTTTCCAGCAAAAATGCATAATTGGAAATTACACAAAGTACACAATAGTAAAAAAATTAAAAAATAAGGAAAAAATCTGATATTGGAAATTGAGTATTGTGCTTTTTTTAAAATTATTATTTATTTCTTTTGTCTTTTTGTCCTTTTAGGGCAGCACCTGTGGCATATGGAGTTTCCCAGGCTAGGAGTCTAATCAGAGCTGTAGCTGCTGGCCTGCACCACAACCACAGGAATGCCAGATCCAAGCTGTGTCAGCAACCTACACCACAGCTCACAGCAATGCCGGATCCTTGACCCACTGAGCGAGGCCAGGGATCGAACCTGCAACCTCATGTTTCCTCGTCGGATTGTTTCCACTACACCACGACAGGAACTCCCCTTATGCTTTTAAATAACTCATACTCAAAAGGAAACTGTTATAGAAAATAAGAAAATGTTAAAAACTGAACAACAGAAACATTGTTTTAAATTATGTGGAATGCAACTTAAACTTTAAAATGTATAAACTTAAATGTTTACATTCTAAAAGAAAGGGTGAAAAATATTTTGTGAATGATACAAATTAGGGAGATAGCAAAAGAACAGAATACACTTCTAAAAAGTAGGAAATAAACATAAAAGCAGAAATTGAGTAAAATAGAATCACAGAGAAAATTAACAAAATCGAAAATTGGTTCCCTAAAATGACAATATAATTGATAAAACTGACAAGATTAGGCAAGAAAAGAAGTAAAAAAGAACAAGGAAAACAATTTAGGAATGAAAAGGGACCTTATGGTAGATGTTACAGACTCTTCAAAAGCAGTAAGAGAATATTATGAACCACTGGTCAGTAGATTTGAAAACTTAGATGAAGTGGACAAATTCCTGGCTGGGGAGTGGGGACTTATAATTAAGACTCAAGTAGAAATAGAATACCTAAGTAGTCTTATAACCATTTGCATTAAAAAAATGCAATCATAACTTTAAAACTTTCTTCAAATAAAATTCCAGCCCAAGATAATTTTACTTAGAAGGTCTGTGAAACAACTAAGGGACCAACACTGCCAATCTAACATATGCTATTCCAGAGTATAAGTAAAAAAGTAACTCAGCAATGCTTTTTATGAGATTAGTATAATCTTAGTATCAAAACTTTAGCAAACAATTAGATCTAGGAAAACCACTTGTCTGATTTTATTTATAAGCTTAAGTGCAAAAACCCTAAACAAAACATTATCAAACAAAATCCAGCAAACAAAATAAGGCCATGATCAAGTTGGATTTATGCCAGACATGCTTGATTGATTGAATATTAGAAAATGCATATATGAATGTAATGATCGCACTTCACTGCAGCAATCTGCAATGCCAATTGAGGAGTCTAAGGTGCAATTAACAATTCAGATTCAATAGTACCACAGGCCTCCCTTGGTACCAATATTCTCAGAAAGATATAGCACAGTAACCAGAACTTAACAGGACAGTGTTCTTCTAAGGGAGTCTTTGCAGCCATCTGGCAGCAGTTCACACAGCTATCCATGAGCTGTTTTCTTTGGCCTCCCCAGATAATGTCTCAGGTGCCAGGAGAAAAGGTTCATGCCAGATGGATGCAGACACTCCAGTTTAAAAGTTGCATCTCCACAGAAACCATTCTCTCTTGCAACAACTCAAGAGGCCCAGCTCCCAGACTCTTCACAGATGACACACCTGTTTATAAGAGCTACACATTCTGCAAAGCCCCAAAGCTCTGGCCTCCCTCTCAGGTATTTATAGTTGATTTTCACTGGATTGGATTCTTCCCAATCAATGAAATTTACCAATTGGGGGTCTTTTTTTTTTTTCACTTCAAACAAATTTGCCTAGCAACATAGTTGACATACTGTATTATCAGATTACTAGGTAACTCAAGCTAGAGCTAAACAAAGACCAACTCTTAATGGGAAAAGGTTCTGCTAAGCCCTATTCACAATTGAGTAAAAATGAATAATCATTTGATCTTAATAATGCAGGAGCGCTTAATATAATTCAACATTTACTCATGACAAAAATAAACCACGAGCAAATTATGAATAGAAGGGCACTTACTTAAACTGACAAGAAAACTTGCAGCAAGTCTCATGTTTAATGATGAAATATTGAAAGCTTTTCCTTTAAGGTCAGTGATAAAATAAGAATACTTGAAATCACTATTTCTACTAAAAATTCTGGTCAGTGTAGTAAGGCAAGGAAAAGAAATGATATTGGAAAGGAAAAAACAAGACTATTATAATCCAAAGATGATATGATAATCCCAATAGAAAACTGGAAGCAACATGCAAGAAAGTGATTAGCATTAATAGTTTCATAAGTTCGTCCCTTAACCCTAGCCCCAAATAAAATACGAATATTATTATATCTTTTATAACTAAGCAACTTGAATTAAGTATGTGAGGGTCATTATTCACACACTAACAGCCTCTTTTTAACATAGAGCCTATAGAAGTAGAATCATGGGGTGTACATAGAGTACATGTACAGAATTAGGGATTCAGATGGAACAGCTCTGGGACATACAAAGAAGTTTTTCTGAGGGATTTTAAAGTTATTAAAGTTATTTAAAATTCTGACATTTTATAATTTGCTTCTTCCTCTTAAAAACAAAGTCAATTAGGCTTTAAAAGGCTAAAATTTGATTAGATATAAATTTGAAACAGTATCTTCTGCTTGATGGATGTCCCTGTGGCATTCTGATAACCAAGATTTAATTAGGTTCAATTTAAACAGTGAGCTTTTAAACACAGAAATCTATTAAGAACATTTACAACCTTAAAGTATGATTTTATACAACTGATTAATTTCTCTCACATACAAGAAATTAGTGTTAACAGGAGCATAATGCAAGCAAGAGCCTCCTGGCTGAGGAGGAGAAAGTCTTGGATTCTCCTTCACAGGCAGCATTGGGGAACTTTAGTTTCCTTATCTGTAAAATGAGAAAGTTGAATTGGATTCTTTCTGAGATCTTTTATAAGTCTCAAATTGTTTGCAGATCCTTGAATAAACAAACTGATCAGGATATAAAGTGGCCCCAAAATAAAATTAACCAGTGTCTCCTTTCTAAGCCCTTGGTCCCTCCAGGGCACAGCTTGTTTATTTTCTAAGTCTGACTCCTGCTTTTTTATATATGTTTACTACCTCACTGTTCATCCTTTCCCTCTGACTGCTGCTCATCTTGCTGGTCTCTGCTTCTGACTCTGGTCAAGTTTCAAAAACTTGAAAGTCTTTAGTAACCTAGTCACTTAAAAAATAAACACTGGAGGAGTTCCCGTCATGGCACGGTGGTTAATGAATCTGACTAGGAACCATGAGGTTGCGGGTTCGATCCCTGGCCTTGCGCAGTGGGTTAAGGATCCAGCATTGCCATGAGCTGTGGTGTAGGTCACAGACGCGGCTCAGATCCCGTGTTGCTGTGGCTCTGGTGGAGGCCGGCGGCTACAGGCCGGCGGCTACAGCTCAGATTCGACCCCTAGCCTGGGAACCTCCATATGCCGCGGGAACAGCCCTAGAAAAGGCAAAGAGACAAAAAAATAAAATAAAAATAAACATTGGACATCTTAAGTTCTGTTCTCTGACCAAGATGAACCCACAATAAGAAATTCATTCAAAAAAGCAAAGTTTTTGACTCTATCTTTCCCAATACAAATAATAAATTGAGTTCAAGCTCTCAAGTCAGAAATTATACAACCTGGATTACTTTTCTTACCTGTAAAATGGGAAGGTTGAAGGAGATGATGTAAGTTTTCTTCCAGTCCAGTTTGATGCAATAGGACCTAGAGCCTGCAATTGTTAGATGGGTGCCTAACAGACTAGATGTCATTTCCAGGATATTTATACAAGCAGATAATGGCTAAATTTTCCTTCAACAAATTTGTTCTCTTTTTTTTTTTGTCTTTTGTCTTTTGTTGTTGTTGCTATTTCTTGGGCCGCTCCCGCGGCATATGGAGGTTCCCAGGCTAGGGGTTGAATCGGAGCTGTAGCCACCGGCCTACGCCAGAGCCACAGCAACGCGGGATCCGAGCTGCGTCTGCAACCTACACCACAGCTCACGGCAACGCCGGATCGTTAACCCACTGAGCAAGGGCAGGGACCGAACCTGCAACCTCATGGTTCCTAGTCGGATTCGTTAACCACTGCGCCACGACGGGAACTCCAAATTTGTGCTCTTTAACATCAACACCGTACTTAAGCTGAGGATAGGGAGGAGAATAAGAGAGCTACTCCCTTCTGTGCTTAGTTTAGTTTTGTAGCTTAAAAAAAATGGAAAAAAAAACCTGCATTAAAACAATCTTCACAGAAAATTTAGTGACTGCTTGCTGAAATGGGGGAAATGAGTATGGAGTTGAATCATCTCCTAAAATTAATTTCTGGATGACTTAATGAGGCAGCCAGTACATTTCCTTCCTCAAAACTCTTCAATGGCACCTGACAGTTTTAATATCTTTAAATAAGAATAATTTTACCTAAAACTGAAAGGATTCATTAAACCGTCTTTCTAATGGATGAAAGAGAGAGACATCTCTAGATTGCTGGTAGCAGGATGAAGAAACTTACCATTTTCTGGATGAAACAGTTTTTTTGGTTTTTTTTTTTTTGTCTTTTTGCTATTTCTCTGGGCCACTCCCACGGCACATGGAGGTTCCCAGGCTAGGGGTCGAATTGGAGCTGTAGCCACTGGCCTACGCCAGAGCCACAGCAACGCGGGATCCCAGCCGCGTCTGCAACCTACACCACAGCTCACGGCAACGCCGGATCATTAATCCACTGAACAATGGCAGGGACCGAACCCGCAACCTCATGGTTCCTAGTCGGATTCGTTAACCATTGCGCCACAACGGGAACTCCCTGTTTTTTGGTTTTTTTGAGACATACATTTACCTCCTACTCAAACATGCTGTTTTGCTTCTTGTATTACTGTAATTTAATTCACATCGGAAGTCATGTCTATTAAAGATGGTTACTTTTAAAGCATGTAACACATAAAATTTTTCCTATTTTTGAGTTCCATATCTGAAGTATATATTTCAAACTGGAGGCAGGGGGTGCAGGAAAAGAAAAAAATACTGTGAAATGACCAAATGAAGAGAAATACTGTCATTGTAATTCTTCTAAGTATATCTTCAAGAAACACAACATGTTTACAAACAGGCCAGTGATGTCAGAAAGCTAACAAATTTACTTACAAATGAGAAATTCAGAGCAGACATTACCCCTGGTGCTATTAATATTTTCTTAGTGTAATTTTGAATAATTAGACTCCCTAGGGCCTATAACTTCAGCCTATTTGTTATTTACAAATAATGTATTTTCCAAGGACAACAAAATTTTCAATTTCAATGCAATTTGTTTTTTGCTTTTTTAGGGCTGCATCTGTGGCACATAGAAGTTCCCAGGCTAGGGGTCAAATCGAAAATGTAGCTGCCAGCCTACACCACAGCCACAGCAATGTGGGATCCAAGCCATGTCTGTGATCTACATCACAGCTCACAGCAACACTGGATCCTTAAACCACTGAGCAAGCCAGGGATGAAACCTGAAACTTCATGGTTACTAGTTGGATTTGTTTCCCTTGTTCCACAATAGTTAACTCCTCAATGCAATTTCAATTAAAATCATCACAAGATTCGGGGCTGTGACTGATAGGCAGATTCTATAATTCATATGAAAAAGCAAAGAATATAGAGTTGCTAAAATAATTTAGAAAAATACAAAATTCTTCACCTTGGCATGTATTACTGTACTGCACCTGTGCTGTGTTAGTGCTGGCTATCCACTTGCATAGTCAAGCACTGTTTTCTCCTGGAATGGTAATAAATCCTAAGACTCCACTGTTATTTTCTCATTTCTGTATTTTAGTATATTGTAGCATTATGTATTTTAGTCAGATTTACTGGAGCAAAATTTCTGTACATTAAAATTCACCCTTTTAAGATGTACAGTTTGATGAGTTGTGCAATCAATCATCTCCTCCCACTGATCATGGTAACCAGTGATCTGATTTTGGTTCCTACAATTTTGTCTTTTCAGGATATTATATTAATGGAATCATATAATTTGTAGCCTTTGGTGATGAGCTTCCTCATTTGGCATAATACTTTTTAGATTCATCTGTGTTACTGCACAGATTGGTAGTTTGTTCCTGCATCAACTTGGGTAGGCTGAAGTATGTTTCCCAGACTTCTCTCCCTGTGTGCTTCTAGGTAGGGTGGGCCATAAGACACATTTTTAGTGTAAAATTTGGAGGGCAGAGGTGGAACAGCAGCCATTTGGAGTGTTTTGCAGGCACTTCTGTAGTTCACACATGTTGAAACATATCTGCTGACTCAACTTGGTGAGGGGCAGCAATCAGGACTCCTTTCCTTGGATCAGTCTTCAGTTTCTCTGAGTCCTGGGCCAAGTCTGTTTAGCATCGTGGCAAAGGGTAACTTCTCCCACAGGACATCCACATCATCGAGGTTAGAGACAGTGAGAAGTGGCATGAGTCTCAGCCCATCTTCATGGGTTCCACCTTGTTGCATTTCTTCTCCTCCCAACAGCCTACCCGGTGAACTTCAAGCTCCAGTATTAGATGCAAAAAGTAACAGCCTTTGTGGCTCAGTGGGTTAAGGACTCCATGTTGTCTCTATGAGGATGCAGGTTCAATCTCTGGCCTCACTCAGTGGGTTAAGGATCTGGCAGTGCTGCAAGCTGTGGCGTAGGTAGGTCACAGATGTGGCTTCGATCCAGTGTTGCTGTTGCTGTGGCTGTGGCTGTGGCGTGGGCCTTCGCTGCAGCTCCAACTCGACCCCTAGCCTGGGAACTTCCATATGCCACGGGCGCAGCTGTTAAAAAAAAAAAAAAAGAAAGCCTCAGAGACTGCTTAACCAACTCCAACAATTTTGTAATGTCATATCCACATAAACAAATCACTATACACAAATACATGTGTGCCTGCAAATATTCCAGTAGTTCTGCTTCTCTGACTGAACTCTAATCCAATTCTTTTTTATTGCTGAGTAGATTACCCTTGCATGGGTGTACAATTTATTTATCCATTCACCAGTTATTGGGCATTTGGTTGGCAGAATGAATAACACTGCTATAAACACTCACATACAGGTCTTTGGGTAGACATTCAAAACAAGACATTTACAAATATAAGAAGAGATAGCTAACAGAGTTAAATGAGACTGCCACCGGAGATAGGATGAGGTACAAATGGATCTGATATTGATGAATTTTAGACTTTTGTTGACATAGGTTAAAAAAAAAACAAAACAAAAAACAGGAGTTCCTGTCGTGGCACAGTGGAAACAAATAGGAACCATGAGGTTGTGGGTTCGATCCCTGGCCTCGCTCAGTGGGTTAAGCATCCAGCATTGCCATGAGCTGTAGGTCGAAGATGTGGCTCTGATCTGGCGTTGCTGTGGCTGTTGCTGTGGCTGTGGCGCAGGCTGGCAGCTGTAGCTTTGATTAGACCCCTAGCCTGGGAACCTCCATATGCCGCAGGTGCAGCCCTAAAAAGCTAAATAAATAAATAAAGTTACTTAATCTGTAAAAAAACAAACAAACAAAAAAAACAAAAGAAAACCAGTGAACTGTATATACTTTGAAAGAGTGAATTTTATAAGAATTATATCTCAATAAAAACTAAAAAGTATTCAATAGTACAATGAACAGACTGTCAATTTATAATCTAAAGTCAAGTTTTATTTACCTTTTTCTTACAATATGCTATCATTCAAAATATACCTCATAAGTAACTCATGCATACAGTAGGCACAGTATAAATATTTTGATTTAATAACTAGGTATTTTTTAGAATGCCTAAAAACCCTGATGTAAAATCCCAACTGGGAAGTGCATAATCCCATCATAGACAAAATATATAACTTTACAATAAACATTTTTATAAGAATTTGCCCAAAAAAGAGAACACTTACATTTGGAAATTAAAAAGTAAAAAGCAAGATGAATCACAATACTAACATTTTTTGACAATGATCCCTGGATCAGTGGTACTTACAAACCAAGGGCTACCTGCACCCTGTGGTCTTAAGACCATCTGACATTCAGTTAAAAATATAATTACATACCTAATAACCTCTTAACTGGAAATGCTGCAAGAATATATAATCAATAGCCTATGAAAAAATGTTAACTATATCCCTTACATGAACACAGAAAAAAATTAAAATCTGTATTTTATATTTTATTCTCCAATTTTAAAAGACAATGCTTTTCATCCTAAGCATCAAGAATGAGCCACAAATAAGCATGAAGCTACTTTTATAGAAGCTATGTTATATCTTGTGAAAAATACTTTGTGCGATGAGCTCAAGAATCTTAGTCCAAATACAAAATGAACTCTTTCATTAAAAGGCCTTCCAGTGTTTACAAAAACAAAACAGGTTGTGACCATACATGATAAAGAAGTATCTTCTAAATTCTTATTTTGCATTAACTTTATAACTAGGACCATTCACCCCAACTTGAAAAAAAAAAAATCACTATTATGATAATGAAAAATTAAAAGCCAGTAAACACCTAACTTTAGAGAAGTAGCTGTGTAAAACTAAACATAATCAAATACTCTACAGCTACAAAATGAAAGTCTACGAACTATATTTTTCAAAAACTATATAATTCTATAAAAATTTAAATACATGGACTCTATCAGTACATGGAAATGTATATATAAAATATTATTAAGTGAAAAAAGCAAAATTAAAAATATAAAGTGGTTACAACCATGTAAAAGTAAATATATTACAATAACAAATGTTTAAGTGAATTTAAATTTATAGACTCATAAATAGATCCATAGATTCATTAGGGGTTTATATTTGTTGCTTAAGATTATAACAAAAGAAAAAATAGATTACTGTTTTAGGTAAACTTATACTCCTAAACAATAAATACCACACTATATGTAAACTCCTAAAACAAAGATTTTAAAAAATATGACTCCTATATCTCAAGTGTATCTTATGGAAGGAGACCACATTTGCTGATCTTCATTTTTATAAAACCTTCTGGCAATAGTTAGTACACTTCTAATTTCCGTTCCTAAACATAAGGAGCAAAAAATTTTAAGCACTATTTAAATAAGAAAACTAAGCAGCATGCTAACAAAATCTATCCACTTAATCTGTTTTACACTTGCAAAAAGCCACTATCAGGGGGTTTTTAAAAAACTAATTCTATGTACATATTATACATATTTATGCTATAAATATTTTAAAGAATGGCTTTTACATAATTCTTTATTTCAATATATATCATTAATTTAATTGCAAGTTATGCAAATGCAGTCTTTCAGATTTGTTATTGAAAATTATTCTCTACATGATTTAGAAAATGGCTAATTTCTTGGATAAAACATAGCATATTTAGAAGTCCGAAAGCCAAGTAAATCTCTTATTTCATTTCGGAATTTTGACAGGTCTTGGCGCAGTTCATTTAGATTTTCCACAGTTGCCTGATCTGTACTTTGCATCTTTTGTCTCATGGAAGTCAAGTAACGATGCACTAAACAGCACATCACTTTTTGGTAGTTTTCATCTCTCTTTTGTTTCAAATTTCTCCATTCCTTCAAAACAAAATAATATAATACTAACAATGAACATAAAAGAATTTAAACCAGGCAAAGTTTTTAAAAAGTTTACGGATACAAACACATACCTTATAATGCTTTATTTGATTATATTTTTGTCACTTCATATTAAAAATAATATTCAGGAGTTCCCATTGTGGCACAGCAGAAATGAATCTGACTAGGAACTATGAGGTTGTGGGTTCGATCCCTGGCCTCACCCAGTGGGTTAAGGATCTGGCGTTGCCGTGAGCTGTGGTGTATGTTGCAGACATAGCTCAGATCTGGCATTGTTGTGACTGTGGTGTAGGCCAGCAGCTGTAGCTCCAAATCCAATCCTAGCCTGGGAACCTCCATATGCTGTGAGTGTGGCCCTAAAAAGCAAAATAATCAATACATGTTTGGAACAAACATGCCCTGCATATTTCTTTTTCATTTACCTGTATGCTTATTTTGATTTAAAAATCCTTAGTTTATAGTAGGGGTTAGCAAACTATGCCCCACAGGCCAAATATGGCCCATTTCCTGTTTCTGATGCCCTGTGAACTACGAACGGCTTTTACAGATGAGTATTTGTAATCAATCTGATGAAAGGAAATACTAGCTTTAAACCCCATTTAAGCAAAATGTTATTCTCCCCAAATGGAATTCCATTCCTTTCATTAATAGATCTATATTATAGAAATAATTACTCAATTATTGTCATATTTTTAATTTCATCAATGAAAATTTTGTAGAAATTTGTTTTCTCTCTTTTCATATTACTATCCATGTAATATCTACAATTTTGTTCCACAAAGTCTAAAATATTTATTATCTGGTCCTTTACAGAAAAAGTTTGCCAACTCCTGTTTTTTAGCAACATGTATTAAATTATTTGTGTACTGAACAACTTTCAGGAAGGACCAGAAAAATACGCACTGACTCTAGGAATCACTCTTTTTTATGTGGACAGACTAGGTACTCTGAATATTTTCCTTGTTTCAAAACTGTGAGAAGAGAGTTCACAAAAAAAATTTGCAGTTCTTTCTCTTATTCTCAATAAATATTCATTGAATCCTTACTTAAGATCCTACACTATGCATGAAGGACACAGGAGATTTTGAAAACAAAAAACAAAGAAAAAGACAGTCCTTTTATTTTATTTTATTTTTGTCTTTTTAGGGCCACACACATGTCATATGGAAGCTCCCAGGCTAGGAGTTGAATCAAGAGCTGTAGCTGCCGGCTGACGTCACAGCCACAGCAACAGGGGATCCAAACCATGTCTGCGACCTACATCACAGCTCACCGCAATGCTGTATCCTTAACCCACCGAGCAGGGCCAGGGATAGAACCCATATCCTCATAGATCCTAGTCAAGTTCTTTACCGCTGAGCCATAGCAGGAACTCCAGGCAGTGCTAGCTTTTAAGAAACCTGCATATTTATGTTTTAGGAAGCATCTGAAATTAGGAATTGTTCAAATTATCATGTTGCAGTTCAAACATCTTACTTCTTACCTTCAAGCTGTTCTGCCGTTTAACCTTGCCTTTGGATGTATGAGAGCAAATCCATTTACTAAGGCTACTAATCATATAGCAGATAGTCTTTGGTGAAGGAATGATGTTGAAAGGTGGGGGCAATGTACATTTGTCATCAAAGTAGCTAAGCCATAACTTTGCTCGAGCAAACTTCCATTCTTTGTCTTCATGATTCTATAAGAGCAAGTAAAAAAGCAACACAGGATATGAATAGACATGCACATGCATACACATACATGGTGGGGCCAGTGTGGAGAGTGCTTAAAATTGTTCAAATGTTTCCATGCCTTGTAGGTAAAAATTTGGTTCAAGACTTGCAGTTGATATATATTACTTACATTAAAAAAAAATCTACATTTAATTTTTAAATGATACTAATTCTTAATTCTTTTAAATCTTTGGTTTCCTTATCTACTACATACATTTGGTATGATCTAAAGAGAATATAAAGTTTTTAAAAGAAGGAATACTTACTGCTATCAACTGAAAACTCTTATGAAGCATTGCCACCAGCAGCTTGGTAAGTACAATCACAACCACGACATTGTATGTCCCAACAATAACGGCTCCAACAAAGGACTGTAATTCTTCTCCATAGCTAAATCTTGTGACAAAGATTGCCACATGTGCTAGGGAGAAAATATACCAAAACAAAGCAAAGCAAGTGCCAATGAACCTGTAACGACAATTACATTTCTGTTTAAAAGGAACTTAAATAAATTAGCAAAAATAAAGAATTCATTTCTATCATTACATAAAGAATACATTTGTAACCCAGGAGTAACATTTTCTAAAATGAATATGCTGGCAAAAGACCCAGAATAGCCAAAGACATCCTGAGAAAGAAAAACGGTGCTGGAGGAATCGGGCTCCTGGACTTCAGACTATACTACAAAGCAACAATCATCAAAACCATATGGTACTGGCACAAAAACAGAAATATAGATCAGTGCAACAGGAATAGAAAGCCCAGAATTAAACCCACACACCTACAGCCAACTCATCTATGACAAAGGAGCCAAGAAAAGACACTTGTTCAATAAGTGGTGCTGGGAAAACTGCACGGCCACATGGAAAAGAATGAAATTAGAACACTCCCTAACACCATACACAAAAAGAAACTCCAAATGGATTAAAGACCTAGATATAAGACCAGACACTATAAAACTCTTAGAGGAAAACATAGGCCAAACACTCTCTGACATAAATGACAGCAACCTCTTCTCAGATCCCACCTCTTAGAGTAATGACAATAAAAACAAAAATAAACAAATAGGACTTAATTAAACTTAAAAGTTTCTGCACAGCAAAGGAAACCCTAAACAAAATGAAAAGACACCCCACAGAATGGGAGAAAATCTTTGCAAATGAATCAACTGACAAGGGATTAATCTCCAAAATTTATAAATACCTTCTACAGCTCCATACCAAAAAAAACCCTATCAAAAAATGGGCAGAAGATCTAAACAGACAATTATCCAAAGAAGACATACAGATGGCCAAAAAAACACATGAAAAGATATTCAACATCACTCATAATTAGAGAAATGAAAATCAAAACCACTATGAGGTACCACCTTACACTGGCCACAATGGCCATTATCAAAAAGTCTACAAATAGTAAGTGCTGGAGAGGGTGTGGAGAAAAAGGAACCCTATTACACTGTTGGTGGGATTGTAAACTGATGCAACCATTGTGGAAAACAGTATGGAGACTCCTCAGAAAACTAAAAATAGAATTACCATTTAATCCAGCAATCTCACTCCTGGGCACCTACCCGAAGAAAACCATGACTTGAAAAGATACATGTACTCCAATGTTCATTGCAGCACTCTATACAATAGCCAAGACATGGAAACAACCTAAATGTCCAACGACATTTAGGAGGATCCAGAAGATGTGGTACATAAACACAATGGAATATTACTCAGCCATTAAAAGGAAAGAAATAACGGCATTTGCAGCAACATGGATGGACCTAGAAATTATCATGCTAAGTGAAGTCAGTCAGACAATGAGACACCAACATCAAATGCTGTCACTTACATCTGGAATCTAAAAAATGGACACAGTGAACTTCTTTGCAGAACAGATAGTGACTCACAGCTGTTGAAAAACTTATGGTTTCCAAAGGAGACAGGTTGGGGGGTGGGGGGATACACTGAGGGTTTGGGATGGAAGTACTGTAAAATTTGGTTGTGATGATTGTTGTACACCTATAAATGTAATAAAATTCATTAAGTAATAAAAATAAGAAAAAAATTTAAAAATTAAAAAAAAAATTCAAAAGGAAGATACATTATTCCTGTTTAAACTCTTACTGCTATTCTGTTTTTTTCTCAACACAGCAGACTAAGATCCTATTAATTAGATTTTGCCATTTCTTCGCTCAAAAACTTCAAATGGCTTTCAAGCTCAACAGCCCAAAGCCCAAGGGTCAAGGTCCTACATGCTCCCATTACCTTCCTCCCTCTCTTCCTTTCTTTCTCCCTTCCTTCTCTCCCTCCCTCCATCTCTGTCTCTCTCTCTGTTTTAATTGAAGTATAGTTGATTTACAACATTGTTAGTTTCAGGTGCACAGCACAGTGATTCAGTATTTTTGCTGATGATACTGCATTATAAATTACTGCAGAACAATGACTATAATTTCCTGTGTTATACACTATACCCTTATTGCTGATCTATTTTACACATAGTAGTTTGTATCTGTTAATCCCACACCCAGAATCTCTGTTTCTCTCTCCCCTTTGGTAACCATGTTTGTTTTCCTTCTTAAAAAACAAAAACAACAACAAAAAAAACCCACAAAGTATAGTTGATTTACAATGCTGTGCCAATTTCCGCCATACAGCAAAGTGACCCAGTCATACCTACATATATAGTCTTTTTCTCATCATGTTCTATACCAGGAGATTGGATATGGTTTCCTGTGCTATATCTCATTGTTTACCCATTCTAAATGTAATAGTTTTTGTTTTACAAGTTTTTCTATATCTGTGAGTCTGTTTCTGTTCTGCATATACATTCACTTGTATTATTTTTTAGATTCCACATATAAGTAACATATAGTATTTGTCTTCTCTGAATTATTTCACTAAGTATAATATCATCAAGGTCCATGCACACTAGTGCAAATGGCAGAATTTCATTCTTTCTTATGGTTGAATAATAATTCCATCTTCTTTTTTCTTTTTTTGGCTTTGCTTGTGGCATGTGGAAGTTCTCAGGCCAGGGATCAAACCCACACCATAGCAGTACCCAGAGCCACTGCAGTAACAATGCCCAATCCTTAATCCACTGAACCACCAGGGAATTCCCCATCTTCTTAATCCATTTATCTGTTAATGGGCCCTTTGGCTGCTTCCATGTCTTGGCTATTGTAAATAGTGCTGCTATGAACAGTGGAGTGCATGTATCTTTTCAAATTAGTGTTTTCATTTTTTCCAGATATATACCAAGGAGTGGAACTGCTGGATCATATGGTAGTTCTATTTTTAGTTTTCTGAGGAACCTCCAAACTGTTCCCATAGTGGATGCACCAATTTATATTCCCACCAACAGTATATTAATTTTCTTTTTTCACCACATCCTCTCCATCATTTGTAATTTGTAGACTTTTTAATGATAGCCATTCTAACAGGTGTAAGCAAACTCATTGTTTTGACTTGCATTTGTCTAATAATTAGTGATGTTAAGCACATTTTCATGTGCCTGTTAGCCATCTGTATGTGTTTTTGGAACTATGTCTATTTAGGTCTTCAACCTATTTTCTGATTGGGTTGTCTCATTTTTTTTGTGTGTGTTTTTTTAAATATTGAGTTGTATCAGATGTTTACATATTTTGGATATTAACCCCTTGTTCATTATACCATTAGCAAATATTTTCTCCCATTTTGTAGATTGTCTTTTTATTTTGTCAGTGGTCTCCTTTGCTATGCAAAAGCTTTTAGGTTTAATTAGGTCGCAATTGCTTATTTTTGCTTTTATTTCTTTTGCCTTAGGAGATTGATTCCCTCCCCCAAATACTGCTATAATGTATGTCAAAGAGTGTTCTGCCTGTTTTCTTCTAGGAGTTTTATGGTTTCAGGTCTTACACTTAGGTCTTTAAACCATTTTGAATTTATTTTCCTATATAGTGTGAGGGAATGTTCTAATCTCATTGTTTTACATATTGCTGTCCAGTCTTCCTAGCACCACTTGTTGAAGACTGTCTTTTCTCCATTGTATATTCTTGTCCCCTTTGTCATACATTAATTTACCAAAGGTGTGTGAGTTTATTTCTAGACTCTCTATTCTATTCCATTAATCTATGTGTCTATTTTTTGTGCTGTTTTGATTACTGTAGCTTTGTAGAATAGTCTGAAGTCTGGGTGGGAAGCTTATACCTCTGGCTTTGTTCTTTTTTCTCAAGATTGCTTTGGCAATTTACAGTCTTTTGTGGTTGCATATGTATATTAGGATTATCTGTTCTATTTCTGTGAAAAATGTCATGAGTACTTTGATGGGGACTGCATTAAGTCTGTAGACTGCTTTAGCTTGGCCATTTTAACAATGTTAATTCTTCCCATCCAAGAACATGGGATATTTTTCCATTTCTTTGTATTATCTTCAAATTCTTACATCAAAGTTTCATAGTTTTCAGAGTATATGTCTTTTACCTTCTTGTTAAGTTTATGCCTAGGTATTATTCTGAATGGGATTGATTTCTTTTTTCTTTTTTTTTTTAGGGTGGCATCTATGGGACATGGAAGTTCCCAGGCTAGGGGTCGAATCCGAGCTACAGGTGCCACCCTATGCCACAGCCACAGCCACACCAGATCTAAGCTTCATCTGCAATCTACATCACAGCCCACAGCAACACCAGATCCTTAACCCACTGAGCAGGGCCAGGGATGGAACCCACATCGTCATGGATAGTAGTTGGGTTCTTTACCACTAAGCCACAGAGGAACTCCTGATTTTTTTTTTTACTTTGTCTTTCTGATATTTCATTATTAATGCACAGAAACACAACAGATTTCTGTATGTTAATCTTGTATACTGAAACCTTAATGAATTTATTTACTAGTTCTAACAGTATCATGTCATCTGCAAATAGTTGAGTTTTATCATTGTTCTTCCAATCTGGATATCTTTTATTTATTTTTCTTGTCTGATTCCAGTGGGTAGGACTTCCAATACTTTGTTAGGTAGAAGTGGCAAGGGTGGCCATCCTTGTCTTGTTCCTGAAATTAGGAAGACTTTCAGCTTTTCATCACTGACTGATCCTGGTAATGGGTTTGTTGCAAATGGAATTTACTATGTTGAGACATGTTCCCTCTATTCCCACTTTGATGACTTTTTATCATGATTGGATGTTGGATTTTGTCAAATACTTTTTCTGCATCTATGGATATGACCATGTGATTTTTATCCTTCGTTAATGTGGTTTATCACATTGATTGATTTGCGTATGTTGAACCATTCTTGTAACCTTATAATAAATCCAACTTGATCATGGTGTATGATCCTTTTTATATATTTTTAGATTTAGTTTGCCAAATATTTTAAGGAGGACTTTTGCAACTATATTTATCGAAAATATTGGCTGGTAATTTTCCTTTTTTTGTAGTGTCTTTTTCTGGTTTTGGTATCAGGGTAATGGTGTCCTTGTAGAATGGATTTGGGAGTACTTTCTCCTCTTCAGTTTTTTGGAATAGTATAAGAAGGAAAGGTATTAGTTCTTCTTTGTATGTTTAGCAGAATTCCCCTGTGAAGCCATCCCATCCTGGACTTTTGCTTCCTAGGAGTTTTTCATTTTTTTTAAATTACAAATGCAGTTTGACTTCTAGTGATTAGTCTGTTCAAATTGTCTGTTTCTTCTTGATTCAGTCTTGGCAGACTGTATGTTTCTAGAAATTTGTCCATTTCTTTTAGGTTGTTCAATTTGTTGGCATAAAACCATTCCTAGTATTCCCTGATTTCTTTTTTTGTATCTCTGTGGTATTGGTTGTTACTATTACTCTTTCATTCCTTATTTTGTTTATTTGAGTCTGCTCTCAAATCGATTATGTTTATCTTTTCAAAAAACCAGCTCTTGTTTCCATCAATCTTTTCTATTTTTTTAAATCTCTACTCCATTTATTTCCACTCTGAAACTTATTTGGGTTTTTCTGTTTGTTTTTGTTTTTCCACATCTGTAGTTGTATAATGATCATCACAATCCAATTTCACAGGATTTCCATCCCACAACCCAAGCACATTATTTGGGGTTTTATTTGCTCTTTTTTCTTTAATACTTATAGGTGGTAGATTAGGTTTTGTTGTTGTTGTTGTTGTTGCTTTTTAGGGCCACACCCATGGCATATGGAGGTTCCTAGGCTAGGGGTCTAATCAGAGCTACAGCTGCCAGTCTATGCCACAGCCATGCCAGATCTGAGCCACATCTGCAACCTACACCACAGCTCACAGCAACGCAGAATCCTTAACTCACTGAGCAAGGCCAGGGATCAAACCTGCAACCTTACGGTTCCTAGTCAGATTTATTTCCGCTGTGCCATGATAGGAACTCCTCCTAGATTAGGTTGTTTGAGATTTTTCTTGTTTTTTGAGGATCTGTATTGCTATAAACTTGCCTCTTAGAACTGCTTTTGCTGCATCCCATAAATTTTTGAAAGTTATTTTCCCGTTTTCATTTGTCTCAAACCATTTTCTGATTTCCTCTTTCTTAAAACTGTTATATAAACATTTTATTGACTTATTAGTTAACACGTTACTTAACACATCCATCTTTTTTTCTTGGCTGTGCCTGCAACATGTAGAAGTTCCCAAGCCAGGGAGTGAAGCCACACCACAGTGACCTGAGCAGCTGCAGTGACAACACTGGATCCTTAAACCACTACACCATAAGGGAACACCCCTGATTTCCTCTTTGACTTCATCATTGACCCACTGGTTTTTTAGTAGCATGTTAATTAGTCTCCATGTGTTTTTTGTTTTCCCATTTTTCTTTCTGCAGTTGATTTCTAGTTTCACACCACTGTAGTCAGAAAAAATGTTTGATATAATTTCTGTCCTCTTAAATTCATTGATGCTTATTTTGTGGCCTAGTATGTGATCTATCCTGGAGAGCATTCCACATACATTTGGAAAAAAATGTGCATTCTGCTGTTCTGGGATGGAATGTTCTGTAGATATCTATTAAGTGTATCTTTTTGTATATGAGTCCTTCTGCCAATTTTTAGTTAGCTTCCAGTGAGAACTGTTCCACACATACATTTTTGATGTGTTTGTGGGGGTTGGTGAGTTCCAATTCCTCTTACTCTCCCTTTTGATCCACTTTATTCCCCATTACCTTCCTGACCTCATCTACCACAAGTTTCCCTCTGACTCACTAGAGATCTTCTACATTGGCCTCCTAGTATTTCCTTGAACATACCAACCACACTCCCATCTCAGTGCATTTGCCTTTGCCATTCCCTCTACCTGCCAATGCTCTTCCTCTAGACACCGTCTTCACGGCTTGATCCTTCACCAGATTTGTATCTTTACCTGAATATCATCACTTTTTGAGCTTTCCCTAGCTTCCTATCTAAAGCTTCACCCTCTCACATAAAATCCTCCCTGGCCCAAGCTTTATTTGAGCTATAGTCTCTCATCACTGTCTAATATACTATATATTTTAATTATATTTTTATTGCCTATATAATCTCCCTAGAAAATAAACCTCATGATGGTAGTTTTATTCACTGATACTTCATTTACTTACACTTAAAACAGTGTCTGGTATGTTTAAGGTGTTAGATGAATATTTACTACTCATTCAATCTTATACCTTAAGTAAATTAAAGAATAGTTGGTACATAAAAGAAACACAACAGACGCATAATTCCATACCCCTTCTCCATTATTTTAGTTAGGAATAAGGGGAGGTATTTTGTCTGCCTCATAACTGGTTGTTCAATTCCTTATGATACAATAAATTAGAGGAAAAAACTGTTCATGAAGCTTTAAAATCTCAATCCTAATGACCTCTGAGAATGTTTTGGTTATAACAATGACAATTGCTAATGAGAGTTACTTGAGGGGCAGAAATGCTGAACATCTTGCAATACACATATAAAACCCACAAAGAAGTGTCTTGTCCAAAATGCTAACAGTGCACAAAATGCAAGAGTTCCTCTGTAACATAACCATAGTTGAGGAGACAACGTAATAACTCAGACCTACTAATTAAGATACGATATGCAAAGATGACTACCAAATGATTCATAAAAAATAAGTATTTACGGAGTTCCCATCGTGGCTCAGTGGTTAATGAATCAGACTAGGAACCATGAGGTTGCGGGTTCGATCCCTGGCCTTGCTCAGTGGGTTAAGGATCCAGTGTTCCCGTGAGCTGTGGTGTAGGTCACAGACATGGCTCGGATCCCATGTTGCTGTGGCTCTGGCGTAGGCCGGTGGCTACAGCTCCGATTAGACCCCCGGCCCGGGAACCTCCATGTGCCACGGGAAGCAGCCCTAGAAGAGGCAAAAAGACAAAATAAATAAATAAATACATAAAAGAATAAAATAAAAAATTTAAAAAGTATTTATTTTTTATTATTTTTTATTTTTTAGTCTTTTTAGGGCTGTACCCATATGGAGGTACATATGGGTAAAAAGAAATACCTTAAAGAAAGTTTGAAGTTCTATTTCTATAGGTACGAATTCAAACATAACAAGACAGAAAGACAGAAGTATATTTACTAAAAATTTAAAAGATACTCACGAATGGAAGGTATCATTGCTTTGCTGTTCACAGAAGATGCCTACACAGTCCTTCTGTTCTTTTGGAGTATAGCCTTTATCATATAGTTGTGTCAGTCCAATTGTGAAAGAAAACAAAACAAGAAGAAACATTCCAAGAAATTTTCCAAAATCTTGTAACATCTGTCCCATTGAAATCTGTGGAATGTATTACATAGCTATTCATTAAAATTATCAGGAAAACAAGTTAGGAAATACTAAATGCCCAGGCAATAAAAGGAAGAAACCATACAATTCACAGGTTATGCCTTTTATCTAAGTGTTTTACATATTTCAGCACTTTTAAAACATTTACAATCTAGTTGTCTAACAAAAAGCCATTCTGATCATGCCAACACTGTGAGTGTTGGATGGTACATTCCTTGAATCTGGACAGGTTTACAGAGGACACTGTTGCTATGAAAGTAAAGGCAGAGAGATGGAGATTTAAGAAAAGGCTTCATTTGCAAGGGACAAAAGGAAAATTTCTTGCTAAAACCTAAAGGGAAATAAATGCATATATTTAGAGCTTCTTAAAGTTTACAAATATAAAACCATTATGATATAAAGTATTTCAACTGACTTTTCTAAACCAATCACTAAAGCATGGCATTTCCTCCTCTAGCACTGTCCTAATCTCTTTTGCCACAGTGATCAATTTTCTTTCTATTATAAGAAAAAATTATGTGTACAAGTCAAATGAGAGGGTCTATTATTTATATGGGTATCCTCTGTAATTTAGACATATGCTGTGCATCTGGGAGCTTTATTCCCCTTCAACAATCTTTGAAAACTTTGGGAATAGGTACTTTTCATAAATTCTTGGTGTTTAAATTGGCATACAAATTTGAAGAATAATTTACCATTACCCTTTTCATCCAGAAATTCTATCCCTATGAATGTAGCCAATAGGAAGCACACAAAGATGCATGTATATATACAAGAATTTAGAACATCCGAAATATTTAAAAATAATGAAGTCCACCTACATGTGCTGGCATAGAAAGGTGTCCACAAAATATTAAGTAAAAAAAGCAGTGTGTGTGTGTATATATATAAATAAAACAGTATTATATGTATATATATTATATGTTATTATATTGTATTACTTTATATTATACACATTATAATATTATTATATATACTATTATATATATTATATGTATAAATAAAACAGTACTATAACATACACACACACATATATATATAAAACAATATTATAATAGCTATTTTTTTAAAGGTTAGATCATATATTCATACATAAAAGGTTTAACATGCACAGGAAACTTCTGGAAGTTTACACATATGGAGGTTCCCAGGCTAGGGGTCGCGAGTCAGAGCTATAGCTGCCAGCCTACGCCACAGCCATAGCAACACAGGATCAGAGCAGTGTCTGTGACCTACACCACAGCTCACGGCACTGAGCGAGGCCAAGGATTGAACCTGCATCCTCATGGATACTAGTCAAATTCGTTTCCACTGAGCCATGACGGGAACTCCAACAAAGTTAACTCTAACATCATGAAAGAACAATGTTCTGGTGGACAAATGAAAGGCATAGCAGTTCTAACAAATACTCTTTAAGAAATTTTAATTACTTACCTGTAATGGACCCAAGATAGAGCTTGTTGTATACATAAAAAAGAGACGAAGATAACTCAGAACATTTGCAAATGCAAAAAGCCCTTCTGCCACCAGTGTAGGATGAAATGCATCCCAGTCCTTCCGATCAGCAAAATCGTGAAACTATGGTTAAGAAGAAAAAGCCAAAGGTAAATAGCTCTCTCAAAAAAAAAAAAAAAGAAAGAAAGAAAGAAAGAAAACTATCTTATGTCTCCTTGTGGGAACACCATTTATGTTTCATAAAGTTTTCTTCTTTAACAGAAATAACATTGTTTTAAATAAAAGATTTCTAAGTATGTAGAGCAATATCACTTGCTCTATATAAAGAGGTTTTCTTAGAAATAATTTTATTAAACTTTCCATTAAATTTTTTATGAATACTTGGTAGTTTTTCTTAAATTCCACAACACAAACTTTAAGAATGTGTGCTATCAATTAATTAGCTATCATACCAAATTAACCTAGTCCTGTGTCTCAGGGGTCTAGAATACACTATGGAAACTCTTCTCCCTTCTAAATATTAAGAAAAAAAATTGCATTATTATACCTAGACATAGAGTGGCCACATGTTCCAACTGCCTGAGACAGTTCCAGATTACATACCAGTTTTCCTGGCATAATTACTAATAGTGCCCCCCCTTATTCTCTAGGTGTCCTGGTTTGGATAGGAAATTATATGGGCACCCTACTTCTAGAACTAAAAGGACCACTCTAAAAAAACCAATGACCTTTAATCTCTTTATTGAAACATTTATCTATATATGATCAATTTTTATTTTTTTTTTTAATTTCACAACTCTGGTTACTGAGCATACCTATTAATAAACATGTTCTCTACTACCGCCCAGAAACAGAGGTTTTTAATAAAGTAAAATGATATAAGATAACCAGTTTGTTGTCTCCTCTATAAGTTAGTCAAAAACCAAAAAAATATTGGAGTTCCCATTGTGGCGCAGTAGAAACTAATCCAACTAGTGACCATGATGTGGGTTCAATCCCTGGCCTCACTCAGTGAGTTAAGGATCTGGCATTGCCATGAGCTGTGGTGTAGGTTGCAGACAGCAGGTTGGATCCCGAGTTCCTATAGCTGTGGTGTAGACCAGCTGCTGTAGGTCTGATTCCACCCCTAGCCTGGGAATCTCCATATGCCCCAAGTGTGGCCCTAAAAAGCAAAGAAAGAAAGAGAGAGAGAGAGAGAGAGAGAGAGAGAGAGAGAGAGAGAGAGAGAAAGAAAGAAAGAAAGAAAGAAAGAAAGAAAGAAAGAAAGAAAGAAGAAAGAAAAGAAAGAAAGAAGAGAAGAAAAAGAAAAGGAAGGAAGGAAGGAAGGAAGGAAGGAAGGAAGGAAGAGGAGGGAAGAAAGGAAGGAAGAAAGAAAAAACAAAAAATATTATAAAATAAATAGTTCATGAATGTGACACTTCAGAATTCTAAACTCAGATTTAGACAAAGATAGTCAAACTCCATTACCTTTTCTGAGCTTTTAGAAATCTTTATAAAATTAAAACTATAAGGAGTTTCTGCTGTGGCTCAGCAGGTTAAGAACCCGACTAGTATCCATGAGGATGCATGTTCGATCCCTGGCCTCGCTCAGTTGGGTGAGGATCTGGCATTGCCATGAACTGCAGTGTAGGTCACAGACACAGCTTGGATCCTGCATTGCTGTGGCTGTGGTGTAGGCCAGTAGCTGCAGCTCCAATTCAATTCCTAGCCTGGGAACTTCCATATGCTACAGGTGCAGTTCTAAAAAAAAAAGTAAAATTATGTCTATAAGGTTAGATTTTTGTCACATTTTAAATCTAAAACTATAAGCACCAGAAATAATTAAATTTACATCGGTTTTTAAGTTGTAGAAGATAAGAGTCATGATTTGGAATGTATGAAACACTATACAATGAATTCCATTCAGATAAACTTTTTCCTGGCATATATAAAGATATGTAACACTAATTAATTTAAGTAACTTTGTGTTCTCATTTTAAGTATATATAGGTTAATGAGGTAAATGAACCTAGCTCAGATGTAAGGAATTGGCATTTGGTAGAAAGAAAATGCCTAGACAGACCTGGATTTAAATCCAGTTTTGGTTTCTTACTCTGTGGTCTTGGACAAGTTACTTATTATCTCTGAGCTTCCTTTTCCTTATTTGCAAAATGGGGATAAGGACATCTGTCTCATAGAATCCCTGTGAGAATAAAATGAGATAAAGTATAGCAAGTATCAACCATGTTGCCTGGCATATAATAGGTAACCAACATTTAAAGGTAATTAACATCCTTTAATCTATTAGATAGGAAGGAAACAATGTGCACTATTCCTTGCACAGGGTATGTTTAAAATGAAAACACATCAGACACAAATTTGGGCCAAAGCACATAGCTAAATATCTTGGTTTTTTCCTAAATAAATTTCACTTGTGCCTCCAATTGACATAGTTAATAGTCACCTTGTTGTGAGCAACCACTTTGAGGGCAAAGGTTGCCAAATAAAGTGAATTCATGACAAAACTGAGTTGATTACGTGATTCTTCTAAAAAGTCTTCCAACCCTTCATACCAGAGTCTTTTAATGTCTGACCAAATCATTCCTAAAAAAAAAAAAAAAAAAAAAAAGGAAGAAAAAAAAATCAGATAATGCTCTCTTAATTCAACAATAAACTAAAAAAGACTCTGAGTCAAAGTATTAAATAAATAATACGCATCGGCTGTAATCTCACTCGGAAGAAAAAATAACTTTTCAGTAAAACACTCTAATAACCTTGTTTCATATGACGATATCTTTTCCAGAGAGGGATTTAATATTTGATGTGAAACAAGCATGAGAAAACAAATAAATTGATGTTAAAATCACATCCCCCTCAAAGGTTCAGTTTTTGATTCTTTATCTATACTCGCTCTTATAGTGACCTCGTCTGGTTTAGTCTAATGGCATTAAATATCATCTACATGATAGAATTTCAAATTTTCTTCACCTAAACTCAATCTGTATTTATATCATAATTAATATCTCTAAACCTCTCTCCTAAACTTAATTTGTATAGGTACTTGGCTACTCTACATCTCTAATTGGATGTCCTAACAGGTCCAAACTGCACCCCTAATCTCTGCCCCCAAATTAGCTGCACTTAAGACTTTCCCATTTCAGTTGATGACAACTCCCCCCTATGCTCACTCTAAATGTCGTTGAATAATCCTTGAATGATATTCCTTTAAACCACATACTCAATGCAGTAGTAAATCCCGTTGGCTCTACTTTCAAAATAAAGTTAGAAAATCTTAACTTTCTCACCACTACTTTAACTTCTAGCCACTATCTTCTCAGGCTTGAATCACTGAAACAGCCTCCCTGATCCCCTACTTCTATGCTGATCTTCCTAAAATTTATCCTCAACAAAACAATCAGAGTAACCCTTTCAAAATGCAAGAGTTACATATCTCACAAAAGCTCTGTAGTAACTCCCAGAGAAGAAAGGATTAATTGCAGGACAGAATGCTTTCCCCATAGGAACATAACCTAATGTTATCGTCTATTAAAGTAGTTTCCTTGGAAATATACCATGTTAAGAAAAACATGGAAGGTCAACATTGTTATAAAAACAACCACTCACTGGGAAACTGCATCTGAACTGGGAGGACTATGAGTGGACTCACAGACCTTGAGAGTATACACAACCAAGACAATATAAAAATATGTTGAGAAATACAAGCCTCAGCTTCTCTGAGCGATGCCTCTCTTAACTTAAGAGTGTGCTTATGGTGGGAGGTCCCCTTGCAAGCTTTGTAAGATATCCTACCAGTTTTATAAGAAATCCTGCTAGATTTGAGGCTCCTCTGACTGGGGTTACCCACACCCATAATTGTGGCCTCATCACACAAAAGTGAGTGTGCCCCAGTCTTTTGTAACAACTGCCAGTAAAGACATATTTGAAGCTATCATACTGACATTCTCTATTTCCTGTCTTATTTCCTTCTACAAAGCTAAGTAAAGCTGTAGCAGGTTCTGTCTATTGTGTCCTGTGAGTGCAAATGTTAATGTGAACCTAAGACCACCACTGCTGACTGCAGAGCAGGCACTGCACCTTCCCCTACATCTCATTTTATTCTGAGTCAAAACCAAATTCCTTTACAATAGCCTATGAGGCCCTACGTTACCTCTCTGACCTCTCCTATCAATCTTTCCTTCCACTACTTTAGTCACACTGGCTTCCTTTCTTCCTTGCTGTTCTCTGAACACATAAGATCCTGTCTTAGAGCCTTTACATCAGCTCTTCTCTCAGGCTGGAAGCTCCTCATTCAGATACCCATTAGGCTAACTTCCTTACTCTGCATCTTTACTCTCCACCTACTCTGATCATCCTATTTAAAACTACAAATCCCATGCCCCTGCCTCCCAATCCCTCAAGCCTCCTTCTATCTTTCTTCTCCCTTAGTACTTAACACTTTTAAACAATGGATATAGTTTATTTAGGATGTCTGTTATTAACTATCTTCCTCCCTCTGGGTAAACTCTTCAAGGGTAAGAATCTTTGTTTTATCAAGCAATGTCCTAAATAATGCCTGACACATAGTAGGTGCTCAAAAAATTGCTCAATATACACAAAACCAACCAAACACACAAAAAACTCTCTTCCTGTTCTTTGGCCAGAAGTTCCTTCATAGTTACATATTCCTAGGAGGACCAGAGAATAGCATTATGATCCAGGATAGCTTTATGATATTTTCCTCCATGAAGGTATTTTAAAAGAGAATGTAAAGTGACAAAAGAGAAGAGTGCTACAATGTAACATGGGTGAAGAACAAGTTAACCCAAACAGAATCATCCTCTGGCTCACCAGCTGGCAGAGTAAGTCGTCTGGGAAATAAATGAAGTATTCTTGAAGGACTCTGTTCATAACATCTTAATTATATAGCACTCGTATTTTATGTAGAAAAGCATTTTAAAATATTTGCCGATCTAACAGGGGAAAAGCTTTTTAAAAATTTCACTTGGGGAGTTCCCAATGTGGCACAGCAGAAACAAATCCGACTAGTATCCATGAGTTGGATTCAGCATTCAATCCCTGGCCTTGCTCAGTGGGTTAAGGATCTGGCGTGGCTGTGAGCTGTGGTGTAGGTCGAAGATGTGGCTCAGATCCCAGGATGTTGTGGGTGTGGCATAGGCTGGCAGCTGTAGCTCAGATTCGACCTCCAGGCTGGAAACTTTCATATGCTGCAGGTGAGGCCCTAAAAAGCAAAAAATTCTACTTGGATGAGCTTCTATTTAAAACAAATAGACAAGAACCATCCAAAAATGTTAAGCAAATAGTTTAAATTTTTTTAACCCAAACAATGTAACACTAAAACACTAAACCAGGAAAGATGCTTATAGAAATAAGTGTTTTATTTCTATAAAATGCAATATTATACCTAAAGTGAACTCTTGACAAAAATTACAACATGAATTGGAGAGATTTTTGATCAAGAATGGCAGACATATGAAAGAATACTAAGTACCACTGTCATGTAGTTTTCCATCTCCTGTGCAACACCCCACAATGAAAACGAAGCTAATACACTTGATGTATTTTATATTTGTGAATGTGATTGGAAGATACAATAATTTTAAACTAATACAAGCAAGGCAATCACTACACAATCAGTGGACTCTATTTTAGGGTCCTTTTTGTTGCTGTTTCTAGAAGTAGTAACATTAGCCAAAGTGTTGGTGGATTCCTCAAGGCTTGCTCCTAGGTTCTCTCTTACTTTATACTTTTTCAAGTGTCTCATCCATGACCACAGTTTCATATACAAACTATATATAGATTACTGACATATTACTAACTCAAATTTAAACTTCCACTTGAGTTCTAGACTATGCTATCCAATTGTCTGACTGATATCTCTTTTGAATATCTTGAAGGCTTTTCAATTTCAACAAATCAAAAACCACACTCAGAACCTACCCTTTCACAAATCTCCAAACTTAGTACTCTTCTAAAATACTGAAGTTGCTTAGTAATCTCCTTCACCTCCTATATATGTATTTCCTTGTCCTATTAGCTTTACTTTGTAAATATCTTTCAAATCTGTTTCCTTCTTTCTCTTTCTATCACAACCATCCTAGGTCCAGGGCACCATCAGCTTTCATCTAGGTTACTCCAATAGCCTCCTTTTTGGCCTCCACCTACTCTTGGCACAGCACTTCCTCCCAACCCACTCCAAATACTGTAGCCAGAATGATCTTTTCAAAAGGAAAATCTGTTCTTGTCACTCAAATATTTAAAAACTTCAGTGGTGAAGTTCCCACTGTACGGGTTTGATCCCTGGACTCGCTCAGTGGGTTAAGGATCCAGCGTTGCCACAAGCTGTGGTGTAGGTCGCAGACGCAGCTCGGATCTGGTGTTTTTGTGGCTGTGGTGTAAGCCGGCTGCTGTAGCTCCTATTTAACCCATAGCCTGGGGACCTCCATATGCCCTAAAAGACAAAACAATAATAATAATAAAAATTCAGTGGTTTTCCAATGTTCTTAGCAAAAAGTAAAAATTACTTAATGTGACCAACAACAAGGCTGTCCACGGTCTAGGGCAACCTCTGTTTCTATAGCTTCATCTTGAGTTCTACTTCCCCTGTTCTCCTTGCTCCAGCCTTTACTCAGTCCCTTCTTTGTACCACGCTCCCTCTGGCCACAGGGCCTCTAAATGTAACTTTTATATCAGCCTAGTATATTTTTCTCTCCCAATTCTCCAAGTTGATTCCTATTTTCCTTTAAATCTTAGCTCATTTATCACTTCTTGAAGACAGCCTTTCCAGGAGTCCCTGGTGCAGAGTGGGTTAAGGATCGAGCATTGTCACTGCTGTGGCTCAGGTCGCAGCTGTGACGTGGGTTCAATCCCTGGCCCCAGAACTTCTGCATGCTGCAGGTGGGGCCAAAACAAAGACAGCCTTTCTAACCTTTTGACTAGGTAAAATGTCCTTATAAAACAGTTGCTCTCCTGGCTCCACGATCTTTACTTAGTAGCACTTAAGTCATTCTTGATTTTTAATTTTTTTATTTTTGTCCTTTGTCTTTTTAAGGCCGCACCCACAGCATATGGAAGTTCCCAGGCTAGGGGTCGAATCAGAGCTACAGCTGCTGGCCTACACCACAGCTCACAGCAACACTAGATCCTTAACCCACTGAGCGAGGCCAGGGATTGAACCCGTGTCCTCATGGATACTAGTCAGGTTCATTAACCACTGAGTAATGATAGGAACTCCTGATTTTTTATTTTATTTGTATGATTCTCAAGAGTAAACATGATTTTACCATTTGTTATGAAATTCAATGACACCAGCAATGTTTATGCTATCCAAAGAGTGGTATGACTCTTTGACTTCAATGAGTTTTTATTCACCACTAAGGAATATAAACTTGAATTCTTACACAGACTTGGGTAAACTGAATTTTTTGTTTGATTGTTTGTTTTTAGGGCGGCATATGAGGCATATGGAAGTTCCCAGGCTGAGAGTCGAGTGAGAGCTGCAGCTGCTGGCCTATACCACAGCCACAGCAACATGGGATCACAAGCCATGTCTACTATCTACACCACAGCTCATGGCAATGCTGGACCCTTAACCCACTGAGCAAGGCCAGGGAAGGAACCTGCATCCTCAAGGATACTAGTTGGGTTTGTATCCCACTGAGCCACAGTGGGAACTCCCTGTATCTTTATTTTGCAAAACAAAGAAAATATTCTTTCTTTCCCACTACTATTTAAACAATAGATTATCAATAAATGACATAAAATTTCCTTTCCTTATGACTAAGGTATAAACAACAATCTTTCAGAAGTAAATTAAATAGAGGGAAAAGCACTTTTTAGATTCCTTTTAGCATAACCTATTCAAATAAAAATATAAATTTCACATTGAAAAGATCTACAACAATAAAATTTGTAACCAAATATGATAAAGTATATTACTTCCTAAATTAAAATGTTAAATTTTAGATAAAATAGAAATATCAGAAACAGGAAAATATTAATAAGAAATTATTTATCTAACTTAGAGTACATATATGTGTATTATTTTTATATCTACTGCTAAAAGTAAAACTCTTATTTAAAACCAGCTTACTTGAAATGAACTAATTTCCAAATAAAAATCCCAAAATACACAAATTATTTTTATATCTGAAGAACTAAGAGTGAACACTGTACATTAACTCTTCTCAAATTATTTAATAACTGGAAAAATCAAGAACTTATTAATCAATTAGTGCTTCATACCACAGAAAAGACTAAATTTCAACATTCTTTTTATTCTATAGCAAATAGTATTAAAAAAAAAAAAAAGGTGGGAAATGCTGAGGTTGAAAACAAGGTTGAGAATCCAGAGGGAAATAAAGGAGATGTTGTTAAAAGACCATAAATAGACAATATGACTATACTTCAACTCCCCTTTCCCCTCCCTACCTCCCAAAAGGGCAAAGGCAGTAAAAACTGCATAAGGTCATTAAAATATTTATTACACAGCATAATACTTATAAAAAACAATTTTCAGAGAAATGTCTTTTTCTTTTTTAAACTGTCATTTCTAAAGAGATCTAGCTCTCACTACAAAGAACTCATTTATATAATGAGTCACCAGGGAATGCTCTAAATCCAAATTTAAGCAATGGTTCATAGGTTCTTAAAAGAAAAATTAATGATATAATAAAACAAAATAGTTAACTCTCTCTTTTTTTTTTTTTTGGCTTTTTAGGGCTGCACCCACAGCACATGGAAGTTCCCAAGCTAGGGGTCCAGTCAGAGCCATAGCAATGCTGGATCCGAGCCACGTCTGTGACCTACACCATAGCTCACAGCAACACTGGATCCTTAACCCACTGAGCAAGGCCAGGGATTGAACCTGTGTCCTTATGGATGCTAGTCCAGTTCGTTAACCACTGAGCCACGAAAGGAACTCCCACTTAACTCTCTCTTTTTTTATTTTTTTCCTTGCCCGAGGCATGTGGAAGTTCCCAGGCCAGTGACTGAACCTGTACCTCAGCAATGACCTGAGCCCACTGCAGCAACATAAGCCCACTGCAGCGACAACACTGGATCCTTAACCTGCTATGCCACAAGGATATTCTAAAACAGTTAACTATTAAAATGCAACTGAGTATAAAATGTGTTACATTTCAAAATACCTAAGAACATATTCATACTATTATAACAAAAAAATTCATCAGCAAAATTTTTCTGTTTTAACAATCGTGAACAATTTTAGCAATTGAGAATTTTAATTTTTTTTTGTCTTTTTAGGGCTGTACTCATGGCATATGGAGGTTCCCAGGCTAGGGGTCCAATCGGAGCTACAGCTGCCGGCCTACACCACAGTTCACAGCAGCGCCCGCCAGATTCTTAACCCACTGAGTGAGGCCAGGGATTGAACCTGCGTCCTCATGGATGCTAGTCGGGTTTGTTAACCACTAAGCCTTGAAGGGAACTCCAGGAAGTGAGAATTTTTAACTTCCATGTAACTAAGTAATATTAAATAAGAGATCTGCTTCCTTATCATTAAACTTAAGAACATCTATCTTTAAAAAAAATATTACTTAAGTCTTCAATGATCATGGAAGTGTTCAAATTCTCACTTACAAACTGTAAAATTACAAACTGAACCAGTTTATAATGTCACTAATGGGAGAATTAATGGGTTAAATTCAGGAAGAACCTTTTGAACTTACTTGTTACTTACCAATAATCCACAGTATAAGAAGATAGTCTATTCTTTCAAGGGCTGGCCCCATTGTGTTTTTCTTATCTTCATTATAGACAAGAGAGTATAGGTTCAGCAACAGCAGGAATGTGAAATATGATGCTCCATGAATAATAAATTTCATAAAAGGTGTGTGAATAATTCTGCCAAACTGAGATTTGGGAGCTATCAAATAACAAAGTGACAAAACTGGCCAAAAGATGCCGACTGTCAAAACAGTCATAATCTTCTTACAGGTAGGCTTACGTCGGTAACCTGACATTTGTCCAAACCAAACAGTGTTCAGGAACTGCTGACAGTTAGATTGGGAGACAAACTGAAAAGGAAACACACATACAAAAAAGTAAAGTATAACCTGTAAATGTGATCTGATTTATGGTTATTTAATTGATATTCAAAGTTTTAATAATAGTTTGAAATCAATTCTATACAGTCCACATTGGTTTTTTTCTTACATGGAATTAAACAGTATAGTGGTTAAGAGCACAGACTCCGGAGCCAGATTACCTAGATTCAAATCCAGGCTCTGCCACTTACTTATTAAATGACCTTGAGCAAGTTTTTAAACCTTTCTAAGCCTCAAATTCCCCATCTATAAAAAGAAGATAATAACAGTATTTAGCCATACACTTGTTATGAGGATTAAATGTAAAGCTCTTAGAATAATGCCTGGTCATAGCATGTACTATGTAAGTATTAGTGATTATTACCAGCCTACTCAGCCATTTTGGAACATTTAACTTATAAAGACTCATAGTAATGGTTATGAAATTTCAAAACTAACACAAACCATAGAGACATCAGTCTAGAGAAATAAATGATGTCAGTTACAAGAAAACCAACACGTCAAGACAGCAAAGCAATTAAAGTCTAAACATCAAATATATTTGTGCTCCACAAAAACACTGAGAATTTCTTAAGATGTATTAAAGATACTCTTAAATCCTCTTTTTTGGCCACGCCCACAGCATGTGGCAGTTCCCAGGCCGGAGAGCAAACCCAAACCACAGCAGTGACCCTAGCTGCTGCAGTGATGACACCAGTCCTTAACCCACTGTGCTACAGAGGAACTCCTCTTAAATCTTCTTAAAATGGAATTCTGCCTGAGAAGAAAAGGAAAAATACTCCCAAATAAGAGGAAAATTCTAGTTCAAGTATAGAAATTAATTTACCAAAGTTTACAAAGCTTCTTGGCTTTCAAAATTCAGATGCGTTATTTTCCCAACATAATGCTCTACCTATGAAGTATAACTTTAGGACTCTGAAACTCTGGATACAATATTGTAATCAGGTTTGAAATGACCAAAGTAAAGCACAAGTGATCATAATATCATTCAGATATTAAATAATATTTGATCTTCTGTTTTAAAATGATTTATCCTTTTAACTACATTGTAAATTATATTCTACAATTTATAATACATATAGATAGAGTGAATATAATTTATAGAGTGCAACAATCTGGTTTAAAAAAACTGAACACGGGAGTTCCCATCGTGGCACAGCAGAAACGAATCTAACTAGTATCCATGAGGACACAGGTTTGATCCCTGGCCTCACTCAGTGGGTTGAGGATCCAGCATTGCCATGAGCTATAGTGTAGGTTGCAGATGTGGCTCAGATCCTGCGTTGCTGTGGCTGTGGTGTAGGCCAGTGGCTACAACTCCGACTCGACCCCTAGCCTGGGAACCTCCACATGCCACGAATGTGACTCTAAAAAAATAACAATTAAAAAAAAACTGGGGAGTTCCCGTCGTGGCGCAGTGGTTAACGAATCCGACTAGGAACCATGAGGTTGCGGGTTCGATCCCTGCCCTTGCTCAGTGGGTTAACGATCCGGCGTTGCCATGAGCTGTGGTGTAGGTTGCAGACGCGGCTCGGATCCCGAGTTGCTGTGGCTCGGACATAGGCTGGCAGCTACAGCTCCGATTAGACCCCTAGCCTGGGAACCTCCATATGCCGTGGGAGCGGCCCAAGAAATGGCAAAAAGACAAAAAAAAAAAAAAAACTGGACAGGGTTTTTGTTACTGTTTGTGGTTATCAAGAAATCTCCTAATATACAATACCTATTTTTGGCAGTTAAGTCATTTCATTATTTATCCTTCTGCTTAAAATTCCAGTATTCTTAAGGAATGGTAGTGTGTCCCTCAAGAGGAAATATCGAAGAGAAAGACAGCTTTTCCTCCCATCAACTACCCAGTTTAGTAGCATCCCAAACTTAGTGGTTTCACCCGTCTCCCAAGTATCAAAGCAATCTTAGGACTGACTGTTGCCCTTGCCATCCCTCTATATAATGATGATTTAATTAATAACAATGTTAAATACGTAATTAGAAGAACAAATTTTCAGTTGGAGATGTTCTAAGTCTGTGGTGGTTGTAAAACAAAGACAGAAATTCTTCGATATGCCTCTCATCAACAGTTGGGTTACCAATATTCCCTACCCTTCAACTCAACGAGTTTGTGATTGCTTTAACTAGTACGTTCTGGAAGAAGTAACGCCATGTACTTTCTTTTTGTCTTTTGTCTTTTCAAGACCGCACCCATAGCATATGGAGGTCCCCAGGCTAGGAGTCAAATTGGAGCTGTAGCTGCCAGCCACAGCCACAGCAACACAAGATCCAAGCCGCATCTGCAACTTACATCACAGCTCACAGGATCCTTAACCCACTGAGTAATGCCAGATCCTTAACCCACTGAGCGAGGCCAGGGACTGAAACCATGTCCTCAAGGATACTAGTCAGGTTCATTAACCACTGTGCCACAATGGGAACTCTGACGTTACATGGTTTCTGAAGGTAGGTCTTAAAAGGCCATTCAGCTCTTGGAGCCAAAAGCTGGCATATAAAAAGTCCTACTACCCTGAAGCCACTATGCTGTGAGGAAGCCCAGGTACACAGAGTCACTCCAGTCAGCCCTCAGAGGCTTCTCGGACCATCTCCTTATAGCCAACCCACATGATGGCCATGCCCCTCCATTGTTCTAGCTCTGAGTTCTAAGGAGGCCCACCCTCAATGGACCCACCCACCTGAGCACCCAGCCCACCGAGAGCTTCCTGTTTGGTCCTCAGCTGCTGCTTAGGCACCAGAGATATGAGTGAAGATGACTCTAGAATGATTGCACTCCCCGGTCATTTTGAGCTATCTCCAGCTGAGACCCTTGACATGGTGAAGCAGAAACAAATCAACCTTGCCGTGCCCTTTCCTAATTCCTGACCTACAGAATCCAAGAGCATAATAAAGTGATCATCAAATTATTACAAAATGACTATGAAATATTGCTTTATGCCACTAAGTGTCAGGATAGTTTGTTATTCAGGATGGCTAGCCTGAACAAAGTCTATCAGCTATTTGGGAAAATATTATTTTTCCCTTTGATCATATTTAGAAATCTAGTTTCAAAAACAAATTTACATTTTCATTCATTCTTAAAACTACAGAGTATTTTTCTTGGAACTGAAAATATTACTATTACTTCTTGTTTCCTTTTCTCTCATCTTCTTTGAGTGGAACATTTGGTTAACCTCTGTGAGTTCTACAGGGATATGCATATTTATCATTAGGAAACTGCCTCTTAGTTTTTTCTTCCCTAACCAGGATAATCTTGGTTCTTTCCACCTTTCTTTAAGGTTCTTTTTTCAATCATTTAAGTTGATTTTGTATCTTGTAATGGCTTTATTCTGTCATTTTCTAGTATTTCATGTCTTTTAAGTTGTGGAACACAGAAGTAAATAAATTAACAATTCTAGTCAATAAGATGTAGTCAAAATGTGTAATGGAGGAGGATTACCTTGGGGTTCCAATTTTCTCTGTTTCTACATAGGTATACCTATTAGCATTGTACTTCCTTTTTAATCCACATAGGTAGGTTATTGATTTATAACCTTATCACTACACTGACCCAAATTCTTATACTTCTTTTTTTCTATAAATGTTTTACCTTAAGCAAGAAATTTGCAGTACTAGAAAAAGTATAGGATTTGAAGCCAGAGATCTGGATAAGAAACATAATATCTAGGTAATCTTAAAGTAAACATCTTAAAAATTCCTGTATTGAGTACCTAAGTCATAAAGCTATTGAGATAATAAACTGTCAACCAAGAAATAAAAAAGTTCTGCTCCTAGCACCAAAGGTCCTGTATCTTGCCTTCCAGCATTATCTATTTGGGGCTCCATTTTTATATTAACATAAATTTGATAAGCAAGCTTAATTCCAACATCTATGTTGATAATAAAAATAATGGGTCTCAGAAATAACCTTAAAAGTGCCATTACCAACACCACCTACTATTAACTAAACATCATTATCTATAGAAAAATATCTATGTCTAATAAGTTATCTCAAAAAATGAAATTAAAAATGCATACCTTCCTTCTTCAAGTTCCTGAACCATGTGCATGTGAGTGTATGGGGAGTAGAAATAGGTATTTCCCTTAATAGGAAGGGATGATGCCAGAAGAGCCAGATTCAACTTAGTTATCATAGCATACGTCTCTCCACCTTTGGGTTTCACAATGAATTAACAAATAAGAATAAGGAACATAACATCTGATTCTTTATTTTTAAACAGAAAGGCCCTATAACTATAGAAAGAGTTATTAATAACCAGATCAATAACACAAACCTATGACAGACAAAACACAATATGGAAAACTTCATTAGAATGGCACTTACTGCATAAGATCTTACCTGCATAGCTATTATTTAGCAAAAATATTAACATCCATATTATTATTAAAATTAAATTGTTAATAAATAGTGGCAACTACCATTTATTGACTACTTGCTTAATGCTAGTACGGATTATGATAAACTCTTTAAATATATACGTCCTTAATTATTTCTTAAAACTAAAGCTCAGACAGATTCAATAACTTTCCCAAGGACACACAGTTTTCATCAAGCAGAACTAGGATCTCAACTGAGATGTATTTTTGCTCCAAAGCCTTTGCTCTGAGCCACTAGATTGCTGTGGAGGAAATAATTTAAATATATTACAGAAAACCTCATACCTCCTTTTGGTTATATTTGATAGCAAGTTTTAGACGACTTAAATTCATTCTTTCTTCTAACAATCCCCGTTTGTCAAGAGGCTCATCACTAGATGTATGGTTTAGGATAACTTCCAATTCACGTGAATTTCGGGCTTGCGCAAGCAAATCTTTAGCAAACATTTTACATTGCCGGGCTAGTTCCTCATAATCATTCCTGCAAGGTGCAGAAGTCTATTATTAGAAATGTTACTTCCAACTTCTAATGAAATTGTTTTCACTATTTTACTCAGTAGCATTTTAATTCTAACAATGCTACACAACTACAGAAGTCATTTTGTGCTGACAGTCAAAGGAACCAACTGGTACATAAATTCTCCATAGTTTTGGAGAAAACTGTAACACAATTATGATAATCTTAGTTAAGCACAATGATTCCTTGTCTACATTGATATTCCTAGAAATTCTGATAATATTTGTCAACCAGTTCTTCACTTAACTCATTTGCCCTTATTACCTGTTTCATATAAAGCTTCCTTTTACATTATTTATATAAATAGATGATAACATCTTGATGCTATCTAATAAATATTATTATACAATTTTAACTAGAAATTTTTTCTATGATATTCCATGTGTATGCTACTTCTGACATTAAAATAGTATTTTGTTTTACTTTTAAAATGCTCATTTGAAAAAAATTCAAGTCAGAAAGATATTGAAATACACCTAGTACAGAATTCTCCTTCAGAATCACTATTCCTTGAAACTTAAGATTTAATTACTTATTAAAGGCAAGCCTAGAAATTCCCACTGTGGCATAGTGGGTTAAGAATCAGACTGCATCACCTCTGATAATGAATTTTAAATTACAGAAATTTGTCCAATAGCTTTAATTTAAAAATGAAACTAGATATTGAAATAAATTTGATACTTAAAAAAAAAAAAAAAAAAGAATCAGACTGCAGAGGCTTGGGTTGCTGTGGAGGTGAGGGTTTGATCCATGGCCTGGCGCAGTGGGTTAAAGGATTTGGTACTGTAGGTCACAGCTACAGCTTGGATTCAATCCATGGCCTGTGAACTTCCATATAGCATGGGTGTGGCCATTAAAAAAATTTTTAAAAAGGGGCAAAACTAAAGCAACTTGTAAGAAACTAATAAATTTTAGTAGGTAATTCTTTTTAAAACATCAATTACATTAAGCTTATGCTTGAATTTAACAATTAAAAAAGTTAGAAATAAATAATTATGAATCAATTGAGGTCAGACTTCTGAAAATAATTTTTTTTTAAGGGAAAGGAAGTGAAAATAGGAAGATTTCCCATTGATTAATCTTTCCATTCAATAGGGTCTTCCCCATTTTATGGCTTTTTTATGGTTGCATAAAATTATAACTCAAAGAATTAAAAACTTTTCCTTGGAGAGTAACATTTTTCTCATCCATCCTTTGCATTTACTACATAACCAAATTACCTAAGAATATGTAGCTGAATTTCTTTAACAAAGAATTACCTGCTTCTTAGTCTAGGAATCTAACTGCAAATGGGAACAATCATCAAAAGTGGCAGCATTTTAATTTTATACCTACAAATTATGGTTCTCCTAACAGAAAATCTCACCAAATAGTGAAAAGGAACAGTGTCTGTGTGTGCAGAACATACTTCACATACAGAGAGCATTATATATGCTTCTGAAAGTTTTGAAATATTGGCTCCAAGGATGATTACAGAATCTGGGAATGAGGGGAGATAAAAGAAAAGGAAGTTAAAAATACCTTTGCTCTTGCTTAAGGCTACTATTCCCACTACTCTTCATAACTGCCCTAGAATGTCTTTGGCAACGTTGGACAGAGTAGGGATTTAGGGGTGATGGAAGAGTGGAAGAGGGCAGATGGAAGAGTGACCTGAGTGGTACTGGGGTCTACTCCACTGAGGAAAAAGGAAGATCCCAAATTATCACATAAATATAAATGATAATTTGGCATATAAAAAAATTAGGTTGAAAAAATTCTGTAAAAAAACATGTAATTTACAATTTCCATTCATTCCCACCTGAATTCCACCTCGACAAGGCTTAGTTCTTTTAAATCAGCACTAAGTTCAAATGCTCTCAGAATTGGATCCTCTTCTGTTAACATTATTAGAGCGGGACTGGCCAAGCAGCGATATATATCAAGACGAAACCTGTGATAAAATTTGATTCCATGGTGTAAAATAAATTTATTATATACATATGATTAGTTTCTTTAAGCTACAATTTTCATAACTTTAAAGTATTATAAAAGTAAATAAATTTTTTTAAACTATGATATATTTATTATAAGGTAACCTGCATAAAAAAAAAGACTTAAAAAAATAAATATTTTGAGGAGTTCCCTGGTGGCTCAGTGTGTTAAAGACCTCGCCTTGTCACTGCTGTGGCTTGGGTTCAACCCCTGGCCCAGGAACATTTGCATGCCACAGGTGCAGCCAAAAAAAAGTTTCTATTCTTTAACTGAGTATTATTTTAAATGAAATATGCCAATAACTAATACATTTTGATTATGATATGAATGATTATTAAATTTTTCCTTCCCCAGTGATAATTTTACTTTAATATACTACATATATATTACACATGACTCATTCAACCAGGTTATTTTTGAAAGAAATTTCAAATCTTATAACTGATTTATGCCTAACGTCTGGCTAATGAAAAAGTACTTACTTTACTTTCTGTAAACTAATTAACAATCATATTCAATTTCTAAATAGGAAACCAAATCAGAAAAATGTTGCTATAATTCTTTCACTTATAAGTATATAATTCTTAGTTTAGAATTTTGTAGATATCATATAATGCATATTTTTATTTTAAATATAAATTTAACATACGCATGTTTTATTTAAAAATTTTTTAAATTATAGTTGATTCACAATGTGGTGTCAATTTTTGCTACATATGCTTGTTCTTTAAAAAAGCAAGTAGTTTAGTACATGATGCTCCCCAATTCTCCTTCCACCAACTCTAATCATCTCTTTGAATCACATTTCAGAGAATTGTGAATATCCTTCCTGATGTTTTCTATCCATACACAAACATAATCAGACATACTATGTAAAGCAACAACTATTCCTATGTCTTTACATAGAGTCATCTCATTATCTCCTAAAACTGGATGGTTTTCCAAATTCAATGACAGTCCATCAAATCTCCATTAATGGAAATTTAGATTGCTTCTAATTTTTTATTTCCATAAATAATGCAACAATGATTCTTTTTTTTTTTTCTTTCTTTTTCAGCATATGGAAGTTCCCAGGCCAGGGATCGAATCCAAGCCACAGATGTGACCAATGTCACAGCTGAGGCAATGCCAGATCCTTAACCCACTATGCCAGGCCAGGGATCAAACCCACACCACCACAGAGACAATGCCAGATCCCTAACCTGCTGCACCAAAGTGGGGACTCCAACAATGATTGCTCTTTAGTTCATATATCCTTTGCACACTTAGAATTACTGGATAAAATGGCATGTGTATTTTAAATTCTGATGTTTCCAAAGCACAAACAATAAGGAGAGCTCATTTCCCCTTCAACTTTCATTAGTACTTGGCTACCCTCAAAGATGGAAAATGGAATTTGTGGAGTTCCCATCGTGGCACAGCAGAAACGAATCCGACTAGGAACCATGAGGTTGGGGGTTCAATCCCTGGCCTCGCTCAGCGGGTCAAGGATCTGGCATTGCCGTGAGCTGTGGTATAGATCTCAGATGCAGCTCGGATCTGCTGGTGCTGTGGCTGTGGCATAGGTCGGCAGCTACAGCACCGATTAGACCCCTAGCCTGGGAACCTCCATATGCCATGGGTGCAGCCCTAAAAAGACAAAAGACAAAAAAAAAAAGAAAAACGTAATTTTTTTTTTTGCTATTTCTTGGGCCCCTCCCGCGGCATATGGAGGTTCCCAGGCTAGGGGTCTAATCGGAGCTGTAGCCACCGGCCTACGCCACAGCCACAGCAACGTGGGATCCGAGCCGCGTCTGCAACCTACACTACAGCTCACGGCAACGCCGGATCGTTAACCCACTGAGCAAGGGCAGGGACCGAACCCGCAACGTCATGGTTCCTAGTCGGATTCATTAACCACTGCGCCACGACGGGAACTCCCCAAGAAAAACGGAATTTTAAGAGTTGTATTACTCTGAACTTCTTTAGAAGCTTAAGCAAACTTTCATGTTTACTATTCATTTATACTTCTGTAAACTATCTGTTCATTTTCAATAGTCTATTTTTTTGATGATTTAAAAAAATCAATTTGTAAAATATTTTTATATATCAAAGAAATTAACCCTCTGTCTCATCAAAAGAGTTTTAAAGGAGTTCCCGTCGTGGTGCAGTGGTCGACGAGTCCGACTGGGAACCATGGGGTTGCGGGTTCGGTCCCTGCCCTTGCTCAGTGGGTTGACGATCCGGCGTTGCCGTGGGCTGTGGTGTAGGTTGCAGGCGCGGCTCGGATCCCACGTTGCTGTGGCTCTGGCGTGGGCCAGCGGCTACAGCTCCGATTTAGACCCCTGGCCTGGGAAACTCCATGTGCCACGGAAGCGGCCCAAAGAGATAGCAAAGGGACAGAAAAAAAAAAGTGTTTTAAATACTTTTTCCCAGTGGGTTGTCTCTTTATGTTGTTTTGTAATGAATTTATCTGTATGAAAACTAAAAAATTTTATGAAACAAACTTACTGAACTATTACTTGTTTACCTAATAGGTTTCATATCTTACTTAGACACAAAAGTAGATCCTATATAATGCATTTTTAAGAAAACAATATTTATGAAATCCAGTTATGATCTAGCCATTTAATTAATAAGTTCAATTATTTGTATCTTCTTAAGTAAGGATTTCTAAAGAAGTATTAGCCTACACCAAAACTGTCCAAAAACTCGAGAAAAATATACACAATGAAGAAACTTATCTTTCTGTTTCCATCAATATGTCTATAGTAATTAATTTACAGTTTTTTTAGATTGTTTCTAGAAAGGACTTTAGTATTAAACTACATTATTGTGTCTCAAAGCATGGATTAGCGACAAAATGCAGAGGAAGAGAATGACTGCTAGTAACAGTGGCAACCAATTATACTTGAATAATAATGAAGTGCCATAGTACGGAATGTAATTAGATATAATCTGGAAAATAATGAGGCTGCCTCACTTTATAAAATCTGTCATTTTCAGTACTGAAAACACTACCAAAGGTAATGGCAAGATATGAAGAGGTGAGTGATTTCACTACACAAAAAACAGGCATAAAATGGACAAAATTGTTTTTTAACTGTTTCAGGTCACTGGAACTTATCCATTAAGTATTCTCTATTGATAATATCTACTAATAATTTCCAATTATTGAAAACCTGACAGAATTGCAGGCAGGAACAGCTGGAACCTGTGGCCTTCTTGCCTGCGTTATGTCCATCACCTCCGCCTCCAGTTCACTCAATGAGAATCACAGTTTTCCAGTCTGAAACTGGTAAATCTGTACCTTTGTGCTAACGGGGTGCAAATCAATGCATTTGGAGATAAAAACCTATAGTTCTGCTGGCTTAAATGAGGAAGACCTGCAGCTCTGCAAGACCAAGCTTGCAGTCTGAGTTGAGACAAATAGTCGGTCAACAAGAAATTTAACAGAGATGGAGTTCCTGTTGTGGCGCAGTGGTTAACGAATCCGACTAGGAACCATGAGGTTGCGGGTTCGATCCCCGGCCTTGCTCAGTGGGTTAAGGATCTGGCGTTGCCGTGAGCTGTGGTGCAGGTTGCAGAGGCGGCTCGGATCCTGCGTTGCTGTGGCTCTGGCGCAGGCCGGTGGCTACAGCTCCGATTAGACCCCTAGCCTGGGAACCTCCATATGCCGCAAGAGCAGCCCAAGAAATACCAAAAAGACAAAAAGAAAAGAAAAGAAAAGAAATTTAACAGAGAGATGCTGGAAATGGGAAAAGACATACAAAGATTCACATAAGTTTTCCACAGATCCCTGCCTGACTGAAAAATTAGGCATGTGTGCAGAACATCAGAAAGTCAGAAAAGGAACTCTTGAGAAATGGCTGCAACTATGGATGCATTCCCCAACTAAGGCATAGATTGATCAGAAAAGAGTAGAACCCTTAAAGTGTACTGACATAATTTTTGACCAAATCATTGGCATGGTTAAAAAAAAATATGGTAGGTGTTTCCGCTACGGCGCAGTGCGTTAAGAATCCGACTGCTGGAGTTCCCGTCATGGCACAGTGGAAACAATTCCAACTAGGAACCATGAGGTTGCAGGTTCAATCCCTGGCATCGCTCAGTGGGTTAAGGATCTGGTGTTGCTGTGAGCTGTGGTGTAGGTTACAGACACGGCTTGGATCTGACGTTGCTGTGCCTGTGGAGTAGACCAGCAGTATAGCTCAGATTAAAACCCCTAGCCTGGGAATTTCCATATGCCGCGGGTACGGCCCTAAAAAAAAAAAAAAAGAATCTGACTGCAGCGGCTTGGATCACTGAAGAGGCTCAGATTTGATCCTTGGCCCAGTACAGTAGGTTAAAGGATCTGCCATTGCTACAGCTTCAGAGTAGGTCACAGCTGCAGCTCGGATCCAATTCCTGGCCTGGGAACTTCCATATGCTGTGGATGTAGCCATTAAAAAAAAAAAAAAAAAGATATATTATATAATCACAATGGAATACTACTCAGCTGTGAAAAAAGATGAAATCTTGCAGAGCGGCCATAGTACAAAGACCCTGAGTTCACCCCCTCTCACAGGCACACCAAAATTACAGCTATTTACAGAGCAATTATTTATGAGAAAGATCAGAAGACCAGCAGAAAAGATCTTCCCTAAGTAAAGGTATAAAAAAAAGGAACCACAAGAAGGGTAGGAGAGATGGAGATAGCAGTTAGTCAAGACCCATACCGCCAGGAGGTCAACCCATAAATGGAAGGACAATTACAATTGCAGAGGTTCTTCCCAGAGTAAGGGGTGCAAGTCTCATATCAGGCTCCCCAAACCGGCAGGGGGAGGGGAGGGTCCTGCATAGGGAAGGTGAGTCCCTAGAACATTAGGCTTTGTAAGCCAGCAAGGCTTAATTTCAGGAGAAGCAGAAGGCTGTAGGAAATAGAGAATCCACTCTGATTTTTTTTTTTTTTTTGGCCATGCCTACAGCATGTGGAAGTTCCCACGCCAGGGACCGAACCCATGCCACAGCAGCAACCAGAGCCTCTGCAGTGACAAAGCTGGATCCTTAACCCACTGAGCCATAAGGGAACTCTGAGAATCCACTCTTAAAGGGCACACACAAAATCTCACATGTTCCTGGACCCAAGTCAGAAGCAGTAATTTGAAAGAGGCCAGGTTTAAACCTCTCTCTGCGGGAGAGGCAGGAGGCAAATGGAACCCACCATGGGGACATAGACACTGGTGGCAGCCTCTTGGGGGAGCTGGATCTACCATAGGGATAGTGATACAAGTGCCATTTTGGAATTCTGCCTCTAGCTTATAAGCACCAGGACCCAGCCCCGTACATCAGCCTGTTGACACCAGTACCGGAACATCTATGTCCTCATCCAAGCAAATAGACAAGGACACAGTCCCACCACCAGCAGTTTGGCTGCCTTAGGACCCCCTGAGGTACAGCTGCTACAGGACCTGGCCCTACACATCAGAGGGCCCAGGAACTGGCCCCGCCTACCAGTGTGCTTGCCTCAGCCCTGGGATCCCTGCAGAGCCCCATAGCCAGCTGCTACTGTGAGCAAGCCTGGGACTCTGCACAGGGCAGAGCGTGGCAACAGACCAGACCACGGGCCAGTCACACCTACCAGACTGCCCACAGCGGGCTCACAGTCAGCCTGCTACAGCAGGAGGACCCATGCAACCCATATAAGGGGCATCTCTAAAACATAAAGCTCCAGTGACTAGAGGCAGGTAGGCTGCTAGGATGCAAAGGATGCCTCCTACAAAAGACCACTTCTCCAAGCACAGGGCACATAATGAACCTACTAAATACAAATTTAAAATAAATGTATCCTTAATGAGGTAACATTGGTTTATAACAATGTAAGTTTCATACATACAACAAGGTATATCTGCTTCTGTATTTGCTATAGCATGCATACCACCAAAATTTTATTTCTATCCATCACTGTACAGTTGGTCCCCATTACCTGTTTCACTCTCCTCACTGCCCCTTCCCCTCTGGTGACCACTACTTTTTCTCTCTGTCTGCATGTTTGTTTTTGTTTGGTTCAGTTTGTTCACCTATTTTGTTTTGTTTGCCTGTTTGTGGTTTATATTCCACACATGAGTGACATCATACGGTATTTGTCTTTCTTCATCTGACTTATTTCACTTAACATAGTACCTTCAGGCTCATCCATGTTGTTGCAAATAGAAAAGATTTCATCAGCTGGAACTGCATCATCTCTGATATTTAAAAACCAATATCTTATAAATACAGATTGCCTTGCTTCTTTATTGCTAGTATAATCCCTCCTCAACCTCACTGAAACCTTTACCCACCTCTCTTTACTCATTTTGTTAGCATCCTTTTCTTCTGCAGCTCTACTTGAGCAATTCCTGGAAATGATTTTAGTCAGAGCCCTTTGACATTTGCTATAACTGTTTTCTCAAACAATGATGACAAACTCTTGCAGACTTCCACAAATACACCAAATCGCTTGCAGTTCCCTAAGTAAACCTCAATCACATGCTGTACTTTCCGTGTAAAATGCCTTTTACCTTTTAATTCTTATTCATACTTAAAAGCTGAACTCAGGCTATAGCTCCTCTAAAAGCTTTCAGAACAAGTTTTTTCCACACCTTAAACCAAGATAGGTTAAATGTTCTCTCCAGCCCCACCCCCACCTCCAATTGCTTCAACTGCACACACATTTAACAAGTATATTATTTGAGGAGTTCCCGTCGTGGTGCAGTGGAACTGAATCCAACTAGGAACCATGAGGTTGCAGATTTGATCCCTGGCCTCGCTCAGTAGGTTAAGGATCCGGCGTTGCCGTGAGCTGTGGTGTAGATCGCAGATGCAGCTTGGATCTGGCGTTGCTGCGGCTGTGGCGTAGGGCAGCAGTTACAGCTCCGATTAGAGCCCTAGGCTGGGAACCTCCATATGCTGTAGGTACAGCCCTAAAAAGACAAAAAGACCCAAAAAAAAGTATATTATTTGAACAATATTTATATTTAATATTAATAAAGGGTTTTAATGCTGCAAGAAGTCTTAAATATCATTTATGCTTGTCATTTTATAGATTAGTTATTCCGAAACTAAAAAATTAAATGACATAGCCATGGCTATCAACCAGATCTTATCAAAAAAAAAACAAACCTCATTATAAAATAGACTTAAAAACAGAAAAACGGAGTTCCCGTCGTGGCGCAATGGTTAACGAATCCGACTAGGAACCATGAGGTTGCAGGTTCGGTCCCTGCCCTTGCTCAGTGGGTTAACGATCCGGCGTTGCCGTGAGCTGTGGTGTAGGTTGCAGACGCGGCTCGGATCCCACATTGCTGTGGCTTTGGCGTAGGCCGGTGGCTACAGCTCCAATTAGATCCCTAGCCTGGGAACCTCCATATGCCGCAGGAGCGGCCCAAAGAAATAGCAAAAAGACAAAAAAAAAAACAGAAAAACATTCCAGTACAATCTCTGCAAATACACAGGAGACTTTTATGGATTTATGACCATCTGTTGATCCACCAAAGATCTGTTCTTGAGGTGAAGAAAGAGGGAGGGAGGATGGTTTGCAGCTTTAAGGCTAATTTCATGTATATTGTACAACAATACTTGTAGTAACTGCTGTACTTGATGCTATTTCAGTTGTATTTGATTACTATATATTTAACATATAAGGCTTATGCTTTAAATTATAATCTCAGGTCTAGTTCAGAACCCTACAGCCTATGTAACATGCATATGTGTGAACTTGATCAACCTGTCTAAGAAGGGGTACTTTCTTGTTCATTCACTCCTCAGTTCTTCTTAATTTTTATGAATGGAGGAGAAAAAGACTTAAATACTGTGTGAGATGGGGAGAAGAGGCATTAACAGGTTGAATATCTAACTAGATAGATAATAGTTTTTATTTTCTTATAAATAAGGTAGGAAGTAGCATCTCCACCCTTTCGACTACTTGGAAATTCTCTTAGATTAATAAACTGCTTCTACAAAGCATATAGGAGTTCCCTTGTGGCACAGCAGGTTAAGGAGCTGGCTCTGTCACTGCAATGGCTTGAGCTACTGCTGTGGTGAAGGTTCAGTCCCTAGCCAGGGAACTTCCACATGCCATGGGCACAGCCTAAATAAATAAATAGCAAATAGTGATCCCATTCACAATTTGAGACTTTTTTTCCTAATTATTTGTCATTTAAAACACTTCTTTAAATTGCAGCACATCATATTAAGGAGAGGAGCTAAAAGTTTGGCTTTCTTAAGTCATTGCAGTACCATATTTCTTAAAATCTACATAGAAAAAACAACAACAATATGTTCATTGACATATACCTTACTGCATCACACACCTTAATTTAAATCTTAGTTTTCTGACCTGGAATGTCGGAGGCTGTCCTTTTTGTTTTTTGCAGAACACAATGTACATTCACAGCCAACCGCATGGGGCTTAGGTAGAGATACATCCTGTTTTAACAACATTGTAAGAATTTCATAGTTGTTACGATGAGCAGCTAAAATGACAGGTGCAACATCCATAGTTGTTGAATACTCAGGATTCTGAATTCGCTCCATGAGTTTCTGAAAAATATTTATATAAATGCCCAAAAGTTACTATCTGTACCTTAAAAATACACTTATCTGGAGAACAAAATAAAAAAATAGAAGGCACAAAGAACATAAAAATTACTTTAAGGAATATGATAAACATTTTACTAGAAGTAAGCTTTTGTCAAAACCTCAAAATTTTAGTTAATAAATGCACTATAATCATGACAGACAAAAATCTTCATTAGGAAATATTCATACAATCAGAGCTCTGTTTTCATAGCAAAAAAGAAATGTGGATTTATCTAGAGAAATACTTTAGGAGAATGTACTTCATTTTTACAAGATTATGGAGACATGCATGACAAGGATAAAGAATAAGAATTTTAGAAAAAGGATATAATGGAAAAACATAAATGTTAAAAATAGGCATAGAGAGTTTCCGTTGTGGCTCAGCGATAACAAACCCAACTAGTCTCCATGAGGACACAGGTTAAATGCCTGGCCTCGATCAGGGGGTTAAGGATCTGGCGTTGCCATGAGCTGTGGTGTAGATCGCAGACGCAGCTTCAAGCTGGCATTGCTTTTGGCTCTGGCGTAGGCCTGCAGCTACAGCTCGGATTAGACCCCTAGCCTGGGAACCTCCATATGCTGCAGGTGCGGCCCTCAAAAGACCAGAAAAAAAAAAAAAAGGCAGAGTATAAATGCATGAGAAAAAAATTTTGAATTTCACCTCTATGGCAAAACCTTATCACATTGATAGCAGTGAAGTTACTTGAAAGGGATAAGTAAATAGGAGGCACTCTTCATTTTATATAATTCTCTGCATGTTCTCAAATACCACCTACACTACTTTTCTGTTACAAATGCACAAAAACAGTAACAATCATAGCTAGTGAAACAAGCATTTTACATTTATCATCTCATTTAATCCCCACAACAGCCTGTAAAATTGAGCATTATAATCCCCATGAAGAAACTGAGGCTCAGAGAAGTTAATGTGCCCGAGCCACACAAAAGTGGCAAAGTGCAGAAAGAACCCAAGTGTGTACTCTTCTGGAGGCTGAGCTCCTTTCACTACATGGGCTCATGCCTGGTGAATGCATGACATGAGAAAAGAAACATTATAAGTAAGGATCTGGATTAAATAAAAAAGGTTGGCTATTTTATGACAACTGCACATTCTTTCCAATATTTCTCACTTTTCCACAGATGTTTTCCTTTGAGCTATTTGATTCCACCACAGTATAAGTTCATCAAGTTCATAGTTTATTTTTGTAATTTTTATTAATAATGTAAAGGTAGTACACACATTATAAAATGTCTGAAAAACACAGAAGAAATGATAAAAATATCCATATTCCTACTACCCCACAACATCTTAATAGTACTTCCTTCTAGTCCTTTCTCTACCATACCTGCTTTTAAGGGCAACTTTGGCATAAATGATTTGGCACCAATGATGAAAAACAATGGACCTTAATATTTTGAAGATCAAGGACCCTTTTAATGACTCATAAAGTTATAACCCAGAATTTCCTGGGAAAAAAATTTTATGTACAGAATTTCCCATGCAATTTAAGGAACTTCATACACTCAATGTTCAAGATATTTTATTTTGCTAACTTAAACAGCACTACCACAAACATCTTAATGAATACAACTTTTTTTCAAAATTTAGGAATACCACACTAACATAGAACCCCTGAAGTAGGGTTATGAACAGCTTTAAAGCTTTTGACACATATTATCAAAGTCCTTTTAATAGTTTACATTACCAATAACTGAAGAATGTACCCACATAACAAGTTTACTCACCAGCATTGGGCATGTTTACTCCCAATTTATGAGAGAAAAAATTATCATGAAATGTTAATTTACTTTTCTTTGATTACTGGTAATTTTAATATTTTCTGACATACTTATATTTTTTCCCTTTTATGAATAGTTTGTTTATATACTTCCCATTTATTTGTTGGGAACTTCATATTAATGAATTTATTTTAAAATTACAGAGAAATCTAAAAATTTACTCCATTACAAAAAAGAGGTTGTAAAGAGAAGAAAACTATATTTAATCCCTCAAGAAAAAACTGGTCCTCATTTTTCCTATGAAACATATTTAACTATAAAAAAATACTATTAAAGTCCATAATTTCATTACTCATAATCTACATAGTATCAAAAGAAATCTCTGTATTTGAAAGCCAAAATTTATCAAAAGACAGTTTTGATAAGCTAAAAACACAGAATGAATTCACTGAGATGGTTAAAAAAAAAGTATATAAAAACACTTGACAGTGCCTCTCTAGAAGTAATAGGGCCATAACAATGTGATCTTGCTGTCACTGGAAGGATTCAAGCAAAGGCTGGATAACTTTTTTTGTTAGAGACAGTGTAAAAGTATTCTTTCACCGAGTAGGTGAGCACTGCCCAGCCTTACAACTCAAGATTTGACTGGCAGTGGTAACAGTGATGAAATAGTATCAGTCAATTGCTCCAGTATCCGGGCACATTACACCTACCTTCCCCAAGAGTGTAAATGGGTCAAAAGGCCTAAGGTGGAACAGGTATACAAAAATATACTAGTAACTGCAGGAGAGGTGATAGAAAACCAAATAGGATTCTAGGGAGGGGCTATACTCTTAGCCCTTTTTTTTATTCTTGTTGGTTTTTTTATCACCATCTAAACTAGCTGGAACTAACTTCTGGAGAAAATCATGCTTACCCAGACTTTGTAATAGTTTTCAATGAGAGTTAAATATTTCAGCTAATATATGATAAAGGATGCAGTTTAGGGGAGCTTCTCATTGTTCTCAGATAATGGCAGATAATCAGCAACCAATTTATAATTCTTTTATAAAACAATATTTTTCTTCTGAGTATAACCAGTTTACACTCCCAGAAACTATTCTTACTGATTATTTCACTACATCCTCACCAATAATGAATATTGTAACTTCTAAATTTTGATATACAACAAATATCTCATTTTTGCCATAGAATTTATTTGATTATTAGTGACTATCTTCTTAATTACAAAAATAATAAAGAAAAAATTACCCTCAATTTGGCAATGAAGTGACTGCTGTTAGGCAACATTTTGCTGAATTTCCATAGTTTCTTTCCTATGAATATTTTTAACCTTGCCATCATATTTTATGTACAGTTAACTATGCTCATTTTTTCATTTCCCATATTTTTCATGTTCCTAATTATTTCTTTAAAAATACCATTTTAATAATATGTAATTATTTATATTTCCAATTGTCCATTTTGGGATGTTCAGATTATGTCACACGGCTTTTTCATTGCTACAAATAAAACTACAATTAATATTTTTGTCCGCATTTTCTGACCATTTCCTTGACAAATTGCTAGAGGAGGAAACACTAGGCTAAAGAATATGAACATCTTTCCTGTTTATGACACTGCCTGCTAAACAGCTTTTCAAAATACCCTCCCTTCTAGTGATGGTATTACTCTTTTGCCATCAATGGTTATTATTTTTTTAATCTTTGCTAATTTAATAAGCAAAAATTAACACCTCGTATTTGAATATTAGTGAGATTTAATATTTTGTACTTTCTTTGAAGATCTTTCCATGTCTTTTATTGATTTTGATGATTTTCATCAATTCCTCTAACTTACGAATTTGTGATATATGCTGAAAACATCTTTTGAAAGTTATTCATCTGCTTTCTAAATTTTGCCTGATATCTTTATTCCAGAAATTTAACTTCTATACAGCCAAAGGCTATACCACTATGATTTCTGTCCAAAATCCTTCCCTCCCATTCAGTTAAATATTCATGTACACTTTCTTCAAGTTTTATGGTCTCATTGTTTATATTTAATTCTTACATTCACCTGGAAACTAATCTTCATTTTCAACTTAAACTGCAGAAAATGTTTCAAACTAAAAATAGTGGATCATGCTAACAAAACTACAGAAACATCACTATTTTAAAAGTTTCCTGAGCGCAACATTAATTATTCTTGCAAGTATCTTACTTTCTTTGGAGCAGTATTTTACAAAAAAATCTATTTCTTTAGAACAAAATTAATTGGGGGAAGGGAGAAAAAAATGGCAATGGGGCAGGAGAACTATTTGGGTTTAAAAATCCAAATTAATAAATATTTAAGAGTACTAACTACTATAGTTGGTCTTGATGATCGTTTTGGTCGATGATTAAGTAGTATATCAACAGCTCCCACTACTTCAGAGTCGATTGCCACCAAAAGTGCATCTGCGGACTTTAAAAAAAAAAAAGGTTAAAAATGAAAATGGAGGCTAAAAATGTAAACTAATTATTTTTACTAATTCATAACTAAAACTATTTTTTAAATTTTAAACTGTATTATATACAGTAATACTAAATTTTCAAAAACTTAGACGGTCCAAATAGTACATCTGCTTGCCTCAGCAGTACTTCTGTGTACCACAACACACACATTTTTGTCCTGGTTTCACCGCATAAACTGACAAAATAATGAATCCTTGATAGAGGGGTTTATTAATGAAACAGTGCTGATCCATGCACTATTTAAAGTTGAAATGTTATTTTTTTTAAAGATCCTTAATCTTGCACTTTGGACCCAAAGAATTTTAACATTCCAAATCTAAAAAAGAAATTGCCAAGAACAATTACTATGGGTAAAAGATTGTGTTCAGTCTAATAAAAATGGTAATCAGTGCAACCATGAGGCTAGGGGACAATGGAAAACATGTGCACAGAAGGGAGAGCCCTCTGTTTTCATCTTTAAAGCACACGTGGCTGATTGAAGTGGTACAAATGTGACTTAATGTGAGATTAGCAATCTTATCAAGTAAAAATCACAAAGAATTAGGTTACCAAGATCCTTAGAGACAAGAAGGAGAAGTGACTTTATAGTTCTACTCCCAAACTATAGCTCATTTTGAAGCTCCAACTTTTATAGTAAGAAAAAGTAAATAAAAGTTGAGGAAATGGAGAATTTCCAACTCTCTGTAACAAAGTCTACAGTCCTATTATGACACTTGGCAGCAACCACGACATCAGATTTTGGGTTTCTCTTTGTTGTTGTTGTTGTTGTTTTTTAATGAAAGCCATAAAGGCAGAAGGGGAAAATGGGATAAATAATGATTTAATCTAAGAAAATGACTGATTATATTCCGTCTGTACATTTTTTAAACTAGTATAATTGTTAAATATTTATATCAATGTTCTCTCCCTTAAAAATAAAATTATATCTGATCTTTAATATACTTTGTAGCTGAAAAGAATAAAGCTCTCATCTACGTTAGGTAGATGTCAAAACTAGGACTAAAAACTGCGGACTTTATCTGGACATCTAAAAATAGGACTAGGCACCCCAAAGAAAGGGTTGGGGGTCACATTCAATCATTAGGAACTGCCTAAGTATTCCTACAGGAAAAACTCCCCATCTTCATGGGAAATATAATTCAATATTTTATACTTTAAAATTTTAGGGTTCATTGGTCTGTAGCCTATTCTTTAAAATCTGTATTATCACTGCCTGCTTTGCAAACATTTCTCTTCAGCTTTTACCAAAGTTCTTGGTCAGGTGAAGCAAACAAACAAAAAGAACCATGTGTTCACTACTACTAAACATTTCATTGATGACTTTTAATTTTAACCTATAAAGCTAACTATAATAATGCCACTGCTCTCAAAGTCATAACAAGAAGCAACTCTGATCATCTGAAACATAGCCATGGATCTAGCTCCAAATTTCTCCCAAGACCATATTGAGCTTCACAAACTAACTGCACAGGCATTACTTCCTATGCCTCAGCCACGTTGACTTAGCGCTATCTATAAATTATGGATATTTGGCTTTCCCAAGTACCCTCCAGGTCTTTACTGAAAAGGAAACAGCTATACTACAACCAACAAAGAAGGGAGAAAGGCCAAAAAAAAATTGCTAAAAGTTGATCATTGAGAAGATAAAATATCAGCATGGCAAAATCAGTATCAATACACAGCAGTCTGAAGCCATTTAATGTAAGGCAAAACGTGTCAGTAGTTTCAGACTATATGAAGCCAAGGAAAATGATTACACTCTCAACGATTCCCACTTGTGATGGTAAAGTTAAGTTATATTCAGATATACTATTTAGTAAAGAATAAAGAAAGATTCATGTTAAGTCTTTCGATGCTTAAAAGGATAAGCTTCAGGTATAAAAATATGTACTTACATAAAAAAAAGTCATATAAATAAGGAGTTGCCACTGACTTACTCTGCACAAATACCATGTTACTTGATATATCAAAGTCAGTTCTGAAGAGGAAAAAAAAAGTGTTTTAAATTATTTTTGAAATATCTATAGGTATACAAAATGTCATTTGTTTTGCTTCCCAATTTCTCACAGATATTTGACCATTCCTTATTAAAGTCTAGTCAATACATTTTTATTATGTATTAATGAGGTTACTATCTTCCCTCTCACCTGAAAATTTGTCTTTTCAACAATTCCCATGCTCTTTCCTCCAAGCTCAGAGTAAGAAGCTACTTATTACCTTCTCAAAGCTAAAATTTCCACCTTAGTATTCTATTTAGTGCTCCTTTCTATAGGACCTTGGTCCTTCATTTGCAGGAATACCAGTCCTAGACCCCACTTCCCCAAACATGAAATACTTCCTCACTCTTTGCTAACTTGACTTGATCCTATCTTTCTCTTACCATCAGAATTTTCTTTCACTCTGCCAAATTTCTCAAATTAATGAGTATCATTTTCTCTAATTATAATGAGTATCATTTTGCCAGTGTTTCAAAATCCAATGGCCTCTCCCACCTCTGCGTATTTCTTGATTTCTAAGCAACACAGTAAAACCGTATCCTTGGTTCTCACAATGCTGCATTATCCTAACTCCTTTTATGAAACCCTTTATTAATGTTGATGCTCCCTGAGAAAGAACCAGCACTAGTTGTTTGCTCTTCTCTGTGATTTCATCTACTCTCACAACATTGGATCATCCCTATGCCCACAGCTGCTACATTACTCCAACCCAACCTCTCCCCAGAGATGTAAGCTTTTCGCTGGAAATTGCCTGATATCCCCAAAATAAACAAGGCTAAAAACAGAATTCACATTTCTCTGTCCCAAGCTTGACTTCTCAACTTCCTATTTTTCTTTCATCCTTCTCCCAGTAACCCAGGTTTAACATTTTCAAATCATCTGGGACTCTTTCTCAATTCCCCATCCAAATGTAAATGCTAAATTTTATTATTTCTTCCTTCATAATAGCTCTCACATATGCCACTTCCTCTCCCTATTCTTACAGCCACTATTCTGGTTCAGGCTTTCACCTTTTCATATCTGGATTACTATAAAAACTGCTTACCCAAGCTATTTACAGTCTTCCCCACTTTCCCATTGTTCAATCTATACTGAACACGGCCATTACGTTAGTTTTTCTAAGATACCATTAGACCCATTACATACTTTCTCAAAAATCATTTAATGATCCCACCATCTGTCACACAAAACCCAAATTCTTCGGCCTGGCATCTAACTCCTTTTCATCAGTTTTGTTTTAGCTATTTTTCCAGGTATTTCCCATTACTTTCTAACCTGAATATTGTGATCAAAAATTCACTGTCTCAAAAATATACAAGGTATGTGCCTTTGTTTACAGCCTTGCCCACTTCCTGTTCCCCACCCATCTACACACTTTTTTTAGCATAGTTTTAGGTAGTAAGTTAAAAGCATGGACTCTGAAGCCAGAACTAACATTTATGGAGTGACTGCAGCCCTGTTACTGAAAATTCCTGTACCTTGGTTTTCTCCTCTATAAAATGAGGATAATAACACCAATCTTACAAGGCTGTTGTGAGGATTAAGGAAGTGAATATATTTAAGATTCCTGGCGTACAGCAGAACCATATAGATATTAGCAATTATTAATATTTCAAGGCTGAGCTCAACCGACAATCTTTCATGTAAACTTTCTTTCATGTAAGCTCTAGTACACAGTAATTTCTGTTTCTGAAACATTTATTGTTAATCACTGAAGTTTAAATATAAAACAGATTTTCTCAATAGTGACACTACTAACATTTTGGGCCAGATAAGTCTTTGTCTTTGGGGGCTGTCTTGTTCACTGTAGGATGTTTAACAGCCTCCCTACCTTCTACACACCAGAAGCCAGAAGCTACCCATCCCCCAGTTGTAAAACCAAAAGTGTTTCCAGACATTGCCAAATATCCCCTGTGAAACAAAACTGTCCAGTTGAGAGTCACTAGTATAACACAAGATAAAATACATGAAGGCACTTCATAACCTCAAAGAAACACACAAGGGTCAAGTATTGTTACCACTCGGCATTTATGAAATGTATTTTTGTAATATTTGATTTAAAATTCATATATATACCTTAATTGTCTGATTAGTTTTAACACCTTTTAGTTACTCATGATTTACTTATTCATTTTCACAATCACACCCAACCAAAGGCCTTGAACATCGGTTGATGGGTAGATAGGACGGAGGTAACCTGAGAGAGAACACAGTGAACTGGAAAGAGCATGGGATTTGTAGTCAAAAGATTAGGTTCAAATCTTAGCTTTACCCTTATTTATTTTAGAACTTTGGGCAATTCATTACAGTCTATGAGCCTCAGTTTTCTGATTTATAAAACATATTATCTATATAGGCTAGCTATGTGACCAGGCATGTGGAAGAACCATGTATATAGCAGAAATTTTATATACATAGAATTTTATGTATAAAAAGACAAAAATGATTATTATACCATAATACTTCTTTTATATAGAATCATCAGAGACTTTCTTTGCAACTTTATTTCTAGGTAACTGAAGCTTATGCCTTTAAGTGTTTAACTTCAAAATTTAAACTATTTTGATGGAAGTCTGCTTTCAGAAGTACTATATGTATTCTTCTTTCTTCTAAAGCAATATACACTGAATATAATTTAACTTTCCCCTACTGACTCTGAGCCATTGTTATTAACATTAATTATCACTCTAATATACACTTCCCTCAGAGATTATCAGGTATATAATGCTGTTGACCTCTTTAAATAGAGTCAGAGGTACCATGCCTCATTTTTTCCCACTGCAGCTCTCATGCCCCTTCTTTTGCCCCTTAATTCTCCACAGATTAGAAGACTAAGAAAGTCTGTTAGAGTGTAATCTAAAATGAGAAAAAAATAGACTTTGAAGGAGGACTCCAGAATCACTCTATGACAAAGTTCATAAATGGGAACTTCATAGCATCTACCCCAGCTGCTCAGATGTATTTTTTACTACTTTCTGGTTTTCAGTGGTGTTCTGGATAACTAAAATTTCTGGGAAAGCATTTTTTTTGGCTATGCCTACGGCATGCAAAAGTTTCCCAGCAAGGGATTGAAACCACACCAGAGCAGTGACCGAAGCCACCGCAGTGGAAATACCGGACCCTTAACTGGTAGACCACCAGGGAGTTCCAGCAAATTTCTTCCTGCTCTAAGTATGTATACATAGAGACAATGCCACATGTTTTAAAACATATATATGTATCATATTCATATGAAATGTACATAGGACTAACCTTATTTTTTTTTTAATCTTCTATGAGTGCTTCCTAATACCAGTCCAAAAAAAGTCTCATAAATTTAAAGCTACAACATGGAGTTCCCACTGTGGCACAGTGGGTTAAGAACCCAGTACTGCTGTAGCTGTGGCATAGGTCACAGCTGCGGCTCTGATTTGATCCTTGGCCCAGGAACTTCCATATGACATGAGTGGAGCCAAAAAAATAAATAAATAAAACAAAGTGAAAGTTACAACAGAGCACACAATCATACTATTTGAAAGAAGAAGAAAAAAGCCAAAATTAATATGATAAGTTCCATCATAAGCAAATCAAAAAAGGAAAATAATATGAAATTTCCTTCAGATCTCTTAACTGAATTCTTTCAAGACATACACAGTTTTATTACCTGAACTGATACGAAGACAAGCAGAAAGGTCAATATTTTCCAGTTTAAAAAAAAATCCATTCACCTTTAGTTATAAGCAAATACTAAATTTCAGACAAAAAGGAAAATCTAATAAAACTTAGGAGAAAATCAAAGTCAAACTGAAAATTGCTTTGTAGGTGAGGAGCATTCTGTTCTGAAGCTTGTAAATTATATGGGCTACAGAAATACCTGTTCCTCTGACACTTCCAGAACACTTGTACTATTTTTAGATATGTAAGCTAAATAGTAATAATATAAGTAATAAAAACAAAGTCACCTTTAAAAAGTCATCATAATTACTTCTGTTGGATGTTTTAAAACAAACAAGATAAGGGGGGAATGAAAGCTGGGAAGGAAAAAATAAATCAATTCAAAATATTATACTTTTTAAACACGGCTTTCTTTGGTTTCTTTTTAAAATTTTAGTGGCTCAGAACCAAATAAAAGGTGAAAGAAAGAGAGAAGAAAAATAGAGAGGAAGAAAGGAAGGAAAGAAGGAAAAATGGGAGGGAGGGAAGAGGGAAACCAGAAAGAAAGAAGAAAACATGGCATATCCAACAGTACTTAAAAGCTACTGGACAAAATTATCTAGCCTTGTACCTGACAACCGTAGTCCAAAAGAAGCTGCAGTATATCCAAGTTTTCGTTTTCAATAGTTATGGTAACAGCATTTCTCCCAAGCACATCTACGCAATTTATGTTCAAGTCACCTGAACTGTTTTCCTCCAAAATCTTTTTAACCATATAATAGTCACCTAAATAACAATATACAAACATAATTTAATATCCATGACATATTAAATGATTATAAAGAAAATTTTGCCTGTTGCCTTAAAAGATTAAAAAAACCTAAACTCATTTTTCTATACGGAAATGTGCAAAGCAAATGTATTTCCTTGCTGAAAACTTACACCCTGACAAAATAATATGTACATCAGTTGCAAACATAAAATATAGAAAAGTTTTCAATGTACAGTTTAAAATAAAAGTTGTTTCAGATTCATAACTGATTGATCACAAGGACAGAAGCTTTTAGAAGACATTTCAAGTAATAAAGAATGTCCAAAAGCACATACTGGATACTAGAAAAACAAGATAGAAGCTTAAAGGATGTAAGTCTTATATCTTAAATACAGACACACATTTAATGGTTAAATGGTTAAAAAATGAAATCTGATAAGGAGGATGTTATGAAGCGATTTTACAGGGGAAAATATATTTTGGAAAAGTAATGTGAATGTATATATGCTTCTGGGTATGTATCCTAAGAGGTAAAGATGCCCCAAATTCCTCCTCCTCCCCACTCTCCCAACACACAAACACACACACACACTCACTCACTCACTCACCTCATTAATGAAGATGTTTAGATTAAATGATGTTGGAATATTCACAAAACTCTAAAGCAGGATTAGGATTAATGCGTAGAGGCCAAAATCAGAATATTTTAAAATGAAATTTGACCTGTCAGGATTATGCAGATTAGCTTCTGCCCACATCAAAACAGCTAACCCACCGAGGGAAATGAGAAGAATTATGGAGGTAATCATTTTCACAGACGGCCCACTATACTTGTCTGCTAACCAGCTGGTGCAGTAAGTAATAAGAGAAATGCTAATTAAATAGAGAAAGAAAATTGAGTTCCCAGTGTGGCACAGTGGGTTAAGAATCTGACTGCAGTGGCTAAGGTCACTATGGAGGGGCTGGTTCAATTCCCAGCCTGGAACAGTGGGTTAAGGATCCAGTGTTGCACAACTGCAGAGTAGTTCTCAGCTGAGGCTTGGATTCAGTCGCTGGCCAAGGAATTTACATATGCCTCTGGTGTGGCCATTTAAAAAAAAAAACATAGAGAAAGCAAAGTAAGTTTTATATTATATTTCATCTCTTTAACATAAGATGAATAAACCATTTTAAGTGACTTGCAAATACATTTCTTCCTTAGAAGTCTATGAGCAAGAAACAGGAAAAGAACAGAATGGAAACCAGAAGGAAAAAGAAATGAATGATTTCATGGTACAGAAAGAAAAAAATCCTAAAACTGGCCTAAACGAGTGAAGAAAAAAGTAACATTCTTTTTGTTGTTAAAATTTCAAATAAATATTGCTACTATTTTTAACCAATGACTTTAAAGTCCCCACACATTCTGGAAAAAGTTGAATGGTAGTTTCTTTACGGTGTATTTCCTTAGTTACCTCAAGAAGAAGAAAACTAGTCACAAAAAGAAATTTTGTCCTCATAGCTCTACTAATTAATATTCAGACACTAGGGCTCCATGGAAATAAATTAGTAAACACTAAACAAAATGAAGTTCTTAGTCACAAGGTGAACCAATAGATAGTGAACCCACAGACCACTGAAAATATATCACTCTTACTGGAAAATAACTTTAAAACCTTATTCTGGGTGAATTTATTTCAATATCTTAGTTGTAGAAGAATGCTACCCATAAAAACTGTTGCTATGTTTTCTTTTGTTTCGTGATATGCCTAAGTGAGGACTATTTTTCTGTTTATCCTGCTTGGGACTCATTAGGCCTTCTGACTCTAAGGACTCTAGCCTTCATTAATATGCAGTACTTTTAGCCATTATCTCTCCAAATATTGCTTCATCCCCATATTATTATTTCTCCTACTGGAGCTTCTTTAGACATTGTTAGAGCATCCTATGCCAACTTCTGTGCCTCTAAAGTTTTATTTTTCCTTTCTTTGTCCTGCATCCTGGATAACGTCTTCATATTTCCCTTCCAGTTACATATTCCTCTTTCAACTATTTCTGCTGATTACCCATGCACTAATTTTTTTATTTTAATGACTACATTTTTTACTTCTATAAGTTTTATTTGATTCCTTTCCAAATGTTTTACTTCATGTTTTCACTTCTTTTTTTAAGGCCTTTAGTTATTTTAAACATATTTATTTGTATGGTCCCTATATGATAATTACCTAAAGGTCTTAAGGATTTAATCCTATTTGTTGTGTCTACTGACTTGTGATAATGGATGGCTGCCCTCTGAGCTTTTTAACTGGGTATTGCAAACTCAACTTCATGCAGTTTAACTGTGGGAAACGAGGTGGCCTGGTTTGAAAGTTAATCCCACCATGGATGTTCTGTGTTTGCTTCTTCCAGATAACTCAGAAGTTTTGCCACCCTATGAATCCTTCTATATATTAATTTCTCAGTTTAGGTTTTCCGAAATCAAGTAGATAGTATTAACTTAAGCCCCAAGCCAACAAGAGGCAGGACCATAGTTACAAATTCTTCGGGAAGTCCTATTTAAAATTTTTGTAGACTTCCTGTGCTGATGGACAACTTCTTGTCCTTATTTATCCTTTGCTAAAAGTGTACTTCTTTAAGGATCCTGGTTTTATGCTTGAGTGTTGTTCTAATTCCCCACTTTGTACAAACTCGTTTCTACATAGGCATTAGAATACAAAGCCCTACAATGCCCAGACCAGTATCTCTTGCTCCTACTCACGGTGCAAAGTCAGCTCACACCCTCCTCTGTTTTTCAGTCTTTTCTTTTTGTTTGAACTTGTTTCCTTACTTTCTTGAAAACTCAGCTGTTCATTTAAATGGATGTCTGTTACATTTTAGCTAGGATTTCTAGGTGGATTTGAAGCAGAAGGGTTTTCAGATTATCTAGTCAGCCATATTGCTAGAGACAGAAAAGTATAAAGAACTGTATAAATAAATTTCATGTATAGCAAATGTTCAAAAACTGCTATGTGTTTTAAAAGTTTAAAAAATAATTGTATTGCAAATGTCAGATACTACAGCTTTAAGGTTTCAAAGACTATTTCCATTACAGTCAGGGGCTATACAAGGGAAAAACTTCAACATCAAAAATAAATAATTTTCATCCCTAAAAATAAAATATTCCACCCTGCCACAGCTGACACACTCATGCAAATGAAAAATTATACACTATAGTCACAAACCTATAAGAAACCTAGAGTGGTTTCTAAGCATTCTACCTAAATTTATATTTGCAAGCCACTTAAGACAATGTACAGCATTCAGAAAGCCCAGAACTACTCTAAATACTTAGGATGAATGTATACATAAGAAGAGGTTAGTAAATTTAAAGTGCATAGCAAGAAGCTAGTTACATAGCACGGATTACAATTCAAAATGCCGCCTTATATCACCAAATGTATGTTTTTCATTTTATACTGAAGTTGCTTTTAAAAATTACATAACTCTTTTGTCTTTTAGAATATAGCACATAGAAAGAAATGCAACATAACCCATTCACTTTTTTTGGCTAGATGGCCATCTCTTTTCAGTGAAGGAAAAAGAAACGTCTTCAATCAGTTCCATCAGTATACAAAGTCAACAGCAAGTCTTCTCAGCCTCCTCTCCAAAACATCTCCCATAATTATCAACTTGTATCCATATAGTGCTACCTCCAGTTCAAGATACCATTATCTCTTTACTGGACTCTGCATTAACCTCTTTACTAATGTTGCTGCCTCTAGTACAAGAGTCAACAAATTTTTTCTATAAAGGACCATATAATAAATATTTAGGCTTGCAATTATCCCAGTTGCAAATACTCAACTCTGCTCCTGCAGCACTAAAGTGGCCATAGATTTTATATATACAACGAGTTCCAATATGTTCTAATAAAAGTTTATTTATGGACACTAAAGTTTGAATTTCATATAATTTTCTCATTATGAGATATTATTCATGTTTTATTTCCAACCTTTGAAATATAAAAACTATTCTTAGCTCACAGGCCTTACAAACACAGCTGGTAGGTGATTTGACCTGTGGGCCATAGTTTGCCCACCTCTACTCCAGCACCACCCCTTTAATCTACTCTCCACCCAGAGGCCCTAGTAATCATTTTAAAATTCAAATCATATCAGGTTTTCAACCCTCAAGATTTTTTTTTTTTTTTCTCCCAACGCAGGGTCCGAGCGGCGTCTGTAACCTACACCACAGCTCACAGCAACGCCGGATCCTTTAACCCACTGAGCAAGGGATCAAACCCGCAACCTCGTGGTTCCTAGTCGGATTCGCTAACCACTGAGCCACGAGGAGAACTCCTCCCTCAAGATTTTTAATCACACTTTAAATGCCAAAAAACCTTTACTGTGGCTTACCAAGCCCTATGGGACCTAGGCCTTGCTACCGTTCTGAATTTGTCTTGTTGCCATTTTCCTACTCACCTACTATCATCTTTCTAAACCAATGTTTTCCAAACTGCAGTTTGCAACCCATTAGCAGTCATGAAATCAATGCAGCAAATCCTAATCAAACAATTTTTAAAAAAGAAATAGGATATAAAAATACCAGAGTAATCCCATGGATCCTTAGCAGCAAATTCACCCTGGCCAACTGTAATAAACCCTTGAAAAATACAGTGGAGAAAGGTTACAGTATCAACGAAGAACTAACTGGTAATCACCTTTTCTTCAACAGCATCTCATTTTATTTTCTCGCATATGATGGTAAATTTCAACATCACTGAAACTGGAGCATTAATGTTGAGCAGTTTTTTTTTTGTTTGTTTGTTTGTTTTGCTTTTTAGGGCTGCATCTGTGGCATATGGAAGTTCCTAGGCTAGGGGTCGAATCAGAGCTGCAGCTGTCGGCCTACACTACAGCCACAGCAACGCGGGATCCAAGCCACACCTGTGACCTACATCACAGGTCATGGCAATGCCAGATCCTTAACCCACTGAGGGAGGCCAGGGATCAAACCCGAATCCTCATGGATCCTAGTCCGGTTCATTAACCACCAAGCCACGAAGGGAACTCCGAGCAGTTTTACAGGCAACAAATTTTCAGTTAGTTGTGAAGTATGGGAGAATTTATCTGCCAAAGAATCTGTAAAGCCTTACAAACCAAATTTCTATAACAAACTTTTTGACTGTGGCAACTGCGACATTCTTCTTTTTTTTTTTTTTTTTTGCTATTTCTTGGGCCGCCCCTGTGGCATATGGAGGTTCCCAGGCTAGGGGTCGAATCCGAGCTGTAGCCACCGGCCTACGCCAGAGCCACAGCAACGCGGGATCCGAGCCACGTCTGCAACCTACACCACAGCTCACCGCAACGCAGGATCGTTAACCCAATGAGCAAGGGCAGGGACGGAACCAGCAACCTCATGGTTCCTAGTCAGATTCGTTAACCACTGCGCGCCACGACAGGAACTCCCTTTTTTTTTTTTTTTTTTTGCTGCAACTGCGACATTCTAATTGAACTATTACTAAAGACATTTAACACAAAACATTTTATTAAGAGGAAAAAGAATGATGATGTAAATAAATACAAAGACATGATCAAATTCAACTGCTGCATCTGGAAATAAAAATGGTGACAATATTGATTAAAATGTCAACTACGTCAAATTTCAAATTAGAAAAATTAAAAAAATTCATGCAAGACTTTTAAAGATAATTTAAAACATTTTTATCAAATGTGCAAAACAATATTTATCATAGACCCCAATGCATTTATAATCACATTGTTGTGAATGAAACCTTCAAAATTAGAGACTCAGAAACATGGTATACTGACCTGTCCATAGCACTAAATATTTCTGGGAAAAGACAATTATTACCAAAATTTCTTAGCTATTTATGTCTGTTAATGAAGACTATTAATAATAATGAATATCACCTGGCAAAAAGCAATGATACAATGATGCAGGAAAAATTTTACTTATAGCATAGAGGGTAATGCTGATTTTTTTATAGTAAATTAGCTTATAAATTAAAAATTAACATATTCTTAAATCTATTAGAAACAATGTTTATTGTGTAATTAGAGTCTGCTATATGACTTGAGAGCCAATTCACAGTGATGTTACAAGTTGTATAAGGCTTGATAATATCAGGTATACAGTAATACAGCTTCATAAAGTATTTATTGTATTGCTTAAATTTAATGTCACATACATTTAAATTATATATATTTATAGAACTGAAAAAGTGTACTCTCGGGATCAATATAAATTAATCTACAAAAATATGAAAGGATTAGTGATGGAGCAACAAATATGACCAGAAAATAAATATATGAGTTTTTATGATTAACAGAAGCTATTAATAACGGTGCTATTCACAACTTTACACATTACAAAGTTTTAGAATCCAAAGAAATTCCACTGAATCTTATAACTACATTGATATGGTACTAGAATTCTTTTAATCCTAATAATTTGTTTAAGCTCTTAAAAGTCACTACTATCAGCTCTTAGTGATAGCTTTTGAACTCATTACATATTAAACTACTAATCCTAGATCTTAAACTTCTCATATCATTAAATTTGGAGGAATTAGTTATGAAGATCTTTAAAACACTGGAAACATGGGAGAAGAGGAATTATTCTTAGGTTGCAACAATATAATAATATTTATTAATCTTTTAACCCCTTCCCCAAAGTTTATAATATACTAGGCAAAGGGCTTTGGCTTGTTACATTTAACTACCCAGATAAAAGACTATACACTAAGACTATCCCAACTTCCAAATCTCAAATAGGCCACTTAAGTTAAACATTTTGTTTCTTCCCTTCAAACAGATCTGTTAGGCACAAATATACTTTTTTTTTCTTTACTGTTCCTCACAAGAGAGCTCGTCATTACAGAGGAAGCTATTAAAGAAGAGGGATGATATCAGTTATTTTTTGATAAAGCATTTTTCCAGCAGCTTAGCTAATTTAACTTGATAAATATATTCAGATGATGACTTGTAGAAAAGAGCAGCAAATTAAAAATAAAATAAAGAAGCACACTTATGGAAAAACTACAAAGAAATGCCAATATTGTAGTACTATGAAGCAGCCAGATGCTCAATGATTAGTCTGTTAAAAACTATCCACCATGATTTTGGTGCTGTTAAGTCTTTTTTGTTAAAATAACTATGAACCATACACCATGGCACCATTGGTGATTAGAAAAACTCTCCTGTACAAAATACTTAAATGCCATGCCAAATGACAATCTGTGAAATGTTTGCAGAATTGTGCCTACAGTACCCTCTTTATCTTTGATTTCTGGAAAGTTTTCTTCCCTCACTGCACATGTTATATAAGGTGCCCCATGTCAACGTAAAACTTTTCAGCAGTATCCAGTACTCTGCCTTTTTCCTTCCCTCTGCCATCCTCTCCAATCCCATACACTTCAAAATCTCTTTTCAAATAGCTTTTTACCATACCCCCATTAAATATATTAAGTAAGGTGTTATTAAAACAGCAGCTTAATATTACTTCTCTCAGAAATGTTGCCCATTTCAAACACATGCTTAGCGAGGGGTATGCAAAGTTTAAGAAGGAATTCAGGCATCAAAGCACCGTCCATACAATGCAGCACATCATACCATAATAGTGACTCAAGACTCTAGATTATGAGACTGAACCCAAGAATAAAGGTGAAATTCAGCTCTCTCCATCTCTCTCCTGAACCCATACTGAAATGTCAAGAAGGGCCTCTTGACTTAATTGCAAACTGAATTTTCTGAAAATGCTCATCCACTGAATCCAGACAGAATCCTTTCAACATTCCCTTTTTCTGCACAAGAACTGATTATGGATCATGAGCAAATTAAAGGATTTATACTAAGGCTACCACCTCCTCAACAACTACTTAAAAAGAGGTGACTTGATTAACATGAACCATATTTAGCTTAGGTGTTCCATAAATAAATTAATCCTCCAAACAGCAGGCATGAAGTAAACTACTGGCTCCCACAAATAAAACTGGCTGGTCACCACACTAACTCCCAGTGAGAAAGGAAAAAGGCATGGGTGGTAAGAATCACTGCTTAATATTTTATAATATAGCCACTCATTTCAATTAACCTTTACCTCTGAATTGCAGCATTCTCTGTTTAAAAAGAATATAAGTGTACTTTCTGAGAATTTTACATGGTGGAAGGGCCAGACTTAACTTTATATAACTGGCACAAAAAGCTTCAACTTACTTTTTCTTCTAAATTTTACAGAAAGAAAGGAACCAATGTTACTTTTTTTTTTCTTTTTTTTTTTGTCTTTTTAGGGTCACACCTGCAGCATACAGAGGTTCCCAGGCTAGGGGTCGAATTGGAGCTATAGACACTGGTCTACACCACAGCAACGCCAAATCTGAGCCGTATCTGCGACCTACACCACAACTCACAGCAATGCCAGATCCTTAACCCACTGATCCAGGCCAGGGATCCAACCTACATCCTCACAGATACTAGTCAGATTCGTTTCCACTGAGCCATGACCAGAAATCCCCAATGTTACTTTTGAGATGATTCTGACCCTGCTTTTAAGATTAGTAACAGTCACTATTAGGTAGACACTACCTGGATCAGCACTTGCCTAGATCTACGAATTAATTTACACAAAAGCCAGCTACATAAACCATAAAACCTTTTTCTTTCCTAATTTCTTTACTCCTTAATCTCTACACACCTTTCAAAGGGCCACTCATCTTCTAACAAACACATGACCATTTGATCTCCGCAATTTTTGTTTTAGGAATTCTCCCTACAAGGAATATATTACGATCTTTTTACACAAGTACAGTAAAACTGCTAAATGAAAAAGGTTAAGAAACATAAATGCTCTAGAGTGGATGTGCTCTGGTGGTATTAAAGCTTTGTACTTTTATTGGATAAATATAATGCACAAAAACCACAGTTAATAAAACATTCATAGAAAGCAAGCTGAATTTCCAACTAGTAAGTCCAAATATGTATGTCTTTTCCAACTCAAATGATTTTCATTCATTCAACCAAAGCTAGATCAATATAACATGGTGGTTTAGAGTACAGGCTCAAAATAGATCCTACTACTTCCTAACTAATGTGACCTTGGGTAAAGTAATTCTAAAATTTTGCTAAGCCTCATTTTCCTCATTTGTAAAATGGGGATAACAACAGATCTGGCTCAAGGGGTTCTAAGGATTAAATGAAATCAGCAATGAAAAACACATACACACTACCCTAAAAGCTTTTTCAGTAAATGTTTGCCATTTGGCTTGATGAAAGCTCCTAAGTAATACTGGAAACTACAGTTACTTCAGGAAACTTTTCACTTTTAGATCTGGCTTGGGTAACACTAAAAAACGTTTAACAATACTAGTGAATATGAACATGGAAAATAAAAAAAAAAACTGATATAACTGAAATTTATTTTTTCATTGTAAATGTATACCATAAGTACATGTAAGAAATAAGCCATTTTTCCAAATCTAACCCAGGAGCTTATTTCAACATACCAGAAACAGAAAATATCTATTTAACCTCACTGGCTTAAAATTTTTTAAATTTATATGGGGGACAAAAAGCATGCATATTTACTTTCCACCCCACCCCCAAAAGCCAAAACTCTCCAAAGACTTTAATTGTTATAAAAAGGGAAGCTGACAAAGACTATCAAGCTGTTTCAACTGGTGCTACTGGACAGGTGACCAAACTGTCATATATTAAAATTCTTTTGAGATATATCATGCGATAATCCAAAATATACACACACCATACAAGTATTTACTCAAACCATGATCCATTATGACATTTCTCTGTCCTCAGTTTGACAGGAATATTAAATCACCTCTCTTAACACACTTTGCTTTAAAATAACCACAGTTCAGTAAGCTGGGGTAGATGTAGCAGTCACTTACTATTTCTAGTACAATTCAATTTTCCCTTCCCCTCTAAAGGAATTTTTGAAGGAAGAGAACTCAGACCTTCCACTCCAGTAACACCAAATAATTTCACATGATCCACAAGCAATGATTTCTGTAAGGTTATAGACATATATTCCATGTATCTTTACATTTCGAAGACTATTCAAAATTGTGTTCATGGTGGACTTTCACAAATGCTTTCATAATAAAATTTAATACTATTACCTAAGATCATAAAAGTGACTCATGGCAGACAAAGATGAACTGTGTTTCTGTATCAATGTGTTTACAAAAAGTTGTGTAAATAAAATCCTATTTCAAAACAGTAAGAGGGGGTAAGGAGGCTGCCATTTATTTAAAACACACACACACACACACATACAAACAAAACCTCTATAGTTAATCTCTCACAATGTAAGCTGCCCTTTGGGTTTATGTTTTGGAAGTCTGCCTGATCCTAAAATTTCTTCCTAAGTAAGCCTGGCCATTATAAGGCAAGATGAATTTAGAAAGAAAAATTTACAGCACTTTTTTATACATAGGAAATAAAATTAGTCTTAGGGCAATTAAATTCCCATTCCTTTTATTATATTTATCAATAGAAAGCATGCTTAAGTGAAGAGATTTTATTATGGCCATAAAAGTGATCGATTCCTAGATTAAAAAAAAAAAAGCCACGTTAAGTATATTCCACATTTTTGCCCTGTAATTATTTTGAACTACCGTTATTTCTCAAAGAAGAATCGAACCTTCCTCTCCAATAAAAAGTACGAACAAAGTTGTTCCGTAAATCTGGAGGAAGTTGGGGACTGAGGCAGAATTTCTCCATAAAGTCCTGCCTCTATGTCCAACTAGGATACTGACATATCTAATCCCACTGAACAGTCACTGAGCACCAAGGCACTGAGTAGCTGGAGCTAAATAAAGTTTTAAAGAAAAAGGAAAACAAAAAACCAGCTGAGAGCCCATAAACAGGAGAAACTTTAAGCAAGGTCAGGGAATCTGCGGGCTGGAAGATCCAAAACTAGACAACCTCCCGGGCTTCCAGAAAGAAAGAAATGAAAGCCCGAGGGGAAGACCAGGTCATTCAGGTGGTCAGTAGCGGAGGTGAGGCTAAAACCCTCGGGTCGGGGCCCCTACGACGCTACCTGATCGCCGGACCCAGCGAAAGGAGACCGTGATTAGAGCCGCCGCCCAGGTGCGGCGCTTGCAGGGAGGCACCAGCGGCTGCTCCTGCCCGTCAGCTCCGCACTCACAAGGCAGAGGCGGTGCCAAGAGGCCCGGGAGAAGCGGCGGGCGAGGCGGGAACAGACGCTCGGCGCAGGAGGGAAAGGGAGTGCCCCGAGTTGAGGCTGGGAAGGGGATGAGAGGTGTGGAGGGAAGGGGCATCCAGAAGCGGAGAAAGGGGCCTAGCTCTCACCCTTGTCGCACGCCAGCAAGAAAAGCTTCTCATTCAAGGTGTTCTCCTCCTTCACCTCCCGCACATCCTTCAGCGCCATCACCTCGTTCGGCGACGAAGAGGAGGATGGGGAGGAAGGCAGGGAGGAGGAGGAGGCGCCCGAGAAATCCGTGCTCGGGTACAGGGCCGCCATCATCGCTGCCCATGAAGGGGGCAGGCCAGGAGACGGGGGCGGGGCCCCCACCAGCCCCGACCCCGACCCCGACCCCAGCCCCGCCCCCGGGCTGGAAAAGGGATGAGTCGTTCCCACGGCCGCCTCGGCGCGCGGCCCGTTGGCCTCAAAGGCCGTCGCCTCCCCACGGAACCAGCACTCGCCCTCCACTGACAACCCTGGGTTGGTGGCGGCGCATGCGCGGCCCCGGGGCCAGCGCCCCCTCCCCAGCCGCCGGCGCCCGGGCCGAGCCGGTCCGCGCCCGTCCGGGGACGACAGAGTGGCGCGCGCCAGGGCGGCAGCCGAGCGCGGGGCCGTGCCAGGAGTCGCAGGGGCCGCGCGAGGGGCGGCCCAGCCCGAGAGGAGGACGAAAATCGGTGGGAGAGGGGTTCCAAAAGGCGATTCTGCACCCGCTGGACTCCAGGGCTGTGGGAACCGCCGGCTGCGCCCAGAGGAGATATTCGCGGCTCTCCTCACGTCATCTTCCGCTCCGCGAAAGCGACGAAAACGGGACGGGCTTGGTAGTAGGCGGGGCCTGAGGTTGAGGCGGGGTCTACGGACGCTCCGCCCTCTACTGGCTAGCTAGCGGGCCGCCCCCTGGAAGGCTTCCAGCGGATGAGAGAAAGGGGATCGGCAGGTGTGCGTCCCCTCAGGTTGCAGGTTTGAGGTAATTTCCCCGTGGTCTCCGGCTGTAAAATGCAGGGAGGTGGTTTACCGAGGCTCTGACGACTTAACGCCCCCGTGGAATTGTCCATATTGTCCATATTTCTTTCTCCTTTGCATAAAGCAGAAAGGACAGAGCCCTCGCCACACTGCCAGGCTAGCTGCCCTCGTTACTAAAACTATTTTTAAAAAACTCATTTGTGATAGAAAATTGGCATAACGTTTCTGGTGTCATAATTTCTTTGCATATAACTGTTGAATAAGCTCATCATTGGGATCGGCTCTACGTCATAGCCCTTCCAGTGGTTTCTTGTTAATCTTAGCATTTATAAATCGGATTTTAGAAGATGAATGTTATTTAAACCAAAACTAACTGAAGTGCAGTAAGTGTTACTTCAGTATTTTTTTAAGTCAAGCTTATAATTAAAGCAGGTTCTTGCACCTTCAAAAGCTTGGGGAGGGGGACTGGAAATTATATTTCAAATAATTTTTATTGCTTTCCAACTATGTACAAATTTAAATTGTCCCCTTAGTGCTTGGGTTTTTAAGGCAATACATAAATTTACTTCTGAGTATAGTATATTTGAAAGAAATACTTCCTGTTCTGTTCAGGTTGATTTTTTTTCCATCCCTGTCCCTGCAGACTTCCAAGTTTCCTATATATACCTTACTGATCAGAGTCCACTTTTCATCTTCTCTAAGAGGCCTTCGGTAGACAAGATTGTCCACCTTTCCAAACATTTCCATGTGTTTACTTCAGAATACTTATCTATTAAATCATTATAGCTTTTCTTTCTTTAGTAGATCATAAATCTGCCCCATTCTCTAATGTTTAATATAGTTCTAAGTTTGTGGATTCAGTGGAATGTCAAAATTGCTCATTGTAAATCTGTGGCCAGTGAACACAGTGGTACATATTTGGGTTTGTTTATGTGTGTGTGCTTACAAACTTTGGAATCCAGTAAAATTTTTACTCAGTAGCAGAACTCTAACCCTGATCCATCCAAAAGTTCCAGAGTGTTTAGGGGTAAAAATTCAGATGGCTCTGAACTATAGAAACCACATTAATCTGAAGTTTATTTCAGCTTCTAGGATTAGGTGACTCCTTATCCATAGAACTCCCTTAGGGGCTGGATTGATTTCTTAGAGTCAGTGTAATTCCAGTCTACTTTAGGAGATAATCCTAGCAGACTTTCCAAAGTTATTAGAGGGTTTTTCCTCCTTCACAGTAAGCTAATGTTGTAGATTTATTTTTGAATCATCTCAGATGCAGAATATTCTCTCTTGCTTCTCTCGTCCATTTTTATCCAGCATAAACTGGGATATTTTAAGATCCTCTATTTGTATCTATGATAGGAGACCAATGATAAGGTCATGATGAACAGTAGCATGTAAGATTCAGAACCAGCACATTACTTAAAGCTACTCACTCAACCTCCGGTACTAGAGAGAAGACCCATCACAACTCTAGTTGGAGAAGAGAAAATCCAGAGTCAGATCTAGTCCTGTAAGTAACAGACACCATCTTTATCATCTGGCTCTTCCTTATTCCTGTATCAGTCCAAATATCATACCATTAGAGAGAGACCTTCTCTGACACACCTAAACTAAAACTTCTTCAACCCAGTTTCTAAGTCCCTATCACATTACCCTGTTTTATTTCTCCTACTCCATTTATCACCATCTACAATTTCTATTTGTTTACAATCTGTCTTTCTCCACTAAGAAATAAGATTCATGAGGTCAGGAAACTTTGTATTTTTCTCAGCTAAATCCTCAGTGTCTAGCATCATACCTGGATCATAATAGGTAAATTTATGTTAATAAATTGATTCACTCGAATTATTTCATCACATCAGTGTGTGGTAATCATGCAGTAGGCCTTTCCTAAAATTCTTCATATTAAAGAACTTTAGTACCACTTTCACGCCTCCCAAAATGATAAAAATTTTTGTTGTTGTTCTACTCATTAGTGTAGGAATTGTAATTGTTCTCTTTCCTGGAAAATAAGTTTATGGTAGATTTTCAAGGTTATATATTTTTCTTTAAGTGAAATAAATACTGCAAATTTTTACATAACACAGAATTTTTATTAAATATATTTTGTGAGAAAAAGAACACTCTAAAGTGCCAAATTTCATGTAAATCAGATAACCTAGAGAATATAACAGTGAAAAAATCAAAAGGGGAAACATGATTTAAATAATCTCACAAAAGAGCAAGAACATATCTTAATCTTCATATAAGAAAACAATCATCAAAATATAAAAGGAAACAATTTCTTTTGTAGAAGAATGTATTTCATAGTTCCACCTGTTGATGATTCCTTTAAAAAATTCTAGACACACCGGGAGTCTCACTCTTAACCAACATGTATGTTTTAATCAATGGTAGAAGGGAGATTTAAACTAATTCACAGTGAGATAAAGTAACAGCAGTTTTTGTTACACAGCAGTGTTGCTCACTGGCACTACAGTGGAAGGAAGGAGACTTCTGAATTTAATTGTTAACAGCAGAATTGGTGGACTACCAAAAATTCAGACAAAAATAAGTCTGAAGCATAGCTACTTCCAAGTTACCTAAGCATTAACCAAACATTGCCAATTTGAAGGAGGCTATTAAAAAAACATGAAAATACTCTATGTTGAATATTAGCTTTGTGTTGCTTTCTACTAAAGATATTTCATAGGCATATTCTAAATTATTTAGCGCTAGAGCATCAAAAATTACCGTGTGTAATATGAAGCTAAGAGTATAGTATCAACATGGCTTGAGAGCTGTAGCCAGTATTTGGCTATAAGTAGTTGTAAGAAGTCAATTGAAAAGTGATATGCACATCCAAAATGAATATTTCTAAAAGAAATCTTCATGTATCAGCTACAAACTGAAAAGTGTTATATAAATAGTGGGGGCACAATAATTACTTGATAGTTGGCTAACTGATCAGTTGCAGTCGTCCCTCAGGAGTTTGGTTCCAGGAACCCTTAAGGATATCAAAATCTTCAAGTGCTCTAGTCTTTTATATAAAATGGTTAAGTGTTTGCATATAACCTATATACATCCTCCTATGTACTTTAAATCATCTCTAGATTACTTATACCTAATATACAGTGTAAATGCTGGGTAACTAGTTGCTGGCATTTAGCAAATTTAGGTTTTTCTTTTTGGAACTCTCTGGAATTTTTTTCCAGTATCTGTAATCTGCAGTTGATTGAATCTATGAAAGTGGAATCATCAAATAGGCTTCCATGAGATATGGAGGGCTGACTGCATACATACCATTTAAGAAAACCTGATTAATGCAGGTGCAAAATATATATATGTACACACACATATTTCTCTAGTAATCTCTTACCAACATATATATGCTGCATGTCTTAGAGCTGTATTATCAAACCAGTATATGTAAAATATCAATGCAATTAAAATTAAATTTTACGTAAAAAGCTCTTGCTACTTATATAAGAAAATGAACTTTGAAGTTTATTCACGAGTTAGTCTTCATATATAAAAAAGTTTAATGTTAGTGAACGATATTTGTCACTTAAAAATGTTAATATAGAAATTTACGGAAATATCAACGTTTTGGATCACTTCACATAACTGGAGAAAAAATTAAAAGATTGAACAGGATTATGACTTTGATCAAAATCAACGCACACACACAAAAATCAAAACACATTTCACAGCAGGACCTGAAAGATTTTTTGGTATTGATCATTTGTGAATCATGAAAAAGAGCGAATTAATCTTGTTTTAATGAGACCTTAAGGAAAAGAAAATAATCACAAAATATCAGCTTGAAAATGAAAGTACTCTCTTATCAGTATTGACTAGTAAATTAATTGTGTTATCCAAAAAGGCCAACAAATCCTAACTAGTCTGAACAGGACATTTAATTCATTAATGATTTATACAACTATTTTGAGCATACAAATAATCTCTGGTTTTATGCCCACTACATTTCAGAATTCTGTAAACTGTGAGGCATTCAGTGTATTTAATGTGGCAGAAAATCATATTAAACATTTCATTATTTTATTTTGTTCAGTCCTTTTCCCATTAAGCATGCAAACACCGTCATAACCATCTTTGGTTTCACTTCCACAAGGTCATCGGGTAAGGCATATATCCGGGCACCGATCTTTCGAGCCACTGAAATGGCATATCTGGAAAAGACAAGAAAAATATTCCAGTGTTTGTTACCATCTGTGATTTCACTTAATATATGTTGATAAAAGAATGAAATATTTTGACAAGATTAACTTTACAAGAAAGTTAAGTTTTTGAGTCTTTTAAATTATATTTCCCATATATGCTGTACTTAAAAATGTAAATTTTAAGGACATAATAACCTTACTTATAAGGATTGAGAATGAAAGAGCCACTAAGTTCCAATATAAACCATAAATACTTACTTAGCATTGTTCAGCTTGTCCTCATCAGAAAGGTCTTCTCTTTTGACCATTTCTTGACGAATTGCATTGGGTGCAATGGCATCTATTAAATCTAAGACAGGTAAACTAGTGCTAATAGCTTTGTCCTAGAAAATAAAGAACAGGTGAACATTTGTAAACATCTTTTATAAATGTCAGACCAGAAGGTCATAGCCATTTAAATAAAAGCAATTTATAAATTTTCATTATACATAATATTCAGCTATTCCACAGCCAACATACATCACAAACTACTTAAAATAAGCTTTTCCTTTCATTCTTACAGAGTTTACAGTATATAGTATTGTCACCATGTGGAATAACATTTGTGGGTCTGACAATTCTTAAAATATGCTAACTATAGTACCCATTCTGTAAAAAATAATCAACTTCTGAAAGGGAATAGGAGATGAATTTTAAATTAATAGTTTTACAGATTTTAGCAATATTTTTTCCTTAGACCATGGATTCCTAAGCCTTCACTTAATATTTTCCAGAAAGAAAAAATGAAAGTGGAAAGGAACTAGTATTTACAAAGGCATTATTTTTGTTGTTTTTACATGTTCAGTTTGTTTAATCCCCCTAATAGCCTGGTTATAAATCACAGTCTCTCTTTTAAAGATAAATAACATGAAAGTCACAGAGCTCAAAAATCTTGCTCACACAACCAGTATGTACAGAACCAGTATTTGAACCCATGACTATCTGACTCTAATGCCAAGATTCTCTACACTTTTAAAGTTACCTGCAAGGCAACTAAAAGTGGACAATGAAATTCTAGTGGATAGAACATTGCTACTGAAGTCAGAAATTCTGGTCTGAATTATTTTTCCACTTACCAGTACTTGAACAAGTTATTTGTTCTGTCTCTCAGCATGAATAGTTGCAATTGTTGCTTGCCTGCTCAGAATCCACTTATCCCTTACTACTTTTTCCATGCTAACAGGACCCACATTATTGCTCTGGATCCATACCTCCCTCACAGGGACATGTGCTTCAAGGAAAGCTAATCCCATCCACAGCTCCAGGGGGTGATCCTGAATTAGTGTAGACCATTTATTCTGGGAGTGAGGTGATAAACTTATTCTTTTTATGTATAAAGCATGCAGTGAATAACAGATATACTAATAACTATAAAATTTCATAGCGGAGGGAAATTTAGGTAAAAACATCTAAAAAACTCCTTAGGCAAACAATAATGAAAAAAGTTTAAAAAAAAGTCTAAAAATGCCAGAAGGAATAATCCATCCCAGTGATTTATTTGGGCCTAATTTAATTTAATATGAGGCCCTTACTATTCAGGGAGAACTATGGAAAGCTAGCAACCCCTACTCCTGGATGTGAATAAGAGGATAAAACCTCTGTCACAACCAGCAGCTATACAATGACCAAGAGGAAAACCAGCTTTCAGGTGAAGTTGGCACTTTAGATGGCAAAGCAGAGATGGAAAAAACCTGAGCCCTTAATGACATTCTTTAATTACAGGCTCGAGCAATCCTGAAGTCCACACTACCTCTGGATCTCTTCTATTATTCTGTACCTGTACTTTTCGTTTCTGTTTCTGTTAACTTGAAGCCAAAAGCACCCTTTCCTAATCACTACAATGGAAATGTCACAAGATTCTTGGGAATATTAAGATAATGTAAGTGAAAGCATCTAATAGAGTTCCTAGCCAAATGTGGCTTTTTTTTTTTTTTTTGTCTTTTTGTCTTTTCTAGGGCCACTCCCGTGGCATATGGAGGTGATCGGAGCTGTAGCCACTGGCCTACACCAGAGCCACAGCAACGCGGGATCTGAGCTGCTTCTGTGACCGACACCGTATCTCATGGCAACGTCAGATCCTTAACCCACTGAGCAAGGCCAGGGATCAAACCCGAAACCTCTTGGTTCCTAGTCAGATTTGTTAGCCACTGCACCACAATGGGAACTCCCAAATGTGGCTCTTAATAAATGTTTGATAAAACAATCTGAAGACATGTGAAGAGTAAAGGGTTGGTTTTTGAGGCCACTGTCTACGAACTACTACATTTATTAATTTTAGAAAAATGTATATTCTTCATTTTTAGGAATGTTCATTTTATGAAACAGATTTTTTTGGGGGTAAGTAGAAATACAAAAATAAAAATATTTAGGGTTCTTAAGTCTATATTGATGCTGGTAGTCCAGATTTTTTGGCATCTTTTCTATTTCTGAAAAATTCTTACATGTTTTCTCAGTGTAGTCTGTAGACCACTCATGTGAAAAATCACCCTAGGCGCTTACTTAAAGCACAAATTAATCCCTGCATGCAAATTAATAAGTTAGGTTATCTGTGGATGGAGTGAGGACTCTATATATTTTTGTTCTTTTTTTTTAGGGCCACACCTGCAGCATATGGAGGTTCCCAGGCTAGGGGTCAAATCGGAGCTATAGCTGCCAGCCTACACCACAGCTCACAGCAACGCCACATCACTGACCCACTGAGCAAGGCCAGGGATCAAACTCACATCCTCATGGATACTAATTGGATTCGTTTCTGCTGTGCCAAGATGGGAACTCCCAGGAATCTATATTTTTAATAAGCTTTCTAGAAGACTCTAATGTATACTCATACTTTCCAAAATTAAAATTTAACATGCATGTCATTCTATAATAAATTTAAAATTTCTTTGTGCTTACTTTTCATATATCTATATGGTGATTCAAAAACAGACAAGTGGCTTAACTGTACTATACTTTGATTACTTATTTACATTTTGTGAGGGTTTTTTAAGTTTGGGGAAAAATTTTTTTTTCAGCTTTATTGAGTTAAAATTAACAAAATTGTAAGATGCTTAAACTATACATCTTGATGATTTGATATTCCTATACATTGCAAAAGATTCCTCCCATCTAGTTAACACATCTGTCACCCTTGCTTATGGATATATGTTATATGTGTGTGTGAAAATGTTTAAGTTCTATTCTTAAACAAATATCAATTATACAAAATAGTGTTAACTATAGTTGCTATGTTATACATTAGATCCTCAGACCTATTCATCTGATAGCTCAAAGTTTATACCCTTTTGTGGTATTTTAAATATTTCTTTATTTAGATTTAGAAAAGAAGGATTTTTCCACCCATTTCCTTTTGATTCACCTTGAGAAAAAATTTTATGAGCTGAATTTTCTTTTTCTTTTTTTCTTTTTTTTCTTTTTGCTTTTTAGGGCCATATTCGCAGCATATGGAGGTTCCCAGGCTAGGGGTCCAATCAGAGCCACAGCTGCTAGCCTACACCAGAGCCACAGCAACATGGGATCGAAGCCACGTCTGTGACCTTATACCACAGCTCACAGCAATGCTGGGTTCCCTAACCCACTAAGTCAAGGCCAGGGATCAAACCTGTATCCTTATGGATGCTAGTCAGATTCGTTTCCACTGAGCCATGACAGGAAATCCCTGAGTTGAATTTTCTAAAGATTATACTGGATCCCTTATCTTCCCTATCTTTCCTGTCTTCCAGCTCCTCTGATTTGAATACTACTTTTGGCCACACCTGCAACATGTAGAAGTTGCTGGGCCAGAGATCAAACCTGTGCTACAGCTGTGACCTGCACCACAGGTGCAGGAACATCAGATCTTTAACCTGCTGTGCCACAAGGGAACTGCCTGATTTGCATGTTATATCAATAAAAGACATTTAGCTGCAAAAAGGGAAAAATGACAAAATCCCTAGGTTAGTGAATAGATACATTTTCACAATTTCTTTCACTTTTAAGTTAATCATATAGAAATTAAGCAAAAAGAATTTTTAGAATCTTAAAGACAACTAGTCTAGAATTTGTCTCGATTTTCAAGATGAGTTGTACCATCTCTTCTCTTAATTTGACACACATTACTATGAGAACATTCCATTCTATTGTTCTTGCAGTCATTTTTGAAAATAAAAGTGGAAAAACAGTGCTGTGGCTGCCTACAATGCCTGTTTGTAGTTCCCTACAAAGCTCAAGAGGAACCTCTCCATAATGCCCTTTGTACTTTGGCAGTACCAATAGTGTGGTAGAGTGAGCCATTTATTGAGCCCTTAATATGTGCCAGGTACTACTAAGCTCTTTACATGTGTTAAGCTTATTTACCTTGACAACAAACCCAGAGATGGATGTATTATTAATATCTCCATTTTAAATATGGGGAGACTCAGGCATAGATAAATTAAAAACCTGCCCAAGGTTACACAAATACTAAACGTGAGCCAGAGGTAAATTCAGTTTTATTCATCAAGAGATGTAACCCAGATATTAGTGTTAAACTGTTGAGATTCCTGAAAAAAAAAAAAAAAAAAAAAAAGCCCTCCTCACTTGTTCCCTAGTCTCCTTAGCTGATTTCTACAGAATTGCTAACACCCCATACTGTGATTCCTGTTTTCTCATTTGTCTCCTTCCCTGAACAGTAAGCTCTTGGAGGGCATTTTGTAGCCACAGCAACTAGCAAAACACCTGACACAGAGTAGACTTTGAATATTTATGGACTGAATGAGCCGTATGTCACAGCTAGTAAGTGACTAAGCCTAAATCAACCCAAGGGCCATATAACTCCATAGCTTGGCTTTCAACCTGCAGTTAGATCTGGATATGAAATCCATCTATATTCTGCTTAACAGTTGTACAACAGTGGACCAATTATTTAACTTTTTAAATACCTCTTTGCTTATAGTTATTGAGAGAATTAAAAGAAACAATGATATATAAAACGCTTAACACAGTAACACATAGGACTCAATAAATGGTAATTATGATTACTATTATTGGTTGATATAGCACCTCCTTATCTTTTGATGAGGGAAAATTACTTTGCAACTAAAAAGGATAATTTTGTCTTTTCTAAAACTTCTGGGTACAGCACTGCCTTCATTATGATTAATAAGTTCTTACTAGTACCACTTATTAGAGCTTTCAAATATAACACGTTGAATTGGAAAAAAAAACCTTCCCACCACAACTATTTTTAGCATTCACTGCCTTATTTCTTATTTATATCTCTTTAAAGGCTTGTCAAGAACCTACTAAGTGCCAAGCACTTTTGCAGTATGTTTCTACCACCTCAGTTCTAGTAAAACCAGTCTCGAATCTGCTTTTCTATGAGCTCTCTCTCTTAAATGGTGTGTGTACTCCCATTTTTCAACAATCTCTCCTAGTCAACTTATCAGTAAGTTTGTCATCCTAGTGTTAATATCACTTTTCATCCAACTCCTCATTTCCTGAAAAATTACCTCAAATTCAGTAAGTTTAAAACTGAATTCATCACCTTTTCTAGAAAGCAGCTGCACCTCATAATATCCCCATTTTTGTTTTTGTTAATCAGTTTTCCAGTTGCCCAGGCCCCAAACATCGTTTTAACTCCTCTCTCTTTCCTGTGCTTCCCTAAGTCAAGAAGCCAAATCATACCCATTCTTTTACAAATAATTATTTACCCTTAACATTCCCAGTGCCCACCCACACTCCTGATCCTTATCACCTCACATCTGAAGTTCTGCCTCAGCTTATGTGATGTCCTTGCATTTATCCCATACTTCCTCCAACCCATCTGCTCCCTAGGTTCAGAACAGTATTCCTAAAGTAGTCACTTTTCATACGTTACTCCCCTTATCAATGCCCTTTTCTCCCAGCCTCTGTCTTGCACTACGTCCCTTAAGAACCATCCTGTCTAGTGAAACTATTTCTCCTAACCGTCTCAGACTTGCCTTTATTCAAGATGGACCCCCTACTAGCTTGTTATCGCCCTCTTGTTCTCCGTCAGTTCAAATCCCTCCTCCATCTCTGATGCTCAAATTCAACTTTCTCCTCACTGACCATTCAGTTGGAAAGGATCACTGAGAATTATCCATAATATTAGTTGCATTATTTCTTTAGATTTTAACATTGACTCTGTAGTATTGCTACCTTTTCATTTATACCAATTTTGTCTTTCAAATAAATGGCCCACACTCTTAGGACCAAAATAATTTCTTATATTCTATATCTTTTCTTTACCTAGAATATTACATAATAACTAGAACTAAATAGTTATTAATTTGCATTTAATATTTTCTTTAATGACATACACGCTTTTTTCACAAATTAATGTACAAATGCATATAATTTCAGTATAACAACTTTTAAAAGTAACTGTCAATTAGAGAATTTTCTATAACACCTTTCCTATTTTAAATTTTAATTTGTGTTTTATATCTAAAATATATAAAGACAAGTCATGGGAGTTCCTGTCGTGGCTCAGTGGTTAACAAACCCAACTAGCATCCATGAGGACGCAAGTTCAATCCCTGGCCTCACTCAGGGAGTTAAGGATCTGGCGTTGCCGTGAGCTGTGGTGTAGGTTGCAGATGTGGCTCAGATCTGGCACTGCTGTGGCTGTGGGCCAGGCCAGCAGCTACAGCTCCAATTGGACCCCTAACCTGGGCTCCACTCCATATGCCATGAGTACGGCCCTAAAAAGACAGACAGACCAAAAAAAAAAAAAAAAAGACAAATAATAAACTAAAAATAAAAATTCTTTTTTTTTTGGCTTTTGTCTTTCTAGGGCCGCTGCAGGTTCCCAGGCTAGGGGTCTAATCAGAGCTGTAGCCGCCGGCCTACACCACAGCCACAGCAACGCCAGATCTAAGCCATGTTTGTGACCTACACCACAGCTCACCGCAACACCAGATCCTTAACCCACCAAGCTAGGCCAGGGATCAATGAATGGTTACTAGTCGGGTTCGTTAACCACTAAGCCACGATTGGAACTCCAAATTCTTTTTTTTTTAAATAAGCAACAATAAAAACTCAGTGTCATTAGTTCCTTCCAAGATGAAAAAGAAAAAAACACATTTGAACTAGGACTCAGGTAATATCTCTGCCAACATCCAGCTGTCCACTTTCAGACTCAGTTTTTGGCAAATAAATAAATAAACTATTGACTTTATCAATTTCTTTCTTTTTCTTTTTATGCCTGCACCTGTGGCACATGGAAGTTCCCAGGCTAGGAGTCAAATTAGAGCTGCAGCTGCAGGTCTATGCCACAGCTGCAGCAACACCAGATCTGAGCCACATCTGCGACCTATGCTGCAGCCTGCAGCAGTGCCAGGGATTGAACCTGTGTCCTCATGGACACTATGTTGGGTTCTTAACCCACTGAGCCACAATGGGAACTCCAAATTTATCAGTTTCTGACATTTCTTCTGCTCTGCAACGTTGTCAAACATTTAGAGCAAAGGGAAAGAAGAAAAAAAGGTGGGTAGATTACTCCTAGGGGAGCTTAAGGTTTCATCTGTTTGCACTCTTATTTCACTAAAAAAAAAAAAAAATTGATGGCTGATTTTTCACATTTCATAAAATTGCAAACACAAGGCTCACGGAACGAATGTGTACAAGCAGACGTGCTTATTTGTAGCTAATAGCAGCTTGCATGCAAAAGCAAAACACAATGGAAATGCATGAGAATTAGTGGGTATGTATGAGCAGGCTACATTTTGAGTGCTTTATGAATCATCCACAAATGCTTGGAACTGAGTAAGTGCCATTATGAAGCCAGATGACAAGATTTTTTTTTCCTACCAGTTTTCTCAATTCCCACTTGAATCGGTTTGGCTGGCTCTGTTATGCCTTGGAAATGATGTCAATACAATTCTGAGACTGCTGCTAGGGAGCACAAAACATTATAGGTCCTACATAAACAATGGCTTTTTTCTCTTTTTCATTTGACAATTGGATTTTTGGCTCTACTTCTTTTTTTAAGATTAGATTACTGACGTCCAATATTAACCTACATTTATACTCAATACCAATCAAAAATATAAGAATTCAAACTGAATATTTCTGGTTTACATATGCCAAATAATTAGTATGCCTAAGCTCATCAATTGCATGTTTCAGGAAAAAATACTGATGTAATTCTAAACCTAAACCAATGTAATTCCTTCCTAAATTTAATTTCTTAACAAAAAAAAATGTTAATATAGCTTTTGATTACCTTGAAGCTGGAAATAAAAGTATTTTTGTTTGCACTTTTAAGAGTCTGATTGACCCATTCAATAATAATTGCATCGTTTACTTTTTCACCCTCTCCAAGGTCTGATAACACATTCAACGTGTACCTGTAACAGAAAAGATGCATATTTAAGACTGAAAGGAGTGAAATTTGCTCTCATGACATTTATATCAATATTTAGATGAATATTTAAGAAATATTTCAGTTCTAACAAATATTTCTAATTTTAGTCTAGTATTTGCACTTAGTTACATTCCAAGATTACAGAGCTCAGTAATGAGAAACAAAAACTACTATATGGTATTTTTAAAAATTAAAAAACTCCTTATAAAGCAGTTTTTCAGAAGCATTAGCAGCAGTAACTAGTTTCTAGATGTTGATCCTTTTGTTTTGTTTTGTTTTCTGCTTTTTAGGGCTGCACCCGCAGCACACAGAAGTTCCCAGGCTAGAGGTTCCAGAGCTACAGCTGCCAGCCTACAACACCACAGCCACAGCAATGCAGGATCCAAGCTGTGTCTTCGACCTACACCACACTTTACAGCAATGCTGGGTCCCTGACCCCCTGAGCAAGGCCAGGGATCGAACCCGCATCCTCATGGATACTAGTAGGATTCATTTCTGCTGAGCTGCAACAGGAACTCTGACCCACTTTTAAAATACAGTATAATTCACAAAACATATACTATCAACAGTGAATCATTTAAAAATTAATATATTTTGCATTGTATATTTCTTCTGTGCTTGCTCTTCTTCAAAAACAGCTAACATTTTAGTTCAAATGACTTTTTGAACTAAAATGTTTGATGCCACAGCAAATCAGCCTTTACCTTCTCATCAGCTGCCACACCAATGCCAGAGTAAGTGTCGAATTCCCTTCATTTAAGTCCTGCCCAGCAATGCCAACCAAGGAGAATTTGGCTTTATTCTTCCCAAGCTCCACTGCATAGTTACAGTTTTCAATCTATAAATAATAAGCAAAAGTTTTGGTATAAAAAGAAATTTTTTAAAATGTATTTATTGAATATGCCAGCCTAGTTCAGTCACCTGAAAAATAATTATAACACTGTAAATTTCTATGACTGAATTGCATTTCCTAATAACCAGTAAAATTAAGGAAGTAACTATGTCCCTTTTATAAATGAACATATCAAAGCACTGAGGGGTCAGCCTAGATAGAGAAACAACTGGCTGAAAGACCCTCTCTTTCTTTAAAAGTCTTGAGTGTCCAAGATTACACAGCTTATTAGTGGCAAATCTGTGACTAAAAACTTATGTTTTCTGCATTCTGTCAACAGAGGTAATCAATATTATTTTGTATAAATTTAAAATTAAGGAATAGAGAAGAAACTGCTCATTGAGAATGTAACTTTTGGAGTTCCCATCGTGGCTCAGTGGTTAACTATAATGGCTCAGTGGTTAACTAACCCAACTAGCATCTATGAGGATTTGGATTCGATCCCTGGCCTTGCTCAGTGGGTTAATTAAGGGTTAAGGATCCGGCACTGCCGTGAGCTGTAGTGTAGGTCACAGACATGGCTTGGATCCAGAGTTGCTGTGGCTGTGGTTGTGGCTGGCAGCTGTAGCTCTGATTGGACCCCTAGCCTGGGAACCTCTATATGCCGCAGGTGCAGCCCTAAAAAAAAAAAAAGACAAAAAAAAAGAATGTTAACTTCTCCTCCAATATATCTACATCTCACTCATCCTCTAAAATTCAGCTTTTAGCCAGTTTGCTTCAACAAAGGAATAACCCTGACTGTACCAGCTGCATCCCTTGTTTGAACTTCTAATCATAGCTTTTTTTTACTTATGTTTAGTATTTCATGTACTCTTTTGCGAACCTATAGCATATAGTTTTAAAAACTATAAAGTGTACAAATCTATATCATACTCTCCTCACCTCTAGCCCAGGACCTAGCACACTGCCATGTCTACAGTAAGAATCTGATGAACAAAAACCAAGTAAATTATCTACCTGACTACTTCTTCCTAGTGATATAAGTACAAGGGAACTTTTTTTTTTGGTCTATATCTCTATCGAGGTTTATTATCTCTAATCATTTAGTACTATATTTCTTTTCTCAGAATATATGTATATATTTTAACTTTTCCCCAGTGAAATTGTAATATCTCATAATCCTCTAACACCACCAGTGGTAAAAGGGGCTGATTAAATATTTTTTAGAATAAAGTAAATGTTTACTTAAGAAAAATAGTGTAACTGGTTCCTCCTGATTTTACTTCCTAAGAAAGTTAAGGCCTCATTACAAAACAAGTAAACCTGAAGAAACAAAAGATACACAAATTTTTTTTAAGATGAAGAAAATATTTCCAGGAAAGGTGAGAAAAGGACTACATAATAACAGAATTTGTGCAAATTAATAGATACTATTATTTTAAAAAAGAGAATCCAAATTCCCAAAGGTCAGTTTTTTACAAATAAAAATGCAAGAAGATACTTTGAACCTGCTATAATATCTTCCTTAATAGTTAATAAGTTAAATCAAATTTTTGACATGTATTCATTTCTTAAAAATGCATTGATAAAATATTCCAATTTTTCTCCTCCCTAGTAGTCATTTTACATTGTAGATTTAATCTTCCAAATATAAATATATGCTATAGAAATACACATAATTGAAAGAAATGGATTCCTAATACACAGAAAATAGCATCTGATTATGTAACAGTGTGAACAAGGGAGATAAAAACCAGCATATTTTCCACTGACACATTTCAAAAGGAGGATTTTCTAGCAAGTTGTAATAATCACTCATATGTAAAATGTGTTCCTATGCAGGACCACTTGTTTTATGATGAGTTTGACCAAAATTCCTGATGGGACTAATGGTGAGAAAGGAGCTCATGGTTACGTTACTATTTATAGGCTAAGATGTTGATGTGACCAGCAATGAAAGAGAATCTAGAAATGCATGCTAGCATAAGAGAAAAGATGTGTTCTAATTTTTTGGCAACATTTGATTCCAAGTTTGGTATAACACTTCTAAGATCTGGAGAGGTACCAAACTAGACAAAGAATAAGAAATTAGGTTCCCGGAGGTAAGCCATGTTTATGGTAGTACTTAGCACTCTAAAAAAAGGTATGCTCCCTGAGGATTATAGAAAGTTAAGAGCATTAGACCAAGAACTGAGTTGTAGAAAATTTCAAGAGTTAACAGAGCGGAAGTTTAAGACCCTGTGAAAGGTAAGAATGAATAAAAAGCAAGAAAAAATTGGAGAGTACAGTCCCATAGAATTAATGGAAGAAATGATTACTAAGCACTTCAGATGCTTTGCACAAAAGTGAAGCTTAAATGGTTTGGAAAATGGGAAAAATTATATAATGAGACATAAGTTTCCAAGTAAAGAAAAGAAAGACTATTCAAGTGGTGCAGCTCTATAAACTTGACAAATGAAGCAAAGTGACGTCTGCTGAGGAGTGCCCAAAGTCCATAAAATAAGTCCCTGGATACTGTGTCATGGAAGTACTGCCTTTTTATTTTATTTATTTTTATTTATTATTTTTTTATTTTTTGGGGGGGCTGCACCCACGGCATATGGAGGTTCCGAGGCTGTGGGTCTTATCGGAACTACAGCCGCCAGCCTACACCATAGTCACAGCAATGCTGAATCCAAGCTGCATCTACGACTTACTACACCATAGCTCACGCCAACACCGGATCCTTAACCCACTGAATGAGGTCAGGGATCAAACCCTCAACCTCACGGTTCCTAGTCAGATTAGTTTCCGCTGCGCCACGACAGGAACTCAATATTTTTTTTTAACATCTTGAACTTATTTCAGGACTTTTATTTCATTCTATTAAAAGCTCATATTTGTTGAAAAGAAGCATTATACATATGAATAATTTGTGACATGCTATAATTAACATTAAAAACTCCAGATACAATGAATGAGTGATTCAATTTGTTTTCTTGTTATATTTTGCATCAGAAATTTTTATTTAAAAAACATATGTGAGGAGTTCCCTCTGTTCCTTACTATTTATAGGTTACAGGTTTGGTCCTTAGCCTTGCTCAGCAGTTTGCAGGTTTGATCCCTAGCCTTGCTCAGTGGGTTAAGGATCCGGTGTTGCCATGAGCTGTGGTGTAAGTTGCAGAAGCGGCTCTGATCCCGTGTTGCTGTGGCTCTGGCGTAGGCCATTGGCTACAGCTCCGATTAGATCCCTAGCCTGGGAACCTCCATATGTCACGGGAGCAGCCCTAGAAATGGCAAAAAGACAAAATAAATAAATAAATAAATAATAAAAAACATATGTGAAATTGGTTAACTAAATTTCCTGAATTCTACTCCCTTGAGAATTATAGGCATATCAAATAAAATAAAAAATGTAGATAGTCCAACCACTAAAAATACTGAAAAATATGAACAATATTAACAAAAAAAATCACTTGTAATTACACTACTCATTTAATTACTTTTAATATTATAATGCCTTTTTTGTCTTTTAAAATAGGTTTTTTTTCCAAAAAAAATAAATAAAATAGGTTTTTTTTAATTATAAAGTCTATAAAGACATATTCATTCTATAGATCTGGAGGAAGAAGTCTTTTTTTTTTTTTTTTTTTTTTAGGGCCAAAATGTAGCATATGGAAGTTCCCAAGCTAGGGATCAAATTGGAGCTGTAGCTGCTGGCTTACACTACAGCTATAGATAGGAATGCTGGATCCAAGCCACATCTGCAACCTACACCACAGCTCACAGCAATACTGGATCCTTAACCCACTGAACAAGGATTGAACCCACATCCTCATGGATACTAGTCAGCTTCATTTCTGCTGTGCCACAAGGGAACTCCAGAAATCCTTTTTGAACACATGTCTGTATTGTGTGTGTTTTTTAAACAGTTAGATTCATTTGTGTATATCCAATTTTGTATCCTTATTTCCATGTCACTATTACTAAAACACTAAAAATGCTATTTCTTTCTTTTTTTTTTTTTTGCCTTTTTTTTCTGTAAATATTGCTATGATGAGCATTGGCACACGACTTCTTATCTAACATTCTGATTATTTCACCAGGATAGATAATAAAAGAAATTATTAAGTCAAAGGACTTTTTGAAGATTATTGATCTGTATTACCAAACTGATTCTAGTGCTTCCTCTAACACTGGATGCAGTGAAATCCAACTGTTTCTTATTTTAAATTGTATTTCTTTATTGTGGGTGAAACGTTTTTCTTGGGTGTACTATCCATCATTATTTCTTCTGTGAAATGTTCACGTCCCCATTTTGCTATTACAATTTTAATAACGGCAATGGAGTTTTTAGCAATTGATTTGTATGAACTATTTATATGTTATGATATTAACCATCAGTTATAGTTACTTTTGTTGCAAATATGTTTCCAGGTTTATTGTTTTTATTTGCTTTTTAATTGTTATGGTGTTTACTTTTGCATACAGAAGTTTAAAATTTATATGTAATCTACTGACCAATTTTTTTCCTTTGTAATTTATCATTCTAAGAGTAGATTTTTTTTTTTTGGCCACCCTGGGGCATATGAAGCTCCTAGGCCAAGGATCATAGCTGAGTCACAGCTGCAGCAACGCTGGATCCTTACTCCATTGGAATTCATTTTGGAAAATGATACATGGTGAAAATTACTTTTTTTCCCTAACAAAATAGTTAACCAGTTGTTCGGACATCATTTTTTGGATCATTCTTCCTTTCCTTACTGAATTTGGAAAGCACCTTGTCATATATTAAGTTCTTATATTTTAGAACATGTTTCTAAGCTATGCTATCTCATTCCATTCTTATATATGTGTTAAGCTATTTCAATTACTTTAGCTTTATAATAATTTTGTATATTTTCTAATAGCTCCTCCTTCAATATACTTCTTATAAGATGTTCTTGAGATTTAGGCCTATGTCTTCTTCCAGTGAAACTTTAGAATCACTTTATAAATCCTATCCCCCAAAACACACACATATATATGCCCATACGGAGACTAACTGGAATTATTTTCCACCTTTAAGTTAATTTGCAAAAATTTTATATCTTTATAATATGCAGTCTTTCTATCCAGAAATATGGTTATATTTCCACATATTCTATTAGAGATAGTTTTTAAGCCATGAGATTGTAGGTTGATTTCATGATAGCCATATTGATGTTATAGCAATTTGAGTCTATTAATTTGTGTTATATACATCATGTTAAATGAAAGTATAAAAAATTTTAAAGACATACATACTTTTTACTTTAGAAAGCAAATGAACCTGATATGGAAGGTAGAAACAAAACCTGGAATCTTAAAAGTGGCAATTTAACAGAACAAGCATGAACACCAAGGACACTACAGATCTCCTATTTGAGGAAGGAGGATACTGGAGACAAGCATTTCCTTTACCATTCATGTAGATAGTCTCCCACCAACTATAATCAAGTCACTGCCACGCTTAAAAAACATTTAATGGCTTCCAAGTGCTTACAGTTTCAAACCCAAACTCTTTAATCTGACATTTAAGGCTCTCCACATCTGGCTCCAATCCAAAATGTTAGCATTCATACTCACTTCTTACCTATTAGAATCTTCTGCTATAGCCAAACCATTTTTCCTAATCATCAGCCCCTCTCCAGTCTCACTATGACAAAATTCTATCCATTTCTCAGAATATAACTCAAAAACCCCTCCTGCATGAAGCCTCTCATGTGAAGGGCAGACTCTGGCTTTTTCTCCCTTAGAACTCATAATATTCATTTTTGCATACACTGCATTATATTGTAATATTTGCACACATATCTAATTTCTTTAGGGTTTCCTGAGGACCAACTCTATGCCTTGTACTATTTTATATCCTGCACTGCACTGTATAGGTTGTAGGTAATCAATAAGTTATCTGTTGAAAAATATTAATGAGTAACCAGTGAAGATCTGCCAAGTTCTGGTGATTATAAAATAGGAATTCATTTATGATGCATCTCAAAGAACATTAAGTACTACAACTTGCTACAGATAAAAACAGTTATATAAAGTGTCTGCCTGAGGGGACTGCTTTCATCTTTCCAAACATTAAAGCTCATTTGTCGAAGACCACTAAGCTTAACACATTTGTCAAAGACTACTAAGCTTAACAGGCCACACTTTACCAAGCTTTATGAAACTCTAAATCCTCTGTTTTATGTCAGAACAATAATAACATAGCCGTGGTCATTATTTCATTCACCTTCTTCATGTTCCCTCCAAGAGCTGGATAAGGAGGTTTGTTGACATGGCTCCAGTCGACTGGAACGCGGATCATTTCGTACAGCTGAAAGATGACTAAGGCATCTGCAAGGTCACTGAGTCAGAAAGAAAAGAAAATGAAGGAGGAGGAAACACTGGTACTGCTCGATTTTCTCAAGTACATTGGAGATGGATTTATGTCCTTAAAAAATACAACGGGGTCATGTAATGCTTAAAGAATAGCAGGCAGAACAGATCATTTGACCCAGAACTTCTAATCTAGGAATCTGCCCAATTTTTTTTCATAAATGTTTACAAAGATGTATGTACAAGGACATTCACTCCCACAGTATTTATAAATTTGGAAACAATTTGAATGCCTGGTAGGAGGGGCTACTGAATAAATTATCCATACCATGGACTCCTGGGTCACCATAAAACATAATAAGGGAGATCTCTATGTACTAACATGAAAAGCATTACACAAAATTATGTTTAAAAAAGCAAGAGGGGAGTTCCTGTCATGGCGCAGCGGAAACGAATCTGACTAGGAACCATGAGGTTGTGGGTTCCATCCCTGGCCTCACTCAGTGGGTTAAAGATCCAGCGTTGCCGTGAGCTGTGGTGTAGGTCACAGACGCGGCTTGGATCTGGTGTTGCTGTGGCTGTGGTGTAGGCCAGTGGCTGTAGCTCCGATTCGACCCCTAGCCTGGGAACCTCCCTCCGTATGCTGCAGGTGCGGCCCTAAAAAAAAAAAAAAAAAAAAAAAAGCAAGAGGCAGAACACTGAACACTGTATATAGTGTATTATTTATCAAAATATTTTCAAGATTAGTAATGCTTAAATACATTTGTATGCTATGGACTATGAATAGCAATTACCTCTAGGCAGGAAAAAAAGGAAAATGGGAGGGGCAAGAAGAGATTATCTGGCTTTATTTTATTCTACATACTTACTTATTTCCTGAAGCTTGTACAGTGAGAATGAGTTCATCTGTTAGTTCTGTATTATGGTTCTTAAAACTTTAAAAAAAAATTATATAAAAATCACAATAGCTACTCAGTAGGAAGCTATTCATGTTAAATAGTGAGGGTTAAGAGGAAGAAATTTATCAGCAAGTAGGAGTTACTGCAGTAAGAATACTACTACTTTGGATTTGGAAAAACACATTCTCCTGAGGCACCCAAAGTATGTTTTCAATTCTGTATGCTGAGGACATAAAGCAACAGCAATTGATTTTTAAATTGCTGGCTCTGTGATGAATTACATAACTTTTCCCCCTCAGCAGCTTGTTCGCTAAGTTATAGCTTGCTAAGACTCATATTAAAGTTGTTTTGCATCTCTGTGCACATACTATATGGCCATGAAGGGGGCTGGGCCCTGTGCTGAAGGATGGAGAGGCAAAGTCTATTATGAAGGAAATCAAGAGCTGACTAAGTTATCTATAAGCACATGGAGAATTTGGTATGAAAAATAAATCACTGAAGTAGTTGTGTAGGTTCTGGAATCTCATCTATTTCATGAATTTTTCTTTTCCACTTTAATGGAATTTATTCTTATTTCTATGTACATGGTATTATTACTCATGTTTTGCAAATAGGGAAACCAAGGCCCAGGGAGAATTCTGAGCTGAAAGCAATCTAAATTATTCTAATACTTTGGTTTGGGTTGGGTTTGGTATACCACAGAGAGGGAGCCAAAAATCACTTATTGGATTAAAGAAGATGATCCTGACACAAATTCACAGACTAGGTACCTAGGTCTGGTGCCAACTAGATCTCTGGCTATTGTTTTTTATATGCATATATCTTGATGATTCTTTTTAAGCTTATGTTACTTTAGAAAATTTTCTGAATTCCCTTTTCCTCTCAAAAAATTACATATACCCAGAATCTCTGTGCTAACAGTTCAGGATCTATATAAGTACAAAAAAAAAAATCTTTATCTTAAAAATGTGGCCAATTCTTCTCCACTATAAATCACAGAGAACTCTAGTGTTCTTGACGTTTACAAAGTTACCATGAAGTCTCAACAAATCTTAATCTCTTCATTTTAAATTTACATCTTAATTAAAAGAAAAAATACGGGGAGTTCCTATGGTGGTTCAGCAGGTTATGAACTCAACTAGTATCCATGGGGTTACCAGTTGGATCCTTGGCCTCAGTCAGTGGGTTAAAGATCCGGCACTGACGTGAACTGTGGTGTAGGTCACAGTTGCAGCTCAGATCCCACATTGCCATGGCTGTGGTGTAGGCTGGCAGCTGCAGCTCCAATTTGACCCCCAGCCTGGGAACCTCCATATGCCACAGGTGCGGTCCTAAAAAAGTAAAAAAAGAAAATAAAAAATAAAATAAAAAAGGAAAATAAATAAAAAATAAAAAGGACAGAGTTCCCGTCGTGCCTCAGCAGAAACTAATCCAACTAGGAACCATGAGGTTGCGGGTTCGATCCCTGGCCTTGCTCAGTGGGTTAAGGATCCAGCGTTGCCCTGAGCTGTGGTGTAGGTCGCAGATGCAGCTTGGATCCCATGTTGCTGTGGCTGTGGTGCAGGCCAGCGGCTATAGCTCTGATTAGACCCCTAGCCTGGGAACCTCCATATGCTGCAGGAGCGGCCCTAGAAAAGGCAAAAAGACCAGATAATAATAATAATAATAATAATAATAATAAAAAGGAAAATAAAAAATAATCATAAAAAACCAAAAACCATATTTAAGTTATTAGGATTAAAAATAAATGTCTCCTCACTACCCTCCTTTCTAAGTTCCATACAGTTTGGTATTCATCCCTCTAAGATTTCTTAACAATTCATGTACAAATAGGTATATAATCAATTTTTAAAAATGAGGTCATAATAGTCCTATTGTTATTTTCCCTCAAGTATATATTATAAACATCCTTTCAATTAGCCCATAAAGATCTAACCCCTCTTTGCCTCGAGCACTTGAGTCCTTTACTCCCCTGCTACTATGATAGAAGTTCCAGTCAAATGGCATATATCTCTTATCATCTAGCTGGAATCTACACATGCCTACTGAGGATTTTATCAAATCAAAGTCTATGACATCAAAGCTAGTTACCACTATAAGGCAATATTGGCTTAAAGTCTATTTTTAATGCACACCAAGAAGCAGAAATCACGGCATCATAAATCCTCAGTTAGCCAGTGATCTTGGCTTTTTGTGACATTAATCTTCAGTTCCTATTTAAGTAATTATCATTATTCATTAAGGAGTTCCCCTGGTGTGTAAATTACTCATAGGTTTAGTTAATTAGATCTTTTTCTGAAAAAAAAATGCACAACTAGCTGAAGGTGAGTTCTTTTGCATTTTTTAAGGCAGGCTAGTGGATCCTATAATAAAGAGAGAAGGACGATTTCCTTTCATCCACACCTAGAGACACACTGTTAGCACTGCCAAAGAGCCAAAGAGCACAGGAAATGATTCAGTAAAATATTTTCTTAGTTAATAATTTGTGGGACAATTGTGGTCCAACTGAAGTTTTTTGGCAAAAAATAGAATGTGAATTATAATGAAAAATGTTCATAACAGCAATTTATAAACTATTACTGTTCTTCTAATTTGTTAAAGTTGAAATAATTTATTTTCTTGATTAGTGATTATAAAAAAGCAAGATGGATTATCTTTACTAAATTATTTATATCATCAAAAATTATAACTAATATTATCATAACCTTATCTTTTTTTTTCTTTTTTTTGCCACACCCACAACATGCAGAAGTTCCTGGGCCAGGGATTGAACCTGCACCAAAGCAGTGACAATGCTGGATCCTTAACCCACTGAGCCACCAGGGAACTCCAATTTTATCTTTTTAAATAATACTTTTATTTTATTTTATTTTTTGTCTTTTTGCCTTTTCTAGGGCCACTTCCACAGGACATAGGGAGGTTCCCAGGCTGGGAGGTGGAATGGGAGCCGTAGCCACCAGCCTACGCCAGATCCAACGCGGGATCCGAGCCGCATCTGCAACCTACACACAGCTCACAGCAATGCCCGGATCCTTAACCCACCGAGCAAGGCCAGGGATCAAACCCAAAACCTCATGGTTCCTAGTCGGATTCGTTAACCTCTGAGCCACGACGGGAACTCCAATACTTTTCTTTTAAAGTCGAGTATATTGCCAATCCCCAGCATTCTGAAACTTTAAATATTAGCTAACATTCTTGAGATTTTTAGAAAATGTTCTCAGGTAAACATACCTACAATTTAAAACTAGAAAAGCTGGCCTCTGGCCATAAAGCTGAAACACATAAAATATTTACCTGTACAAATGATTAATATATGGGCTGACTCCCAAGGAATTCATCCAGTTCCGAAATGTCCTCTCTTCCTTGCTCTCTCCTAGAGTAGACACAAGTTCACACTGATGATTCAGGACAAGAGGAATCAAGGACTATATTTTAAACCATCCTGGTAGATACAAACTGGCCATACATATTTTGCCATGGAACTTGTGCTACTAAAATCTTTTTAGGGGGAAAAAAATTCTCTTATTGCCAAAGTCTCTTTTTTTGCACCTGTCTAGAAAGCCTCCATTTGCTTTCTAAATGTCTCCATCTAGAATGCCTTACTTGATGTCTGTGAATTACTGAGCCATGGGTTTCTCTGTTCAGAAAAGTAACAGATAAACTTCTATGGTCATATCTGTAGTTATAACTACATGCAAAAGGGACAGGACTAAAAGTTAATAAAACAATCTTTTAGCTGTTAGGATATTATTAGCAAACTAAATAGAAAAGCTGTACCCTTCCCAATGCAGTGGCTCTAACTTTGTACAGATTATGGTTTTACACAGGAAAGCTTCTGAGTTAACAAACCTATGGGGTTTTTTTGGGGTGTGGGGGTTGTGGCTGTTGTTGTTGTTTTGTCTTTTTAGGGCCACACCCATGGCCTATGAAAGCTCCCAGGCTAAGGGTCGAATCGGAGCTGTAGCCACTGGCCTACGCCTCAGCCACAGCAATGCCAGATCTGAGCTGCATCTGTGACCTACACTAAGGCTCACAGCAATGCCAGATCCTTAACCTGCTGAGCAAGGCCAGGGATCGAACCTGTGTCCTCATGGATACTAGTCAGATTTATTTCTGCTGAGCCAAGATGTGAACTCCCCAAACCTATGTTTTAATTACCTCAAACAGTGACGATGAAGAAGAGAGAGGATTACAGGTAGTATAAAAACAAGCAATGAGGGAATGTAACTATTTAACAGGCCTCCTAAATTATGTTGTGTTGTTGCTACTGAAAATACATAAGGGACACAGCCCCCACCCAGGGTGCTAAGAGAAAGACCCATTTCATCATAGTATGTGACTAGACCTCAAAGATAGCCTCAAGATAAAACTCTTGCAGGCACTATTATTTAACCTAGGATTAACTACCCTTCCTGAGCATTCCCTTCCTGGCAGGGTTTAGCACAGCTATAAGGAAAATGGTGGCTATGGTGGCCACAAAGTGGGCAAAGAGAGATGGGGGTTCTCTTTGCCACATCTGCCTTCTGGTCATCCCCTGGACTGCAGATACTCCTAAGCGACTATCTCTAACATTACTGTGTGTTTCTCAGCAAAGGTAGGGGACAATGGAATGGCCTTGCCTACGTCTCATCACCAGACTCTTGAAAAATGGAAACATTTACGCCTCTCATCACTTCTAAGCCAAAGTCAAATCCAGGTCACCATCTGGACTTTAGCTTATGTGGGATCCCCAGGACAACTGGGCACATTTAACCATCTGAGCCCCGGGGGCCCATTCCTATGGAGCCATCCCTGCAGTCATCTGCAGACTGAGTGCCACAGACAGTGTAACCTGCACACCCAGAACAGAAACCCAAATCTTGTAAAATCCAAGATTCTGGTTTTTGTGCCAACTGCTCAGGAAATAATCTGCCCACTGTATTTTTACATGTTTTCAGTGCCATCAGCCAAAGGCTTTCCCAGAATCTGCTTTAATTATAGCCATATAATTTAATTATATAGGCATATAATTTCTATAATTAATTAATTAATTATAGCCATATAATTTCTATAATTAATTATTTAATTATATAACCATATAATTTCTTGCTTAAATTTTCTTCCCTCTGGTATCCGTAAAAGATACATGATCAATCTATTGTATCTGCTATATTAACTGATATGAGAACCTTAAGAACCAAGTTAAACTAAATACTCCTAGAACCTAGAACCCATACTTGTCTTATTTTAGGAATTATTAAATAGGTACAAATTAAATATCTGAACTCTCATAGAAATGCCTTAAATATAACCATGCCATGATCGATAGCTTGATGCATGTATTGGGTTTACCTTTTAGTTGCTTCTTTATTACATTGTTATTTTGTTATATATATAAATTTTTTTCTAGAAATTAGAGAATTTTTACATTATTTCCACCTAGGAAAATCCAAATTATGTTTTAAAATTACAAACATTGATAGTGTAACAACAGATTAATTTTTACTTAAAATAATATCCAATTTCTGCTGAACCTGATGATACATAAATATTATAAAAGACACTAAACTCATATTTTAAAGAGTTTTGAAACTATTGTAAACTTCAGTGTTTCATATTTCTTCCTACTGTTCTAAACTAATTATATCATTATTTTAGTTTTTAATAGGTGGAAAGTAAAATAGATTTTATAAGTGAGCATTTATTTATCTAACACCGTTTCAAGTCATCTTGATAAATAAATACTCAAAGCCAAAAGCACTATGCATTTGTGCAAGAGCTATAGTAAAGCATTATGAAAACATATGTATTCCAGGTTGGAAACGCTGTTTGGATTTCAGACAACTAAAGCAATCTTAGATGTAAAATTTTAATAGCTGATATAAAAGAGAGAAGAACTTTTTTACATTCTTTTATTTTCAGGGTCCAATTGACACTGCAATCGATAAAAGTTTCAGGAAAAAAAAATAACAATATGTTAAAGGTAGGCTATTAAGAGGAAACAAAGGAACTAATACCATATATTGTACACTCACTAAGTGATGTATTGTTTTCCTCTTCCTGACCTGACCTTTATTGAGCATATACTGTATACTAACCCATTCATTCATGAAAGGTAATTTTAACTTGCTCTGTAACTCTTCAAAACAAGTGTTATTAATCCTATTTTATATATGAGAAAACCAAGGCTCTCAAAGGTCACTTAGCTATTAAATGGTGGTACCATGATTTGGAAAAAGTCTAATTCCATGGCCTATGTATTTTCTGTCACCACAAATGAATTCTGAAATGGTCTCTCTCTCTACTTAGCCACATAATTGGCTCAATTTAATGTGAAGATTTAATATTTAATAGGGCTTTTAATTTTCTTTCATTCCATATGGATAAAATTCTTTGCCAGTGAGGATATACTAATGTATGAATATGATATGGGACATGATAAGGTCAAGCTTCAAATTTCATAAGGTTCTACAAAAACAAATGTACAGAGGAAAAAACTTCAGTGACAGTCAAAGTCAAATTCATTTTTGGCAGCTGTATCAGGACATACATATGTTCTAAATAAAGTTGATTGATAAATATTTCCCTCAGTATCTTTTTATATAAATAAAGTAAATACTAACGGAAATATTTAGCAATCCTATTCACACTGAAAAATTCCAAAAGCATGCTGAACACTAGCAAAAGAATTCAAACGTGACAAATAGGAGAGCGAGCAAGTTGGAAAAGATATCTAGCAAGAATTCAGTGACTATAAAAAGCAGATCATTTTTAATATGCCACTCTAAACAAAGCCTTCTACTGTAAGACACAGAGGAATTTTGAAATTTTCCAGACTGATAAAAACTTAAGTCTACCTTTTTGATTTTTTTAAAAGTTCCAACCCCTCACCCTAAATTTCTCTGCTGAAAAATCAACAATTTAAAATCGGTCTTACCACTCAATCACCATATAGAGAATACAGTTTTTAATTTAATGGACCCCAGAAGGAGTGAATTAAATTTATCATATTCCTCAAAGGACATATCTGTTAAATCTGAAACTTTCTTCATTAATCACAAAACTGCAATCATAACATGACCAGAACTTTGGAACTCTGGTTGTGGCAGAAAAAGATGATGAAGCTGATCTCTCTTTCTGTCTTACTGGGGAGCAAGGTGGGCGATGTGTGAGAATGACCACTGCAGCATCCAGTGCTCTCCACCAAGAAGAATTCCCACCTGAGGACCAGCTTCTCCAAACTAGAGCAACTTACCCAGACTGTTTTAGGAGTGGCCCCTACCTCGAACAACTGCCACCACTACTGCCACTGTTTTTACTTTTAGTTCTGATGCTAATGTGGGTTTTTATAGGCATTTGAGTGAGTATGAGGATGGGAGAAGAGAAGGAAAGAGGCTTAAACAGATAAGGAGAAAAACCAGACATTGAGAGTGTTTTTGTCACTATGATGATTCATATATTGTAAGCTTCAATGACATTTAGTAAATGTAACACAGCTAAGTAGTACAAAATGATCTATGTTCTGGAACCTACATAGATCCTTTCAAAGATGACTTGAGATAAAAGATTAAGTTTGTTTATTCACAGCAGAGGCTTTACATCAAATCATGAAATCCAACTGTCAAAATTGATTTCCAATATGCTTACAACTATGCTATCCCATCAATATAGATGGCAAATTAGGCAGAGCGTTTAGATATTCAGGTCTTGCTCTGCTATTCTAATTAAGTTTCACTTGTGTTCTTGCTTGTCGTCATTAATTCTTTAGGCATATTAAGACAGAAAGAAAAAACACAACATGAACAATGCAAAAAAATAAGTATCAACCCAGAGAGAAAGAAAAAATGGTACTAATAAAAAGAACATTCAGAATGAATATAGAGTATAGAAAAGTACTAAATACAGTACCTACATTAGGAGGGGTCAAATCTGCATTTCATGAAGCAAAATAGGAAAGTATTATAAATTTTGAGACAGATAACAATAGTCCACACACAATACAAGTAATGAGTATTGTAAATTTTTTCATGTACACTAAAAACATTAAAAAGAGAACAATGCTGGAGTCAAACTGTAACTTTCAAAAGAGAAAACAAGATACAAATAATTATTTTTTTCCAACAGATATCATTCATTGTCCATATTGGCGGTAGAATTATGTGGTCATTTAAGAGAATATTTTAAATGTATGATAGTTTCCACTAAACTCTTATGGAGAAATGACAGACAAGTAAGATTTACTTCAGCATTCTCTTTTAATCAAAACCCAAAATGGCTTTGTTTAAATATGGACTTTGTAATTGATGCACATGCCTACACAGAGTAAACTGCATCTCCCACCACCACCCCCTACCGCCGACAGTGAAGTAGGTTATTACCTCCCAGTTTATCAGTTAAAGACAGAAAAAGCATACCTTCCAATAAATTGATATCGATGTTGTTATTATCAGGCTTGTGTAGGCTTGGGTATGTGTTAAACAAGTTAGCCACAAAAGCTAAATTTAGTTTAGGATTGCCTGAAACCACATCTGCCGGCGTTACAAACTGTCTGCAGCCCAGCTTGTCTGCTTCTCGAAGCATGAATTCAGCACGCTTCAAGTCATTTTGCTCCTAGACAATGAAATAAAACAAAGATGGTCAAGATTAAACTTTCAAATGGCATAATTTTTTATTGATAAACATATTTATAAGCAATTACTGTTCTGGAAATATATCAAATAATGGTTCAAAATAGGGTCAGAATGTTCAGGAATTCCAAATTAACACCCCTGCCCCCATTTCTTTTAAATCGGTAAGAACAAGTCTCTGAGTCTTCTTGCCAGGGTCAGAGGAATATTTCACCCTCTTTACTGAAATACTCAAACAAAATTCAATTTTATTTTATTTTATTTTTTTTTGGTCTTTTTAGGGCCACACTCACAGCATATGGAAGTTCCCACGCTAGGAGTTGAATCAGAGCTGTAGCCACCAGCCTATGCCACAGCCACAGCAACGCCAGACATGAGTCGTGTCTGCAACCTACACCACAGCTCATGGCAACGCTGGATCCTTAACCCACTGACCAAGGCCAGGGATCGAACCTGTGTCCTCATGGATAGTAGTCAGATTTGTTTCTGCTGAGCCACGACGGGAACTCCTCAAACAAAATTTTCAAATGTTGTATCAGTGAGTCCCTACTAGCTGAATTCAAGGCCATGCATTAGAGTATCTTCTACTCTGATATTTCCAGTAGACTCTTTTATCAATGAAAAACAAGGTGGGATACACATAAAAAAAATATTAAAATCAGAAAGAAGAGCTCAGAAGGGTCACAACTGCAAAGCCCTCGAAACAAATGAAATACTTCTCCACAAGAGAGTAGATGAAACCTGTGAAACTGTGTTATAGTCACACATGACATATAACAATATGAGTGACTCCTAGTAATATAATTGCGTTCCAAATACGTACTTGGAATTGAAATGCAGTATGATAAACTTTATATGACGTTTAAAAGTAAAATTAAAAATTTAAGTTTGCAAGAACTACATCTGATTGAAGGAAAACTATACCAAAAGAAAAGCAAAAGAACAATGGACATAAGATTCAAGATGGTGACCACCACATTAAGGTGAGGCAAAGAGATGGGGTAAAGAAGAACCAACAGCTAATCATAAACTGATGTCTAAGTCTTAGCTTTCTTGTGCAATTGAGGGTTCATATGAGCTTGTTATACTTTCAATACAAACAGCTGCCAAACAAAAATAAAAAACGAGGGACAGGCATGGACCCATGGGGAGAGTATATCATGACCAAAGATCATGATTTATCTAATTCTATGCACCACAGTTATAAATAAAATGTAAAATAAATCAGAGAAAGCGACAGGTTCAAGGCTATTAAACAGCAATAAAAAGCTTCCTCAGGTAGGTATGAACAAATCACAATGTGTGGACCTTATTTAGATCTTAATTCAAATAAATTATAAAAAAAAAAAGAGAATCTGACATTTGTAAGGCAACTAGAAATGTCAACATTGGTTATTTTGATGATATTACAGACTATTGTTAATGTTTTAGGTATGATAAGTTATTATGATCATATTTTTAAAGTGTCTTTGAGAAATACATATTGAAATACTTATTGATGAAGTGATACGATGTCTAGGACTTGTTTCAAAATACTATGGAAGAAGAAGCAAATAGGTCGGTGATAAATGAAGAAGAAAGGTTGACCATGAGTTGATAGCTGTTGAACCTGCAGGATGAACACATGATAGTTCCGTATACTAAGTCTGTTCACTTTTGAATAAGTTTGAAATTTTCCATAAGTTTAAGTTCCTAATTTTTGGACTCAAGCTAATTTGGAAATTTTGCATAATTTTGCAATACTAATTTTTTAGGTTTTACCATAATAACATGAAATATAATTAATTGGTGATGAGTCAAGTTGCCTGTAAAACTTATGGATAGTGCACTTTCAGTGGTTAATAGACTTTCATACAAACTATGTTCTGATCAGATTTTTTTTTCCCTTTGGTTTTTAGGGCCATGCTCATGGCACATGGAGGTTCCCAGGCTAGGGGTCTAATCAGAGCTACAGCTGCCAGCCTACACCAGAGGCACAGCAATGCGGGATCCAAGCCGAATCTGCGACCCATACTACAGCTCATGGCAACGCTAGATCCTTAACCCACTGAGCAAGGCCAGGGATCAAATCCGCATCCTCATAGATGCTAGTTGGGTTAGTTAACCACTGAGCCACAAAGGGAACTCCCTGATCAGATTTTAATGATGAGATAGAACCTTCCCTGATATTTACAACTTAGGCTAAAAGAATGGGCTTCCTAGGAAAAGTGTTAGATAGGTCAGGATTTTTGTATAGGTCCTTCCTACAACATAACTACTAGGAACTGTCATCTTTTGTGTGTCACCAAATAAAAGTTGGAAGAACTGATCATCAATGTTTGGAAATCTAACAGCTTGTTGCTCCCTTCGCTTGGACAGCGACAGCCACCAAAGCCCCCTGGTGGGTTCCAGGGATGTTGCACCAGAAGTATGAGTATAGGTTTCATTCCACACATACTCAGGGTCAGAATTCTGCAATTCGCTTTTTTCAGTCATGACAGCCAAATGGCTTAGCACGGAAATTTGGGGCCTAGAGCATGAAAAAAAAAAAAAAAAAAAAAAAACCTCTTGAAAAGCAAAGAGCCAAGCTTTAATGAAGGGCTGAGAGCTCCACCAGGAAATGTTGCCTGTAGAGAACTCTACTCTGAATATGACCGTACTCATTAGTCAAACTCATAGAGGTACAAAGTAGAACAGTGGTTACCAGGAGCTTGGGAGAGAGGGGAATGTGGAGTTATCATTTAATGGGTACAGACTTTACTATACAATGAGGAAAAATTCTAGAGAGGAATAGTGGTAATGGTGGTACAGAATGCAAATGTATTTAATGCCTCTGAGCTGTACACTTAAAAATGGTTAAAATGGTCAACTTTATGCTTTTTTTTTAGGACTGTACATGCAGCATATAGAAGTTCCCAGGTTAGGCATCAAATTGGAGCTGCAGCTAGAGGCCTATGCCACAGCAATGCCAGATCCGAGCAGCATCTGTGACCTATACCACGACTTATGGTAACACCAGATCCTTAACCCACTGAGCAAGACCAGGGATTGAACCTGCATCTCATATATACCAGTCAGGTTTGTTACCCCTGAGCCACAATGGGAACTCCCAACTTTATGTTATATACACTAATTTTTTTTTTTTTGTCTTTTTGTCTTTCCTAGGGCCGCACCCATGGCATATGGAGATTCCAAGGCTGGGAGTCTAATCGGAGCTGCAGCTGCCAGCCTACACCACAGCCATAGCAACGCAGGATCCAGGCCACATGTGTGACCCACACCACGGCTCACGACAATGCCAGATCCCCAACCCACTGAGCAAGGCCAGGGATTGAACCTGTAACTTCATGGTTCCTAGTCAGATTCATTAACCACTGAGCCACGACGGGAACTCCCTATTTAACCAACATTTTTTAAAAATTTAACTGAAACCTATACTCACATTAAATCCTGAAAGATCAATGGCAGTGGCAGGTCCATCATCCCGGTCACCTTTAGGTGCAATCTGATTAAGCAGATGAAAATAGGCTCTTGAATCCTTTAAGGAAAGAAACAAAACTGAATTTTAAAAATGAATAAAATCATCATTGGATTTAGGGGAAAAGTACACAAATTGGACACTGCCCTCATCTCAAAGAATGGAATGATAACTTAGTAACCTTTACTTATTATTTACAGGTTCCTGAATGCCTTCTACCGTTTCACACTTTAAAGTTTCTATCAATCCTATTTCACATCTCAGAGCTTCTAGCAACACTGCTTCCTATCCCTGGAATGCCAATCCTCACCTCTTTCATTTGTTTACACACCTAAGCATCAGCATCAGTTAAGATTAGGGTCAAGTTTCCTTGACAAGGCTCTTCCAATTGGGAGGGAAGTGTTTTAAGAAGCTACTTTGGTTCAGAGGCATACCTGAAGACCTCCTTTTGTCTATGGATTCCCTGTGCCTTCAGATAATTTGACTTCTTGTTAGCTGGTTTTTGGCAAAACAGGGCTAAGGATATAAACTGGTCAAGCCCCTAAGGGCCTCTCGTCTAGCAAACATGTAATTCTCAGTCCAAATTAACAGACTGAACATTCTCATTAAAATGTACTCAATCTCTGGCATATAAAATGGGAAAGAATGTTTTAATTTGCTAATGCTAGCATCTCTCTCCTCTCACAGAATTTCTTATTAAAAGCCAAGAAACCAGTTTTTTTAGTAAAAGATTTTGTGATCATATGTGGGGGAATCCATGTCAGACAGACACTCAAAATTTCATTTTCTACACTATGTTCTTGAGAATTAAACTTCCATTCACATTTAAGTCTGAACCCCTTTTGTTTTTCACAATCTGCATCCTTATTTTATGTCCCAAAGTTGAACGTTATAATAGGAACCTTGATGTCTTGGCTGAAGTTGCTGATGGTGCGCCATCCTGCATTGGTCAGGTGGTAGTTCACCCATCGCAGCAGTAACTCCTCTGGAGAAAGCTTCAACAGCTCTTCCAGATCCTCGCCTTCTTTTAGCAATGCAATCAGAGCTAAGAGGAAAATGATGACATGTAAAGTCTCCCCACAGAAAGAATATGCCAAGGAAGGTAAATATTTTTGATGCCCTTACCTTCATTCCTAGAAATCTCTATATCGGCAAAAAGACCAACTTTGATGATCTGCCAGAGAAGTCCCAAGACCAAGTGAGGTTTGCCTTCTTTCAGATCCTGTGCACCAATGTTGACCACTGTACAACCAATGGCAGAGGCTGAATTCAGGGCTAGGTTTAAATTTTCCTGAATTGCCACAAAGAAAATAACGCATGAGAAAGTACTTTCTAAACTCTTATCAACATGTTGTGAGGTCAATAAGAAACAATGGATTGTGAAACTTCAGATTGTTTTTAACATAAGTATTACTTATATCACCTCTATATGCCACCTTTCAAAGTCGTATCTCTAGGCCACACTTCCCTCAGCCCCGACTCTAAGCTCTACATCTATATACCTATTTGGTTATGTCCATCTGAATGGTTCAAAAAATACTTCAAACTCAACATGTCCAAAACTGAAGGAACTTTCTGGCCATGCTTCCCTAGTCTTCCTTTAAATCCCCTGTTAAAAGTGGCTTTTCCTTTATTTCCTGTCTTGGTTCCATAGGCCAGTCTTCATTCTTGCCTTCTTTCTTCCTAAATCAGAAACCTAAGCAGAATCCTGGTTTTTTCTTTGCCTCCTATATCCTGTGACCAATTTCTGTCAATTCCACCTTCTAAATACCTCTGGAAACTGTCAGTGCCTTTCTTCAGGTTTCTTGATTCCTTCCTAATATCCATCCTCAGACTTACTCTCTACAACCCAACTTCCACAGTCCCCTGATGGTGGTGATCTTAGTAAAACATGTATGCTGGCTTTAAAACTCTTCAAGTGCTCCCTGTCATTCCCACTAGATCCTCTCACTCACTCTCTTCAATCTATACAGGGCCTTTGAACTTGCTATTCCCTCTGCCTGTAGCACACTTTCCTCAAATACCCACAGTTCCTTTCAGATTGCTCAAATGAAACTAATGGCTTTTCTCTGATTATCTTACACAAAATAGCAAGTATTGCCAAAACCTTTGCTGGCTCTTATTATTCTCTATTTTATTCCTTATCCTTCTTTGACATGTTATATACTTATATGTTCATTATTGAATCACCCCTAGTTAAAGTATGAATTCTAATTAAGAAGGTGAAGTATTTCAAAAGCTCAACAACCAAAAAACAAACAACCTGAATAAAATATGGGCAGAGGGCATGAATAAATGCTTCTCCAAAGAAGATACACAAATGGACAGGAAGCACGTGACAAGATGATGAACATGACTAATCACTAGAGAATGTCAATCAAACCACTTGATGAGACACCACTGAACACCCATCGAGATGCCTATCAGAAATTGACAGAACACTGTAAATCAATTATAATGGAAAAAATAAAACCATAAAAAAGAAAAAAAAATGAAACAAAACCAAACAACAAGCATTGGAGAGGATGTACATCAATTAGAACCCTTGTGCACTGATAGTGGGAATACAAAATGATGATGCAGTTTCTGTGGAAAACTGTATAGCAATTTCTCAAAAAATTAAACATAGAATTACTATATAATTTAGCAATTCCACTTCTGGGCATATACTCAAAAAAAGCAAATTGGGACTCAAACAGATATTTATACACCCATGTTTGTAGCAGCATTATTCACGAAAGCCAAAAGGCGGAAACAAACCAAGTGTTCATCCACAGATGAACAGATAAGTAAAATACGGTATAGACATAGAATACTATTTAGCCTTAAAAAGTAATGGAATTCTGACATATGTTACCTGAATGGCTAACTCTGAAGACATTATGCTAAGTGAAATAAGCCAGTCACAAAAGAATTATTATAAGACTCCACTTATTCGAGGCATCTATAGTAGTCAAATTCATAGGGATAAAAAGTAGAATGGTGACAGCCAGAGGATAGGGGAGCAGAGATTGGGGAGTTATTATTTAATGAATATAGAGTTTCACTTTGGGAGGATGAGACTTCTGGAGAAGAATGGTATTGATGAATCCACAGCAATGTGAATGTATTTAATACCACAGAACTATATACTTAAAAAACGGTTAAAATGGTAAATTTATGTATATTTTACAGCAATGAAAAGAAAGGAGAAAACAAAACAAAACAGACATCTTAAAAGGTGCTAAGGCCAAATTTGAGATAATCTAAGCACCCAAATAATCAAGCACAGTAATGAATTAAGCTACTGGAAAAAGTAGTAATTCTTGAGTCCATATCAGTGACAGAGAGCGAGAGAGAGAGACAGAGAGAAAGAGAAAGGAAGACTCTTGGTTATAGCAGAATGATGAGTAAATAACTGGTAAATTTGGAGGAACTGCTGGAGTTAAAACAAACAAACAAACAAACAAACAAACAAACAAACAAACAAACATAATTTTGCAACCATCCTGGTAAAGACTAGATTTGGAAAGACTCATCAGTGAATACTAAATCTAGGGAAAAAATTCTGGTAAGGAACAGGACGATATTGCAAAGCCTTCAAGTGTGCCCCTATGAAATGCTTATTACTTGCAAGGGAGAAAAAGAAAACAGTAATTAAACAGTGGAGAAACTGGGCAGGGAGTTCCTGTCGTGGCTCAGTGGTTAACAAAGCCGACTAGTATCCATGAGGATTTGGGTTCGATCCCTGGCCTTGGTCAGAGGGTTAAGGATCCAGTATTCCAGAGAGCTATGATGTAGGTTGCACATGCGGCTCAGATTCCACACTGCTGTGGGGGTGTAGGCTGGCAGCTACAGCTTCGATTTGACCCCTAGGCTGGGACTCTCTATATGCCTCAGGTGGGGCCCTAAAAAGAAAACAAAGAAGGAAAAAAATCAGTTTGGGACAATCTAAGGCAGCAACTTGGAAAAGACAACAAATTAGAAAAATGTGGAGTTAAGTTAGCTTTTAGTTATTTAAAAAGTCCTTCCTCTGGAGTTCCCATTGTGGCACAGTGGTTAACAAATCCGACTAGGAACCATGAGGTTGCGGGTTCGATCCCTGCCCTTGCTCAGTGGGTTAAGGATCTGGCGTTGCCATGAGCTGTGGTTTGGGTTGCAGATGAGGCTCAGATCCCTCATTGCTGTGGCTGTGGCGTAGGCCGGTGGCTACAGCTCCGATTAGATCCCCAGCCTGGGAATCTCCACATGCCGTGGGAGCAGCCCTAGAAAAGGCAAAAAGACGGAAAAAAAAAAAAAAAAGTCCTTCCTCAAATTTCTTCCCTGGAAATAACAAATGCATAGTACATACTAAGGATTTTTTGTCCCCAGTCATCCTTTCAGCTTTTGGAAAAACATAGTAGCCTGTCTGCTACTCGGCCTTGTTTTTGTGGTGTTTAATGACGATAAATAATCAATACAGTCAATAATCAAATCAATACAGTCAGACTTTTAAGTCACCAAAGAGAAGAAGAGGTAACTTTAGGAGCGAAAGGAATTGTTAACTGCATTTGATTTGCTTTGGGGAAAAGGTAGAGATTGCGTTCTCCTTTTATTTCTACAGTCCATGTCTGGGTAGGGCCCCTGCTCCCACAGTTAGTTTACATTTTTAATGTTTACTAGCCAGAAGCTACCCAAAGGTTTACAAAGCAAAGAGATTATTTACTTCAGTGGCTTCCTCTTACAGTATGCTGAAGCAATTTATCTTGCTGGGTTCCAAGTAAATGGCTGTATCTCTTAGGGTTCAGTCTAGGGTAATTAAAGTAAGCATTTGGAATGAAGTCATTTTTGTAATGGTATTAAGCAATATTCATTTAAATGCAGTTCTCCCAAAAGAAAGCAGAGCCAGAGAAGCTTTCAAAATATTTATAACCTAAATCTACTATAAACACAATATAAATATGAAATATTTAGACAATTTTTCATATTTTCAGATAGTTTTAAGGCAATTTAAATCAAATCAATATAATGTTCAAGAGACACCCTCTGCCAATTTAGTCTTGACCAGTAATATTTTTCTATCTTCTTTTCCAAGAGCATAAAGGGATGTTTCATCCAGTTGTGATTCTCCAGAATACATTAGCCGGGGAAAGAACTGGACTGAAAATTATTCCAGTAATAGTGTTAATCTAGCAATGACCCATTTTTTTTTGCACTGACAGCATGGTACTATGGCCTAAAGAAATATGTAATTTCATAAAATTGACTGTAATAACTAGTAAGAACCAAAACCTTCCTCTGCTTCTCTCAGCCTGGACAATGACAAGGGGAACCCTACCTTAACATGACTTTGGGCTATTCCTCTGTTTTCAGTGCCATGACCTTATTCTTCCAGGAGAAGAAGGCAAAGTATTTAATTGTTCAATGCAGGCAGCAACTCTCCAGTGGAAAACATCGATAGACAGTTAAATGACTCCCTCACCTGGAAATCCTCCCCTTACTATTTCTACTAATGCAGACTGTTGTACCATGATCCTTACCCAATAACCAGTCTTCCCTCACTCTCTCTTCCACATTGAAAACCTCTCCTTAAAGCACAATTCCAAATCTCAAATTCTAACCTCAGCTCAAAGACATTGCCGGGGGTTTCAGGTGGTGTTTTTTCTTACTTTGGCAAACAGTAAAACTCAGCTTTGTCTTATTGACAGGTTGTGCTGGCAATATATGGGGAACCAGTTTTTGATGTTAATTTTATCCTAATTTATCCTTGTTGGCTTTACAAGTACAGGAAATGACTTACAAGTAATTGCCTAAATCAAGACATGGAAACAACCTAAGTGCCCATCGACAGATGAATGGATTAAGAAGATGTGGTATATATACACAATGGAATACTACTCAGCCATAAAAAAGAACAAAATCATGCCATTTGCAGCAACATGAATGTAACTAGAAACTCTCAAACTAAGTGAAGTAAGTCAGAAAGAAAAAGACAAATACCATATGACATCACATATCTGGAATCTAATATACATAATATACATATCTGGAATCTAATATAAAGCACAAATGAACTTTTCCACAGAAAAGGAACTCATGGACTTGGAGAACAGACTTGTGGTTGCCAAGGGGGAAGGAAAGGGATGGGCTAGGAATCTGGGGTTAATAGCTGCAAAATATTGCCTTTGGAATGGATAAGCAATGAGATCCTGCTGTATAGTACTGGGAATTATATCTAGTCACTTAAATGATGGAGCATGATAATATGAGAAAAAGAATGTATATATGGGGAGTTCCTGTCGTGGCGCAGGAACAAATCCGACTAGGCAGGTTCGATCCCTGGCCTCACTCAGTAGGTTAAGGATCCGGCATTGCCATGAGCTGTGGTGTAGGCTGCAGGCAGGGCTCAGATCTTTCGTTGCTGTGGCTATGGTGTAGGCAGCAGCTGTAGCTCTGATTGGACCCCTAGCCTAGGAACCTCCATATGCCGCGGGTGCAGCCTGCAAAAGACAAAAAAAGACAAAAAAAAAAGAATGTATATATGTATGTGTGACTGGGTCACCTTGCTGTACAGTAGAAAATTGACAGAACACTGTAAACCAGCAATGATGGGGTGGGGGGAAAAAGTAATTGGCTAAAAACGAATTGAGTATAAGGAGCTAAATGTGTTTTCTCAAGTAAATGGTAGTTTCCAATTGGGAAATATGTTATCGCCTTACGGTAATTAGAGAATAGGATGACCACTACTGCATACAGCCAATTCTAAAGAACAAGAAAAACAGGATAACCCCATAAAGAGGTTGTTCTTCAAGTCCTAACATGGACAATTGTCCTCGGTGCTCAAACTTCGTTCCTGAAGACCTGTGTTGGTGGGGCCAGAAAAGGACAATGTGGAACCGCTAATGAGTGAGACATGAGATGTGTTGCTCCTCCTTGTGTTTCAGGGTCCTAACCTGTAAAATAGGATATCTTAGCTTACAGAGGTACTAAGAGAAGACTCAAGCAAACACAGCAGTGTATTTTGAATAAACTATCCATTTTCCCCCATCTTTTTCGTGCATCAATGAATCCTCTGTGCCTAAGATTTAGTCCACTTTACCAGGTAGGAAAAAGTACACTGCTGTTTTAGATAGCTTCTCACGTTCCTGCTGTTTTGAATAATTAACAATCGAATTCTTTTCTAACAGTCTCAAAGAGGTACTGCAAGTTTTAATTCATACCACTCTGCACATTTTCATTTCCACTAAAGCTTCAATTCCAGATGAGTTCACTTTTGCTAACGATTTTTCAGAGGGCTATGCTATGCCCTAATAAGTCAGTAAGGACTAAGGCATTATTTGTTATTCAGATTTCATCCTTACTCTACATCATCATCACTTTTACTCCATTCGACATGTCCAAGTGAGATTCCAAATGAGATTTATGTTTTCTCTATTTAAACAGTAGTTGAAATTTAGGTCATACATGTGCATACATATGTACATGTAAAGTATATACATACACACCTTGTAAGTATGTGAGTATATTAATTGCACTGGATTTTTTTAACATGTTAGAATGAACTGAGTCAATTTCCTATACCCACTCTTGTGTTAGTTTCCTTAATTTTAGGTCCTTAAATCACTACCATCTGTTTTTCTGACTCTTATTCGTATAGTTATTTTTTCTTTCAAAAATGATACTCAAGAGAATGCAGCTCAGTAGCACATTGAGTACAAACTCTCCAAGATCATAAATGGGTCCTTCTTTTAACTACTTGATCTGTCCCTTTCCCTTGCTTTCATAGTTATTGTATGTCATTTTCATCCTTTTCTATTTTTCCTTTCATACGTCATGAGACCTTATAAGCCTATCATTACCAGGTGAAAAACTATGTTATCACACTCTTTTACAAATGAATTTGGCTTCTTCAGGATAATGTTTCATGGGAAACTTGTGGCTTTCTAGTAGATCTATTCCCAGAGCTCTAAAGTTACTGAATAAACAAAACAGTTTTAATATCCACAGTAACACTTTGCCCCTTCCCAGAGGCCTGTCTTTTCTCCTTCTACATTAGGGCACTTTCTCAAGCATCCTAGAGACCTTGACTATTCCCCTTAACTCATATTGGAAGAATGCTATCACTAAAAATAGAATATAAAAGACTTAGCCTCTCAGATACATACTACAGCTATTGCAAAGTAAGAACAGATCATTAACAGAACATTTTTTCTTTATCTTCTTTAATGCACTGCATACAAGTATTAAAAGGAAAACCATACAATTAATTTATACAACAGTAAGACATGCTGCATTTCAGATTCAGGGCCACCAAAAACTGTGTGACATATGTATTCTAAAAATAAGATGTATGTGAATATTTTCTACAATTATAGATACTAAAAGAAGCATCCTGACACAAGATGTGAAAGAAAATAAGCATGTGGCAATTGCAATCAGAAAGAGGCTTCTTCAAGAATGGTAGTTTCTGCTAGGAATATGCAACATTATTGGAAAATGGGGGACAAGAAAGCTATGTTAAGCAACATCCAGTTCTACACATTTCAAGGATAACAGGAAATGCAGTCTCCTGTGGCTAGTCCAAGACTAACCATGTACTACTGCTCTAAGGTTGTAGCTTCCTTATAGAAGAGACTTAACAACTTTAGCAAAATCAAAAATTATAACTTGCCAACAGAAATGAAGGAAACAGCTTAGCATTGTCAGCTACAGCTGCGACTAGCACAGTAACTAGTTGCCTGTTACCACTACCACATGAGAGTAGCAGTACAGCATGGTGATGAAAATGATAGGCTCTGGAGCTAGACTAATGGGGTCATAACCTGGCTCAGCCATTGTGCAGCCTCTCAGTGCCTTTGTTTCTCATCTATAAAATCATAGCATCTACCTTATTGTAAGGGTGCTGGGAGGAGTCAAAGGAGTAATTCCTGTGGTGTATTTAGATCGGTGACTGGTACCTAGTATGTACTCAGTAAATACCAATAGCCACCTATTAATCCAGAGATCTTGAAGGGAAAAGTGTGGTGACTATAAATTCCTGGACTTTTAACAAGATCTGACTGGACAAGCTGACTACAGAACAACCTAGTACAAAAAGAACAGCCAAAGGTTTGTGAAGTGGTAAAATTATGTGGTATTCTTACTTCAGCCAAGCAACAAGAACACTGGCATTGAGCAAATATTCATTAATAAAAATAACTCAAGAATTTAAAATAACATAACCTAAATACTATTAAGATAAAAAACTATTTTCTTAAGACAAAGGACTCTGAATCTTAATTTCTTCATTAAAAATGCAGCTGAATTTTTACTTAGTGAAAACTTAGTTTTTAAAGGAAGCCAAAATTATGTTAAATCAAAGGTTCTGCCTGAGCCTAAAGGATCCGTCAATAAGGGATCCATGATCCTTAACGGTAATAGGATTTCTAACAAAGGACAAATACTTACGGAAATAGTGAAAGGGGTGAGCTTTTTCTTATTAATGGCTCTTTCATCAATTGTATCTGGTTCAGATAAGTTGATCATTTTGCTAAGGAGGAAATGAGAATAATTTAGTTTAAGATTTCCAGAAATGTTTTTCATTTATTTTTGTAAGTATACAATAAAGTTAAATTTTGAAAAGTATTATTCCATTTCTTTACAATGTAATTCAAGTCAGTGACTTATTTTTTAAAAATCTAAGAAATGGAAGAGTTCCCACTGTGGCACAATGGGATCAGCAGCATCTTGGGAGCACTGGGATGCAGGTTCGATCCCCAGCCTGGCACAGCGGGCTAAGGATCTGGCGTTGCCACAGCTGCGGCTTAGGTCAAAATAGCAGCTGGGATCTGATCCCTGGACCAGGAACTCTGTATGCTACGGGGTGGCCAAAAAAATAAACAAACAAACAAACAAAATCTAAGAAATATTCCCTAATTTATGACAAATCTATCACTCGCTACAACAGTAATCTCAGCATTTCCTAACTTGTTAAAAAGAGTCTTGCATTTTATGTGTATCTTGTTTTAATTTCATTTAATAATCATCAACATTCAGTACCCGAAATATAAAACAAATTCTCAAGAGGCCGAACTTCATAAAGTGGTATAATAGTGTTAAAATTACTGTTGTTTCAGAAAGATAAAGAGCCAGAGACTTGGTCTAAAATTTCAATAATCCCAACATTTTAAAAGAAACTAATATAAATTTTATTTCTGTGTTTTAGAATAGATTTTGTATTTTAAAACAAAAGTAGGAAAAGGCCCATTCAATTCATAATAGGAATTTCTTCTGATGGTCAGAGGAAGAGACCACAACTGTAGGTGAGGTCAAGGTATATTGTATAGGTGATGTCCTAAAAACTAATATCCTATACTCATGTGTAGTTTTTATCTAAGTAAAAACACAGCAAAAAGACTGAGGAAATGTGCCAGAATGTCAATTATGGGTATTAAGATAGCCATGATGGTTATTTTCTTCTTTGAAAGTTTTCTGTATTTTTAAAGACTTTAAAAAAAGACAGCTGCTCTATACAACAAAGTATCCTGGGACTTTAGTACATCAACAAAGACATACCCTTAGAGAATTCACAATTTGGCAATAGAAACTAACTGCAAAGAGCCTAGGATACAAGATTGAAATAAAATATTAATCTCATTTAAGCACAAATGAGATATACATGTTTCTATTATATTTCCTCAGGTTCCTGTCCCAGTCAACAATCAACATTCCCTTATTGAGAAGTTAAAAAAAAAAAAAAGTGAAAATTTTGGGAAACACATAGTACTTAATTTTCTACACAATGTAAAATTTTTAAGACCTACATAGCTTACAAATACGACCTACGTTAACTAATTTCAAAATACAATAGATTCACTGAATTTCCACTGAATGCTCTTCAATGGAGACAGTAAGAACCCAACTCCCTTAAGCCAATGCTCAACTCACCAAAGAAGGATGCCATCGGCAAGCGATTTGAAAAGACTGCCATCATTGGGATTCATGGGTAGGAGATGCTTACAGTCAGGGTCATTCTCCAGGGCTTTGTTTATCCAGTTAACAAAGGCCACTTTTTCTTCCTCTGAAAACAGAAAATTCTTAGTTTGTATACCTCATTTCATAAAATTAAATGCACTACAAAAACACGCTTATAAATTTCTGTTGAAAATTAATAAATGCCAATTTTTAAAACTATTCCTGAAACAACAAAGGATTTGATAGAGCCTAGGTTGAAGGAGAAAGGGGAACTCATTCCACTTCTTCATCTGATATATTAGGGGAGAGTAAGTATACAGCCTAAGTGAGCACAATAAATACTCAGTTTGATTCTAAAATCTTTCCAAATACATTGCTTCTGAGAGTTAATGGATCAGGAGCCAAACCTGAGAGATCAGATTTTACACACACACACACACACACACACACACACACTGGGGGAAAAATACAAGAAACAAATATCCACAGCAATAAATTCCACTGCCCCCCTCCAAAATTTTAAAGAGTTGTGACTTGGAACTTACAACAGCAATACTAATTTTAATCAGGTAATCTGAATGAATAAAACAGTTCCATTTCTGTGGAGTTTCTTTTTTCTTTTTTTCTTTTTTTTTTGGCTTTTGTCCTTTTAAGGCCACACCCGCGGCATATGGAGATTCCCAGGCTAGGGGTCTAATCGGAGCTGTAGCTGCCAACCTACACCACAGCCACAGCAACACCAGATCTGATCCGCGTCTGTGACCTACACCACAGCTCACAGCAACACCAGATCCTTAACCCACCGAGCGAGACCAGGGATCAAACCTGCAACCTCATGATTCCTATTCATATTCGTTTCTGCTGCACCACAACAGGAACTCCGCTGTGGAGTTTCTATTATAAGAAAACTGATATAGGAGTTAACCACTGTGGCCCAGTGGGTTAAGAATCCAACTGCAGCAGTTCAGGTCACTGTGGAGGCGTAGATTTGATCCCTGGCCCTGAGTAAAAAGGATCTGGTGTTGCCACAGCCGTGGCTTAGATTCAGTCAGTCCCTAGCCTGGGAACTTCCATATGCCATGGATGTGGCCATAAAAGAAAAAAAGAAAAAGAAAACTGACACAAATCTAGAGAACAGTTCTACTCTCAGCCATCTTCATCCTCAACTTCTCAACCCATGGTGTTTAGCGTGGGAACAGTGATCATTAGGCAGAAAAAACTGTTGGACTATGCAGTGGAGAAAATATGAAGGCATTTAAAGGGAAATGTTCTACTGCTTTATTATCATTCTGTAAATATAAAAAGGATTTAACAATGTAAAACCCAAAAGAAAATAATTCCCATTTCTATCGCATGGTAGTATATCATGAGCTGGCCTTCCTCATTATTGCCCCAATTCCTAGGACTAGGTAAATTTCCTAAGGGCATATTTGGCAGGTACCCCCAAAATTTAATCTATCACACACATACACAATCAAAAAAAACACAAACATTTACTTCTATATATATCATTATCTGCCTCCTTATCATTTTGCTTCATTATACATCTCTCTTTACAGATTTAGAATCTATGGATTTGTGTGTGTGTGTGTGTGTGTGTGTGTGTGTGTGTCTTTTTAGGGCTACACTTGCAGCATATGGCTAGGGGTGGAATCAGAGCTGCAGCCACTAGCCTACGCCAGAGCCACAGCAACGAGGGATCCGAGCTGCGTCTGTGACCTATACCACAGCTCGTGGCAACACAGGATCCTTAACCCACTGAGCAAGACCAAGGATCGAACCTGCATCCTCATGGATACCAGTCAGATTTGCTTCTACTGAGCCACAATGGGGAACTCCTAGAATCTATGGATTTAAAGATCACCAAGACATTATACCTCCCATTAAGGAATTTTTAGGATAATAATAAAACAGATATTCTGAAAGAAATGCAACAAAAGGGAAATTATCATATCACAGGAAAGATATAAGCAATGTTTCAGAGAATTTAAAGAAAGAAAGAATTGATTCTAGTTAGGTTAATCAAGAAAAGACTTTATGGGGAGTTCCCATTGTGAACGGGGGTTAAGGATCCAGTGTCATCTCTTCCGTGGTAGAGTTCAATACCTGGCCCAGTGCAGTGGGTTAAGGATCCAGCATGCAGCATCGATTCAATCCCTGGCCCAGGAACTTCCATATGTCACAGATGTGGCCAAAAAAAAAAAAAAAAAAAAGGCTTTCTGGAGAAGGTACTATTTGAAAGATAGATTTTTTTTTTTTTTTGGTCTTTTCTAGGGCTGCCCCCCACGGCATATGGAGGTTCCCAGGTTAGGGGTCCAATCCGAGCTGTAGCCGCCGGCCTACCCTAAAGCCATAGCAATGCCAGATCCGAGCCGAGTCTGTGACCTACACCACAGGCCAGATCCTTAACCCACTGAGCGAGGCCAGGGAATGAGCCCACAATCTCATGGTTCCTAGTTGGATTCTTTAACCACTGAGTCACGACGGGAACTCTTAAAGATAGATTTTTAATAGGTGAAGATGGGCAGAGAAAGGGAATACATTCCATGTATAGGAACTAAGAATGAGACACAATTTTACAACCATTAGGATGGCTGTAACAAGCAAAATGGACAGTAACAAGTGTTAGCAGGAATGTGAAGTCAGGAATTTCATACATCATGAGAAAATAAATGGTGCAGCCACTTTGGAAAACAGTCTGGCAGTTCTTTAAAATGTTAAAAAAAAAAAAAAAGGAGTTCCCTTGTGGCTCAGTGGATTAAGGATCTGGTGTTGTCACTGCTGTGGCTCTATGGCTGGGGTTCAACCCCTGGCCTTGGAATTTCCACATGCTGCAGTTGTGGCCAAAAAATGAAAAAGAATAAAAATGTTAAATAGTTAATAGTGTAACCAAAAAAACCTTTCCTGCGTATGTACCTAAGAAAATTCAAAGCATATGTTCATACAAAAACATGCATACAAGTGTTCATACAGCATTATTAAAACAGCCCAAAAGTGGAAACAACTCAAATGTCTATCAGCTGACAAAAGGATAAATGAAATGCGATGTTATCCATAGAACGGAATATTATTCATCCACAAAACAGAATGAAGTACATGACACAATACATGCCACAACATGAGTGACCCTTGAAAATATTATGCCACTGAAGAAGTCTGTGGAGTGAAAGGCTACAATCATATAATTCCATTTTTATGAAATTTCCAGAATAGGCAAATCTATAGACATAAAAAATAGATCAATGGTTGCCAGAGTAAGGAAAGGGGGAAATGGAGAGTGACTGCTAATGAGCAAGGGATTGCTGTTTGGAGTGAAGAAAATGTTTTAAAATTAGATGGTGGTGATTATTGTATGATTTGGTGAATATACTAAAAACTATTCAACTGTACACTTTTAAAAGGTGAATTTTATGGTAGCTGCATTATATCTCAATAAAGCTGTTCTTTTTTTTTTTTTTTTTTTTTTGCCATTTCTTGGGCCGCTCCTGCGGCATATGAAGGTTCCCAGGCTAGGGGTGTAATCGGAGCTGTACCCACCGGCCTACGCCAGGGCCACAGCAACCGGGAATCCGAGCCACGTCTGCAAACTACACCACAGCTCTCAGCAACGCCGGATCCTTAACCCACTGAGCAAGGCCAGGGATCAGACCCGCAACCTCATGGTTCTTAGTCGGATTCATTAACCACTGAGCCACGATGGGAACCCCTCTTCTTTTTTTTAATATAACGATTTTTTTTTCATTATAGCTGGTTTACAGTACTCTGTCAATTTTCTACTGTACAGCATGGTGAACCAGTTACACATACATGTACAGATTTATTTTTTCTCACATTATCATGCTCCATCATAAGTGACTAGATATAGTTCCCAGTGCCACACAGCAGGATCTCATTGCTAACCCATTCCAAAGGCAATAGTCTGCATCTATTAACCCCAAGTTCCCAATCCATCCCGCTCCCTTCCCCTTGGCAACCACAAGTCTATTCTCTGTTCTTTTCTTAAAAGCCATGAATTATTCTGGATCTGGTTCTAAATAATATTTATGTGGATGTATTCATATGTAAAAAAATCATCAAGCCATATTTAAGAACAGGGCACTGTATGCACTTTACTCTGTGCATCTTAATACCTCAATAAACAAGTGAAAAAAAAAACTTCTAGGAGCTCCCTGGTAGCTCAGCAGCTTAAGAATCCAGTACTGTTGTCACTGCTGTGGCATGGGTTTGATCCTTAGCCCAGGAATTTCCATGTGCCATGGGGATGGCCAAAAAAAAAAAAAAAAAAAATTCATGGGGATAGACATCAGAGAAGTGGTTACCTCTGGGGACAAAAGGTTATTATTTGAGGCATGTAGGAGCGACTTGGGGTAACAGAAATGCTATATTTTGATTTGGTTGGCAGCTGCATGGATGCAGCTCCATGATGTATATACATGTGAAAACTCACTGAGCTGTACATGTGAGATGTAGCACTTTGCTAAATGCATGTTATACCTCAGTAAAAAAGGTTTCTTTTTTTTTTTTTTTAATGACGACGTGATTTCATTAGAATGGACAGGCAGAAACAGAATTAAGGAGTAGTACCTTTCAGAAAAATAAAGGCAGCAGTTAGAAAGTACAGCCTTCACCACTAAAGTTCCCTGGTGGGAAAAGGTTAGGAAAAATATATATACAGTGAGTAGGAGAAGTGTGAATATACTGGTAGAGGAAAATCCATTTAGAAAGGAAAAGAATCAAGAGGAAAATTAATAGATTCAGATCTCAAAGGAAGAAAGAGGGGGGAAGTTACATTGAGATTTACTTTTTTTTTTTTGTCTTTTTAGGGCCACCCATGTGGCATATGGAAGTTCCCAGGTTAGGGGTCAAATCGGTGCTGCAGCTGCCAGCATACACCCAGCCCCAGCCACATCAAATTCAAGCCGCATCTGTGACCTACACCACAACTCATGGCAATGCTGGATCTTCAACCCACTGAGTGAGGACGGACATCAAACCCTATCCCTCATGGATACTAGCTAGATTCGTTACTACTGAACCGTGACGGGAACCCCCTACACTTTGAGTTTTTATCAAAAATTTTTTATCAATTACCAAAAATTTAAAAAGCACAGTTCTAATGATGTTAATATGAACAAAAGGGACTTGGTCAAAGGTCTTTAGGCATCTTAATCCTGAGAAGCAAGCTCAGCATGGGACAAGCCATCTCCTCTTAGGAGTTCATGTGACTCTGGATTTCCCACTGGGCAACACTCCAGTGATTCTATCAGATCAAGCAAATCAGGTGCTGTGTTCTACTAGTCACTTGGTGGCTTGATAAGAGATGAATCAGGAATTTCAGCTCCTTCAAATGGAAAGTCCTTGCAATAAACCCCTCCACCATCCCTAAAATGGGACTAATGAAAACCCACCTCACCAGTCAGGATGAAAAATCCATTCTGAGGTCACGATTAAATACATTCAATGCTGAAATATAAACAACTTCATTTTGGTATTTCTTTCTTTATTTTTTTCTTGGCCATGCCTGCTGCATGTAGAAGTTCCTGGGCCAAGGACTGAATCTGAACCACAGCAGCGAGCAGAGCCACAGCAGTGACAGCACTGGATTTTTAACCTGCCAAGCCACCAGGGAACTCCTATTTTGCTGTATCTAACCTCTGTGGTACACTGTACCTGACCCATAGTAAAAACTCATTGATTTCAATAATTCTAGGATTTTTCATTCTGACATCTCTGAAATTAAGAGGCATTTCAAATCTGACAGCACATTATAATTTAGTATATTTCCCCTTGGTGGCACATAGAGCAATGGTGTAAATTACAATACATGGCATCTTGGAGTTGATGAAATATAGGACTTGTTGAATGAACCAATGACTGAAAGATTTGGAGCAGGTGATTGGTTACCTGAATAAGAATGCTGTGTGCCCTCACTGGAAATGGATGAAGTTCCTCCAATAGCAGTAATCCCTTCTTTTTTGTTAATTATTTTTCTGAATGTTTTGCTGATGTCTTTGCTTTTTAACTCTTGCATTAGCTGGAATGGGACAGAAGTAAAGTTGACTCAATTAGATAACTATTAAAATCCTTGCAACATAAGGAGTAGTTATTTATTCAGAATGACATCAAGTTACTTTCAATACTAATCAGTTGTTCTTGCACTTATTGCTTGTGTACAAAGACAACTCTCATCATTCTGTAAGAACAATGTTTGCACCCCCAACCTATAATTAAGCTCAAATTGAACGCATTTGAAATTATTCTTCTAGACTTGCTATGATCTTTTGTACTGAAAACTAAAGAAGAACTAGCTACATCACAAAGATTTTAGATGCCTCAATGAAGGTAATTTCCCATCTGAACAACTCAAATGCATACATGCTAAAGAAGGCAGCTTTTGTAGAATATTCCATGAGCTTAGAGAAACACCCCCCCGCCCCCGCCGGTCACTCTGTCACTGACCACTATAGAGCCTAGCTAGATTGAATTCAATCAGTTCTCCCCACAGCAGCCAGAGCGAGTTTTTACAAATGTAAATCTCATCATGTCACTTCACATGATCTTCCTCCCATATCACTGGCTTTCCATTGGCTCTTAGGATAAAAACAAAAATCCTACAAGACCCTGATGACCTGACCTTGGCTCATTTCTCTGGCCACATTCCTTACCCTTAGCATCCCAGCTCTGGCCCCACTGATGTTTTTTTTCAAGTGTTAACCATCTCTAAGGCCATCAAGCCTCTACAGAGGCAGACACCTCTGCCTGCCTCACACATTACTCACTTTCCCACCCTACTGCTTTGCCTTGATCTATTTAACATCTTCCTTCAGATGGCAGCTGGGACAGTGCTTCTGTTTCCCCAAACCCCTGAGTTCCCTAGCCTCCCCACCAAGTTCAATTCCTCTTAACATAAACTTTCAAGGGAACTGTTCTGCTCTGTCATAGCACTTGTCACAGTTCTCCTTTATCCATCTGGGTGATTCTGTCTTCCCCACCACCTGTAAATTCCATGCAAGCTGGGGCTACACTTATCTCTCTCTTTTTTTAGGGCCACACTCGCAGCATATGCCAGACTAGGGGTTGAATTGGAGCTACAGCTGCCAGCCACAGCCATAGCCACAGCCACAGCCACAGCCACAGGGTATCCAAGCTGCATCTGCAACCTACACTGCAGCTCACAGCAACCTTGGACCCTTAACCCACTGAGCAAGGCCAGGGATCCAACCCACGTCAAAATGGATGCTAGTCAGATTCATTTCTGCTGCACACAACGGGAACTCCAAGCTACATCTCTTTTTGTTCATCCCATTATTCACGCAGGCAGAAAGGAGCTCAAATATTAGCTACCTGAGTAAAGAATGCAAAAGCAGATTATTTTTAATCTCATAATTATTTATTCAATGGTATGGAAATATTTTACATACAGTCAGAAAGCATTTAACGCAACTAGAGTTATAGTAGGTCATGAACGATTATTATCTACACCTGACTTCAATTCCAATAATTTGAGAGTATTTTTTCCTTTGTTTTCTGAATTATTTGTGGAAATTGTTGTTGTTATTCATCATCATCATCATTTTAAAGAAGTGCTTTTTCTTGTCTCTGAAGCTAAATTTAACCAGAGAGCAACAATATGACTAAATTAGTAATTACTAAATTACTAATTAAATTTCTCAATTACTAAATGAGACATTACTAAATTAGTAATTAGTAATTATATTACTAAAATTCTGCTTGAAGCAAGACAATCAGTAGCCGGGAGAGGATTTAGATTACTTACTGACACAAACTCTTCGAAACTGATTTTGCCATCTTTGTTGTTGTCAGCAACTGTTAGAATTTTCTCCACAATCTCGCGAACCTTGTAGCCAGGCAGAGGAAGGCTTGCTTCCTTAAACAGGTCCTGGAGTTCATAGTCACTGACATACCCACTGTTGTCAATATCTATAAAGATAAATTATAAACTATCAGTTATCACTTGTAACTTACTGGAGATGTGCACTCAGACGGCTGTTTGGGAGATTCACAGGCATGCAGGACCTTTCACGTTTGTTTCTCAAGTGGCAGTAACCTTTTCTCCTGCATCTGAATTATACAAAGTATGCTATACACTTTATCCAAAAACTTGTATTTGACGAACTTTACCCCCCTAGATTTAGGGCTGCCATAGGTACTTTAAGTGTATAGTAGGGACACTGTGCTGATAGATGAAAAAAACTCAAGTTTAGCGTTTGACTACGTTTCAAAGAATTAAGCATGGGGAAGTCTCAGATATCTAGAAGAAATACGGCAGCAACAGTCATAAGAGAACACCCACTTAGACTTTGGCTTCTTCATGGAATTTACAAAACAGATCTGCTGGCTCCACATTCCATATAAAATAGGTGTATCACATAAAATACACATAAAGCACTTCTGTTCTCCATTTCACTTGGTGGCAGTTCTGTTTCACCTGTCAATAATTCATTGCTTCTTCATTATGTATTTATGATACCATTATGTAGGCTGAATCATGTTTGTTGTCATTTTGAGATTAGGTGTTCAAGAAGTAACTTCACACCCACATTTAGACTTTTGGAAATAGGTTTCCAGGTATTTTCCCATTGTCACCGTGGTGCCCTTCCCTGAGTTTTCCCTAGAGACTGGATACCAATTCTTGACACAGAAACAAAGGCAACACAAATCAATTCTGGCCAGAGTTGGCAACAGGGCTTTGGACTGTTTGATTAGTTGCTTGGATCCCCCTTGTACAGGTTCTCTTTACTCATCTGGTAGTAATTGCTTTGCTCCCTATATTTCTTCTTCCTTTCAGTTAAGAGAGCTGTCAGCACTATAACTAAACTAATGAGAAAGACAGAAATCTTTATTTTAAACACTCATATACACAAAGTTTTAGAATTAATACTGTTTAGAATGATGGAAAATTTCTAAATAGAATCTACCAAGAACCAAAATAGTGCTATACTCTCAAAAGTCAGCTAGGAAGCTAAATTGCTTGATATTGAAATAATTGCTTTCTTTGAATGTAGAGTAAAAATCTCATGATTTATTATATCACCCGTTCAGAACTGTTTCCTATAATTCTGAAACAGATAAACAGACAAGGTAGTCTTAGATTTATAATAGCACTGTGGTGGTGATTATTTAAAAATAAACAAGATCAAGAAAAAGTTACTGACTTGCTAACCATCATGCTAAATTAGCATTAAAAGTTAGGGCTCTGAAGATGGAAAGATATGTGTTTAAGTTCCAGTTGCATCCCTACAACCTCTGTGGTTTGGGTGTAACATGACAAGAAATAACAGATACCAGTTAATGAGCACATATTCTGTACCAAGTGATTTGTTAAAAATTTGACTTACCACATGAAATCCTTACAACAACTCTGAGGTAGTTAATAATATTATTCTACCTTTAAAGATGAGGAAATGAAGGCTTGGATTAAATAGCCATGAAGATCCAGTTTAAAAATAAACAAGACTTTCCAACAACTCACCAACTAACAATGTGATTTTTAAATGGGCAAAAAGACTTGAACAGGTATTTCTCCAAAGAAGGTATACAAATAGACAATAAGCACAGGAAAAGACATTCAACATCACTAATCATTGGGGAAATACAAATCAAAAGCATAATGAGATATCATTTTATACTCATGAGGATGGCTATTATAAAAACAAACAAAAACAGACTGGCATGGAACTGAAGCCTTTGTGCATGGCTGGTGAGAAGGTAGAATGTTTGGTAGTGCCTCAGAAAATTAAACACAGAATTATATGATCCAGCAAGTTCACTTCTGCATATATAACAAAAATAACTGAAAAGAGACACTTGAACAGATACCCGTACATCCACGTTCAGAGCAACATTATTCACGGTAGCCAAAAGGCAAAAACAACTCAGAAGCCCATCAACAGATGAGGGGATAAGCAAAATGTAGTAGAGGCATTCAATGGAATATTATTCAGTCTCAAAAAGTAAGGAAAGTCTGACAGAGGCTACAACATGGATCGACCTTGAAGAGATGCTAAGTGAAATCAGCTAGTCACAGAGAAACAAATATAGGACACCACTTATATGAGGTACCTAGAGTAGCCAACTTTATAGAGACAGAAAGTAGGAGTTCCCGTCATGGCGCAGTGGTTAACGAATCCGACTAAGAACAATGAGGTTGAGGGTTCGATCCCTGGCCTTGCTCAGTGGATTAAGGATCCGGCGTTGCCGTGAGATGTGGTATAGGTCACAGATACAGCTCGGATCTGGCGTTGCTGTGGCTCCGATTAGACCCCTAGCCTGGGAACCTCCATGTGCCACCGGAGTGACCCTAGAAAAGACAAAAATACAAAAAAAAAAAAAAGAATAGTGGTAGTCCCAAAGGGTGTTAGGGGGAGAGGGGAGGCTGATTGTTGGGGAGTAAATCTTTAATAGTGTTTAATGAGTATAATTTCAGTTTGGAAAAATGAAACAGTTCTAGAAATAAAGGGTGCTGATGGTTGCACAACAATGTGAATGTACTTAATGTCATTGAATTATACACTTAAAAGTGGATAAAATGGGAGTTCCCTCATGGTTCCATGGGTTAAGGACCTGATGTTGTCACTGCTGTGGCTTCAGTCGCTGCTGTGACACAGGTTCAGTCCCTGGCCCAGGAACTTCCACATGCTGCAGGTATGGCCAAAATAATGGTTAAAATGGTAAATTTTACTTTATGTATATTTAACCACAATTTTAAAAAAATAGAAATATTTTAACTTCTTACTTCTCCCTAGAGACTCACAAATATATCCCATCTAGCAAGGCTGGATGGGCATATCCCTCTGCCTCTGAGAAAAGCTGTTGGGTACCAATTAGCAGAGGATCACTGAGTTCATGAGTAGCAATTTATCTCATAAGTAAAGTAAGGAAGTATATATTCTGCTAGTGTTAGCACTTCCCTCACACAGAGCGAATCATCTTGCTATCAGAATTTTTCCATTGATGAATTATTTATTCCAAATATCATTAAATAAATATTGTAAGATTATATGTCCATGAGTCATAAAGATTCAAGTTGGTGTGTGAAAGAAAATAGACTCCTAATTCATTCATTTTTACTAAGACCTAGATAGCACTTTTATTCAGGCTGCCAAACTGCACCTATAAAATAACAAAAAATACCAAACTAGGAGATAACACTTTTATTACTGCCTCTGTTTCAGTGCTCCAAATGAGCAGAACATTCAATAATTGCTCAATTTTTGTCTTGAAAGGATTCTGTGCACTGCAAACAATGCTCCATAAAATGTATTTTTAACAAAAACTTCTTAGAAATTATGCCATATTCATGCTATACTCTACGGATGAATACACCACCTGCATAATAAAGACCAAGACCACAACATTCATCACAAACCTAAGGTGGCCATTATGCAGACTGTATTCTGAAGGTCTGAGTTATTCTGGAAACAGCTATGCAGGGGGAAATGGAAAGGCCTGGTCAGTCACAGAATGAACTTTATTTCACAGCAATGGTTTGCAAGTCATGAGCTTCCTGAAAGTTTTAATTTTTAAAAACTTAATTCTTTTGGAGTTCCCTTGTGGTGCAGGGAGTTAAGGATCAGTGTTGTCACTGCTATGGTTCAGGTCGCTGCTATGGCTTGAGTTCAATCCCTGGCTCAGAAACTTCCACATGCTGTGGTGAGGCCAAAAAAAAAAAAAAAAAAAACCTTAAATCTTTCTTTACCTTGGTCTCTAAAACTCATTCTACCCTGCATTTCCTCTATATTAATTTTAGTCTAATGACTAAATGATTATTTATTTATTATTATTTAGACTAATGATTATTCACCAGGTATGTGAGGAATACTGGCACAAGACCAACTGTGATCATGCCACCCTCCCTGGTCTACCATCTGACTGTTTTTCACGGAGTGCTCTGATGCTCTAGGGAGAGAGCCCATGGAGGCAGAGGCAAGGAGGGCGGTGTCAGTCAATGTCCCAATGTCTGCTCCCTGTGCTCTTCTTTCATCAGCTGCCCTTTCCACATGTATTTGTGTGCAGATCAGAGCAAAAGACAGTTCTTATAGTCTCTTGGTTTGCCACAGGTTTCCTAAGAGCAAAATGCAGAAGAACTGTGATCCAAAAGACGGTGGGGGAATTTTTTGAAAGAAAAAGACAAAGCTGTCAAAATGATGCCCTAAAGGCAGAAACATCGAATGGCTTTAAAAGTGAATGAAGAAATAGAAGACAGATGGCTTTTAAAAACATCACTGAGATTTTTAAAATGATGCATGGGGGAGAAGGAAAATAAGACATATGGCCTTTAAAAACAATTATCAAGATTTAAAAATATTCTGACATAGTCACATGTCAGAATGTGTTATTGTTCATGACAAACACATGGAGGCCAGAGTTCAGTTTACAGACAAGGAAGTATTTCTATATTTTTTTTTTCCTGTAATGAGGAGATTGTGTTAAGCATATTCAGTTACACTGTCATTCATTAACCTGGATTATTCTCTGCAAAGAAATGGTCAAAGAATTCAAAGTCCAATTCTCCCAGAAATTCAAGCCAGTCTTAGTTTAATCTTTTAGAAGAAACAAAGAATCCAGCGACACCAAGATGGGGAAAAAAAAAAAAGAATAAAACTGGGGGTTAATGGGTGGTGTTAGAAGCAATAATAGGTTTTGTTTCCTTCATGGAAGACTGATATTGAGCAGAATGGTAACAGTGTATTTAGATTTTCTCAAGCATACCTATTTTATTAAATGCTTCTTGTAGTTCTTCCAGCTCCTCCCGAGAAATGGTGGTGGTACTGTTCTCCATCTCTGAATAGGAAAGACTATCTTCAGGTCTTTATATCTGGAAAAAGCAATGTTGGAAAAAGAATGTTAGTCCTATGGAAACATCTATCTAAGCAATAACAGAGCATACAAGCGGTAAAATATCTAGAAGAAATTGCCTAAGAGGTCTTGCTGACAAGAACAAATAGGAATAGATCCCTGGGTAACACTCTTGCCAGCACAGGTCAGCCAGACAATAACTGAGATTCAGTAAAGGGAAGGAAGAAAAACACCAGTTTTTCATACCCTGTGCTTATCCAGGGCATAGGCACTTCTCAATGGCTTGTATAATTTTCACTTACATTTGACCCTACCATTTTAGTAAAATAAGCATTTCACGTTAAGAAAAGTATAGTATTTACAAATGTAAAGTATGTGGTCAGAAAGTAAAAATTTAGGACATGAATAAATGTCCACAAAAAGAATAAGTTAGAGCCTGATCATCTTGGGATGGAGCTTGTGGCTCCAAAGTTCAGCGTTACAATATTCAACCATTGCCTCCTCCTCTCCCTTTTCCTGTGTTCACTGGGGTGCATGTATCTTTTCAAATTAGCGCTTCTGTTTTTTTTTTCCAGATACAGACCCAGGAGTAAAACTGCTGGGTCATATGGTAGTTACAGTTCTAGTTTTTTGCAAAACTTTCATACTGTTTTCCATAGTGGTTGCCAAATGTACATTCTCACCAACAGTGTACAAGGGTTCCCTCTTTTTCCCATCCTCGCCAACATTTGTTATTTGTTGTCTTTTTGATGATAGTCATTCTGACAGGTGTGAGGTGATATCAAATTGTGGTTTTGACTTGCATTTTCCTGATAATTAGCAATATTGAGCATCTTTTCATGCACCTGTTGGCCATGTGCATTTCTACTTTGGAAAAACGTGTATTCAGTTCTTCTGCCCATTTTTTAATGGGGTTGTCTGCTTTTTGATGTTGAGTTGTAGGAGCTGTTTATATATATCAGATATTAACCCCTTATTGGTCACATTATTGGCAAATATTTTCTCCCATTCACTAGGTTGCAAAATGACAGATTTATATTACTTATTCTGGGGCCTGATTCTAACTAAATCTTTTGGTTTTAAATATACACACACACACGCGCGCGCGCACATACACACACACATACACCATTGTCCACTATTTAATTCTATATTGCTTTTAAAAAATCTGAGGAGATCAAGTCAGTGGAGTAGGAAAAAGGCAGTAAATGGAATTCTTATCCCCCAGATACAGTTTTTTTAAAGTAAGCATTAAATACATATTCACATTTTATTGAATTCTCACTTTTAGAATGTTTTTACTGTATTTAAAACTATTTATAGGCATACTTACTTTGTGTTGAAAGAGATTAAAGAGTCCTCGTAGGATTTTTAAGAATAACTCCCAGCCTGCAAATGCTAATTCTGTCGTGGCTGGCTTTGAATCTCTGTGGTTTTGGTCATCCTGCAAATCCTTTCTCATAATCAAAATGGTTCCTATGCCTTGCCTCAAGTTTTAAAAATAGTGGTCCAATTTTAGCATTTACATGCCACAGAAAGGCTGCAAATTAACAGTCCTTGTGTTGACCTTGAATTTGAAAAGATAAATATACCTGGGTTCTATTCTTTGTTCCAGCCTATTCAAACTTATGTCATTTGTTAATTACATAAAATATTTTTATTCTCCCACAATCAGGCAAAACCAGGATATAAACTAACTAAAAAAGAAATTTACTTAAATAACATAAGTATAAAGAAGTTATTTCAAGTTCTTTAGTATTTAAATGAAACAAATAGAAAAAAAAAAAGAACCATCTTTAAGATACATTCTTGGAGTTCCCGTCGTGGCGCAGTGGAAATGAATCCAACTAGGAACCATGAGGTTGAGGGTTCAATCCCTGGCCTTGCTGAGTGGAGTAAGGATCGGCATTGCTATGAGCTGTGGTGTAGGTCGCGGATGTGGCTCGGATCCCGTGTTGCTATGGCTGTGGTATAGGCCAGCAGCTACAGCTCCGATTAGACCCCTAGCCTGGGAACCTCCATATGCCGCGTGTACGGCCCTAAAATACAAAAAAAAAAAAAAAAGATATATTCTTAAAAGAACAAAGCAAGGTACAGAAAAGTATAGTTGGGGTAGGGGAGCTAAATGTGTTGTATGTTTACAAAAACATTTCCAGAAGGAGTCAAAAAAGGTAATATTGATTGCCTCTTTGGGGAAATGGGGGATTGAGAGATACAGTGGGAAAGGGGCTTACTTTTCATTATATACTTTTTTTGATCCATTTTCTTAGACTATAAGGCTACCAAAACCAAAAATATCAGAAGAACAATAGAGGTAATTGTGGTAAAACAAACCAGAAACAAAATACATACTAGTGGTCTGAAGGCATATATTACTGACTACTAATAGATAATGATAAGATGAATATATAGTACCTATATCTATATGTCACAATTTTAAGAGCACCTATATTTCCTTACAAAGCAAAAATAGTATGATTAGAGTAGTAAAATAATGTATAGCTTTCCACAAAAGCATGAAGATTTATCAGTAGAGTGGTTAATGGAAAATACATTGCCTCTTTTATAAGTATAGATTCATGCATAAACATAGATCAATATTTTTCTAAGTTTTTACAAAATTATAATGTCAGGATTCTTCAAAAACTAAGTATAGTATATGATGTGCCTTAAGCATTTTTACAGAGTACAATAAACTTATCAGGAGCAGAGTTCCTGTTGTGGCACAGAGGAAACAAAATCCAACCAATCAATATCCATGAGGATGCTGCTTCGATCCCTGGCCTCACTCAGTGGGTCAAGGATCTGGCATTGCCGTGAGCTGTGGTATAGGTTGCAGACACAGCTGGGATCCTACATTGCTGTGGCTGTGGTGAGGCCAGCAGCTGTGGCTCCAATTTGACCCCTTGCGCCTGGGAACTTCTACATGCTGTGGTTGTGGCCCTACGAAAGCAAAACAAAAAACAAAAACAAAAAACACTTATCAGTATCAGGAGCAACACTGTTGGCTAAGAAATACAGTCATTTGATTTGAGGTGTAAAAGGCTGCTCTAGTTACATGATCCCCACATAAACTGCTTACCATGATGTTTTTCCATGAAAAAAATGTTGCTGCCACAGTAAAGCAGCACTGACTTTTTTTTTTCTTTTTAGGGCCACACCCACGGCATATGAGAGTTCCCAGGCTAGGGGTCAAATCAGAGCTACAGCTGCCAGCCTACGCCACAGCCCCAGCAATGCAGGATCCGAACTGTATCTGGACAGTTCACCACAATGCAAGGCCAGGGATTGAACCTGTGTCCTCATGGATCCTAGTCAGGTTCATTAACTGCTAAGCCATGAAGGGAACTCTGAAACAGCACTGACTTTTAAAAACTTTATGGAAGAGAACTAATTTTCAAAATAGTAGGTAACATTTTAGAAGAAAAGCCCAATGACCCTCTATCTTGTAGCCCAATATTTATCTTTCTCTCTAGGCCCACATTGAAGCGATTAATGTACTGTCCTAAGTGTTTTGTGTCTAGTTGTACTTGATCCTCACCACTCTATAAGGTAGGTACTGTTTCCATTTCATGATGGAGAAACGGATGCTTCACAGGATTGAATGACTTTCTCAAGGTCCCAAAGTGAATAACTCTCACAGTTTCCTAGCTGAGCTGTGTGGCAGGATGCAACTCGGTCTCATTCCTGCCTCTAGGCCAGTATGTTCTACAGTCTCCCCAATATAATGTGATATCAAATCAAACCACAAAATATGTAACTATTTGTACAATAATCATACAATAATTTGCATAATATATGAACTATATATTATATACCCCTGAAATAGTAATTTGCATTTTAAAAGAAATCAGCCTCTGTAAAATTCTTAGTAAAGTTCGGGAGGAAAAAAAATCCAGCTAAATCAATTCATATTTATTAAGCACATAACCTGGCAGTCCTGAAACACTCTAGAATACACAGTGACCAGGAGTCACTTGACAGTTTTAGAAATGAGCACATCACTATCAGGTACCTAAACACCTATCACTGAAGCACACATACCTGGATGCCTTAGACAGCTCCAAAGAGCATGGTTTCCCAAAGTCAGTCCGGAAAGATGCAGCCCAGAGGTGGCCAGAACCTCTGACCAGAGATCAACCAACACGGCAGGTTGTGCTGAATTCTTCCCATGGATTTTGACATGTGCCCTATACATCTTCAATAATTCCAACTCTGCTTTCCTCCTCCGCATATTTTTTTAGCCCATATAATTTTAAAAAACCTTCTTTCACCAATTAAAGTCTTTTTCCCCCCTTTCCTAATCCTTAAGTATACCCTGACACAAACAAACATAAATTTGGAAAGAAAGCATATTCTAAAAATGAACTTCTTAATTTAGATGAAATTGGATCTGATTTTTATCCTCCCTCAAATTTCTAACTTTCCTGAATCTTTAAAAGCTTTACCAGCGGTTAACGAATCCAACTAGGAATGATGAGGTTTTGGGTTTGACTCCTGGCCTCGATCAGTGGGTTATGGATCCAGCGTTGCCGTGAGCTATGGTCGAAGACGTGGCTTGGATCTCGCGCTGCTGTGGCTCTGGCTCTGGCTGGTGGCTACAGCCCTGATTCAACCCCTAGCCTGGGAACCTCCATATGCCGAGGGAGCAGCCCAAGAAATGGCAAAAAGGCAAAAAGGCAAAAAAAAAAAAAAAGCCTTACCAAAATTAGTCTCAACAGCCCTTTACAACTGGCAGGATATAAAGTCCTTAGGACAGTTTCAGAGAAAAAAGGCCATTATAAACAGCTTTGAGACCAACGAGACTTTGATACATTTCCACAATCCCAAAAGCCCCAACTTCAAGGTGGTTTTCACTGGCTCCTTTTGACTATTCTGTTTTCCCTCCTCCTACTGTGGTCCTCACCCAGGTCACCTGAGATTCTCAGTTCACCAAGGAGTCATTGACCCAGGCCAGGCAGCCTTCCCCTAGCCTCTCCTCTAAAATTCCCTTCTTCTTTTACTCCCACCCTCTCTAGTATCATAAACAATAATGGCAAATATTTAGAGAGGACTTTCAATGGGGCTGGAACTACGCCATCCTGCTCACACACATGAGCTCACTATTTATCTGCTTTTCCACTGATGGAACAAGCATCCTCCCTTAAAATGTAAATTAGAGACTTGCAGAGATTAGGTAACCTGCCCAAGGAAGGTAGACAAAATCAAATCTGTTTCTAGTGCCCGGTCTCTTAAATTCTACATAACGTTCAATTAACATCCCTCTTCTCTCACTCTAAGCATCGTAGGTAGAAAAGACTGATGACTGATGACTAATTCTCACATAAGGATGCGTGAATAATACATCCTCAAAGTGTTAATTATTTATACTTATATTTATATGTTAAGGGCAAGTACCTGTTTTCTTTAGTAGAACAATGGGCAAACACATTATTGTTTAATCAACAGAGTATTTATACATCAGTAGATTGAATAAACAAAAGCTATTTCTCAAAAACAGTAAATGGAAAAAACAAGCTGCTAAAGAATACAAATAGTATGGCAATTATTATAAATTATAAAAGTACAAAATACTACATGTGTTGGTTGTGTTGCCATATATAGTAAAACCTAAAAACACAGGGAAATGACACAACAAATCCAGAACAGTGGTTGTCTGAGAGGCTGGTAAGGAATACAGCTGGCAGCTAGAGCTAGACCCTTTTTTTATTTAAAGACAAATTTTCAGTAACTGTGGTAAAATTTTCAGCATCTGTTCAATCTGAGCAATAACTATATGGGTATAAATTATGTTGTTTTAAACAATTCATAACATAAAATTTTTAATTTTTAAACTAAGTAAAAATAATACATGAATAATACATGAAATACATGGATTTCCCTGGTGGCACATCGGGTTAAGGATCCGGCAATGTCACTGCAACAGCTTGGGTTGCTGCTGTGATGTAGGTTCGATCCCTGGCCTGGGAAATTTTGTATGCCATGGGCATGGCTAAAAAGTAATAAAGATAACAAAAGAATACATTTTGAACAAGAGAAAATGTCCCAAAGCCCCTCAAGGCTTGAGGGAGGGGGGTTAGTACCTCTTGTATCATTAAACAATCAAAGTAATTACTATTATGGTGGCAGAATAATTTATTAAAATATAAAGCTGTGTTTATTCTCCCTTCCCCTCAATGAGAACAATAAATAACTCTTGCCTTAGGAATTCTGACAGCACAGAAAACAAAACCAGCTTGCAATCTGTGGTATCCTCAGTCTCTGGGCACAAGCACAAACCTTCTCAGGGCTCACTTAGGCTGGGTGTCCTGGGAATGATGGAGTGGCAGGAGGAGGGCACCTCTGAGAAGCCACTGGAGGGGGAAGATGGAAACAAGGAGAGATTATCCTGATGGAAAAGGAAGGGAATCTGTGGATGCCAGCAAGGAAGACACTGCCCCAGGGGAGGAAGGGAGGAGGTCAGACAATGTGCAACTGAAGTTCTGCTGGAGGGACCCAAGCAAGAGGGAGCCAGTGGGTGTTTCCCAGGTGGCCGCTGAGGATGGAGGACCAAGCACAGAAGAGCTTCCTGTGTGAGACCCCAGGATAACGGGCAGATTCCAGGTGCCTAAGACTTAACTAGGCAGGGTGAGGAATCACAGTCAAAATAAAGTTGCTTTAAAGAACATAAAGATATTTCTTTCCTAACTGATTCTTTCTTCTTTTTAGGGCCACTCCTGCTGTATTTGGAAGTTCCCAGGCTATTCCTCTAATCAGAGCTGCAGCTGCCAGCCTAAGCCACAGCCATAGAAACACGGGATCCGAGACCAAGACGCACCTGCGACCTATACCACAGCTCATGGCAACGCAGGATCCTTAACCCACTGAGTGAGGCCAGGGATCAAATTCACATCCTCATGGATACTAGTCAGGTTCTTAACCCACTGAGCCACAACAGGAAACTCCCCTAACCTGAATTTTACAGTAAAAGCCTGATAGTGTTTCTCTAAAGAAGTGACTAGAACCAGAGTTTCCTGAGCATTGAGGTTTCTCTGGTGAGTAGTGGTTCTACCCATGTCCTGTCTCTTTCCCATCTCCACAAACCACTCTCTTTAGTTCCCGTGACAGCCCTCCTCTGTCCTTCTTCAGCCCACACTCAGCTCTCCATTACAACCTGAAAGATCACAGGGCCCCTGGAATAAGTCACCATGTGAAAAAGTAAACAGCTGAGAAAAAAAATTTTTTTTCCTTTAAAAAAAAAATTATTTTGAGGGCTGCACCTGAGGCATATGGAGATTCCCAGGCTAGGGGTTGAATTGGAGCTACAGCAGTCAGCCTACGGGACAGCCACAGCAACGCCAGAACCGAGCCACGTCTGTCACCTACACCACAGCTCACGGCAACACCAGCTCCTTAACTCACTGAGTGAGGCCCAGGGATGGAACCTGTGTCCTCATGGATATTAGTGGGGTTCATTTCTGCTGAGCCACAACAGGATCTTCAAGAAAAAAAAAAAAAAAACTGAAGAGTTTTCATTCTGGTTTAAAGGAAACCTGGAAAAATATTTTCATGTATCAATCATATCTTTGGCAATCTCATTCTTCGATCACACTTCACAGTGGGGAGTTGCATAGTCCATTCTGCAAAAAGCCACATCCTTGGTCCATATTAACCTGTTAATTTTTCCCAGATTTTCTTTAGTTAATTGTAATGTCCACTGACTCTCTAATGCAAGTATAAACTGAGATACTGCTAACCTTGTTAAGTATTAGTCTCCTACTCTACCCACTAGCCTGGACTGCCCTTTGGGCAGAGCAAGTTACTAATAGGTACAATATAATTCACATTTTTCCTGACCACCTTTTCTGCTCTGTAAAGAACTGAGCTCAGCTTCCTGATTCATTCCACAGGGACAGCTATGCTAGGTAACCTTTCCTAAAAAGTGATCAGTTTGATTGCTAACAGTCAGGATTTTCCAAACCCCAAACTATATTTAAAATATAATTGATATAAAGAGCTAACTTTATTCTCAAATAGGCAAAATAATTTCCTAAATAATTGCCTGCACAATCCTAGAAACCATAAGTAGGCACCATTAGGATGGGTGAAGCCAGGATGAAGTGACATTTGGTTCCAAATTGACTCATTTGTGACCTCTCAAAAAGAGGCCTGACAATCTCCTGCAAAAATAAACAAACAAACAAAAAACCCAACATACTGCTATCTTAATATTGGGGCTCTTCTTAAGTTTCTCTAAGTATTAACCATCTAATTACTCCCCACTCTACCAAGTTAACATGCTCTCTGCCTCCTACTCTCAATCCAACAATCCACTCCCCACATGTCCTTAACTCCTCCTCACCTGCCTGAGACATCATCACCTCTGCCTCTACCTTGGCTCTTAGGTGTTATTCACATACACTAATGTATTGTTGATTATGTGTTGCCTTGTAATAGGCAAATTTTGCTGTTTTATTCTTTTGTTCTTTTTAAAATTTTTTTGGCTGCACCCTCAGCATATAGAAGTTCCTGGGCCAGGGACTGAATCTCAGCTGCAGCTGTGACCTGCACCACGGCTTTGTCAATGCTCAATCCTTAACCCACTATGCCTGGCTGGGGATCAAACCTGAACCTCCACAGTAAGTCGAGCCACTGCAGTCAGATCCCTGACCCACTGTGCCACAAAAGGAACTCCCTTGCTATTTTATTCTTATTCACCATCCTAACTTCATTGCTGGCTCTTTGCAGGTAAAAGATACTTATTTCCTTTCTTTATGTTCCCCATGGCCTTATGGTATGTATATATTGTATATATTTGGGGTAAGTTTAGTAAAATTCACTAACAGTGACATTTCCCTTAACAGGGCAGGAATAATACTAGGTTTAAAAAAAAAAGGCCAAACAAAACAATGGTCTGTGGGACATGTGCCCCCAACAGATGTGTTAAAAGACTGAGAAAGGGTTTCCACACCTCAATAACAGTCCTCCTCGTTCACTCACCTCCTTATTCATTATTTATTCACCAACAACTTATGAGCACCTGTTGACTGTGTTGAATGTTAGGGGCACAAAGATGGCACAGAAAATTGTGAACCCACATAGGTTCAAAATCCTTCAAAATAATCCTTCGTCAACCTTTCCCCTAAATCTTTTTTTTTTTTTTTTGTCTTTTTGCCCTTTTGCCATTTCTAGGGCTGCTCCCGAGGCATATGGAGGTTCCCAGTCTAAGGGTCGAATCGGAGCCGTAGCCACTGGCCTACACCACAGCCACAGCAACATGGGATCAGAGCTGTGTCTGCAACCTACACCACAGCTCATGGCAATGTCGGATCCTTAACCCACTGAGCGAGGCCAGGGATCGAACCCGCAACCTCATGGTTCCTAGTCGGATTCGTTAACCACTGAGCCACGACGGGAATCCCAACCTTTCCCCTAAATCTTGCAATAATTTTTGTCAATTCTTATCCTTTAGCATAGGAGCAAATAACACAGACTCGTTCTTCCCTAGAGGAAGCTTTTAAGTGCCAATGCTTTTGTATGAGCACCAGATACAGAAATAAGGAAGCTTGCCGGCAAAGTAGAGAACAACAGAGAAAACTTGCCTATATCTTGTCCCCACCTCCTCACTGCATGGACCACTGCAATGGGCATCTCCATAACCAGCCACAGTTACATTCATCACAGTCTAATTTGTACAATTGGGCAATGACCTGGGATTGACTTTCTGAGTATTCACGGGCTCCTAGAGTTTCTACCAACACCTTTCTCCAAAGGTGATTTTAAAGCCCCAATATGAAGCCCCTAGTAAGGGAATTTAAATTCATTCATTCAGGTATTCAATAAATACATACTAGTTGACTGAACTAAGCATGGAGATTTAAAGATGAATAAGAATTAGTCTTTTCTAAAATAACATTCACTATGATGCTGTTAAGATTTTACTATAAATGCTTGAGAACCTTAACTGAAACCATTTTTTGTTGCTGTTTTGTTGTTGTTTTTTGGCTGTGCCTGCAGCATGTGCAAGTTTCCAGGCCAGGGATCAAGCCCGAGCCACAGCAGTGACAATGCCCGGTCCTTAACCCACTTATACCACCAGGGAGGTCTGAAAGTATTTTGTTTTGTTTTGTTTTTGTAAATGACATAAAATAATCTTATGATTACTTCTCTTTGATAAACAAATTAGAATCACCCCCAATTCATTTTCTATCTTAATCTAGATTTAAAGGGACCTCTTTATATACCATATATTATTTATTGTAGGGGTCATTCAGCATATAGCAAATATAATCCTGAGTTGGACTGGATAATTGTATTCAAGGCTATTGCAGCATATGGAAGGGCAGTATGAGAAAGGTATAAGGTATGTGTGCATGTGTGAGTGTGTACACACATGCACAACAAAAGTAAGAGAGACAGAGACCAATGACTTTTGAAAAAAAAACAGAAACAGAAGTTCTTGAAAAAGCATTTAGCTAAATGTGAAGGATTCTTATTGTGGCAAAACTCTCCTTCGTTATTAAAGTAAAAGTGCAAGCCAGAGGGTTATGACCCAAACCAGAATACCAGTGTAAAAGCATGTGGTGAGGTAACAAGTATTTTGGGTTCAAAAATGGACTCAGACAAAAAAAAAAAAAGAGAGAGATTATACAGAAGGACTTGGAAAAAACAGCTTTCCCAAGAATAGACACCATATTGAAACAGAGGCTGCTGGCACCACAACACTGACCTCCACTACTCTGTGTATCGAATTCGGTCACTCAAGTACTTGATGTGTGCAACTGAATGAATGGTATGATGAGTTAGAGCCCTTTAGTAAATGGTTAAATCAGCATGTAAAGAAAAAAAAAAGGTCTCTTCTCACAAGGCCCTTACTCCAGAGTTCTTCCCATGATTCCTAATACCAACAGGAGCCCATCCAGTTTGGCTTGCAACCACTTAAAGTCAGTTATTTAACAACTATTTCAAGTAGTTCCAAGTGCAAAAGTGACAAAGGGATGGTCTAGGCAGAGAGGGACAATGTGTAAAGCTCACCTGCCACTCTGTGCCCTCAGGTCCCCCAGGATGGGTGTGCTAATGATGGACCTGCCATGCTTCAATGGAGCAGACGCTGACCCTCCACTCAGCCTGTCCAAGGGGCAGGAAAAATCTCTGCCCCTTTGGGAGCCAAGCCAAGGTTAGTTTTTTTGTTTTGTTTTGTTATTGTCTTTTTAGGGTCACACATGCAGAAGTTACCAGGCTAGGGGTCAAATCCAAGCTGCAGCTGCCGGCCTACACCAGAGCCACAGCAACACAGGATCCAAGCCATGTTTGTGATCTACACCACAGTTCACGGCAACCCCAGTCTCTCAACCCACTGAGGGAGGCCAGGGATCAAACCTGCATTCTCATGGATACTAGTCGGGTTTGTTTCTGCTGAGCCACAATGGGAATTCCTTTTTTTTTTTTTTTTTTAGTTAAGAAATAGGAAACTACATTTAAGTGGATACATAAAGATGCAAAGTAGATTTTACTGATCAAAGCTTAAGTCAAGAGTAGCCATAGAAGACCATGATTGGAACCATTTGGAGGTGTGAGGCCTTAGGCCCCAGTACCTCCCTGACACCTCAAGCTCCAAGTTCAACATTAAATGTGTACATAACTTGCTTGTAAAGCTGGGCCTCTGAAAGAGGAATCCATTGCTGAACTCCAAAGATCTGTTGCCAAGAGGAATCAGGCCCAAAGTTGCCTGATCTTCTGATTTTTATCGGGTGGCCAGAAATCCATATTTTTATGTCAAATTTGATTTTTAAATTTGGCAAATAATTTGAATTTTATAAATACCATGGATCTCGAATGAGAACTCCAATCTAGTAATTTTGAGTATTGCTTCCCTAATTTTAAGTTACTTCACTTAGGGAGTTCTTGTCATGGCTCAGCAGTAATGAACCTAACTAGTACCCAGGAGGATATGGGTTTGATCCCTGGCATTGCTCAGTGGATTAAGGATCTGGCATTGCCATGAGCTGTGGTGTAGGTCACAGACACAGTTCAGACCCCACATCCCTGTGGCTGTGGCCTAGGCCAGACTCAACCCCTAGCCTGGGAACTTTCATATGCCATGAGTGCAGCCCTAAAAGAAAAAAAAGAAAATGTTACTTCATTTGGCTTCCCAAAGGATGCTAGAAGAAATGCTGTGTTTCTCCATAAACACTCCAAACAAATTAGCTTGTTCTAAAGACCAGAGGAAATTATTTTGCCCTTTAACATGTCAAAACCCAACCTCAGTTGTGCACCACTCACCACCTCCCTGATCCTAATGAGAGACATTCCCAAGTGTCAGTTCCTCTGAGAGAAGAGGGGCCAGCAGGTCAGTAGCCCATCAATCGGTTTCCTGGCTCAGGTAACAGGATCTGCCCACCATCTCTGGATCTTTTTCTTCTCGTCTATTATTCATATCCTATCTACTCTCCCCCAACTTCACCCCTACTTTAAGACTTCTTTGGCTCTCTGAGAAAAGTCAACACACAAGTGTTATTCCTATCATATAATATTATACTGTCATTAATATTTCTTCAAGTATAATTTTCTCAACATGTTCTGTTTCCTCCTCCAGCAACTACTTCCATACTTCTAGGAAGAGCACCAACTTTAGTTTTGGGGTTCTACTCATTCCCTATCTATGCAATCGGAGTGAAGCTCTAAGTCCAAGCCAATCAGCACATCATACTCTCTGGCCACAGTGATCTGGTCCAAGGACAGGCATATCACCCAGTTGGAGGCAATAAGACAGAAGAAGGCTTTCGCAGAGCTTCCTGTAATGAGAGTCCTACACATTCCCCTGGATCCGTATTCATGAAGATGTAAAGACCAGAGCAGCTGCAGTCATCTTGCCTTAACGAGGAAAGGACCCAGGGCAGAGAAGGAAGCCCAAACCAACACTTAGCAGAAAGCAGAGAATCCATGAGTGAAGAGAAAACACCACTGGCAGGGCTGAGTCTTGAATTCCACTGTGCTATATAAAATCTTTGTGCTTCTTTAGTTACCTGAAACAATATTTTTTTAAAAGCCAGTTAAAATGAGTCCAAAATGATAACAAGGAGTAAAACAGATGTAATTTACAAAAAGAAAGTGGATGGTCAGGGGAGGGGGGGAGGTCAATTCCTCAAAGGACAGAGTATTTAGACATCTTGAATTGGGAAAGAAAATTAACAATGATTATATTTTCTAAATAAACTTACATTTAGATAAGAAGTATTACTTTTGTCATAATTTGTATTTTACCCACACCATACCTAATCCCAGAAATTCCATGCATCAACAAACTACAGAACAGTTTATTGATCCCACAGCAATCAGCAGTGTTACAGGTTATATTCATAGCCTAAAGGCCTCCCAGCCTGTGGCTTCTTTGTACCTTTTTTTTACTTCCCTTTATCCAAAAAGTTTCTTCCCACTTCTCTTAAGTCATTTCTAGCTAAAGATGACAAATTGAGTAGTAATATAGTATGAGAAATGACAGGCCTCTCTGGTGCGACGCAGGGCAGGACAATTTAGCTGCAATAATAAAGTCAACAAATTGTTAAAATCAGGAAATTACTAATTCATTGCAGGTAGAGAAAAAAAAAAAAAACAAGTAAAATTTACCCAATCCTTGAGAGTAAAAAAATATACACAAGCGTTTGTAGGTTTGTCCCATGGCCCATCAAAAACAGGTACCCCCAGGTATCAAGCCCCTATAAATCAGTTCAATTTCCAAAGGGTTACTTAACCCAGACCTCAGCAGGTCTCATACTATAGTCTGCTACATGGCACAGTAATGTGCTTCCAATGTACAAAGGGAAGAAGATAGATGCTTGGTATACAGGAACTCAGGAATGAATGAGGCTGAAAAAATTAACTCTCTATTCTTATAATAACATTTTTAAATTCGTCATTAGACACGGAATGCAGTTATGGCTTCTCAAAGGAACTGGCCTGAAAGAAACTTTGGGTCGGAACATTGGTAATATCAGATTTATCAAGTCTCTTGCCTCCTTTTATTGTTGTTTTAGACTTCCAGTTTAAAACTTCGCTAAATTGCTATTAAAATTACAGAAGTTGCCTGGTTGTAATTTTATTTAAAATTATTTTTTATTTATAATGATTTTTATTTTTTCCATTATAGTTGGTTTACAGTGTTCTGTCAATTTTCTACTACATAGTAAAGTGACCCGGTCACTCACACACACACACACACACACACACACACACACACACGTTCTTTTCCTCACATTATCCTCCATCATGCTCCCTCACAAGTGACAGATATAATTTCCAGTACTATACAGCAGGATCTCATTGCTTATTTATTCCAAATACAGTAATTTTCATCTATTAACCCCAGATTCCCAGTCCATCCCACTCCTTCCCACTCCCCTTCCCCCTTGGCAAGCACAAGTCTATTCTCCAAGTCCATGAGTTTCTTTTCTGTGGAAAGGTTCATTTGTGCCAAATATTAGATTCCAGATATAAGTGATATCATATGGTATTTGTCTTTCTCTTTCTGACTTACTTCACTTAGTATGAGAGTCTCTAGTTCCATCCATGTTGCTGCAACATTTCTAGATTCTAGAGGAGGAAAACATTCCCAAAGGTGATATCTCCCAGAAATCAATTTTCTCTTATCCTTTCTGTTCCTTTAAACAAAATTTCAAGCATTCCCATTATAGTGCAGCAGGTTAACAACCTGGTGTTCCTGCAGCTGTGGCATAGCTCACAGATGCAGCTGGAATTCAATCTTTGACCCAAGAACTTCCATATGCCGTGCATGCAGAAAAAACAAAAAAACAGATATTTCAGATGTTTCAAACAATTTCCTTCATCAGATTACAGCCTTGACAATGTTGGCTAAACCTTGCCTCTAGACTCTACTCTTTTCCAGTTAACAGTTCTTGGTTCCCACTCAACCCTGAGAAAGGCTTTCTCTTCCTCCTGAGGCCCCTTCCTGACCATCCCGTAAATTTCATTCCTGTCATTTCCTGTCCCTAAGCACAGCTCAAATTCCACCATGACTTTCTTCATTGCCCTCATTCCATTTCAGTCTACGTTTATTGAGAACATCTCGGGTGCTAGGTGTTGCACCAAGTGCTGGAGCAAATCAAATGGTGACTAACACAGGGAGCTGTCTCTCAAAGAATTTACAGTCTAGGAAGGGAGTCAATAAACCAGATTTGACAGCAATAGCAAATGTATAAGACTCCCTCACCCACTGCAAACATTACTCCTCAATCCTGGCTCTTGCCCACGGAGCCTTGAGTTGCTCAGGATCCCTCTTTTCAACATGGACCCCCACACCGCCCCCACCAGAGGGTCAGGCCCCAACATGACCTGAATGCCAGCTCCAGAACCACAATACAAGCTGAGCTAAAAGTAGCAGAAAAGGAAGAAGCTTCTGACTGGAAGATTCAAGGAACTGAGGAGGCACTATTGGAGACCTTGAAAACAAGCAGACAGAGAGAGAAAGATGCAAATCCCAGCTAAAGGAGAAAATTCTTAGTGGTCTCCCCAGAGTAGTGGACTTGATAAAATGGAGTCCTTAAGTATCTATGTTATATTACAGCATCTTATCATCTTGGAATTTTTAATTACAGAAGATCTGTAAGATATACCATTGCCCTTTAGAAACTTAAAAATTTCAGGATGTGGAGTTCCCTGATATAGCCTACCAGGTTAAGGATCCAGCACTGTCACTGCGGTGGCTCGGGTCGCTGCTGTGGCGCAGATTCAATCCCTGGCCTGGGAACTTCCATATGCTTCAGGCACAGACCAAAAAAAAAAAAAAAAAAAAATATATATATATATATATATATATGGTGATAAGATGATGCAATAGAATATAAATACTTATTTTAAAAATCCACTTTCAGGAATTCCCATTGTGGCTCAACAGTAATGAAATCAACTAGGATCCATGAGGACATGGGTTCGATCCCTGGCCTTGCTCAGTGGGTTAAGGATCCAGCGTTGCCATGAACTGTTGTAAGGTGACAGATGTGGCTCAGATCCTGTGCTGCTGTGGCTGTGGCATGGGCCGGCAGCTGCAGCTCTGATTTGGCCCCTAGCTGGGGAACTTCCATATGCCAGGGGTGCGGCCCTAAAAAGACCCCCCCAAAAAAAATCCACATTCAACTTCTTGGTGACAATGATGGTGAGTGATCCTATTCAAAAGATGTCACTCCTTTTAAAGCCTTCAACTCTTCTGTTAGTCATTTTAACCACTGGTAATTTTCATCTCTGATACTCAGAAATAACCCCAGCCATCTCTAAAGATGCCTGCCTGCTATACCTTTTATTTGGAACAGACCAATTTTGGCTGGTCAAGACTCTTCCTTTTGCTATTCAAACAGACCAAAATTCACTTCTTTTGCACCTCTGGAAACAAATGATGTTCTCCTGCAAGCCGTACTTTCTGAAGACGAATTTTCTATGACTTCTAGGACTCTTAGCTTCATCTGTTATCTCTTTATCTACTGGCAATGGAAACATTAAATTAACCTACTTGGTACTTGTACCAGTTAAGGTATTTTGATTGCAAGCCATAAAAGTGATTCTGGCAAAATCCGCCCCCAAAAAAGAATCCACACTGGCAGGACACTGGGAGCTGGCTCAAAGAATCAAGAGAGGGCTACACAAGCAGGCACTGAAGGATAGGTGCCAGGACGCTCTAAGGAGACCAGCAGTGGAAACTGTGATGTGCTGCTTTAGAGTGCTAGCCCCAGACATCTCCACCACCACCACCTGTGGATGACAGCCTCATTCCCAGGATGGTGAGTCTGACTGGCAGAGCTCAGGCCACGTGCCCATCCCTGCGGTCAGAGAATACCAGGAACACAAGACCTACAGCTGTAGAGAATCTCTTTGTCTTAGGTTCACTTACCTTCCACACATCACTGGGTTTGCATGAAGCAAAGACAAAGGTTTAAATCTGACTCCAAAGCAAATGCAAGCATTCCACTCTAACAGCCTTCTCCTGACCTGAATGCACTGAATCCGGTGAAGAACACCTGAAGGTCCTATAAACATGACTCACAAAATCTCCCCCAAGCGTCCCATTTCAAAACCACAATACACAGCACTCATGCACAGTGGCAGTCCAAACAGGGCAAGGGGGAACTGAGTGCTCACTACTGGTCAGGCACTGTTCTGGGCAGAACAAATACTGTCTCATTTAATCCTCATAGTAACACTCTGAGGTTGAAATATTACAATTCTCATTTTATAGTTAAAGCAACCGAGGCCAAAAGCTTCTCAGTAAGTGGCGAAGCTGGAATCCAAACCCAGGGAGTCTGTCAAGTCCAGATTCTCAGTTATATACTGTCTTCATAGCGGCGGTCTCCATCCATTCCCTTCCACCTCAGCTCAAGTTAAACCCTCTGAGGTCTTTTCCTGTTCGAAGCTGTCCTAGAAACCTTGTTGCTTGTTGGTATAAACTGTTAGGATGAAGTGTGGACACAGTATGATCTGTCTTATTTGAAATGCAAGGAATGGACAGAAGAGTTTGAATGAGCTTTGGGAAAATGATATGAATTTTTTTTTTTGGTCTTTTTAGGGCTATACTCGCAGCATATGGAGGTTCACAGGCTAGGGGTCTAATTGGAGCTGTAACTGCCGGCCTACACCACAGCCACAGCAACAGGGGATCCGAGCCGTGTCTGTGACCTACACCACAACTCACGACAACACCGGATCCTTAACCCTTAACCCTTAACCCACTGAGCGAGGCCAGGGATCGAACCCGAGTCCTCATGGATGCTAGTCAGATTCATTAGCTGCTGAGCCACGACAGGAACACCTGTTATAAATTATCTTACATCGCCTTTTTTTCTGTCTCTGGAAAAGTACATTGCTCTTATTTTCTATGTGTTATTTAGTCACAGGAAAGCATACTTTAGGGAGGTAATTGCCTAGATTGTTATTGCCTCTGTTGCCAAATATCTCATTCAGAATGAATGTCTCAATACCAAGCACTACCAGAGAACAGGAAGCCATGAATCATATCAAGTGTTCTGGAACAACCTGGGCATTATATACTAGTTTACAGTCCCCTTTCTCCCTGATTCTAACCAAGAATGCCTATGCAAATAATTAACAGCAACACAGAGATTCTGGTCCAACTTGTGTCCAAGTGAGCAGCAATGTCCTATCCAGGGCGTCTCCATGTCAGAGTTTGAATTTTAACTTCCAAAGCACACACTGGTTGTGCTTTGAACACATTTAGCGTCTCCATGCTTTACACAAATAAAATAGTGTTTTCAGGAGTTGAGTCTCTTTATTGTACAAACTGCAAAATCCAACTCTGACATTTCTTTAATAACAAGGAAGGAACTGTCATATACATGTGTGTATTTTCAAGGATCCATAGAAATTTTTCTTAAAATTCTAAGTTTCTAGAAATTATGGCTTAAAATCTTTAGTACTGAAAAATATTTTCAAACAATTGCAAATGATGCCATGTAACAAGGAATTAACAATTATCAAATTATTAACACAATTCTCTTAAAAAGTACCACCAGATAACAAATCTACAGTTTTGTGGGGGGTTTTTTTGTTGTTGTTGTCTTTTTAGGGCCGTACCCTCAGCATATAAAGGTTCCCAGGCTAGAGGTCTAACTGGAGCTACAGCTGCCAGCCTACACCACAGCCACAGCAACACAGAATCTGAGTCACGTGTGTGACCTACACCACAGCTCACAATAACACCGGATCCCCGACCCATTGAGGGAGGCCAGGGATCGAACCCACGTCGTCATGGATGCTAGCGGGTTTGTTAACCACTAAGCCACGATGGGAACTCCTACAGCTTTGTTTTGTTTTTTGCTTTTTTGTGTTTTAGGGCCACACCAGCGGTATACAGAAGTTCCCAGGCTAGCCTACACCACAGCCACAGCCATGCAGGATCCAAGCTGCATCTTCTACCTACACCACAGTTCATAGCAATGCTGTATCCTTAACCCACTCAACAGGGCCAGTGATTGAACCCACAGCCTCATGGATACTAGTTGTGTTCACTACCACTAAGCCACGACAGGAACTCCCAAATCTAAGTTTTATCATTCTTTTAACAGCCTGTGTGCTACCAAAGAAGGGTTCTATCAGCCAAATGTACCAGGTTAGAGTTCTTTTCTATTCACAAGAGACAGACACCCTCATGGTACAACTAGATATTTGCGCCAGAACTATGAGGTACCATTAGGCAAAATTCTACAAAGAATCTTCTAATTCTCCCATCTTTTCCCAAAACACCTCTCTGGGAGTGAGCCTCCTTCCCTGCCACAACTCCTGGACTGTCCTCTCTGGGCTCTACCTTCTCATCCTCTAAGCTCTTTCTTTCCTCAACCTCCATCCCAAACAACTCAACTCTTCTCAGCTTCTACAGTTTGCATCCTGTCACCCATTACCTAACACAACCTCCATCTCTGGGTCCAACCTCCTCAGAAGACAGGATGGGGACAGTAAGCAGTGAAAGAGTACAGGTTAGTAGTCACACATCTCCATATGACTGTTTAAGAAAATTTTTTAGGAATTCTCTTTGTGTCTCCGAGGGTTAAGAACCCGACACAGTGTCCTTGAGGATGTAGGTTTGATCCCTGGCCTTGCTCAGTGGGATAAGGATCCGGCATTGCCATGAGCTGTGGTGTAGTTAAAAGATGTGGCTCAGATCTAGCATTGCCATGGCCGTGACGTAGGCCAGCAGCTACAGTTCCCTAGCCTGGGAACTTGCATATGCCGCAGGTGTGGCCCTAAAAATACCAAAAAAAAAAAATTTTTTTTAACTGAAAAATCACTGACCTAACTCAAAAAAATTTTTTACAATGGACATTAAACCAAATGAAAATTAAGACAAACAATAAAATTCCTTTTTTTTTTTAAATTTTGCCCAGAAAATAAGCAATGGTATTTTTTGTTATTGTTTGGTTCTGCTTTATTTTCTGTTTAACTATATTGTGGATATAAGTCCTTTGTCAGATACATGTGTTGCTAATATCTTATCCCAGTTTGTAAAAATCATGTTCTCAAAGAATACGAAAAAAAAATTAACAACATATCAGGTTAAAAAAAGAAGAAATATAGAGGAAGGAATATGTGCAACATATTCCCAACTTTGTTTAAAGCATGTACCTAAGCAAAGAAAAAAGAATGATATAGGCAGTGAGGTAAGTTTCTTCCCCTACTTCAAACACATAGAAATCTTAGCTAAAACATAAGCTTTTAAAATTTGTCAATAGGCATCTGAGTCTGAGCAAGCCAAAGAAATCTCCTGGTCCCAGGAATGATGTGCGAAACCAAACAAAAGCAGGTGCACATTCACATCTCAAGAGACAGGATTTGACACCTCAGGCCTTAAAGAGCAGAAAGCTGGGAGTGGAAGAAAAAGTGGAAACCAAGAAGAGGCCATTCTCTGTGACGAGGGATGCTCATCATTGACTATGGATGGGAAAAAGGCACCCACGAGAAATCAGAACCCTCCATCCGCCCTGGGAGTGAGTATGGGGCTGTGTTCGCATCATCCAACCAGAGGAACCCAAGAAACGCCTGAAACCATATGGGTCTGGCAAAGGCTGAGGCAAAATTGCCCCATAGGAAGACCTCCATCCTCCGGAATGTGCACTGAATTTCAGCTGAAGAAAATGCTCTGTAGATGAGCTCACAGACAAAAATTACAAATTGTATGAGAACCATCACCGCAGAAGTAAGAGACTCCCAAACTGTGAATCACGAAAAAACTTTGAAATAAATATGTCTGAAATGTTCAGAGATAAAAGAAAGAATTTATTGATAAATAAAAAACAAACAAAAAACAGGACATAATCTTTAAAAAATATATTTCAAAAAAATGAATAGGAGATATTGCAGATAAAAATGATCACCGGAGCTATTTTGAGGGTGATGTGATGAGATTATGGATGGTTTAATTTTTTCCATGTAGCTGCATACTTTCTACAATGACCAAGTATTACTTTTATAATAGATAAGAGATGAAGAAAAGGAAGGAAAAAAGTAAAGATTCACATTTAACCACTCCTACATGACAGTTAAAAAGAATCTTGGAAAATGCAGGGGATAAACTTCGATGTACTACTAGAATAAATCCAAACTGGTATCTACTGGAATACCCCTTCAACCTAGCCAAATCCACATCATCAGATATACCCCCGCCCACGTCGCGTGCTCCAAATACACAGAGCACATCCTCGGATCCTGTACTTGTTAGTTCTTCCTTAATACCAACCCTCTACACATATCCTTTCCCTAGAATTCCCTTCATCCTTTCTTCACTTTGCGAATTCTTAGTGATCATTCGTGATCCGAGTGCAAACCACTCCCCCCGTGGAGTCTTCCTCACTGGGCACCTGTGTCCCTCAGTAATGCCAAAGAAAGTCATTCAACACTCTGCCTAGTGCTATCAGCACACTGTATTTTCTGTCCATCCTACCTCCATCAGGGACTTTGCACTTTGGGATGTGAGACACAATTGTCCTCAGATGATCTCTGAATACTGACTAACACATTGCTTTATACATATTGGGTGCTCATTGAAAATCTGTGAATGCCAGTGCAAAAAAACCATTAAAATTCTACCAAAATCAACTCAGGGGAATCATCTGCTTGGTGTAGTTTTTCTCCCTTAGCCTAAGAGAAGTGAACTGAACTCATCTACCCATGTTTGCTTACACCCTCTTGAACAATTGCCATCACAAATACTAAGGGCCAGGCCTTTTATTTTTCTGGCCTTGTACTGTTTCCTATCTCTGACACACCATGTATGTAATCACACTCATTTTTATCTCCCTTATTCTATAAGACTCTCCCAGGTGATTTTCACAATTGCCTTAAATTATTTTCAATGAGCATTCAGTAGCATACGTGGCTTTTCTAGGCTTTTTTGGGCACTGGAAATACAAGTGGAAAGAGTAACATGAAATGACTCTCAAGGAAATTGTGACTGCTCGGTGTTCAACACCATGTTAAGCATCACAGGAGAGATAAATCAGCCAGTATCTGTGTGTTTTGGGTATTATTTGTTTCTTAAACATTCATTAGAAGCCATCTAAGCCTGGAGTTTTCTTTGTGGAAAGGTTTTTAACTAAAAATTCAATTTCTTTAATAGATATAGGGCTATTCATTATCTATCTCATCTTGAGTAAGGTTTGGAATCAGTTTCATTCATGTAATTAAATGTATTGGTATGAAGTTGTTCAAAATATTTCATTATTTTCTTTTAAATGTCTACAGAGTCTGTGGTGATGGTACCTCTCTCATTTCTCAAATTGATTTCTTTTTCCAATCAGTCTGGCTAGATGTTTACTAATTTTATTGATCATCTCAAAAAATTGCTTTCGGTTTCACTGATTTTTCTGTATAGTTTTTGTTTTCTGTCTCGTTGATTTGTGCTCTGATCATTTTTACTTTGCTTTTTGGTTTACTTTGCTCTTCTTTTTCTAGCTTCTCAAGGAAGAAAGTGAAGTCACTGATTTTAGATATTTCTTCTTTTCAAATAAATTGCATTTAAGTTGCCATTTACTGCAATAACTCCCCCTTAGGTATTTGCTTTAGTACATTTTGATATGCTATATTTTCATTCAGTTCAAAACACTTAATTTCCCTTTAAATTTCTTCTTTCGTCCCTGTGTTAAGATGTGTGTAGTAAGAAGAACTTGGTTTCCAAATATTTGTGGCTTTCCCTAATTTATTTATAATTTAATTCCATTGTGGTGAGAAAACACACTTTATTTGACTTGAGTCTATTTACATTTATTAAGACTTATTTTAAGGCCCAGATTTTGATGTAATCTGGTAGTCTGTGTGTGCCTTAAAAGAAAGTATATTCTGCTGCTATTGGCTATCGAGGTCTATAAATATCAATAAGGTCACGCTGGATGATAGCGTTGTTTAATTCTTCTATATCCTTGCTGAATTCTACCTACTGCTTCTACTCAACAAAAAACTTCAACTATAATTGTAGATCTATTTCTCACTGAAGTTCTATCAAGTTTTCCTTCATTTATTTTAAAGATCTGATATTAGGTACAAAAATATGAATTGACCTCTTTCTCATTACGAAATGAACTCCTTTACCCCTAGAAACTAAGTCTCTCATTTTGCTATTAGTCCCATGTTTTCTTTGTTTCCTTTCTTCCTCTTTTTCTTTCTTCTTTCAGATTACTCAGATACTTAAAATGCCATTTTATTTCTTTTCTTGGCTTATTGGTTATAACTCATATTTTAGCGGTTGTTTTAGGGTTTATCTATCTTTAACTTACCACTGCTTATCTTTATACCATTTCTTACATAAGGATGTTACAATGATATACTTCCACTTTTCCCCTCCCATCTTTATGCTATTTTGTCATACATTTACACATATTGTGAATCCAATATGACATTATATTTTTAAAAATATTTTGATAGTAAGAAAACAATCTTATGTGTTTACATATATAGTACCATTTCTGGTCTCTTCATCCCTTTGGGTAGATTTATATTTCCATACGGTATCATTTTCCTTCTGCATGAAGGACTTACTATAACATTTCTTACAGTGTGGATCTGCTGGTGATAATTTTTTTCACTTTTCACATTTCTGAAATATATTTTTGCTAGGTGTAGAATTCTAAATTAGCACTTTTTTTTTCAGTGTTTTAATGATGTTCCTCCACTGTCTCGTGTATTTTTCTCACAAGAAATTTACATCATCTTTTATCTTTATTCTTCTATAAGATAATATGTCTTTTTTTCCTTTGGCTTAAGATCTTTATCACTGCTTTTAAACATTTAATTATATTGGAGTTCCCATCGTGGCGCAGTGGAAATGAATCCATCCAACTAGGAACCATGAGGCTTCGGGTTTGATCCCTGTCGCTGCTCAGTGGGTTAAGGATCTGGCATTGCCATGAGCTGTGGTGTAGGTCACAGACACAGCTCGGATCTGTCATTGTGGTGGCTGTGGTGTAGGCCAGCAGCTACAGCTCCAATTCGACCCCTAGCCTGGGAACCTCCATATGCCACGGGTGTGGCCCTAAAAAAAAGACAAAATAATAATAATAGAATAAAAATTTAATTATAATATGCTTTGATATAATTTTCCCCGTGAATCTTTTGCTTGGGTTAAATGACCTTCTTGCATCTGGAAGTTTATACTTTTCATCAAATCTGGAAATTTTAAACCATGATTTCTTCAAATATTTTTCTTTCATTTGTTGATGGACATTGGGTTTCTTCTACCTTTTAGCTACTTAATGAATGTAGCAATAAACATGGCTGTGCAAATGTATCTGTTTCAGATACTGCTTTGAAATCTCTTCAGTACACACCCAGAAGTGGTACTGAGGGATTATATGATTTTTTTTTTTTTTGTCTTTTTAGGGCCATACCCACAGCACATGGAAGTTCCCAAGTTCCCAGGCTAGGGGTGGAACTGGAGCTGTAGCCACCCAGCTTACGCCACAGTCATAGCAACACCAGATCCAAGCCATGTTTGTGACCTACACCACAGCTCATGGCAACGCTGCCTCCTTAACCCACTGAGAGAGGCCAGGGATTGAATCTGGTCTTCATGGATGCTAGTCAGATTCGTTTCCACTGAGCCACGACAGGAACTACCTGAGGGATCATATAATTCTATTTTTTACTTTTTGAGGAACCATACTGTTTTCCACAATGGGTGCACCACTTTACATTCCCACCAATAGTGCACAAAGGTTCCAATTTCATCATTTCCATGCCAATACCTGTTATTTCCTGTTCCTTTGATATTGGAACCTATTGAGTGTGAAGTGATAGCTCACTGTGGGTTTGATTTGCATTTCTTTTAGGATTAGTGATGCTCAACATCTTTTCATATGCTTATTGGCCACATATATATAGACTTTGGAGAAGTGTTGATGCAAGTCTTTTGCTCATTTTTTAACAGCATTTTATAGGCATACCTCATTTCATTATACTTTGCTTTAATGCCCTTCACAGATACTGCAATTTTTACACATTTAAGATTTGTGGCAACCCTGCATTTTGTCAGATGATGGTTAGCAATTTTTAGGAACAGAGTAGTTTTTAATTATGCCTTTTTGGACATAATGCTATTGCACACTTAATAAACTACAGCATAGTATACACGTAACTTTTACACGCACCGAGAAACCAAAAAATTCATATGACTTACTTATTACAATATTTGCTTTCTTGTGGTGATCTGGAACCAAAACTGCAATATCTCTGGTTTTTGTTGTTGAGTTGTGAAGTTCCCTATATATTCTGGATATTACCTTTTATCAGCTATATCATTTGCAAATACCTTCTCCCATTCCATACATTGGTTTTTCTGATGTTTCCTTTGATGTACAGAAGTTTTCAAGTTTGACATAATCCCATCCGTCTACTTTTGTTTTTGTTTGCCATATCCAAGAAACCATTACCAAATGCAATGTCATAAAGCTTCCCCTCTATGTTTTTTTCTAGGAATTTTACAGTTTTAGTTACTACTTTCAAGTTTTTGATCAATTTTATTACTTTTTGTATATGGTATAACGTAAGAGTCCAACTTCATTCTTTTGTATGCAGTTATCCAACTTTCCCAACACCATTTATTGAACGAACTGTCTTTTCCCCATTGAGTAGTCTTGGATTCCTGTCAAAAACCATTTGGCCATATACACAAGAGTTTACTTCTAGGTTCTCTATTCTGTTCCATCACAATACCATCTTGATTATTGTTGCTTTGTAGTAAGGTTTGAAATCAGGAAGTGTGAGGCATCTGACTTTGTCCTTTTTCAAGATTGTTTTGGCTACTAGTAGTATCCATTGAGATCACACTTGAATTTTTTTTCTATTTCAGCAGAAATTTCCCTAAAACTATTTTATTTATTTATTTATTTATTTATTTTTGTCTTTTTGCCATTTCTAGGGCCGCTCCCGCGGCATATGGAGGTTCCCAGGCTAGGGGTTGAATCGGAGCTGTAGCCTCCGGCCTACGCCAGAGCCACAGCAACGAGGGATCCGAGCCGCGTCTGCAACCTACACCACAGCTCACGGCAACGGCGGATCGTTAACCCACTGAGCAAGGGCAGGGACCGAACCCGCAACCTCATGGTTCCTAGTCGGATTCGTTAACCACTGCGGCACGACGGGAACTCCAAACTACTCTTTTTTTGATGTTGTTGCTTTTTAGGGCCACATGTGCAGCACATGGAAGTTCCCAGGCTAGGGTTCAAATCAGAACTGCAGCTGCCGGCCTATGCCACAGCCACAGCAACACAGGATCAGAGCAGCATCTGCAACCTACACCACGGCTCACAGTAATGCTGGCTCCTTAACCGACCTCAGGGATCAAACCCGCATCCTCATGGATACTAGTCGGGTTTGTTACCATTGAGCCACAACAGGAACTCCTCCCTATAACTACTCTTGATCATTGTCCTCAGATGCAGTTAAATTACTTGGAAAGAGTTTGACCCTTTGGGGTCTTATTTTTAAGCTCTGTTAGGTAGGGCAGAGCAAAGCAGTCTCAGGCTGTGGTTCTCAGCAGGAGATGATTATGCTGCCAGAGGACCCCAGAGGACATCTGGCACTATCTAGAGACATTTCTGAGTATCACGAGTGAAGAAGTGTTTCAGGCAGCTAATGTGTTGAGGTCAGAGATGCTGCTAAACACCACACAATGCACAGAAAAACCCCTTATAACAAAGAGTTATCCAGTCCAAAATCTCCAGGAGTTCCCGTCGTGGCGCAGTGGTTAATGAATCCAGCTAGGAGCTATGAGGTTGCAGGTTCGACCCCTGGCCTCGCTCAGTGGGTTAAGGATCTGGCATTGCTGTGAGCTGCGGTGTAGGTCACAGATGCGGCTGGGATCCCGCGTTGCTATGGCTCTGGCATAGGCCGGTGGCTACAGCTCCAATTAGACCCCTAGCCTAGGAACCTCCATATGCTGTGGGTGCAGCCCTACAAAGCAAAAAAAAAAAAAAAAAAAAAATTCTCTGTGGTGCTAAGGCTGAGAAACCACACTGTAGGGGCTAATTATTTCCCACTATTGATACTGAGGCAAGATGTTTGTGAGTATTCTACCTAGAACCCTGTAAATATTCCAGATTTTCAGTCTGGCCGATGGGAACAGGTACTATTCCTGGCTTAGTCTGAGTGCCTAGCATTTTTCTCATTTATTCTTTCAGGTGGTTCTTTCCTAGGCTTTCAGGTAGTTTACACACACACACACACACACACACACACACACACACCCCAGAACCTTGTGAATACTTGAGGGGGACCCTCTGCAGCTCTGTGGAGTTCTCTCTGTGTAATTCTCTTTTTTCCAGGACTTTGTACTGTGAACTCTAGCTGCCCATGTCTCCCCACCTTCTCAGCTCTGAAGAGCTTCAATACTTTTCAGCCCCTCCTTGATCTGCAGCCTGAAAACTCTCTCAAGACTATAAACATGGCAATCATAGGGCTCACTCTATTTATTTCTCATCTCTCAAAGATCACTGTCCTTTTCTGCCTGATTTCCAGTACTTCAGAAAAGCATTTCATATATATTGTCCAATTTGTCCTTTGGTTTTTTGGTTGTTTCAGGCAGGTGGGCAAATTGAGTCCATGGTATGCCATCTTGGTCAGAAGCAAACATTTAAATCATATGTTTTATATTTATAAATTAGAAAGTATTTCATACACAGTAGAAAAATCTAAATCAACTGCAATACTTGCAAAATGGGGAGTATCCACAGTGGCTCAGCAGAAATGAATCTGAGTAGTATCCATGAGGACGCAGGTTTGATCCCTGACCTCGTTCAGCGGGTTAAGGATCTGGCGTTGCTGTAAGCTGTAGTGTAGGCCACAGATTAGGCTCAGATCCCACACTGCTGTGGCTATGACGTAGGCTAAGGGCTACAGCTCCAATTTGATCCTTAGCCTGGGACCCTCCCTATGCTGCAGGAGTGGCCCTGAAAAGACCAAAAAAAAAAAAAAAAATTGCAAAAAAGGTATTTTTCTGGACTCTTTTAATTTAAAAGTATTCATTTATAGGAGTTCCCACAGCGGCTCAGAGGTTAACAAACCCGACTAGTAACCATGAGGTTGTGGGATCGATCCCTGGCCTTACTCAGTGGGTTAAGGATCCAGTGTTGCTGTGAGCTGTGGTGTAGATCGTAGACATGGCTCGGATCCCGAGTTGCTATGGCTGTGGTGTAGGCCAGCACCTACAGCTCCAATTCAACCCCTAGCCTGGGAACCTCCATATGCTGCAGATGCTGCCCTCAAAAGACAAAAAAAAAAAAATCATTTAAATATACATACCTAGTTACTATATAATTTTTAATGAAGTTATGCCATAGATTTTAGACATTATTTTTAATAGCTACCAAAAAGGGGAAAGGCAAGTGACAGCAGTGACCAAACATCCTAAACTCATCAGGTTGCGAGACATAAAACTGATGTTAACACCCCATGCTGGTGAGGATGTAAGAGAGCAGGAGCTCTTGCTGCTACACTGCTCTCCAAAGTGGTACATGTGAAAGAGGTGAAGACATGTATATTCTATGACCCACCGTTCCTCGTCCAGTAACTCATCCCAGAGAAATGCTTGTACAAACAAACCAAAATCCAGGTAAAATACAGCACCATTTATAGTATCAAAAATAATTGGAAACAACCTGAATGTCCATCATCAGAAAACTAGATAATTAAGAACATTTATTTAGTGAAATTCTCCACAACAGTTAAATGAAGTAGGTGTCTGTATTAATAATAAAAAATCTTGGATGTATATGTTAAATGAGAAAAGTATTAGCGGATATCTGTAAAAATGTTAGAGCACTTAAAATAGCACTTTATGGGATCCCCTGGTGGCCTACTGATTAAGAACTCGGCATTGTCACTGCTGTGGCTCAGGTTACTGCTGTGGCTTGGGTTTGATTCCCTGGCCTGGGTGCTTCTGTATGCTGGAGTGCAGCCAAAATCAAAATTAAAATAACATTGTGCTTTATATTAGTAATGGAAAGTGTTAATGGAAAACTGTAGTAAGATAAATGGAAAAAATACTTAACACATGCTAATTTCAGGTGAGGAAAGGGATTAAAATGGGGAGGGGCCTTCAATCATATCATTAATGTTTTACTTACAGAAAATAAAAAGCTGATACCTAAAATAAATTGGCAAATTGCTGATATTTCTGAAATCTGAGAGAAAATATGAGGTATATAATATATTTCACTATTCTTCTGCATGTTTCATTATTTTATAATTAAAAATATGAAAGAAAGTTTAAACAGAATAATATTACATTAGGAGATATCCTACAACTATATACAATGGTCCTTCTTTCTATAAGGCATTTTATTTAACCATCCTCTTGATTTGGTTTTAAGAAAATACAGCAAGAAAACCTGCTTTATTTTATTTTTTGGGGAACTGACTTAATTTTTAAAATTTATTTTATTGAACTATCATTGATTTACAGTGTTGTATTAATTTCTCCTGTATGGCGAAGTGATTCAGTTAAACATATTTTAACTATTTAACTGAATCACTTTAACTGAAACACACAATCTTTTTCATATTCTTTATATTAAGGTTTATGACAGGATATTGAATATAGTTCCATGTGCTATTCAGCAGGACCTTGTTTTTCCATTTTATATATAAATCTTAGCAAACTCCCAATCCATCCCTCCCCCTCAGCAAGCACAAGTCTGTTCTCTATGTCCATGAGCCTGAGAAAGCCTGTTTTTTGAATTTTTTTTTTTTTTTTTTTTTTTTTTTTTTTTTTTTTTTTGCTTTTTATGGCTACACCCACAGCATATGGAGGTTCTCAGGCTAGGGGTCTAATCAGCTACACCTGCCAGCCTACACCACAGCCATAGCAATGCCAGATCCAAGCCGCATCTCTAACCTACACCACAGTTCACAGTAGCATTGGATCCTTAACCCACTGAGTGAGGTCAGGGATCAAATCCGCAACCTCATGTTCCTAGTCAGATTCGTTTCCGCTGCACCACGACAGGAACTCCAAGAAAGCCTGTTTTTAAAACAAATTATGTAGCAACTCCCCTACATTAACATTTCAACTTGTGATTACAGAAGAAAAGCTTAAGAGTGTCAGGGTTTGTTCTTAAGCTTAAATAAAGAGCACTTGGAATGAAAAGCTAAATAATGAATGGGGGTTATAACAGCAGACCTGCCTGGACACAGGAATGCACAAACATGGAATTAATAAGACTTTTTTTTTTTTTTTTTTGCTTTTTAGGCCTGCACTTGTGGCACAGGGAGGTTCCCAGGCTAGGGGTCAAATCAGAGCTACAGCTGCCGGCCTACACCACAGCCACAGCAACACCGGATCCTTAATCCGCTGAGCAAGGCCAGGGATCAAACCCACAACCTCATGGTTCCTCGTTGGATTTGTTTCCGCTGCACCACAACGGGAACTCCAGGACAATTTTTTTTACAGTTGATAGTCTGCACAGGTGAAGAGAATCTACAGTGTGCAAGGCACTTGATATAAATTATTTCTAATCCTTAAAACAACCCCCCTAGAAGTAGGTTACATCTATTTTTAGTGATAAAGAAACTCAAGTTCACTAAGGTTAAGTAACTTGCCTAATACCACTCAGCTGGTGAGCACTAGAATCATATAATTCAAACAATGGTGTCAAGGTCCACGTTTCCACTACTCCATAAAAGGCTGGGCCCTGGAAGGTATTCTGGACCTGCCCCAAGGGAATTTAATCATTCTGCTTACATAGTCTGACCCTACCCAACTTTTGCAATCCTAGGCATTTTTACTTAATTTCAGTATCTTAAAGTAACTTCGACTGATCCAATGTGTTTTGTGTGTTTTAATGTTATGGGTTTTTCCTGTAAGTTGTTTATCCAATGAGTATAAGGGTCCTGGGCACAATCCCTAGAGATTTTATTCTTAGCCAATAATAATGACCTAAACTTTGTGAAAGAAAAAATAAGAACTCATTCTTCATAGTGGCCCAAAACCAAAGATGAAGGAATGTGTGCCATTTTCAACAGAACTAAGTCTCACACCTAAGTGCTTTCTAACTTTGCCATATGTTATGATGACATTCGATGCTCACATCAATCCAAAGTTAAGGAGAACTGAAAGTAATAATAATTATTATATATACATATACATACACTATAATAGTATTATCTGTTTCCTCACAATATTTTATTCTCATTTCATCTATGAGGAAAAGGACTCAGAGAGGTTAACCTACACAGCCTAGATCATCTGCTGATAAGTGTCAAAGCTGGTACTATTTTCCATGTGCCTGAGTCCTAGCCCCACGTGCCTTTCAAACACCACACTGCCCCCAAATGTCCAAGACCAATAAAGATATGAACCAGGTTGTCAAAGAAGTCAAAGAATCCTCTTTTCACATGATATTTAAAGAAGAAATCTGAGTCTCTTTTATGTAGACAATGAAATTAGATAACAGCATAGAGGTTTACAAAACAATCCTATATGTAGTTCTTTTTACTTCTCAATTCTCATCTCATCCCAAATCCTCAAAAACGTATTACTTTTCTATAATAAGTAAAAAATTTTACTTTTTTTTTCTTTTTTTTTTTAATTTTCCCACTGTACAGCAGGGGGTCAGGTTATCCTTACATGTATACATTACAATTACATTTTTCCCCCAGCAAATTTTACTTTTTATATTCAAGAATGATCATCCATAAGCAAGATAATGTCAGGAGCATGTAAGTTAGCAGGACTAAAGCATGGCATTTTCAAGGGAATGGTATTAAGTATGAAGTATTGCTAATTTTCTAATTTTATTTTATTTATTTATTTATTTATTTTTGTCTTTTTGCCTTTTCTAGGGCCACTCCCACAGCATATGGAGATTCCCAGGCTAGGGGTCTAATCAAAGATGTAGCCACTGGCCTACGCCAGAGTCACAGCAACGAGGGATCCGAGCCATGTCTGCAACCTACACCCTACAGTTCACAGCAATGCCAGACCCTTAACCCACTGAGCAAGGCCAGGGATCAAACCCGCAACCTCATGGCTCCTAGTCGGATTCGTTAACCACTGCACCACGATGGGAACTCCAGCTAATTTTCTAATTTTAATTTTAATGTCATGACATTCAGTACAGAGATGGAAACATCAAAAGTGATGAAAATTAGGTTAGAAAGTAAATATAAATTTAGGTGAATAAGTTACATCTAAAATGCCTATATTTCCCCTGTGGCACTGATTCTTAAAGGTCCTTCGATTTTTAGACTTTTTGATAAAAGGCTACAGGCCCTCTGCCCAGAAAAATGCACATATGACTTCAGAGAGTTTATAGATGCACGCTTCACCCAAAAGCTCATTCAGGGACCTTCTAGAAGTCTATAGGCTCCAGGTTAAGAAAGAACCCTGCCTCCAGGTTTTCCTAAAACATTCCCTTGGGAAGAAAACATTTGAAAATAATTTCTTAGAGAACATGTTCTCAACAGCATTCTTCAACACTTTCAGTGAAAAACAATCATTTAATCAGCAAAGCTTGTTGGTATAAAACTGAGTCAACAATGTGCCTCATAAAAGGCAAACATGTACACATATAACCATGATTCACATCTATTGATTAAAATGTACCAATAGAACCATGTGGGAGGAAAAAAAGAGGAAGCAAATATTTCAAATACAGGTCTGACAAAGATCTTCCTGAGGCGTAATGTTGAAGTTGGATGGGTCCTGAAGAGTTAAGAGGACTGTTAAAGTCATGGTTTGGGTATCATAGATATTTCTAAAATCTTGGCTTAAAAAGCATCTCCTCATATATTATCCATGTTTCTGAAGAGCATTCCCTATAGAAACAACGTCCAAGTAGTGAGAGTAAGTTAACAAGCATGTATCAGTACAAAAAAAAGGAGGTGGGGGGAGTAGTTCCCATTGTGATTGTGGCGCAGCAGAAATGAATCCGACTAGTATCCATGAGGATGCAGGTTCAATCCCTGGCCTCGCTTAGTGGTGAGGGATCTGTGAGCTGTGGTACAAGTTGCAAGTGCAGCTCAGATCCTGCAATGCTGTGGCTGTAGGACTGCAGCTACAATTCCGATTAGACCCCTAGGCTGGGAACTTCCATATGCTGCAGGTACAGCCCTAAAAAGCAAAAAAGAAAAAAAAAAAAAAATTCCCGGATAAAAACCTTTAAATTCATTTAATCCCACCACCTCTATTTATAGATGAGAAAACTGAGGCCAGTTGGCTCCTTAGAAGACAACAGGTCTGCACCACAGCACAAGAAATAAATATTGGGGAGAAATATTAGGAAACAAAATAAGATTTAGAAATATTTTACAGGAGTTCCTGTTGTGGCTCAGTGGTTAATGAATCCGACTGGGAGCCATGAGGTTATGGGTTCCATCCTTGGCCTCCCTCAGTGGGTTAGTGTTGCCGTGAGCTGTGGCATGGTTTGCAGACATGGCTCGGATCTGGCGTTGCTGTGGCTGTGGTGTAGGCCAGCAGCTACAGCTCCCGTTAGACCCTAGCCTGGAAACCTCCATATACCACAGGTGCGGCCCTAGAAGAGACCAAAAAAAAAAAAAAAAAGAAATATTTTACATCACTCCTTTGATCACTGCCAGCATTTCTGATATCCTGGACTTTAGGATGCCTAATTGAAGGGAATATACACTGATATCCAACGTATCTTCACTAAATGGGCAAGCAGCTTTGAGTGATGCCTACAGAGGAAGTGGGGCCTGGAAATATACTAATCCCACAAGCATCAGAAAATGAAGAAGCTGACACCTCTGCTCCAAGCATAAGTCTTCACCAGCTACTTTAGAAAATAAAAGGGACAGATGTGACAAACTGGACATACAACTCACAATTATCAAGACTATGCAAAATACAGGTTAAAAAAATAAGTAAAATATAGTTTTACACTGTCATTGACAATAAACGGTGCCCTGTGTGCATATTGTATCATGAGATATGGAGTTTCCACCGTGGCTCAGCAGAAACAAATCCATCTAGGAACCATGAGGTTGCGAGTTCGATCCCGCCTTGCTCAGCGGGTTAAGGATCTGGCGTTGCCGTGAGCTGTGGTGTAGGTTGCAGACGCAGCTCAGATCTGGTGTTGCTGTGGCTGTGGTGTAGGCCGGCAGCTGTAGCTCCGATTTGACCCCTAGCCTGGGAACCTCCACATGCTGCAAGTGCGGCCCTAAAAAAAAAAAAAAAAAAAGGTGAGATACTAGTTAAGGGTATTAGAAAATCCTTGTAATTAATAATACATTTTTTAAAGATCACCTTATTCTATCAAATTTATTTTTAGAGAGGCTCTAGTGTATACAACATATACATTAAGCAGTACTTGACTATAATAATAAATTAAAAACATATACCTTGGAAGTGCTATGTACACAAACACACAAAGCTTTTTTACCAATGCAAGTAGAACAATGAAAAAAAGCCTAGAGGCCACAGCTCCAAGGAGAAAGAGCTCAACTTCTCTCCTCTGCTGGAATAGGTAAAGGTATAATTCTTCCCATCATTTGCTACTACTGATTAATGACAGAATCTCTTCTGTCCTACAAGACTGGGAACTGGCTTGGAAACATTTGGAAGGAAAGAGAAAGAAGGAACCCTTAAAGACCTCAGTTCTAAAGAGATATGTAATCAGAAAAGGCCAGTAAACTTTTATAATTCTTAAAGCAATTCAGGCCCAGGAATGCCAAGTATCAGAAATTGAAACCAGCCTTAAAAAAAAACAAAAAACAGGCTGTCAGGAGCTCCGCGGACTGTAGTCAGGAGTTTAAGATGTACACACCTGCAGTGCACACCTAACCCCAAGTGCTGCTCCCTTCTCCACAGGCTCCTATTACTGGGGGCCTTAGCAATAGGGCCTTTTACAGCACTGACAGTAAGTTGGTGTGTACATGGCCTTTTTAAATGTGGAGATAAGGCCACACCATTAGCAACATTTGTAGCTATGCAAAGTAACATAATAAGGGTAATCAAATATCATGCTTTGGGTGGTAAGCTGATCTAAACTGGGGATCATAAAGGAATGCTATCCCCCTCCTCTGGAAGAACACAATTGAGCATTTAGCTGGTCCATTATGAAAGGACTGGCTCAAGGGCACAGCCTTTGTTGGACTCCAGGCAAAATACAGGAAAGGGAACTCTGGCTCTTAAGAAAGCCTTAAAGGGTTGCTTTTTGTTGTTGTTGTTGGTATTTTAAAGAATTATGTGGAATCTGTCCATGGCACTCCATTTCCAGAGTTAATCAGTCATGATGTGTTGTTTCTCTAAGAACCACAGGGTAACACTATTCTGTGATGCCTACAAAGAAATGTAAATGGTTGACTGCTTCACAAAGCTGAGCAAGTTAAGTCTTAGCTTTCTATTTAGGTTGGAGAGCTCAGGTCACTGCACAAAGGAAATATACTTAACTTTTCAAAAGCTGGCTTCTTCTGAGAAAACGCAAAAGTCTTTCATTCTTTGGCAGGAAGACTTAGGCAAATTGCCAGCGGTATCAGTATCCAAGTTTCCTCGACATGTATCATTCAAGACCTTCTCAGCTTTACTCAGGCTGGGAACTGCTGATTTTCTGCTTTACTAAGAAAAGACCCTAAAGTGAAGCAGCTACAGATGCCAGGACTCTGTAGGGTAAAGATACATGGTTCTTCAGCCAACTCCAGAAACCATCAAAAACACTCACTGTGAAAGGCAACATGCTTTATTCATACAGAATTTATAGGAGACTCTTCCTAAAAGCCTTCAGCCTCTCTCCAAATTTAATGAAACACTGAAGAAAGGTTTTGAGCAAGAGCTTACCATCTCCAAGTACACTGTGGTACTTTAAAAATGTAGAAGAATAAAAATAATGCTAAAGAATTTATTTTGATTAAGATGTTTTCTTCTGACTCCAGATGGTTGGATATAACCCTGCCACAGCCCTAGCACCGGCAATATCCTTTCTCTAATACCATTTGTTTTATGTACATGCAGAATCCTTTTAGAGAAAGGAGAAGTTTTGCTTCTCCATGATTAAACTACACACTGGAAGTGATTTCATCAGACTGAAAGAATCAGGCTTTGAAGCAATAATACATATACACTCTAGATGACATCAAAAGAGTATGTTCAGTCAGTTTACCATTTTCCTAAAATTTTATATAATTCTTAAAGGGATAATTAGAGCCAAAATGAAAAGTACGAATTCACTTTTTTAATCCAACCCTGAATAAACGAAAGCAGTCCTTCCTTACCTAACAAGTATTGCTAAAGAAAGAGTGTTTTAAGATAGAAAAATAAAGAGAATTAAAAATTATGTTACCTTGGTCACTATTTGCATTGATTACACAAAGCTACCTAAACTCCTAAAGCAAAAACACACTAAAAGAAACATAAAACCAAAAACATGAGCGGCTTTATCTCAATTTAACAATCACATTTTTTCAAAGCAGCTCTAGAATCTGAGGCTGTATTATTGCTATTAACATAGAGAAAATTTTGCATACCTGCTTCTGTTGATGTTATCACCTGAGATTTGGAGGTCCAGGAAAATAATTCAGAAGATTCAAAATTCAGTCTCTCTAAGCTATGTCTATTCTCAAATAATTTCTGTCAAAGTCACTGTCTGACCAAAGCAACTAACTCCACACTTGGTGTTCTGTCTACCACCACAGATTTTAATCTCAAAAGAACTTGGTCTCAGGTAGAAAGGCCAATTTGCAATGGGTGTGGTTTGGAACTATAAAAAAGTCAAGGGGCAAAAATGTAGACGCCATCATCTTATCTGTTTGATTATGACTGCAGTGCCTAAGACATACTAGGATATTATACACACACACACACACACACACACACACACACACGGACATATATACATATTCCAGGATATTCACCATTTTAGATTCCACTCAAACAAGTCTTCTTCCTATGGAATGGGACGGCCTGCCCTGTGAGGACTTATGTTAATTTTATAAATATTCCTTTGCCATTTTATTTTCGAAATGGCAATTTTGTTTGCACCATGTAAAAAAAAATTATTAAGCAATTATGTATACATTGAGATTCCTAAAATGATCAGGAAATTGTCTTAAATTTTAAAAACCAAAACAACAACAACAAAAACCTTACGCCCTACTGCATTTAAAAAAAAAGGACCCGGACTAATTTCCACCAAATGTACAAAATTATCTTTGAATAGTAACTAGAAACATTAAAGAGAATTATAAAGAAAGTGCCCTCAAGGGTTAGAGTCCAATTCTATCTTTTAAGTGAAGTAAGATTCACTTATAAAGTCTATAATCTATTTTCACTGAATGAGTAGTTCTCTGAAGAGGAAGTCTGAAACAACTTTTATGATGACTCCATAAAAGTAAAGAATGGCTGTTACAAAACTGTTTCAAAAGTGAAAGAAAAAGTTGAGTGTGTTATGTTACAAGCCAGTTTTAAAAAGAAAGTACATACTGCAGGATTCCAGCTATATGAAATACTAGAAAATGCAAACTAATCCATGGTAATAGAAGGTAGGTCAGTGGTTACCTGGAATAGAGGCAAAAGGACGAATGGACTGGAAAAAGATCTGAGGAAACTTTGAGAAGTTATGAAAACGTTCTGCATCTTGATTGTGGTGATGGTTGTAAATACTCTGCCAAATTGCATCAATGTCCACTTTAAATGGGAATGGCCTATCATACCTAACTTATACCTCAACAACTGTTAAAAATATACATACGTGTTTAAATATTTAAAAAGCACCTGAAGGAGTTCCCGTCATGGCGCAGTGGTTAACAAATCCGACTACGAACCATGAGGTTGCGGGTTCGATCCCTGGCCTTGCTCAGTGGGTTAACCATCCCGGCGTTGCCGTAAGCTGTGGTGTAGGTCGCAGATGTGGCTTGGATCCCGTGTTGCTGTGGCTCTGGCGTAGGCTGGCAGCTACAGCTCCGGTTAGACCCCTAGCCTGGGAACCTCCATATGCCGCAGGAGTGGCCCAAGAAATGGCAAAAAGACTAAAAAAAATAAAATTAAATTTAAAAAATTAAAAAATAATAAAATAAAATAAAAAGCACCTGAAGAAGGCTTCCCCTTTCTCCATATGGCCACAGGATGGTAGAACTAGGTCCATTAAGTAGAAATACCAACATCTGTATGAACATAAAAGTGGTCCAGAGCCAACGTGGGCTACTTCTAGAACGCTGAGGTTCTCTTCACTGGGCCTGCTCCAGCACAAACTCAAGCACCTTTGGGGCAGATGATGTTGTTTTAGGGTTTCCTACATAGAACATTGGATGAAGTGACCACTAATCCTTCTTGCATTGAAAATTACATTATTTCAAGGATAACCATTCACTGACAGTTGTTTGTGACCCTGTTGCTATGGTATGGAATTCTGCTAACCTCTGACTAAACCAAGTACCTGTCATGTCTGATTTCCCCCAAAGACTTCACTTCACAGGAGAGGTCAATTATCTGCCCAATGCATTCTTTGGAAAAAAAAAAAAAGGGAGTTCCCATCATGGTTCAGAGGTTAACAAACCCAACTAGTATGCATGAGGATGCAGGTTCCATCCCCGGCCTTGCTCAGTGGGTTAAGGATCTGACGTTGCCATGAGCTGTGGTGTAGGTCACAGATGTGGCTCCAATTTAGTGTTGCTGGGGCTGTGGCATAGGCCAGAGGCTACAGCTCCGATTCGACCTCTAGCCTGGGAACTTCCATATGCCGCCAGTGTGGTCCCAAAAAGACAAGACAAAAAAAAAAAAAAGCCTTAGAAAGACTGGAGGTGATATGCATTCTTTTCACCGTTTAAATTCAGCAACTGAAAAAAATGAGAAGATCCCATATTTTTTAGCACCTTGGAAAATGTTTCCTAGAATGAGTGGGTATCAAAACGTGTCCTAAATATGTACTAGCCCAGATAAAAGGGCAGAAAGTTAGAAGGGCAGACCAGCTAGTCAGAAAAGTACAAACAAAGCTGTGGAAACATGAGAGCATGGGGCATGGATGAGTAACGGAGAGCAAATATCCTGGCTGAACGAGTGTGCCTATTTCACATAATCATAACTTTTTTTTGTATTTCTTCTTTAAAAAATTGTATTGGAATATAGTTAACTCACAAAGTTGTGTTAGTCTCAGGGGTTATCAGTTATACATATACATATATACATTCCTTTTCAGATTCTTTTCCCAAATAAGCTACCACAGAGTACTGAGTAAATTTCCCTATGCTATACAGTAGGTCTCCACTACCCATCTTTTCCATATATAATTGTGTGTATATATCAATCCCAATACCATAATTTATCCCTCCCTCCCCCCACCCAATGGTTCCCCTTTGGTAAGCTTAAGTTGGGTTTCAAAATCTTTGAGTCTGTTTGTTTTGTAAGTTCTATTCCATCATTTCTATTAGATGCCACATATTACTGATCTCATAGGATATTTGGTTTTTCCACATGATCATAATTGTTTCCTGAGCCTAGATGACCAACAGGTACAATGTGCGTTACCTCCCTTTGTGACCCACAGAGACAAATGACATTGCAGCTGGGCTTGGCTGAACCAAAGTCCTGAAGCATCCTTTCCCAAACTACTTCTTTTTTGTCTTTTTAGGGCTGCACCCATGGTATATGGAAGTTCTCAGGCTAGAGGTCAAATCTGGAACTATAGCTGCCAGCCTACACAACCCCTGCAACTTGGGATCTGAGCCACATCTGTGACGAACACCACAGCTCACGGCAATGCCAGATCCGTAACCCACTGAGAGAGGCCAGGGATCAAACCCTTGTCCTCATGGATACTAGTCAGGTTCGTTACTGCTGAGCCACCATGGGAACTCCCCAAACTACTTCTTTTGGAACCTGGCGGTGCAATGATTTCAACTGAGAAAACTATCCAGTTCAGTTGCATTTTCTCACACACATAAACATTAATGCCTGAAGCCCCAGTGCAGTCTTATTTGTCAGCCAACGCAGATGATGTGTCTGTGACAGGCAGAATAATCTGCACCGCCCTCCCCAAGAGGCCCACAGCCTAATCACCAGAGTCTGTGACTTTGTTACCTTACATGGCCAAGGGGACTTGGCAGAGTGACTAAGGAGATCTAAGGGCCTTGGAAGAGGGCTGATTATCCTGGGGTTATCTAGACAGGCCCAACCTAATCACCTGAGTCCTTCTGAGCAGAGACTTTCCCTTGCTGGGGAGGAGAGATGAAACAGAAAGACGAGGAGAGACTTCAAAGTGTGAGAGGGGCAGGTGCTGGCTTTGAAGAAGGAGAAAAGAGATCACGAGCCAAGGACTACAGGTGGTCTTGGGAAACTAAGAATGACCTTCAGTTCACATTCGGCAGAAAATGGGGCCCTCAAGCCCACCACCTCAAAAAACCGAATTCTGTCAACACCCCAAATGAAGCTATGAAAAGGATCTTCCCTTAGAGCCTCCAGAGAGGAACACAGGCCTGCTGACACCTTAATTTTAGCCCAGGGAGACCCACGTAGGGCTTCCGACCTACAGAAACCTGTAACATAATAAACTTGTATTATTTAAGCCACTAAATGTGTGGTATACTGTTATGGGAGCAATAGAAAACTAATACAAGCTTAAATAGCTTTATTCTGCAAAGGATGTTCTTAATATCTTGGCCTTGGATTGCCCACAAGAGAGAGCAGTTATCAATTGGGAGAGGAAGAGTGTATTTGTGGGAAGGGACCAATGCTGGCTTTACAATTCTCCTTAAATAAATTTTCCCTCCAATAGGATAAACATACCCACATATTGGAAGTCAAGTATTGAGTTCAGCACCTTAAAGAGAAACATGCTACATACTCAAGATTCTACCAATAATGGTGAGTGCAAGTGCCTTTGTCTTAACCCTCCCTAATACACGGGGGCCAGGAGATCACTGCAGTGGACATTAAATGCTACCCAGCAATTAGGTGCGGTGGTTCTCACTTCACAAAGACAACCTGTGGAACTTCTATTAAATGCAGATTCCTGGATCTTATCCCCAAAGATGCTCATTCAGATTTTTTTTTTTTTTGGTCTATTGTCTTTTTAGGGCCGTACCTGAGGCATATGGAGGTACTCAGGCTAGGGGTTGAACCAGAGCTGTAGCTGTGGGCTTACACCACAGCCACAGCAACATAGGATTCGAGCCACATCTGCGACCTACACCACAGCTCACGGCAATGCTTGATCCTTAACCCACTGAGCAGGATCAGAGATTGAACTCGCATCCTCATGGATGCTAGCTGGCTTCATTAACCACCGAGCCACAACGGGAACTCCTCATTCAGAATTTAGAGTGGGCCATAGGAATCTGAATAGGATCAAAATGAGGAATTTCTGAATTCTGTTCCCTGATGAATGATTATTATTGCTGAAGCATTCTGCACTTCTCCCACCGGAGACCTCTGCTATTCTGACCAAGACCCCCAAATGCAGTTCTTATCAGGAGTAAGTCCAGGAGCTAGCCCCTCTAGTAGATCAGATAGTTATAGGTCTAGCTGTGATATGAACAAACCTGAATTTGATCCTGCTTTTACCTCTTAGTGAGGGAGTGTTTGGGGCAAGTCACTTAAGTTCACTGCACCTCGGTGTCCTCATTTGTATGAAAGGAATGGCCTACCTACCCATGGGGCCCTTGTGGCAGATTGAGCACAGTTCTTAGGAACAAGAAAGTATTCAGTTACCATGATTTTAACAACATCATAATTCCATTTCTGGATGAAGTCAAAGCAAAATATTTATAAGCATGGGTAATTTGAATTCTTTAGCAATTTTCATTCCTGTAACAGCACCTGGAAAGATTAAATATTTAATGGAAACAAGCTTCCACTCAAGACTGCATGGAATTGAGTGAGTTAACAAGATGTTGTGTTGTGGGGGAAAAATAAGGGAACTGTAATATCCACATCAGTATATGGATATGTATATACTGATATGCACATATCAGTACAGGTATACACCCAAGGAGGCATAATGTCATACCAAACCTCTAGAAGGGTTGGCTAAAGATAAAAGACATTTTCTCAAGCAGAAGCATTTAGGAAATGTATCTTCTTTTTTCACCTTAGAATATGAAATGCCAACTATATGGTGGTTTTTTTTTTTTTTTTGTCTTTTTGCTATTTCTTGGGCCGCTCCTGCGGCATGTGGAGGTTCCCAGGCTAGGGTTCGAATCAGAGCTGTAGCCGTCGGCCTACACCAGAGCCACAGCAACTCAGGATCCAAGCCACGTCTGCAACCTACACCACAGCTCACAGCAACGCCGGATCCTTAACCCACCGAGCAAGGGCGGGAATCGAACCCACAACCTCATGGTTCTAGTCGGACTCGTTAACCACTGAGCCATGACGGGAACTCCGCCAACTATATGGATTATTGAGACAAGTCATCACTGAGTATTTTAGTGACTGAGCAGGCTTCCATTCTGATTTGAAAACTCCTGAGGGTGAAACTGAATTTCCTGCTCAAGTTACAAAGCAAGTTAATTATTCTCAACTGCCAGGTGAATATGAAGGACATAAATAATCATGTCACTGAATAATAGACATAATTCAATCATGGGGAGAAGAAAAGATGCAAATAAAAAGCAAAAAGCAGTGCACCATTGAGTCCACGCTGATGACAGATGATTCTACCAAAAATGGCTTGTAGTTGAGGTCACAACCAGAGAAATAAATCAGAGATTAAAAACTAAATAAATAAAATAAAAAGAAATGATGAATTAACTGTAAAAAATAATGTTGAAGAAATATCTATTTTTTTTCTTTTATATCTTTTAGTATTCTTCTTCCCTCTGATTGTATTTATTCCTTCCTTCTTCCTTTTTCTCTCTTTCATCCTTATAGAAAAGGTGGGAAACATTAACAGATGAGAAAGGAGCATCTGAAAAAAAAAAAAAAAAACTTCATGTCCACACCTGCCATTCCTTCTCAGGCTATATAATCCTCTACTGATGGCAGGATTATCTGCTGGGGAAACCCATTCGTGGAATCTTTGTTTCCATGAAGACCTTTTTTTTTATGGCCCCATCTACTGCATACAGAATTTCCTGGGCCAGGGATTGAATTCCAGCTGTGGCTGTGGCAACGCTGGATCCTTTAATCCATTGCCCTGGGCTGGGGATAGAACCTGCACCTCTGCAGAGACCTGAGCCGCTACACTCAGATTCCCTTTTTTTTTTTTTTTTTTTTTGCTTTTTAGGGCTGCACACACAGCACATGGAGGTTCCCAGGCTAGGGGTCAAATTGGAGCTGTACCGCCGGCCTACACCACAGCCAACACAATGCGGGATCCGAGCCACATTTGCAACCTACACCACAGCTCATGGCAATGCAGGATCCTTAGCCCACTGAGAGAGGCCAGGGGTTGAACCCGCAACCTCATGGTTCCTAGTCGGATTCATTTCTGCTGCACCACGACGGGAACTCCTGAGGTCAGATTCTTAACTCACTGCACCACAGCGGGAACTGCACAAGGACCTACTGTTAGAGCAGCACTTCTGGCCTCTTTCTCTACAATACTTTCTCACTTGGTGCAAAGAAGGGAAACTGATGTCTCTCACTTGTGAGAGGGAAAGTGTCTTGGGTCCACTGAGCCACCTTCCTCCACTGCAATGATTCTCAAACTTTAACTGCAATAGAATCACAAAGAGGGCCACTTAAAACATAGATTCTTGAGCCCCACTCCCCAGAGTCTCTGATTCAGTTTGACTAGGTTGGAGACCACAAGTCTGCATTTCTAATAACTTTTAGGTAACACCAATGCTGGCTATCTGAGGACCACACTTTGAGAAACACTGCTCTATTGAATGGGGCTAAAGTGTTCCACATCACTGCCCTCACGTGGCTTGCCCCTTCCCTCTTTAGCAGTAGCCTGTCCTCAGGACATTAACTCTCCTCTGCCTCCATATGATAAGCAACCCGGAGGCAAGTGTGTAGCAGATTGGTCTGAGATGGGATGGGTAGAAGTTAAAATTCTCAGAGGAAAGGTATGAGGAAAACCATGTGGTTGCAGGCCCAGCCTGCAATCCTGGTCCAGCTCCACCAGGAGTAAATTTTATATTCTGAACTCTTTGGAAGAGACCTCTGTCATATCTCAATCAGTTCTGAGAATAAAGAGAACTGTCAGCCTCCTCAACCCAAGAGCATCCATAATAACAGTCATGGGAATGGCAGGGAATATGACCAGGAATTTCAAAGACTAGGGCCTCATTTTGGAAGCAGAGTGACCTTATCTTGTCTAAGCCATAAGGCTGAAGCCATATAACATCGATTGTACGTATAAGAAATAAAGGAATAATGTTCCTGCTCCTGAACATTATAGTTATCACCAAAGTGGTGGAAATGAAAGAAGATGATACAGGTCCTTCAGGAAATTCATCCTAGGTTACTTCCTTGAGTCAACCATCAACAACTGTCCAGACCAGGTTGGCTGGCTCAACCCGACACCTCCTCACCCAGAGCTAAGCAAAGCCCTCAGGCTGTCCTTCAGCACCCTGGACACCTCTCGGCCACCTCTTCTAGCCCTGCTTTCCATTCTTGGGCCCTGGCAATTCTGCTTCCGTGCCATGTTCTGCCCACCTACCCAGTTACTGCTGAGATGTGTTTGAATCTCAGTTCTCAGATGCCACCCTGGCTTCAAACCCTTGCCCCACCTCTGCTCAGCCCCACTCAGCTTCTGGAGTCCCCAGCTCGGTTCAACATCCCCAGCGCCTCCTTCTCCAGGAGGGAAATCTGGATAGCACAAAGTTTTTCTCAAGGACAGAAAAATCATTACACCACCTCATCAGCCAAATAGAAAAGAGAGAAGAGGGTGAAACCCACGCCAGGTCTTGCGTCCTATAACCCCCATGCTCCTGGAGCACCCATCTTAGGACTCTTGCAACTTCTTCTTCACCACATTAAGAGCCCCTCCTGGCTGCCAAAGAGACAAAATGTTACCGTGGGCCAAATTCTGCCTGGACACATGTCCTCTGTGGCTCATTGAGTGTGATCAAATTTCAGAGCAAATATATAAAAAATGAGGAGATTAACAGAAAATTCAGATTTCTATTTTCTCGTTTCAGATCAAAACACTTGGCAATACTGAGCCCACATTTCCACATGATAACACTGGGCTAGGCAAGTGACAGTCGTACCCTTTAGATAAGGGGTAAGCATTCAAGCTCACCACAATGCGGATGGTGCCTTGCCATCCCCATTCACGGCCTTTCTTCCACAGAGCATACATGAACCAACAAGAGCACACAAGTGCTACTGTCTGCCATGGTTAACTTTCTCAGATAACCCTAAAGTCAAATTAAAGTACTGCAATCTTGAGAGAAAGAAACATGTATTTTTTTCTCTTTGGCTGGCAGTTGCTTCCTTCCATTCTCGGTCATGAAGCCATAATTGCAGAAATCATGAACAAATGGGCAAGTGTTTACCCAAAGTGGCCCAGATTCATGGAGGGTGAAGAGAAGGAGAGAGGGTGAAGAGATCCAAAACAAAAAGGCACTCCCTTTTGGAACATATCTAGTTCCTTAAAAGATCATGACTCACTGAAAGCAAAAGTAGCCATATCCTGTGTTATTACAGGACAAAAATGCCATCATCTGAAGTAACCAGATGTAGGACTTTATGGCCCACTTAATTATAAATTATACATAAAGCAAATAAAAATGTATTGTTTTTGGAAGACCCTGTTACCTGATGGCCCTTTTTATTCAGCAATAAGCTCAACTACAGAAAAACTTACAGGAGAATTATTATCTAATTAGGAAACAATCACTGTGCAATAAAAGTGTACAAAGATCTTTTCTTGTCTCAAATCATCTGTTATTTGCATGCACAATGAACTGGTGGAAAGTGCTGCCAAATGAGTGCAGTGCCATAGTCAGAGACTAGCTGCAGAGTGGCACAAGTTTGGGTACCTTTGGAATTCCTGGCCTTTGCCCATAAGATTAAATGAGTGAGTCAGTGTCAAGGTAAGTATCTGATTTTCAAAATTTCTCCTTCTCTCTGTCTAAGGCCAGCACTTAAATGGGAGAATAAAATGTGTCCCTCCTTACGTCTCAGAAATTCCCCAAGACAAGAATGGATTTTGTAGTCCTGGTTCAACATAAAATTGGTCCAAAAGTAAATGAGGGAAATGTTAACTCATCCACTAGGAATCTCTCACAGGTTGTGTTCACTTGAGGTCTAACCTTTTCTACTGATCCAACTTAAGGGGCTAAGACTGTACCTCTAGTGGACTGGTCCACTAGAATGACTAACAACAATCCCACTGGAATATGATTTCCAAGTAATGAAGTGCTTCCACACAGTATATCACAAGCCAGAGAGTCTTTTATAAACTCTATATGCACATATAAAATATCTGTATTATGATTTTTGAGCCAGATAGGATCCACCATTCTTTTGTAACCAGGTGTAGCTATTACAACAGGGCAGGGCCACAGATACTACAATCCATTGTAAACTGTAAACAGATTGTAATCTATTGCCCTGCCCTGATTCTCAGTGATAATTTAGTTAGTTCAGGAAAGAGGAAGATCTCAGCAGTTTATCCTAGAGTCTGAGTTGGCTACCTATGCTCATGGACAAAAACAAGTTAAAATTTAATTAGTGAAAACTATTAGAATACTTGCTTCCTAAATGTTTCCTTTTGCTATATCACATGCTTGTTTCCTAGAAAAATAATTTTTTAATCTTTATTCACTGCTTCCCTTTTCTTCCATTACAATTCAAAAATGCAGTTGAACTACTTTCACGCATATATTTCAGTACCTAGCAAGGCATAATTTATCATTAGGAACGCTGACTAGAGTCAGAATTCTTGAGAACAAATTATAGACAATGCTTTCTCTTAGCTACATCACCTTGGGTGAGTCATTCTAGGTCTTGGTCTTCACAGGCCAAAAATGAAGATGATGATAATGATAATAATGCCAATGTCATACATTTGGGGGAAGACTAATTAAAATAAATAGCAAAGGGCCTAGAAAAGGGCCTGACACATAGTAAGTATCCAATGGATAATAGCCATTATCTTAAGTATTGGTCTTTCATGATGTTCATAGCATTAGTGGTCCTCAAAAGTGAGATAGTTGTGTACACACGTTATATTATGTGTATATATAGACATGCATATATGTATACATATAATACATATGGAGAGGAAAAGACAGAGAAATAATCTTAATTTGCAGAAACAACATTCACGAACAACTGATGAGAGACTTGTTTATTAAATAAAGGCCTTAGGGAGTTCCCTGATGGTCTAGTGGTTAAGACTCAGAACTTCTACCACTATGGCCTGGGTTCAATCCCTGACCTAGGAACTAAGATCCCACATTAAGCCGCTGCACACATGGCCAAAAATAATAATAACTAAAAATAAAGGCCTTGATTTAGTTAATTATATTTAAACACTGAACTTGAATAATTTAAGTTTAATCTAAATTAAATTTAATCTATCTGTGAGAAGAAAACCATACAGAACCTCACAACTAAATTCAAACCAGTTATATGGATTCTTTTTTAGAGACTGTTTTTTAAAAACAAAAAAACCAAAACCAAAACCATACAGAGCTGGTTCTAGACCAGCTGTGACCAAACTCAGCTGAAGGCCAAATGTCGTTCACTGCCTGCTTGTATACTACCTGTGAACAGTTTTTATATTTTTATTTTTTAAAAAAATCAAAAGAATAATAGTTTGTGACATTAAGAAATCCAAATTTGGAAGTTCCTATGTGACACAGTGGGTTAGGGATCTGGTATTACCACAGCTGTGGTGCAACTTGCAACTGTGGCTCAGGTTCGATCCCTAACCTGGGAACTTACACATGCCGAGTGTGCAGCCAAAAAAAAAAAAAAAAAATCCAAATTTTAGTGCCCAGGAAGTTCACTGGAATACAGCCATGCTTACTCATTTATGTATTGTCTGCCAATGCTTTCATGCTACAAGAGCAGAGTTAGGTAATTGAGACAGAGACCATTATTATCTGGCCCTTTATAGACAAAGTTTGCCAACCCCTGGTCTAGACTGTCATTTTGATGAGGGTGGAGACTGCTAGGGCCTAACTCAGTGCCGGGCCCAAACTATGTTCAGTAAATATTTGATGAACAATATAACATCAACATAAAGAGACTGAGGTGGGGCTCCTCCTCTGTGCTAAAGAGAGTTGTTCAACAACAGAGAGTACTGCTCCAATCTATGTGACCCAGCTCAGGTCTTTGATATCCTGTAATCCCAATGGTAGAATTTTAGGTCACAATGAAGATTAGGGAAAGAGCAGATCATAAGGACAAACTAAAGAGGAGTTCTGCATTTACCAACAGCATATATATATATATATATATATATATTTTTTTTTTTTAAAACAAGTGGCCGCACCTGTGGCATATGGAAGTTCCCAAGCCAGGGGTCGAGCCACAGCCACTGTAGAGGCAACGACACACAGGAAGTCCAACCAACAGTATATTTTTAATACAAACAAAAATATTTATTTACCAAAAAAATAAAAAAAGAAAAGAAAGAAAAGAAAAAAATCCTATGGCCTTAGGCCTTAGTTTACCACAAGGTATTTCTAAATATAATCCAAATCACAGTAAATACTGGGTCTCCCTGTATCCATGCTAGATGCTAGTGAGACAACATCCACAACGTCACCTTCAACCTAGAGAGGCTCTTTGTAAGAGAGTATGGCAACAATCTGGTTTCTAGCAGAGAACTATCAGCATGGTGATGGGTCTAACCCAGGCACCGTTTCCAATGAGGCAAGCTGATGAAGCTGGAGAATGTTTACTGTGGAGATGAAATCACAGTCCTCTACTCGAATTAATTTAATTCAGGTAAAACACTTAGAATACCTCATTAAATACAAGCTTTGATCATCAGTGCCATCACCTTTGACAATTATGATATGAAAGTAGTAAACTTTACTGTTATCCCCTTGGAAGATGCAGCCTTAAGATCCACAAATGGGAAGCTTCCTTGCCTGGCCACCTGCATCTCTCACAAGCATCCTATCCTAATAAATCTGTTTCTTGCTTATCCAAAAAAAAAAAAAAAGATCCATAAAAAGATATCAAGTCCCTGAACCAACCATATCTAAACTATTATCAGGTAATAATAACTATCTCAGTAGACTTTTCTCTCCTTTACTGGAGTTTTATTTCCCCCCTCTAAACTAGCAGTTCTCTTCCACTAAAAGTGGTGAAGCAAAGATATTTATTGTTCTCAGAACAGCCCCCTCCTTCCCAGCGGGGTCATGCAATGAACTGCGGCTAATGAGCTGTGGGTAGAAGTGATCTGCATCCCCCTAGGCCAAAGCAATTCAGAGCCGGGATGTGCTTCTCTAGCTGCCTTTCTGCTGCTGTGAAAATGTGGAAGGCCCATGTTAAAACAGCAAAATCACAAACATCACAGCAGGCTGGGTTTCTGAGTCACTGCTTCCAGAACAGGTGCCTTGGAGTAGAGCCAATGCACTGACATTTATGTGAACAAGAAATCAATGGAAAGAGATGGGTTGATTTGTTACTGTAACATAGTAACTATCTTGACTTATACAGAAAGTCTGAGCAGAAAGAGGCCCTGTCTCCTGTGGTCAACCAAAGTGGGCCATTTACAAGGATTAAGTAGGGAAATTTTCCAAACCTTCCTCAGACAGGTATCTGTGCAAGTTTATTATTTCTCTTTAAGCACATTCACAGATTATTACCACATCTACTCCTCTTCCAAGATAAATTTGGATTTAAAACCAAATCCTCTATGCCACTCACTTATCAATAAAACTTTTAAGATCTTACTGAGACATACACTGAGTGATGTACCTTGAGTGATGTTCACTGAACTCTCTAACCACCGACATCCTTAGCTGAATATGTTGTTCTCCCACATGGCTCTCGTCCTGCCTTATGACCCTCAGGCTTCATTTGCGGGAGACACATGGCACAGTGGGATTTCCACAGACAAGATGGTGGAGTGCCCTGGGCAAGGCTGGCCCAGTTCTCTTTTGTTAGAAGTCCACAAGTATGCTATTAATTGGACAGACTGATTTCGGTGAGGCTTTGAACACAGAAGAGATGCTATCTCCCTCAGCTGGCAGTAAAAATATCCAGTAACATAAGGAACCAACCTTGCTGTGTGCTTTGACAGATTCCTGATTTAAAACCACTGAAACTCTGAAGCCTGGCCAGGCAAACAGTAGGGAATAAACTTCCATAGCCCTAGGTTCGAATCTCAGCTCAACAATTGACAGCTGAGTCAGGCCAGAAGACACAGCTGTCAGAGCCTCCGTTCCCTGCCCTCTCTACCGGGTACCATGAGGATTAATGAAATTGATGTAGGTGGAAGTACTCACTGCCTGTTGGACCCTTGCTGACTCAGAATCCTGGAATTCTTCTTAAAGTCAACCGGAAATTCTATTCCCTTTGTTTTATTACAACCAAAACAACATTCTCCGGTACATTTAAAGCAGTGAAAAATATACCTTTGGCTTTACCCTTACATTAGATGCTAAGGACAGTCACCAAAATAAATTCTATTACCTAATCTGATCCTCTTCCAACGTGATCAGGTCCCTGCTAGGAAAATATACCTTTCTTTTTTTTTTTTTTTTTTGTCTTTTTAGGGCTGCTCCCGCAGCATATGGAGGTTCCCAGAATAGGGGTCTAATCAGAGCTATAGCCGCCGGCCTACACCAGAGCCACAGAAACATGGGATCTGAGCTGCGACTGCAAACTACACCACAGCTCACAGCAACGCCGGATCGTTAACCCACTGAGCAAGGCCAGAGATCGAACCTGCAACCTCATGGTTCCCAGTCAGATTCGTTAACCACTGCGCCACGACAGGAACTCCCAGGAAAATATACCTTGAGTAAAATTTCTGCTTATTTTCCGGAGGCAAATGAACTTTTTAAATTCCTAACAATTTATTAACCATACTTCTGCTGATTTCCAATTCTGATTATATACTTTTACACTCCAAGAAAGTTGTTCTCATTGTTTTTTTCATACTAAAAATCAATGACAATGCAGCCAAATCATTAGTAAGAAAGAAAAATGAGAAAAATTGCAGCAGAGGGGCATCGAACAATGTACTCTCAAAACTCTACTACTCTTCAAAACCCTCAAGGTCATCAAAAAACAATGAAAATCAAAAACTATCACAGCTAAGAGGAGCCTAAGGAGATAAATGTCAACTCAATGTAATGTGGATCCATCAGGAATCCAATAGGATTCCTAGATGGGATTGTAGAACAAAGAAAAAGACTTCGGACAAAAAGTAAGGAAATATGAATAAACTACAGACTATAGTTAACAATAATATAACAATGTTGGTTCACTGATTATGACAAATGTACCATACTAGAAGAAGGTGTTAATAGGATAATCCCTGTATCAATGGGGGGGCACAGGGAAATTCTCTGCACTATCTGCTTATTTCTTCCTCTTTTTTTTTTTTTCGTTTTGCCTTTTCTAGGGCCGCATCTGTGGCACATGGAGGTTCCCAGGCTAGGGGTCTAATCAGAGTTGTAGCCACCGGCCTACTCCAGAGCCATAGCAACGCTGGATCTGAGCCGCATCTGCAAACTACGCCACAGCTCACGACAATGCCGGATCCTTAACCCACTGAGCGAGGCCAGGGATCAAACCCGCAACCTCATGGTTCCTAGTTGGATTCATTAACCACTGTGCCACAATGGGAACTCCCATGCTTATCTCTTCTGTAAATCTAGAACTATTATAAAAAAATAAACTAATTTTTAAAAAGTGATCACAATGAGATACCACTTCACACCAAGATGGCCACAGTCAAAAAGACAGATAATAATAAGTGCTGGTAGATATGGAGAAATTGTAACCTTCATACATGGCTGGTAGGTATGCAAAAAGGTGTGGTCACCTTGGAAAACATTCCAGCAGTTCCTCAAACTGTTAAACACTGAGTCACCATATAACCCAGAAACTCCACTTCTAGGTATATGCCCAAGAGAAATGAACACTCCCCCAAAACTTGTTCACAAATGTTCATAGCAGCATTACCCACAGTAGCCAAAAAGTGGAAATAACTCAAATGTACATGAACTGATGAATGAATCAATAAAATGTGGTACAGGAGTTCCCCTTGCGGAGAAGCAAAAACAAATCTGACTAGGAACCATGAGGTTGCAGGTTCGATCCCTGGCCTCATTCAGTGCCTTAAGGATCTGGTGTTGCTGTGAACTGTGGTGTAGGTCAAGCACACAGCTCGGATCCCACTTTGCCATGGCTGCATTATAGGCTAGCATCTGTAGCTCTGATTGGACCTCTAGCCTGGGAACCTCTATATGCCTCAGGTGTGGCCCTAAAAAGCAACAAACTACTATTCAGCCATAAAAAGTGGAATATTCATGCCATAACATGAATGAACCTTGAAAACTGGTTGCTAAGTGAAATAAGCCAGGCACAAAGGGCCATACTGTGTGACTCATTTATGTGACATGTCAAGAATATGCAACCTATAGAGAGAGAAAGATTTGTCATTGCTTGGGGAGAGGTGTAGGATGACTAACAGGGTTTGAATTACAGGAGGGAACATTTCCAAAGAAAGTACTGTCCACCATATTTTTTAAAAAATAAATAAATGAACAACTGCTAATGGATATAGGGTGATGAAAATACTCTAAAACTGGAGTTCCCATCGTGGCTCAGTGGTTAACGAATCCAACTAGGAACCATGAGGTTGTAGGTTCGATCCCTGGCCTTGCTCAGTCGGTTAAGGATCCGGCATTGCCATGAGCTGTGGTATAGGTCGCAGACTCGGCTTGGATCCCTCATTTCTCTGGCTGTGGTGTAGACTGGCAGCTACAGTTCCGATTAGACCCCTAGCCTAGGAACCTCCATATGCCACAGGTGCGGCTCTAGAAAAGACAAAAAAAAAAAAAGAGAGAGAGAGAGAATACTCTAAAACTGACTCATACTTAATTTTTTTTAGTTTTATTGTCATAGAATTCTTATAATATTTTGTTAGTTTCCAGTGACAGCAAAGTGAATCAGTTATACATATACATATCATTCTTTTTCAGATGCTTTTCCTGTAATAGGTTATTACAGAATATTGAGAAGATTTCCCTGTGCTATACAGTAGGTCCTTGTTAGTTACCTATTTCATATATATAGTATTATATATTAATCCCCAACAAATTTATCCTTCCCCTCCTTGTTTCCCCTTTGGCAACCATAAGTTTGACCTTGAAATCTGTGAGTCTGTTTTGTAAATAAGTTCTTTTGTGTCATTTTTTATGATATTTCACATATAAGTGATATCATACCATACTTGTCTTTATCTGACTTCACTTTTAGTATGATAATCTCTAGGTTCAATCATGTTGCTGCAAATGGCATCATTTTGGTTTTTTTAATGGCTGAGTAATATTCCATTGTATACACGTACCACATCTTCTTTATCCATTCCTCTGCTGATGGACATGTAGGTTGCTTCCATGTCTTGGCAACTGTAAACAGTGCTGCAATGAACACTTTTTCAAGTTATGGTTTTCTTTAGATATACACCCAAGGGTGGAATTGCTGGATCATATGGTAGTCCTATACTTAGTTGAAGGACTAAATATGTTCTCCATAGTGGTTGTACTAATTTACAACCCCACCAGTAGTGCAGGAGGATACCCTTTTCTCCACACCCTCTCCAGCATTTACTGTTTGTAGACTTTTTGATGATGGCCATTCTGACTGGTGTGAGGCAATACCTCATTGCAGTTTTGATTTTCCCTCATAATTAGTGATGTTGAATATCTTTTCATGTGCTTTTTGGCCATCTGTCTATCTTCTTTGGAGAAATGTAAAACTGACTCATAATTTTTTTTTTTTTTTTTTTTGCTTTTTAGGGTCACACCCGTGGCACATGTAGGTTCCCGGGACAGGGGTCTAATCAGAGTTACAGCTGCTAGCCTACACCACAGCCACAGCAACGCAGGATCCGAGCCATGTCTGCAACCTACACCACAGCTCACAGCAACACCGGATCCTTAACCCAATGATCGAGGCCAGGGATCAAACCCACAACCTCACCATTCTTAGTCGGATTCATTTCTGCTGAGCCACGATGGGAACTCCTTGACTTATAATTTAAATGAGTGGATTGTAAGGTATGTGAATTCTATCTCAATAAATAAATAAAGCTATTAGTTTAAATAATAACATCATATACACCAAGAACACTGATGAAACACATTTAATCCTATTCAAGGCAAAGATTTTGAGTCTGATTGATATGAAACTTTGTATTTTCCCGAGGAGTCTTCTGCTTGATTTTGTAATACCTTCAGGATAATACCTGAGGGCATAACATAATGAAAAGAATCTGTGCACATTGAAGGTTTGAATGAGGCTTTTCAGATTAAAAGAGCAAACTATATAACATGAAGACCCCCCAAAAGTATGCCTGAGATAAGAAATAGGATGCAAAAAAATATTCCCACTGACATTTAATAATAAATTAACTTATAAAAATGAGTATCATTGTGTACTCTTTTAGTATACTACCTCAGAATGCAGTCATTTTCTCTGAATACTAGAAAATAACAATGTTTTCAGTTCTTCCATTATTTGTTGTCCCAGTCCTATGAGAAAAGTAATATTCACCTTGCTAGAAATACTTCAATTAAGGTTTAGTCCCCCCCAGCACAATACATATCACATAGGTAAGATACAACTCAGTGAAAATTTAGAAAATTTAACCTTTTTAATCCTATACATTCCAGGTGTATATTAACAGGAAATACAATAATTTTACAAACTACTCTTTCCAAAATGAAAAAAATGAACTTTTTTCCCATTTTAATCAAGTCTAGTTTCATGAAGCAAGAACTAAATCACTATTAACAATACAGAAACTGTAAAACCTAAGGTAGAAAAAAGTAATTTTTGGTTCTTGTTTCATTTAACTGCAGGTAAAATTTAAGCCTCTAGCAGATTAGTATGTTAATATACATTTACTTGAGCATCTCTATAAACTACTATCCTACTCACCTCTAATCTGCTTTCTCTCAAAACCATAATATTTCAACAGGAATATAACTTCATTATATCTCAGTTTCCCTTAAGAGGTTTATTAGTTTTACATGCAAGTATTATCTACATGTAAAACATAATTATTACATATTATTTAATTCATTTCTGGAATTTGTTTAGAATGCATATGTACAAAGATCCTTATACTCTGAGTTCAAGTTACGCAGCTGCCTCTTGGATAAGGCTGGAGGACCTCTCAAGATTTCCTGTCAGTAAAACACAGGCCTGGGATTAGCAGTTGGAAAATAAGGCAGGATGGATGATCTTAAGTCTCTACAAGCAAGCAGAAGCTAGAAAATATTTGGTATGTGGGTGGGGTGGGGGTGGGTTTAGATTCATCCATTCATTCACTTCATCTTCCATTCATTCGACAATTTATCAAGTGCCGCCTTGTATAATCAGCATTTAGGCAATAAAGATACAAAGTAAAAAATACACACTCCTGCCCTCAAGAAATGCATACTTGGAGTTCTCATTGTGGCTCAGTGGTTAGCAAACCCGACTAGCATCCATGAGGACGCAGGTTCTATCCCTGGCCTTGCTCAGTGGGTTAAGGACCTGGTGTTGCCGTGAGCTGTGGTATAGGTCACAGACACTGCTTGGATCCTGCATTGCTGTGGCTCTGGTATAGGCTGGCAGCTACCGCTCCAATTAGACACCTAGCTTGGGAACCTCCATATGCTACAGGTGCAGCCCTAAAAGACAAAAAGACCAAAACAAAACAAAACAAAAAAGAAAAGAAATGCATACTCTATGTGGCCACAAATGTGGACACGAGAACTTAAAGCAGAATGAATCTTAGAAGATTCTGATATAAAATGTGTATTGTATCTTTCCTATCTTATTTCATCCACAACAAAAAGGAACAACAAAATAACAAACAACAATAACAACAGAAGTTCCCACTATGGCTCAGTGGGTTAAGGATCTGGTGGTGTCACTGCTGTGACTTAGGTCACTGATGTCTCATGGGTTTAATCCCTGCTCCTGGAACTTCTGCATGCTGCAGGTGGGCTAAAAATAAATAAGTAAATAAATAAATAACAACAATAACACCGACCTTCTCAGCTGTGGAAGAGTGAAAAGTCAGTTCGTTCCATCCCACTCACTAAGCTGCCTCTGTCTTCACTCAGCTAGCAAATGACAGTACAGGGTGGCAAGTTCTACTTACGAATCTCTTTTTTGCTTTTCCCACTATGCCATCATTTTCAACACAGGATTCTTTTTAGGGGACAGGAGATTTTCAAAATCTCCACTGACACACAAACGTCTTTATCATCTGTGGACACTGGCCCCAAAAAGATGAACAGAAGGGACCACCCTGGCCTTACTGCCCACTAATCTCCAGAAACAAGCTTTTCTAAACTGCTACCCAACCCAAAGACATGTGCAAATGTAAAGCTACAGCATTCCACAGAGACACTGTGTCACCATTCACTCTTAGGTCTGGAATCCTTTAGCACTTGAAGTCAGCTTGAAAGTAGGACACCATACTTAGAGCCTTAGTTTTCACTTCTGAATTCCCTTCTTTCCAGAGCAGCCCTGAACAAGCACTACAATCACTAGACCCAGTGATTTATTTGTATCTCATTTTTATACTTTGTCTCTCAGAAACTGTTATTGATGTCCTTCTATATTCTACATATTTTTTAAAGACACAGGAGCCTTTGGAGTTCCCATTGTGGCTCAGTGGTTAACGAATCTAACTAGGAGGTTGTGGGTTCAATCCCTGGCCTTGCTCAGTGGGTTAAGGATCCGGCGTTGCCGTGAGCTGTGGTATAGGTTGCAGACTTGGCTCAGATCCTGCACTGCTGTGGCTCTGGTGTAGGCCGGCGGCTACAGCTCCGACTCAACCCCTGGCCTGGGAACCTCCATATGCCATGGGTGTGGCCTTAGAAAAGACCCAAAAAAAAAAAAAGACACAGGAGGCTTTAATGATGGATTAATCTTTACAAGTCTGTAAAATGACTGAAATACACCGATTAAAATCAGAGCCAAGAAAAAGCATCTAAAAATCTAGTGTTGGAGTTCCCGTCGTGGCACAGTGGTTAACGAATCCGACTAGGAACCATGAGGTTGCGGGTTCGGTCCCTGCCCTTGCTCAGTGGGTTAATGATCTGGCGTTGCCGTGAGCTGTGGTGTAGGTTGCAGACGCAGCTCGGATCCCGCGTTGCTGTGGCTCTAGCGTTAGCCCGTGGCTACAGCTCCAATTGGACCCCTAGCCTGGGAACCTCCATATGCCGCTGGAGCGGCCCAAGAAATAGCAAAAAGACAAAAAAAAAGAAAAAAGAAAAAAAAGATTTATTAAATAAATAAATAAATAAAAATCTAGTGTTTTTCTAAGATGGTATGAACCACAGACCAATGCCTGGTGAGAAATGGAGTTCCTCCTCTTCTAAGGTGTTTGGGGGCAAGGAGGGAACTGGCAGTGAGAGTAAGCCGAGATAAGCCTGTGACTCATACTACCTGCAGAATAAAGTCCAAATCCAGCCACCTCACACCCAAAAAGTTCCATCAGCTTCCCTAAATGCCTTTCCAGCCTTATCTCCCTGGACTGACATGAACCAGAGAACCCAGCACTGGCTGAACCTACACTTCCCACTACACCTGCGCTCTAAGGCTCAGCTGCCCCTTGCTTTGCAAGGCCTCTCCCAATTACTTCCCCCACTGCCCACTAGACTGGGTGAGCATCTGCCCCTCCTTCACTGCCTAGTTCATATACATATGCCCCTCCTCCATTATTTTATCAGCTGACTCACAAAGATGGACAAAACATCAGAAGATGGCATACATCATTATCCTTCAACTCTGCCCTGCTGGTCCTCATGGTCACAATGGAAAGTGACTTTTCTCCTTCCCTATCACATTAGTTCCTATCAGCCTTTTTTTTTTTTTTTTTGGCTGTATTCATGGTATATGGAAGTTTCCGGGCCAGGGATGGAATCAGAACCACAGCTGGGAACTACACCACAGCTATAGCAATGCCGGATCCTTAACTCATTGTGCCACAGCCGGAACTCCAGTTCCAATCATTCTTATAGGACTTAGCACCAGCTGTCCTGTACTGGAACCATGAATTCATATAGCTTAACCTTCCTCCAAGACTGTACCTTTTCTGAGGGCGAGGAAGGAACCTTCTGCGATTTTGTATGTCCTTCTTCTTAGCTCAGACCTTGCAATCTATTCCAAAAATACTTACTGAATGAAGTTTAACATTACATCCACATTAATGTTAAATAAATCCACATTAAATAAATCCAGATATATACTCCCTGAGTATACTAGTCATTCACGCTTGGTTTGGGGCAACTCCTAACATCTTCTAGCTGATGTTGGCAATTCAATTTTTCATGAGTGGAAAGTCATACCAGCCAAATGGTAGTTATTTAAAAATACAGAATACGAGAAAAGGGCTGGTGGGAGTTCCCCAGTGGTCTTGTGGTTAGGACTTGGCGCATAGCGCTTTCACCACTATGACCATGTTCAACCCCTAGTCTGGGAACTGAAATCCCACATCAAACTGCTGCATGACATGGCAAGAATAGAAAAGGAAAGAAAAGAAAAGGGATGGCTTCTTGGGAGAACTTGGTGGTTGGGGTGGGGTGGGAGGTAGAGCAGGTAAGGAACTTCCAGAGGGCAGCAAAGGACATGAGGCAGCAATCACTTGGTAAATGAAGCTAAATAAAAAACAAAACAAAACAAACCCTTGAAACATCAATTCTATGAGGGCAGTACATTTGTTTCTAGCTCTCCTATCTCTACACCATACTCTATTCCAGTATCTCTCAAAATGTGGTTCCCAGATCGACAGCCTCAGCATCACCTGTGAAGTTGCTGACATGAAATTATTCAGCCTCACCCCAGACCTAAGGAATGAGAAACTTGGAGCTGGGACCCAGTAATTCATCTGTTAACAAGCTCTCCAGGTGATTCTTATGCCTGCTTATGTTGTAGAATATATTAAAGCACTCACATTTTTCTAAAGAGACCAGTTGCAACCAGTCACCATGCTTTCGCTCATACTGTCCCTTCCCCAGGGAATGTCCTCTCCTCTACTTATTTTCTGTAGCTTGAACTCAAAAGCACTTTCCTTTTAAGCCTCTGCTCCAAAGTCTTTTTTTTTTTTTTTAAATCTTTTGTCTTTTTGAGGGCTGCACCCACAACATATGGAGGCTCCCAGGCTAGGGGTCCAATCAGAGCTGCAGCCGCCGGCCTATGCCACAGCTCACAGCAACGCCAGATCCTTAACCCACTGAGCAAGGCCAGGGATTGAACCCGCAACCTCATGGTTCCTAGTTGGATTCGTTTCCACTGCACCATGACAGGAACTCCAAGGCTCTGCTACAAAGTCTTGACATCTTCCTTAACCCACTGAACAGGAGGAACTGCTCTCCATTTGGGCCCTCCCAAAGCCTCATTCTGCCTTTGCTCCTGGGGCTCACTCGTGTCACAGGCTGTCTCTGTGTCTGCCTCCCCTAAATGTGAGTACAAGGACAATGCCTCAGTCACAGTGCTGCCCCCAGCGCAGTTCCTCTTAGTCAATCAGATCTCTTTGATTTTGCAGAGGAGGAAAGAAAAGTATTCATCTGCAACAAGGGATCGTAAGTGGGATCTGAATTTAGGGAGTGGGTTTGTTTTTCATTTTGTTTTGTTTGTTTTAAGTACTGTTCCTATCTTTTTTTAAAATTTGTGTGGTTTTGACTGCACCTGCAGCATGTGGAAGTTCCCAGGCCAGGGATCAAACCTGCACCACAGCAGTGACCCAAGCCATTGCAGTGAAAACACCAAATTCTTAACACACTGCACCACAAGAGAACTCCCGATGGCAGTTTTTGAAGGCACTTTTGGGAACACAGAAATCACTAAGAGCACCACAGTCAAGGCCTAGCCAAAAACACACTTAGGATTTCATAAAAGCCAGATATCAATTTCATAAAGAAATTATTCCTTCTGGTCAGTAAAAGAAGAAAATATGAACTGATTGGAAGAGCCCTGTATTTAAGGTAGACTGACGATCCATGAGGACAGAGACCCTCTACCTGTCCTGGCCATCACTGTGGCCCCAAAGCTGAGTCCTGACATTGTGTCAAATGATGAAATTAGAAGACACAGACGTGAGTTTCATCTCAGCCATTTCCAAGCCAGGTAATCTCAAGCAGGTAAGTCATTCATTCTCATACTCTCGGGCACTTATCAGTGAAAGGCAGCATAGCTGGAAAATTATGATATCAATAAATACCTTACCTCCTCACCTTATAGTTTACTAATTGCTCGTTTAATCATCAAACCTGCAGCTGAAGAGAAGGCCTCTCTTCTCATGGGGTCAGAAACAGGATCACAGACTTTTGACTTCTCATCCACAGCCCTGATCATAGACCAACTGATTTCAGATATCTAAACTTTAAATTACCCTAACGAGCTCATTTTGATTGACCACTAAACATTCAGAGATTCTCAGATTACCTTTTTTCCATTGATAGTGATCTTGGATTTAATTTGGGCAGTTGGAGGTTAGGAACAGGGACCAAGCAAATTGCTGCTACTGCTGTTTTACCAAAATTAGTTCACTTGCATGACAATTTTTGCTGAAAAACAACTGGACTTAGACGAGCTGTGTTTTGTGGCTGGCATCTAACTGACCTAATAATACTTAAACTCTGCAAAATCTGGGCCACACCTGGCAACACCCCTTGGACAAACACAGTGTCATAATGACCCCAAGACTGATGGAAGAGGAAGGAAAGGCAAGACTTCACCAGGACAAAATGCTGAGAGAGCTTTCAGGTGAAAGAATTCAGAAGTCTTTGAGAACTTTTACTTTGTTCTCAATGGTTATAAATACTAGCTTGCAAGTGAACTAAAGGTTCAATTATGTACTCATTTATTATTGTCTTTCCACCAAATTATTGATGAATATCATTAAAACCCAAAGCAGAGACACATTTATCAAACCTCAAAATTCTAGTTTGCATTGATTTTTATCTATAAACAGTACACAGTGAGTATACATCAAGGACAAAAAAGAAATAAATAACCATAAAAGGTGGCGTTTAAGACGACAAAGTAAAATGAGACAAAATGTATACTTACGCCTTTGATCATTCACTGTAAATGAGTAGGTTCTGAACCTGTTTTTCTTTCATTTCAACAATTTAATATAGATTCTGAGCACCAGCTATGGGAACAAAGTGTGAATGCAGCCAGTACTTCCTGTCTAAGGCATTCAAAGTTGCTTGATCAACATCAGTTCTAGGTCACAGACTGTCAAACATTTCTTTGGATTTTACAATTGCGATCCATGGAGATAAGTCTCCTCTTTTATTCATGGAATGCAGAGGGCCCCACATGGGAATTCATTGTAAGGGAGAAGGTATGGACAAGCAGACCTTGGTCCAAGGTGTAACTAACATGACTGATCCTTCTACACACATTTACCAATGTTTTGTCTTTTTTTTTTTTTTTTTTTTTTAAGGCCACAGGCATGGCATATGGAAGCTCCCAGGCTAGGGGTCAAATCAGAGCTGTAGCTGCTGACCTACATCACAACCACAGCAATGTAGGATCCAAGCCACGTCTTTGACCTACACCACAGCTTATGGCAACGCTGGATCCTTAACCCGCTAATCAAGGCCAGGGATCAAACCCACAACCTCATGGATACTAGTCAGATTTGTTTCCGTTGAGCCACGATGGGAACTCCCCGTTTACCAATGTTTTAAACTCAAATTCAATCCAAATTCTATTTTAACAGCTGTGATAAAATGTCTTGCTTCTTGGTTCTCCATCAAACTGAATGGGCTTTCATCATTTTCTTTAATGTGTTTTTTCCTGGGACTGGATCTTTAAATAGGTTATTGAGTTTCTTGATAATAAAGTAATTCTGGTTTCCTTTAATATCGAGTTTTTCCTATCAACCATTCTCCAAAACTTTTTGCTTTTTATAGTGAAAGCTGCCCTCCCCAACACACACACAAACCTTCTCCCACCTTAAGATATTCATCCACTTTACTATCAGAAAAAGTCAGTTTCTCATGTTATCTGTACTTGGCTTGAATTTTCTGAAGAAGGTAGGTACAGTGAATTATAACCCAAATATTCCTATAGTTTCATAGTTATGAACTGCTCAAAAGAGTAAATCAGAAAAATTTAGTTGATTATAAAGGCTAAATTCCCTGTCACAACTAAATGTTAGGAACAAATTATGTGTGACTCTCCTAGAAGATAAAATACTTGCTGACAAACAAACATTTTAAATAAGAGAAAACTCTCCTAATTGGCCCTCTTTTGCCCTTTCTGTGCCACATTATTACTAAAAAGCAACTTGCTTTCACAGAAGCCATGCTACATGTTTCTCACCCAGGGGGAAAAAAAAAAAAAAAGGCAAATAGGCCCTTTCAGACACAGTAGTCCTGAAAAGAAATAAGGTGATCAAAGTTGACACAGCCTCACATCTCATGTGATTTTATATGTCAGCAAAATTTCCAGCAATCAAAATTGTATAACCATTTTATAACCAATAAACCCAAAGGCAGCACAAAGGCCTCTTTCTCCTTGGTTTTCATCCTTCTCCGAATAAGCTATTGACTTGGATCTTTGGATGTGGCAACAAGAGGCCTGAAGCAAGTGGCCTTTCCTTTCAGATCCAGAGACGGGCCCTGAGAATACAGACAACCAGCTCAGGAGAAGAGGAGGCAGAAGCAGGAAATGGACCGAAGGCTTGGGCATCACAGGGAGGGGAAGAAGATCCTCAGCTGGATTCCATCTTGAGACACATGAGAGAATAAGAAGGGTCAGCAAGGAGGGGTGATTTTCTCAGAGCCAAGTCAGCTGGTCAAACCTGGGGCCTGCCAGTCCCACCTCTAAATCACTTGTCTCTGACCTGGGGCCTTCCCTGAGCTATCAACACCCACCTCCAACTGCAACACATCCACACCAACGTGCGAACTCCCTGAGCTGGAGGAGCCTGGGAGAAGTGTCCAGCTCTGGATTCTGCCCAAGGTGTTTTGACCCCAGTTCAAAGGTCTGAGATCAGGGTAAGGGTCAAGCCCCAGGAGCTCCCAGCAGTGGATACTGCCACTCGGGGTGAAAAAACCTTTATCAACGTTTCACCCTGAAGTCCTGAGGCTTATATACCAAGTGAGTGTCTCAGCCCCCAACTCAGAGGCATCTCCTGGATCACTACCAACTCATGTCCATCACCCTAAAAGAGGGTGGGAGCAGAACAGAATGCGCTTTCTGGTGCACCCAGAGAAACAGTGCTGTCGCTGCCTCCAGGAAGGTTTCCAGGGTTAAAAAGGAGATAAAGACTAAGTGTGATCATTTTAAAAACAAAACCAGAAAGATTCATCGCTGTTCTTTTGTTTCTCTTACTAAATCTGCCTCATAGAATGTTGGAAGTATCACCAACTAAAATCTGTGGCCATTCTAAGCATGTTAGTGTTACTGAGAGTGGGGTCTGGCTGCTTGCAGCTCTATAGCCAAAAGAGGCAAGGCTGGTGGAAAGGAAAGTTTGTTTTATTTGGGGGCCAGCAACAGGGAGGGAGGGTGGACTTATGTCCAAAGGCCAACCCCCACCCCCCACTAACAATCCATAGGCAAAAAGTTTGAAAGGGGAGTTTTGGGGGCTACATGTAGAAACAGCACAGTCCACTCTGACAGTCATCTTCAAATGTGTCAGCTAGTAGTCTGATCAGTGTCATCTTGATTGTTTTAACTACAGTCAGTCTTCAGTTCTAGGGTCAATTTTTTCTCATCTCCTTGAGGCCATTTCTCAGAATTGTGGCAGCTTTGGTCATGGCTACAGTCTGGTCATCATGTAGTTAACTTCTTCCACCTGGTGGGGGTTTTGGTATCTATATAACAGCTCAAAAGATATGGCTCAGAATATTATCTAAAGCACTTGAGGAGAAACTAACGGTCCTTGACTTTATTTAATAACAAAACTATTATTATTTAGTCTTGTTTGACTGTTTTTCTTTGCTTCTGCTTTTTCTCACTTCTCTGATTAAACTTATTCTTTGGGAGTTCCCGTTGTGGCTCAGTGGTTAATGAATCCGACTAGGAACCAGGAGGTTGCGGGTTCGATCCCTAGCCTCACTCAGTGGGTTAAGGACCCGGCACTGCCGTGAGCTGTGGTGTAGATTGCAGACGTGGCTTGGGTCCCAAATTGCTGTGGCTCTGGCATTTGCCCGCGGCTACAACTGATTAGACCCCTGGTCTGGGAAGCTCCATACGCCGTGGGTGCAGCCCTAGAAAAGACCAAAAGACAAAAAAATAAAAAATAAAAAAACTCATTCTTTGGTTAATGTTTTTCCACAGATAAAAGGCAAGATGAGGACATGGAGGGGAAGGACCATAGAGTCCAGCTCTGTTTCATGAGGGTTACCAGGGATAAAGCTTTGCATTTTATTAATATATTTGATTAAGTTACTTTAGTTCTCAGGGCGTAAAGTCAGGCGAGCCTGGGATCAAAGCTCAGCTCAGCCACTTGTAACCTCTGAAATGTGATTTTACTGAGGTCTTAGTTTCCTCAGTTGTAAAATGGGACTAATAATTGCACTAATCTCATAGGATGGTTAGTAGAAATTCAATGACACATTGCTCATAAAGTATTTAGGAAATTCCCATCATGGCTCAGCGGCTAATGAACTAGGATCCATGTGGATGTGGGTTCAATCCCTAGCATTGCTCAGTGGGTTAAGGATGTGTCGTTGCTATGAGCAGTAGTGTAGGTCACAGACTAGGCTCGGATCCCTCACTGCTGTGGCTGTGGTATAGCTGGCAGTTGTAGTTCCGATTAGACCCTAGCTTGGGAACTTCCATATGCCCCGGGTGCAGTCATAAAAAGCAAAAAGAAAAGAAAAAAAAAGTGTTTAGTACAGCGTCTGGTCTGCAGAAAATATTTTATAGTACCAGTTACTAATATTACTATTATTAATTTGAAAAAGTTATATAATATGGTTACTTTACATGGGGTTATGGTATATTACTCCAATTTAATATCTGGGCATTTTCTGAAGTGTATGAGACATTAACTTCAATGTACTGCCTGATTTTGCATTTGGCTATCTAATCAATGTTGATTAAGGTCATGATTTTTTTTTTTTTTGTCTTTTTGCTATTTCTTGGGCCGCTCCCGCGGCATATGGAGGTTCCCAGGCTAGGGGTCCAATCGGAGCTGTAGCCACTGGCCTACACCAGAGCCACAGCAACGAGGGATCCGAGCCACGTCTGCAACCTACACCACAGCTCACGGCAACGCCGGATCATTAACCCACTGAGTGAGGGCAGGGACCGAACCCGCAACCTCATGGTTCCTAGTCGGATTCGTTAACCACTGGGCCACGACGGGAACTCCATGGTCATGATTTTTTTTTAAAAAAAGGTAATCCCTCTACACCTGGCCAATCCTTCCCCCTGGTAATCATTTCTCAAGCTCTCTCCCTTCGATTGCTCTCAATTCTTAACTCTTATAAAAACAAGCATCACTGCCAATTGAAGATGGTGGTCAACTGAAAGGATATGTGCTCTCCAGCAGCTCCCTCAATACTCAACGAGAAGGCTGTGTTTTGATTTGCAAAACAACTATTTGCAACATCTGTTCCAAGTAAACAAATATTCCAAACCACATCTTGAACTAGGATTTGGGGTTCAGAAGCACCGCCTTCTGTCTGGTTTTTCCAGGTTGAGAGTCTGATTACAGTTCTTTCTCACTCAACCGGCCCCCAACATTCCTGGGTCATCAACACCACGACTACTGCCCACCACCCTCCTGGTGGTATAAAATGTCTCTCCCAAACACACTCTCAGTCGAGGACTTGGGGCCCACCCCTTTGTATCTTCTGCCCTTGACAAGCTAAGCTACCGTGTCCTTCCCAGACTTCTCTGCACAATCGTGTGCTGCCTTGTCCCTCATTCTGTGCACTCAACCTTTTTTTTTTCTTTTGTCTTTTTAGGGCCGCACCCGCAGCATATGGAGGTTCCCAGGCTAGGGGTCGAATCAGAGCTACAGCTGCCGACCTACACCACAGCCACAGCAACGCCAGATCAAAGCTGCGTCTGCAAACTACACCACAGCTCACGGCAACGCTGGATCATTAACTCACTGAGCGAGGCAAAGGATCAAACCCGCAACCTCATGGTTCCTAGTCGGATTCATTCTGCTGCGCCACAACAGAAACTCCTGTGCACTCAACCTCGAATGAGCCAGGCATCCCTTGAGTCTCAGCACTTCCAATGACACATTGGCCATCAAGTTCCTCCATTTAGATTAGGCCTCTGTGGGATTTTGATCCACAGAACTTCTCCAACTGGAGTATCACTGCCAACTCAAATTATTCTTGGGGCCAGTAACCTTGAAATGTTGGGGTTAATGAAACAAACTTGGAGCTAGTGGTGATGAAACTTGAGCAGAGGCTCTGGCCTCACCACTAACTGGCGTAGTTAAACACATCTCAGCTCCTCCTCTACATAATGAAGGGACAGTCTGGATAAAGCACTACTTTATAGCACTAAGATCCTAAATGCCCACCTTCCTCATGTCAAAAACACTTATTTGTTTATTCTTGCAGCAACAATGGAGTACCTATTACTCTAATCCCTGGCACTGTGAGGGATCAAAGATCATCCCCCAAAGAGTTTATCATCAGAATAGGAAATGACACTACTACATCAACTGTAAGAAACAGAAGATAATATCACAATTGGAGGTATTCGTAAAATAGAAAGAACATTATTATCATTACTAACAGCCAAACCTGAAATTAAAGCAATTTTCAAAATGTCTTTTCTTCTCTGCATCTAGTTTTTTACCAAAGGCTTTCCCCTTTACATCACGTCTTAAATCTGTGCTCTCCACTCTGCACTTAGAATCACATGCTTAAGTCCAGGCTATAGGGAACTCTCCCCTATTATGACCTGACTTCTGTTCCTAGAACTGCCCTAATCTGTGATCTCTCAAGAAGATATGAGAATCATCCCATCAGGCTGGTTTGACTTGGCCACTGTCTTGCTACAGCTCTAAGGTGGCCTCCCTCCTTTTACAGAACATCCACATCAAATCCTTCTACACAACTGTCCCTACTTCACTTCCTCCCGCCCAAAACAGCACTGAGAACATTATTTGCACTTAGTTCTGGGCGCGATGTCCAAGTCATAGCCTTTAAGCTCCAAGAATTTACACACATTGGCCAGGAAGTCGAGACAGATACTAAAATTCAATAATCCAGGACGCTAAATGCCAGGATACTAGCACAAGCAACACTAGCAAATGTTAGGTGGTTCCGAAGGGGGAGAGCTACTTTCTGGTCCCAGTAATCAAGGAAGGCTTCCAGGAGGAGATCATACCTGAGCTATACATTGAAGCATGGGCAGGACCTCAGCAGGGAGAGAGGTATTCTGAGGCAAGGAAGGAGGGAGGTTTCAAGACCAGCAATTTGTCAGGTGGGGCTTGAATGAGAGGCTACTCTTTGAAAGGAGTTTACAAGGTACTAGCAAGCTTAGTAGCAGGAATAACTAATTTTCTTTTCTTTTTTGTCTTTTTAGGGCTGCACCCGTGGCATATGGAGGTTCCCAGGCTAGGGATTGAATCAGAGCTGTAGCCACCGGCCTACGCCAGAGCCACAGCAACGCGGAATCCAAGTCGCGTCCGAGACCTACACTACCACTCAAGGCAACACTGGATCCTTAACCCACCGTGCGAGGCCAGGGATCAAACCTGCAACCTCATGGATCCTAGTAGGATCCATTAACCACTGAGCCACAATGGGAACTCCCAGGAACAACTAATTTTCTGCTTAAGCTAGACTACAAAGTACAAGGAAACAGAAGAGAAAAAGAAAGTGCAATAATCTAACCAAATTCTGAGAAGAGTATCAGCAGGGGGATGGTAAAAAAGAGCCCTGAAAATCAGAAAACCTGGATCGCAGGCCCAGCTTTACCCAGAAGGGGCTCCAGCGGCCACAGCAAGTCATTTAACCTTGCTGGTTTCGTTTTTCTCATTTGTAAACTGAAGAAGTTGAACTGGCTGACCTCGAAGGTCTCCACAGGCCCAAACTAAACCAACTGTATATTATTTCTGCCATTGAAACATTCATCATGGGGGGGATAGAAGAAAAGGCAGGTATCTGTATTCCCTTTCCATATAGGTTTCTCCTCTTGAACTAACAATTTCTTTTTCCTAAGCTTATTCTTTGTACATGTCTCTCACATCATAAATCGAACACTTAAAGAATGTTCATAGATAATCAACAAGGACCTACGGTATAGTACTACTCAATATTCTGCAATAACTTCTAAGGGAAAGAATCTGAAAAAAATATATATATATACACACACACACACACAACTAAATCACCTTGCTGTACACCTGAAACTAACCCAACACTGTAAATCAATTAAAAAAAAAAAAAAGAATGTGCCCTTAAATTTTGTTTCTGGCTTACAAGTTATCCAAGAAATTTGTACTTCACAGCCTTTACCTTGTACATTGTACAAGTGTATCCAGTACCTCAGCCCCAGGGTAAAATCTCTCTGTGTGAGCCACAAAACGTGACAGGGTAAAGAAAGGGGAGAGAAATGAGAACTGTATTCATTTAAAAGACAACTTCCTTTTAACAGCACCAAACGATACCTGAAGTAACAGTAACGTAGAAAAATGAGGGAGAAAAAAATTTTAAACTTCACAAAGTCTCTACTTAAAAACGCAGCTGAAATGCAGAAAGTTTTTGGCACTGAAAGCGCTGAAAGTTGGCATTCTTACACCGCATCCAAAGGCCCCCCTGCTCCAGGAAAGGCACCAAAACCAAAAACCACTGATGCGATTTCACATCCAGTCTTATTGATCCTATGCACCAAAAGGCCAAAGGCAAATAAACCAGTCACAGAATTCAAGGGAAACAGGCTGGATCTTTGAAACCCTCACCAGCAGCCACCCAAGTTTAAAAGAGAGGAAAACAGTTAAGTTTACAAAATGCCCAAGTTCATGCACAGAATCATAATGCAATTCTCGGGCTTACTGTGTAAGCATAAATACACGATGTAACACCTGCCCCACTACGAGCTGCCCGGACGGGGCAGGAGCACGCCCGCCGACCTCCCGGCGCCGCACCGCACAGCGAGCACACGGATCGCCGCTCCAACTAAAGAAACCCGGAGAGATTCCCTGGAGCTGCTACACGCCAGGAAGGAAGTAAAGCTTTATTTCCTGCCTATCAGTCCAGCGTTCCTCTCGGACCCCTCCGCCGCACCCTATACCTGCCACAGCCGTCTGGCCCTCCAGCCCGCTGCTCGCACTCGCGATCCACGCACCGGCAGGTTCGCTCTGCGGCTATCTGGCCGCGTCCGCCTGGCGGCCGCGCTCGCACCACTACGCATGCCTGGCCGGCACCCGGGTCAGCAAACTCTGAATCCACTTGCCGGGTTTTAGCTGCGACTCCCTAGGGAAAGACAAGAGGCCAAGAGCTGAAGTTGGAGTTGCAGGTGCTGGGGCAACCTTATCCCTATTGCCCACAGCTATACAGGACGGACCCTCCTCCAAGCCTAAGGATGACCATCTACACAATTGGAAGGAGCTTAGTACAGTGGTTCTCAAACTTGAGTGTGGAGCAGAATCACCTGGAGGGCTTGTTGGAACCAGATCCAACACTCAAGAGTTCAGATTCAAGTAGATCTAGGATGAGGCCCAACCAGTTGCATTCTAACATTTTCTAACTGAGGCTACCACATACTGTGAACCTCTGGTCAAGAGAAAAGATACAGATAGATATAGAAAGATGGATGGACAGACAGACAGATATGGTATTGAAAAACTTATAGTATTAAAAAATAAAGTTTTCTATCCCCTCCCCCCTTTGGGGGGCATTTCACATAATATTTCCTCTTCATTGAACAGCCACACCTGCTTAAAAAATAAATAACCTCAGCTCACAAGCAAACAAAGATAGGATAGCATGTGAGTCAAGTAAATGGAATGCAACCACAAGAGTTCTCACGTATTTTGCCTGTAGTATAACCTGTAGTTGTGGTGTCTCCGGCTCTGTCCAGGCAACAGGAGGGTCCCTATTTTGTTGCCTCTTTAACTTAGAGTCCTGTGTGGCCCCTTAGTGCTCAGCACAGTACTGGATGCAAAATAGGTACCCAAGAAATTCTGAAATGGTATCAGAATGGCTCGGGAGAGATGAAGAAGAACGTTGAAATTATTTTAGGAACACAAAGGAGTTGATATGTAATTAAATATGGAATTAGGTGGGCTAAAGCTGAGGAGGATAAGGATTTCTCCCTGCCTTCCATTTAGAGAAATTAGTGGATTTAGTTTTGTTTTGTTTTTGTTTTTGTTTGTCTTTTTCTAGCACCACACCTGCGGCATATGGAGGTTCCCAGGCTAGGGGTCTAATCAGTGCTGTACCCACTGGCCTATGCCAGAGCCACAGCAACATGGGATCCGAGCTGCGTCTGCAACCTACACCACAGCTCACGGCAACACCAGATCCTTAACCCACTGAGCAAGGCCAGGGATCGAACCGGCAACCTCATGGTTGCTAGTCGGATTCGTTAACCACTGAGCCACAACGGGAACTCCTGGATTTAGTATCTTTATCTGAGCCCAGATATACAAGAGGAGTTCTAAGTTCTCACAATATATATCTTAAGAGGTTAAGAAGTTCCTGTCGTGGCTCAGTGGTAATAAGCCCAACTAGTATCCATAGGGATGCGGGTGTAATCCCTGGCTTCACGCAGTGGGTTAAGGATCCACTGTTGCCGCGAGCTGTGGTATAGGCAGCAGCTGTAGTTCAGATTCAACCCCTAGCCTGGGAACTTCCATATGCCCCAACTGTAGCCCTAAGAAAAAAAAGAAAAAAAAAAAGGTTAAACACACCTCTGCCATATAACCTAGCCATTCCATTCATAGGTATTACCCAAGAGAATGTAAAACATACATTCATACAAACGCTCGAATATGAATATTCAGGGCAGTCATCTTCACAATATCCTCAAACCAGAAGGAATCCAAACATCCATCAAAGGTGAATGGATAAACAAATTGTGATACATCTATGCAATGGAATACTACTCAGCAAAAAAAAAAGAAAGAAAAAGAAAAGGAAAACATGGATAAATCTTGAAATCGTTATTCTGAGGGAAAGAAGCCAGAGACAAATATATCATTCCATTTACATAAAGTTCATACTAACCTAAATTGACACAAAGCAAATTAGTCATTTCCTGGAACCAGATATAGAGGGAGAGATGAGCTGAAAAGGAACAGTAAAAATCTTTTGGGGATGACAGAGAAGTAATCTTGTCTTGATTATAGTGGAGATTTCACCTGAGTATACAACTGTCAAAACCAAATTTTGACGTTTGTAAAAATGACATTTATATTTTTGAAATTTATTTTATATAAATCATTCCTTAATAAAGATAAAATTTAATCAAATACTATGAGCTCTTTATTTAGTGGGATGGCCATTCATTGACAGTTGTTTATGACCCTGTTGCTGTGGTCTGGAATTCTACTAACCTCTTGACTAAGCCATGTATCTGTCATGTCTGATTTCCCCGAAGACTTCACTTCGCAGGAGAGGTCAATTATCTGCCCAATGCATTATTTAAAAACAAAAAAAAATGGGAGTTCCCATCATAGCTCAGTGGTTAATGAAAGTGACAAGTATCCATGAGGATGTGGGTTCCATGCCCGGCCTCGCTCAGTAGGTTAAGGATCTGATATTGGCGTGAGCTGTGGTGTAGTTTGCAGATGAGGCTCGGATCTTGTGTTGCTGTGGCTGTGGCATAGGCTGGCAACTGTAGCTCTGATTCAACCCCTAGCCTGGAAACTTCCATATGCTGAGGGTTTTGGCCCGCAAAAGAAAAAAAAAAAAAGAAAAAAAATGTATATATGCAGCCTGCTTGTACTAACCATGTGTTCCAGTTCTTCCAGATAGTCCAAATTTTAAATATATGTTTATCATATGAATTTATGCTTAATCATGTGTTCCAACTATTAGTTAAAAAAATAAAATCACCAACTTGAAATAGGAATAATTTTCTGGCTCTTCTACAGCTTATAAAAATATTAGTAATATAATAATATTAATAAGAAATAAAAATATTAATAACAACATAGCTAAGAGTTATTGCACTCCTACCATGTACAGTCGGTGTTTTAAGCCCTTTACAATATTTTCTCATTGAATATCCAGGAGAACTCTATTAAGTTATCATTACTTTACGGGTTAGAAAACTGAGGTATGAAATATTACTTTTCTTTCTTTTTTGTCTTTTTAGGGCCTTATGTGCTGCAGCATAGACGTGCCCAGGCTAGGGATCAAATCAGAGCTGTAGCTGCCAGCCTATACCACAGCCACAGCAATGCCAGATCTGAGCCTCATTTGCAATTGACACCACAGCTCAGGGCAACACCAGATCCTTAATCCACTGGGCAAGGCCAGGGACTGAACCTGTGTCCTCATGGATACTAGTTGGGTTCATTACTGCTGAGCCACAACAGGAACTCCTTATTTTTCTTATAATAAAACAACTAAATGAAGACTAAATAAAAAGTAAATTGTGGAGTTCCCGTCATGGCGCAGTGGTTAACGAATCCGACTAGGAACCATGAGGTTGAGGGTTTGATTCCCTGCCCTTGCTCAGTGGGTTAACGATCCAGCGTTGCCGTGAGCTGTGGTGTAGGTTGCAGACGCGGCTCGGATCCAGCGTTGCTGTGGCTCTGGCATAGGCCAGTGGCTGCAGCTCCGATTCAACCCCTAGCCTGGGAACCTCCATATGCCGCAGGAGTGGCCCAAGAAATAGCAAAAAAAAAAAAAACTAAATTGTATGTACATGTATACAAAATGTATATATGTATATAAATGTACTTTATATAATCTTTGCTGATTTCACACTTCCCAATAAGCCTTCTGGATTGTTAACTTACTTTCCCAGGCTCACTGATACTGGGAAGGGGACCATAGCGAGCAGCACTCCAGTGCTCACCACCATCATCTTCACCCTCACCTCTAATGTCTATTCCATGTTTTCCGAATGCTAGCTGCTGTGCCAAGAACTTCATGGGTTTTTTTGTTTGTTTGTTTGTTTGTTTGTTTGTTTGTTTGTTTGGGTCTTTTCAGGGCCCCACCCATGGCATATGGAGGTTGGAGATTCCCAGGCCAGGGGTTGAATCTGAGCTGTAGCTGCCAGCCTACACCACAGCCATAGCAATGAGGGATTTGAGCTGTGTCTGCAAACTGCACCACAGCTCACGACAACGCAGGATTCTTAACCCACTGAATGAGGCCAGGGATCAAACCTGCGTCCTCATGGATGCTAGTCAGCTTCATTTCCACTGAGCCACGATGGGAACTCCATGTTCTTTATCTCATTTAATTCTCACAAGGACAAAAGTGGGGATTCAGAAATATTAAATAACAGAGAGAGAATGAATGAATAGTGAGCTAGGATTCCAACCCAAATACAACTCCAAATTTGTGTTATCATAAGTAGTTCAAACAAAGTTATAATATATCCCATACTATAGACAAAAACAAACAAACCAAAAAACCCATGCATTTAGGGTTATAAAGTGAGTTTCTCTAAATATAATTAGTGTTAGTTCCCCAGAGCATGATGGTTTCTGAAATGCTTATAACCACAATATCCAACCAGCCCAGCCTTTGATCCTAATCCTGAAAGCAGTTCCTATCTATAAGCACTAAGTTACCACCCATTTCAGGAAAAGTAGGAGCATTTTGAGAGCTTGTTTGGCAGTTCTGTCAGACAAATGCAGCTACTCATATACCCCTGACCAAAGAATGGTCCTCCTCTATCGGGGAAGATCCTCCTTGGCCGAGCATGCAGCTTCAAAAGGGATGCACACGGGGTGGTGAGGGAAGACAAGGACACCCACCTAGCCAGCCAGTTCAGCCAGATCAACCCTGGTGGTCAATGGGATTACAGATATCACAGCCAGATCACTGTCCCACCCAGTAGGAGCATTTTGAATGACACTGGATAATACCAGGAAGTATGGTGGAAACAGATTTACTTTATTGGCTTTTTTTTTTTTTCCAGAATAAAGGGAACAGAGAAGAAGAATGTTAAAAGGCTAAGATTCGGTTTAACTCTACCTTTATTTTTTTTACATCATTTGGAGAAGAAAATAATAATCTGAGACATAAGACAGAAGATAATGTAAAAATCTCTCTGTCTCTCACACACACACACAATTTAATGGAGATAGAATCAAAACAGCTAATCAAACACATACATCTATACCCTACCTACCGCATAAAGTCTCAAGAAATGATAGAGAAGATACTGTTAAAATATATACATGTGTGTATGTATATATATCTGGAGTTCCCGTTGTGGCTCACTGGGTTAAGAACCCAACATACTGTCCACAAGGATGTGGGTTCGATTCCTGGCCTCGCTCAGTAAAGGTTATAGGCGTGCCTCAGATCCAGCATTGCTGTGGCTGTGGCATAGGCTGGCAGCTGCAGCTCTAACTCAACCCCTAGGTGGGGAATTTCCATATGTTGCAGGTATGGCCGTTAAAATATATAGAGAGATAGATAGATAAAGATATCGATATCTATATCTGTATCTATCTCCTAGGAAAACAAGAAAAACTGCCATTAGCAAAAGTTGAGAAAATACAGAGTACAGAGAGGATCACATCTCAGAGGAAGAAAACAGAAGGAATGCTCGGCTCAAATCATACAGACAGGAGGCTAAGGCAAAGGCTGGAGCGGTTGGGGGATGGGCAGGGCATGCAAGCTCAACAAAGAGATCCAGAAATGGAAGGAGTGCAATGAAGTGCTGGTCAGAGTGAGTAGCTTGAGATCTAGGTCTAGAACAAATAGGCCAGTCAACACCTCTCCTCCCCAAATGGGTCTAAACTGTGGATCAGGAAGCTACAGACTTCCAGGAAGAACACGAATCTCCCATAGGTCTAGATGCAACACATCCTTGCCTTTCAAGTTCTGTTCCTTACCCCAAATTAGCAGAAGATGGCTACAGTGAATAAAAATGAATAGAGATTCTAAAATACAGAATTGTTCAATCAACATTACTTCAATAAAAGTAAATAAAAAATAAAATTTGAACAGAGAACTAAACATTACATCACACATTTCAGGAAAAAATTTCTATGAGAAGTGACTTTTCCACAACTGACATTAGAGAAAACAGATTTTCTGCTGGACAACAATCAGAAGATGACATTTGAAAAGTATAATTAATACCTTCAAAAGAACCATGAGAAGATGTCTGCAAGTACAGAAATGTTAACTAGATAGCTGGGAATTTAGAACTTTGATGACTGAGATAAAGAACTAAACAGATGATCTGGATTTCAGAATAGATGTAGATGATGAGCAGTTAAGAAATGGAAGATCCAGCTGAGGAATTACTCCCGAATGAAGTCAGCCTAACAGGCATTGGGGGTTAAGTGGTTTTAGGGCATAGAAGGAGGATCCAGGGCAGTTCACTACATTCTTTATACTCCCTGCACAGCTTGCCCATCCTTAGTTGAAAAGAAATTGTGTACATTAACTGAAGCAGATAGGAGGTAGGAAAACAGCTGGGAGGAGGGTGGCAGAGACCGATTGTCCCTCCCCAAATCTTTTCATCTATGATGTATTTATAAAAGTGATGACACATCAAAATAATGGGAAAGTGATGGGCTAATCAATAACATATTAACAGATGGCTGTGGATTGCCCCAACTCCCTCCTTGAATACCTTCCTGGAAAGCCAAAAACTACGTTTCCCAGATTTACCTGTAGGTAGGGTTCCAGGTGTGATTTAGGTCCCACCAAGTCATTTAAGATCCTGGTTGAAAACTGAATTGTATAGGGAGCAAAGGAGGGCATGATCCTCTTTCGGCAGTTTCCTGATTTTTTCAGAATTAGCAACTGCCTTTACAGGTGATTTGGGAAGTTCTTGGATTCTCATGATGTCTGTTTCTCACCACGATTCTGTATATTATCTCTTAACAAACCTCTTTATTCACAAACTATCAAAAGGGACTTTGATCCTGATAAATCCGTGATCCAGGAATTCCCATCGTGTTGCAGGGGTAACAAATCCAACTGGGAACCATGAGGTTACGGGTTCGATCCCTGGCCTTGCTCAGTGGGTTAAGGGTCCGATGTTGCTGTGAGCTATGGAGTAGGTCACAGATGAGGCTCGGATTTGGCGTGGCAGTGGCTGTGGTATAGGCCGGCAGCTACAGCTCTGATTGGACCCCTAGCCTGGGAACCTCCATTTGCTGCTGGTGCGGCCCTAAAAAGCAAAAAAAAAAAAAAAAAAAGGCATGGTCCATCTGGGAAACATGTCTTACCAAAAAACAATCAGTAAATAAGAGAAAACGACTAGGAAACTGAAGTAAAAAATTCTTAGTAAAAAATACAAAAGTACACTTTTAACCTTGGAGTTAACCTTCCTAAGCAAGACTCAAAACACAGAAGCAATTAAGGAGCGATATGGACAAATTCGATACAATAAAAATTAAAATTTCTGTATGGCAAGAAGCAACTGACAAAAAGAAAATATTCTCAGAGTATAAACCAGAAAAGGGTTAATATCCATAATATAGTAAAATGCCCCTATAAATGAATAAAAGGATATAACTTAAATGAAATTGATAGTCCCAAGTGGGTAATTACCAGAAAAAGAAATCCAGGAGTCCCCGTTGTGGTGAAGAGGAAATGAATCCGATTAGTAACCATGAGGACACAGGTACAGTCCTTGGCCTCTCTCAGTGGGTTTAGTATCCGGTATTGCTGTGAGTTGTGGCATAAGTCGCAGATGCAGCTCGGATCTGGCGTGGCTGTGGCTCTGGCTGTGACTTAGGCTGGCAGCTGCAGCTCTGATTCAACCCCTAGCCTGGGAACTTCCATATGCCTCAGGTGTGGCCCTTAAAAGAAAAGAAAGGAAGAAAGGAAGAAAGAAAGAAAGAAAGAAAGAAATCCAAATGATAATAATCATATGAGTAGAACTTTGAATTTGCTGGTAAGTAGACAAATACATATACATAAGCGCCTTACTCCAAACCAATCAAATAAGAAGAATCTCTGGGAAAGACCAGATATTTTTTATTTTATATATTATTTTATAATTTCTTCTTCCGATTTTATTGAGACATATTTAACATAGCACTGTATATGTTTATAAGTTGTATAGCACAATGATTTGACTTACGTCATGAAATATTTTAAAAAGTTTAGTGAACATCAATCATCTCATAGAGATAAAAGATTAAAAAAATAGAAAAAAATTTTCTTGTCATAAGAACTCGGGATTTACTCTAATTTTCATACATAACATATAGCAGTTAATTATATTTATCATATTGTATGTTACATCCCCAGTACTTATTTATCCCATAACTAGAAGTTTGTACCTTTACTCTTTCTTTTTTGGCCACCCTGCAGCATATGGAGTTCCTGGGCCAGGAATCAGATCCAAGCCATAGGTGCAACCTAAGCTGCATCTGCAGCAGCGCCAGATCCTTAACCCACTGCGCTAGGCTGGGGGTCAAACCTGTGTCCCGGTGCTTCCAAAGATGCCACTGATCCCCTTACACCACAGTGGGAACTCTGGGAAGTTTGTACCTTTTACCACTTTACCCAATTCCCCTTTCCCCATCCTCCTCTGGCAACCACAAATCTAATCTAATCTAATCTTTTTCCTTGTTTATTTTTGAAATATAACTGACCTAAAACATTATGTTAGTGTTAGGTTTGCCAAGGGAGGAACGCACAAGGCCTAGCTGGTAAAGCAAAAGAGATGTACTGAGGCATCAGAGGGGCACGGACTGAGCTCAAGATGCCACCAGCCCTGACTGTGAGGAGGTGCTAGGCTTATAAAGGATCTGTGGCAGGAATCTGTGGCTGGAGTTCATGGCAGAAACATGTGGCAGGAACGATGGAGGAGGGGAAGGTCAAGGGAGGGATAGGTGGTCAAGTCCCATGACAGAGGGCAGTTAATTGTTGTAGATGGTTAATCTGTGCTCCACATTCCGGAAAAGGAAAAGGGTGTAGATCTTGTGCTGGGCTGCACTCATGTCCAAAGCTGGTCTCCAAGGTCAGGGGGTGGGGGTCCATCTCCATCCTCCTGGGAACCTATCAGTTAGTTCCTGGAGTTCCCTCTTGGCTCAGTGGTTAACAAACCCTGCTAGTATCCACAGGTCCCATCTCTGCCTCGTTCAGTGGGTCAAGGATCTGGCATTGCTGTGAGCTGTGGTATAGGCCGGCAGCTGCAGCTCCAATTGGACCCCTAGCCCGGGAATCTCTATATGCCTCAGGTGCGGCCCTAAAAAGACAAAAAGACAGTAAATAAATAAATAAGAAAACATTATGTTAGTTTCTATTCGCAACATAGTGATTTGGCCTTTCTACACATTTCAAAATGATCACCACAATAAGTCTTTACAATATGTCACCATACAGAGATATTACATAGTTATTGACTTTACATCCCAAACTACACATAGCAATATATATGATTATTTTAAGTTACGGATCTCTTAAGTTCAAATGAATTTTAACAACCCTGCATTTTGACATCATATTTTACATCTTTTTGTTGTGTGTATCATTTCATTACTTATTGCAGATAAAGATACTTTTTTTTTTTTTTTGCTTTTAGGGTGCCCCAGCGCATATGGAGGTTCCCAGGCCAGGGGTCCAATCAGAGTTACAGCTGCCAGCCACAGCCACAACAATGCCAGATCCAAGCCACGTCTTCGACCTACACCACAGCTCACAGCAATGCCGGATCCTTAATCTGCTGATCTAGGCCAGGGATCAAAGCTGCAACCCCATGGTTCCTAGTCAAATTCATTTCTGCTGCGCCACGACGGGAACTCCAATTTTACTACTTTTTGTCTTTTAACCTTTATACTAGCTTTCTATGTAGTGGATTTATTACTTTTATTGTATATTTGCTTTTACCAATGAACTTTTTCCTTTTGTAATTTTCATGTTTCTAATTGTGATCCTTTTATACTTAAGGAAATCCCTTTAATATTTCATTTAAATTTTTTTTTCTTTTTTTATTAAAGTATAGTTGATTTACAATGTTGTGTCCTTTAACATTTCTTGTAAAGCTGGTTTAGTGGTTCTGAACTTTTAGCTTTTGTTTGCCTGTAAAATTTTTGATCTTTCCATCAAATCTGAATGAAAGCCTTGCCAGCTAGAGGATTCTTTATTGTAAGTTTTCTCCTTTCATCTCTTTAAATACATAATGCACTCCCTTGCTGCTTTTAATATTCTCTCTTTAGCTTTATTTTCTGTCATTTTAATTACTATGTGTCTTGATGTGGTCCTCTTTGGGTTGATCCTATTTGAGACTCTCTGTGCTTCTCAGACCTCGATGTCTGTTTCCTTTCCCATGTTAGGGAAGTTTTTCAGCTATTATGCTTTCAAATACGTTCTGGGTCCTTTTCTCTATCCTCCTTCTGGGACTCCTATACTGCTTATACATTATATGCTTGATATTGTCTCAGAGGGTCTCTGAAACTATTCTCATTTCTTTTTATTCCTTTTTCTTTTTTCTTATCTGTTTCAGTGATTCTCACTACATGTCTTCCAGCTCATGGATCTATTCCTCTGTATTATCTAATCTACTACTGATAACTTCTAGTGTATTTTTCATTTCAGTTACTGTATTCTTCATCTGTTTTGTTCCTTTTTATATAATTCTGTTAAAAACTTCTAACTTCTTACTCTGATCATCCAATCTTCTTTTGAGTTCTTTGAACATCTTCAAGATCATGACTTTGAACTATCAGGTAGATTGCCAATCCCCACTTTACTTAGTTCTTCTGGGGTTTTATCTTCTTTCTTCATTTGGAACATTTTGCTTAATTTTCCGTTTTTATTTCTATGTAACTGGTAGGTTGGTTATGTTTCCTGATGTTGGAGAAGTGGACTTTTGTGGGAGAGGATACATTCTATGTATCCCTGTGGCACACTGCCCTCTGGTTACCAGAGCTGTATGTGCTAGGGTTGTCCCCTATTTGGGCTCTGTGGGACCTTCTGTTATGCTGGGCTGATTACTATGGAAAGTCTGGTAGACATGGCTGGTCTGGTCCCTGGTCTGGTTGGTTGCCATGCCCTACATTGTGCAGAGGCTGCTGGCTGTGAGGCCCTGGTGGGTTCAGAGGCTGGTGCTGGCCCTTGGGTGGGTGGGGTCGGGTTCTGAAGTGCGTGGTTGCCGAGCTACGGGTCTTGGATCTAATATCAGCCTGCTGATAGGAGAGGCCAGTTCCTGATATTGATGGCTCCAGGGTCTGAGGTATCCCAAAGCTGGTGTTGGCCCACTGAAGAGTGTGTGTAGATCCCAGGGCAGATGGCTGATGGGTCCAAGGTGTCTCAGAGCTGGTATTGGCCTGTTGTTGGGCAGGGCCAGGGTCCTAGGGTGGGGGTTGGGGTGGGAGGTGTCCTGAGGCTGGTATTATTACTGGAAGGGTGTTGGGGCCTGCTGGTGGGTGGGCTAGGTTTGGGTGCAGCAGGCTGCAGGGCTTTGGTGGTCCCGGGGCAGTTGTCTACCTACTTTGGGTAAGACTGGGTCCTGGGGCTAGTACTAGGTCATTGGGGAACAAAGCTGGGTCCTGGGATTTCTGGCTGCAGTGTTTGGGGCTCTTGGAGCTGATATTTTGGCCTAGTAGTGGATGGGGCTGGGGCTCGGTGGGTCCTAGGGCTGGTGCCTAGCTGCCAGTGAGTGAAGCTGGTCTCTGGGCTAAAGCCAGCTCACCAGTGGGTGGAGCTAGATCCTAGGGTCACCAGCTGTAGGGCTGTGGGTTCCTAGGACTATGCTGACACTGGTGTGCAGGGCCAGTGTCTGGGCCCTCTGGCGTGTGAGGCCAAGTTAAGGTGGCTATGGGCTCAGGAGGCCCAGGCCTTTTGGTGAGTGAGTGTGTCTCCATCTGGCTAGTTCCTTGGCCTGAGATATTCCAGGACTGGTGCAAAAGGCTGGTGGGCAGGGCTGGGTTCTGGTGCTAATAAGCCTGAGGGAGAATTCCAAAATGGTGCTTGCCAGTTCCAGTGTCCATGTGGTAGAAAGCGCTCCCCAAAAATGGCTGCTACCAGTGTCTATATCCCCAAGGTGAGCTCCAATTGCCTCCTGCCACTCTTGGAGGGTCTCTAAGATCAGCAGGTGGGTCTAACCCAGGCTTTTTTCAAATTATTGCTTTTGCCCTGGGTCCTGGAGCATGAGAGATTTTGTGTATGCCCATTAAGAGAAGAGTCTCTAGAGTTCCCATTGTGGCTCAGTGGTTAAAGAACCCAACTGGTATCCATGGGGATGTGGGTTCGATCCCTAGCCTCACTCAGTGGGTTAAGGCTCCAGCATTACCATGAGCTGTGGTGTAGGTCACAGACGCGGCTCAGATCCTGAGTTGCCGTGGCTGTGGGGTAGGCTGGCAGCTACAGCTGGGATTCGACCCCTAGCCTGGGAACCTCCCTATGCCATGGGTATGGCCCTAAAAAGACAAAAGACAAAAAAAAAAAAAAAATAAAAAGAGTAGACTCTCTACTTCCCCCAGCACTCTGGCTCTCCCCAGAGTATGTCCCAGTGGTCTTTGAAGCCAAACTTTCTGGGGCCTCATCTTCCCAGTGCAAGACTCCCAGGCTGGGTGGTCTGATACAAGGCTCAGACTCCTCACTCCTTGGGGAGAACCTCTGCAGTTGTGATTATTATCCAGTTTCTGGGGCACCCACATGGGTGTTGACTACATCATGTTTCTTCCCCTCCTACCCATATCATTGTGGTTCCCTTTCTGCTACTCTTCCAGTCTTTTTCATCAATAGTTGCTCTGTAATGAACTGTAGTTTCACTGTGCCTGTGGGAGATGAGCTCAGGGTTTTCCCACTCCACTATCTTGGACCCTGGTGAGGTTCCATCATTGCCCAGATATTTTTAAAAAGCTTGCCACTCACATAATTTCAATGTGTAGTCAAGGTTAAGAAATGCTCCTAAAACAGTGCTAACTCAAAGAGTGGTCCACGGACAAGCAGCATCAGCATTACCTAAGAGCTTGTTAAAAATGCAAATTACTGAGTTCCCTGTCATAGCTACTGAATCAGCATCTCTGGGGTTATGGCTCCGGAATCTGTTTTAATAAGCCCTCCAGGTGATTCTGATGCATGTTCAAGGTTGAAACCTCCTTCCGTAAGAGCTTTATTTACATTACAGAGCTACTGAGAGGATAACAGCTGATGAAAAACATGAAAGGATTTTAAGAAAAGTAAAAGTAATGGTTTCAAATGTAATCATTACCATTTAATAAATTTGATATAATCTTAGGGTCATACTTAGGACTTCAGCAATGTAAATGCCAGCAATTTGTTACTGAGATAGAAATCTCCCAGACACATGGAGAAACACTCCATTTCATTTCTGAATTGTCTCCAAATACAATGGAGCCTTAGTTCTATAACACAGCCCTAGTAGATGTGAAATTGCCATGTGGACAGGAAGACAAATAGCTTTACTTTTATTTTTAAGACTTCTATTTTTTCTATTACAATTATTTCAAAAAGCTTTACCTTTAAGCTTTCTACATATTTTGGAGTTCCCGTCATGGCACAGTGGTTAACAAATCAGACTAGGAACCATGAGGTTGCAGGTTCGATCCCTGGCCTTGCTCAGTGGGTTAAGGATCCAGCGTTGCCATGAACTGTGGTGTAGGTTGCAGACATGGCTTGGATCCCACATTGCTGTGGCTCTGGTGTAGGCCAGCGGCTACAGCTCCGATTCGACCCCTAGCCTGGGAACCTCCATATGCCGCAGGTGCAGCCCTAGAAAAGGTAAGACCAAAAAAAAAAAAAAAAAAAAACCCAAAAACCAAAAAACAACAACAACAAAAGAACACAATTATTTAAAATGCAAAAAGTGTGTGAGTGTGTGTGTACCAAGGAAGTGTATATTGAAGTCCATTTACTTGTAGAAAGGAGCTTGTAAAATTGCTTACATTTCTTAACCTCATTTCTTTAAGGTTTCTATTTCAGTGTATATAGTAAAATCCTGGGAAAATGGAGTTAAAAAAAATCCAATGGATTACAATGGAATTTACAGAGCTAGGCAGCCAGGAGTTTGGGTGTCTGCCTGAGAACCAAGTCCATTTTGCTCTCATTTGGGTTTGTGGTGCCACCCGGTGGTCATTTCCCGCTCTAGTTTAATCATCAATGGGGACAATTCTATACACAGGTTTGCTGAAATTTCCAGGACATTAGTTGGTGCCCTGCTGTGAACTGAGCTTAGAAAACCAAGGTCCCAAGGACATAGAAACCTGCTCACCTCAGCCTCTTTGCTTTTGGATTCATTCTTCCCTGGCACTCCACTCCTCTAAATGATAAAAGGTGGACAGGAAGCAATCAACAGCTGTATTAGGTCCAAATTTACATTATAATAAGTTTCACATATATTAGAATGTGGTACTAAATATGCACTGTTAATAAATGAATATGCACATATTAGGGTGCATATTTTAAAAATTTCAATAATTGTTGAAGAGCAAGAAAGTTGACATATACTGTAGTGTAGAGAATAGATTGGAGGGAAAACAAGCCCTAAGGAAGAAAGGTAAGCTAGAATGTGGCTGAAGTCTTTTGAGTATAAGACAGTGATGGTCTGAAGCTAGAAGGGTAATAATGGGATTTGGAGGGAAGTGGATGGGTTTGGTGTTTAGGTGGTAGAATCTTTACCTTGAAAAGATACCCACTCAAGTGTTTACAGATAAATGGATATGATGTCTGAGATTTCTTTAAAATAATCCAGTTAGAGGGAGGGGGAATGGGAGGGGTGGTTGTAGATGAAAGGAAGACTGGCCATATACATGTAAATAGTTGTTCAAGTTGGATGATGGGCATAGGTGGGGGGTTTACTTAGTCTACTCTCTCTACTTTTTTTTTTTTTTTGGCTACACCCAGGATATGCAGAAGTTCCACAGCAGTTAACTGGAGGCACAGCAGTGACAACTCGAGATCCTTAACCTGCTGCACCACCAGGGAACTCCTATTCTATTTTTCATATATACTTGAAAGTGTCCATAATAAAAAGTTAAAAATAAAATGCCTGGGAAAAAAACTCAAGGAAAAAAATGCAGTAGAAAGGTAGACATATGAAATATAAATCTGAGAGAGATCTGAACGGAAGAATTAGAGAGACATCAGCAGGTCACCCAAACATAGTAAACGTTAAATTTGTCATGATTAATCCAATCCTATTAAAAGAAAATCTTCACAGATATATTGAAAACTTATTATTACATCCCTTCTCTCCTTCTCCAGAGGTACAACTCTCCTGGAGTTGATGTATAGCCTTTCCAACCATTAAGAAAATTTTTTTTATCATATATATATGTATACATAATTCACTCACACAAAGCCTTATTTTGTGAGTTCAAAGGTATGTAAGTGCCTTGATACTGTTATGTATCCTTTTGTCTTTTGCTTTTTTTCACTCAACACTGTTTTCAGAATTCACACTTCATTTATTTTAACTACGAAATGGCATTCCACTGTAGGACACTACCACCTCTTATTTTATCTTTACTATAACATTATGCAGTAGATGTTAATAATCTCATTTTACAGATGAAAAATTTTAGAACAAAGAGGTTAAGTAACTCAACCAACTTTATAGTTTCCAGCAGATGGCGTGAGAACTTGCATAGGGGCTCAACTCAAAATCACATGTTTTGCCCACTCTTAGGTAGAAACTGAAATGAAGACCTAAAAAAGAATAAGTCTGCATGACTCATTGACTCACCCAGACTCAGACCTGCAGCCTCCACTTCACTGGACCGCCACAAGTGGAAAAACCAAGCCCATGAAGCGGTTGACTTCCCAAGGACAAAGACAGCCCAAAGAGAAAATTAATTTTTTTTTTTTTTGGTCTTTTTAGGGTAGCATGCACAGCATATGGTGTTTCCAGGCTAGGGGTCCAATCAGAGCTGTAGACACCGGCTGACACCCCAGCCACAGCAATGCAGGCCAGCTCACGGCAACAACAGATCCTTAACCCACTGAGCGAGGCCAGGGATCAAACCCACAACCTCATGGTTCCTAGTCAGATTCATTTCCACTGCGCCACAACAGGGACTTCGAGAAAGTTAAATTTTTATACATTGACCTCAACCACCATCCTGGACCTACAGAACTCAGCACATAACCCCCAGCCTATAAAACCTGAATCTCTCCTAACAGCCGGCAGCTCTGAGTTCCTCTTGCTTAGTGCTCCCAACCACTCTGCTGGTCAATAAATCTTGTTTGAAATGTCACTGCTTCAGTCAACCGTCTTTCTTTCCCTGGTGCTCTAACACCCACTATAGCATTCTGGTATTTAACAAATAATTACTACATACCAACTATATTCCAAGCACTCTTTTAGGTCCCAGGTATCTAAGCAAAATCCCGCTCTCAAGGAGCTTATATTCTAATTGGAAGAGACAGTCAAAAAAATAGTATTTAATATATAACTTGATTCTATGTGCTATGAAGGAAAATAAAGCAAGGATGGAGGGGGAGAGAGTGTGAGTGCAAGTGTGCTAGTCCATATGAGGCTTTCTGGTGACATTTCAGCAAACATTTGAAGAGAAGTGATGAAAGAAGGGTATTTAAGAGGAGTATTTAAGGTCAAGGCAGAGGGCTTAGCAAACGTGAAATCCCTGAGACAGGAGCCTATTTGGCTGTCATTCCACTTCTTTTTTTTTTTTTGTCTTTTTAGGGCCACATCCAGGGCATATGGAGGTTCCCAGCCTAGGGGTCAAGTCAGACCTTCATATGCTGCTGGCCTCCACCACAGCTAGGCCAGATCCAAGAGGCGTATGCCATCTACACCTCAGCTTGCGCCAACACGGGATTCTTAACCCACTGAGTGAGGCCAGGGATTCTTAACCCACTGGGTGCTCATGGACACTAGCAGGGTTTGCTACCCCTGAGCCACAACAGAAACTCCCTCCTTTTTTTTTTTTTTTTCTTAAGATACTGTGTAACAATTATTCTCCTGTGTTAGGGAACAAAGGTAAATACACTGCCTGGCCTTGCCTGATTAAACATAATTTTGACATGTTAACAGCCTCTTATGATGACCATTTTTCGTATAAAAATAACTGGGTTGAGCTACAAAATGTCTACAGCCAAAATCCACTGATTTACTTAAAAATTAAACCACAGGTAATAGACGCCAAAGGTAAAGGTGACATAAATACACACAATACTGTTGCTCACTTGATGAGCCACAAATAAACACAATTTAACCCTCCTCTTAAATATTAAAGGTTGATAAGTTCCCGCTGTGGCACAATGGGTTGAGAATCCGAAAGCAGTAGCTCCGGTCACTATGGAGGTGAGAGTTCAGTCACCAGCCTGCCACAGAGGGTTAAAGGATCCAACGCTGCTGCAGCTGCGTTCGGATCTGACCCCTGGCTAGGGGACTTCCGTCTGTCGCGGTTGCGGCCATACCAAACAAAAAAAAAAAACAAAAAAAACAAAAAAACAAAAAAAAAGAAAGAAAGAAAAAACTTGAGAGTATCCTCAAGGAAACCTAATGCAGACTTCAATTTGAGGGGAAAAAATATCCGCTGGGACAAGGAGGAGCCCACCTTTTGCGCCATACCTCTCAGACACCCGTCAAGAGAACAGTAAGAAAATGGGGAACCTGGGGGCGTCTTTGGGGAGACCTGGATCTGATCTTGGGGCTCTAGATGCTGAATTGTCTCATTTTTCACATTTGTCATGCGAGGGATTCTGGGCTAGTGCCCGCCACGCCCCTTTCCTCCCTGGACCCGGGGTCTGGGTTCTCTGAGCCTCCCAAGCTTGGGAGTGACAGAGCAGAGCAGCTAAAAACCAAAACTCTCACGATTTTTGCCTGCCCACTTACCAAGCTGCCTGTCTCAGAGCGAACCCAACTGGGGAAACTTGACCCTCTGGCGCGCCGCGCCCCTTGCCCCGCCCACTCTCCCCACCCCCTTCGGCCTCCCGGCCTCCACCGGGTCCTACGCGGAAAAGAACTAGGACCTGGCGAGCGGGCCCGCACGGCTTCCGGGAGGAGTTTTGGGCCCCGCGAGGCACCGTCGGGCGCCGCGCTTTCTCATCAGAGGTGGTTGTAGCGACGCCAGGATCCCGCCTGGGTGTAGTTGACCGGTGGTGCATGTCCTCAGCATGGGCGAGCATGGTCTGGAGTTGGCGTCTATGATCCCGGCCCTGCGGGAGCTGGGCAGGTAGGGCCAGGCCGGCATCTCACGTGCTCTCCCTCCCCAGCCGCGCGCGTCCCAGTTCCGATCCCCTCAACCCGGGCCCTTGTGGAGATACTCCGTGGCTGATTAGAGCGCTTCTCCTACAGAGAAGCGGTTAAAAGGACTGGGGGCTTCGCCGCAGACCCGCCAGATGCGGGTCCGAGGGGAGGGCTGTCTGCTGGTCCCACTTTACCTCAGCGGCGCCCTGAAACTCCTCCCCCACCAGCACCCCCAGGGGATTGCCTCTGCGGCGGGAAGGAAGGGTCCCGCCGGATGGTAACTTTCTGATCACTTCCCTACACTCACTGCTTTGCTTCTCAAAAGCCTCTTTCCTTGATGGAGTACTTGACCTGTGGATTTTTCTCAGTTTCTGTTGTTTTCTATGTTTTGTCCCCAAACTGCCCTCGGATGAAAAATCACTTGTTCAGATTTTATGCAAGGAAGGCCAGTTGCTGGAAAAAGCAGTTTGTGTCTTTCTTAGAAGTGAAACCATAGGCCATTCTGGAGATGGGACCCTTTTCATGTTGATCATCCAGTCCCCAATTCGTTAGTTCAATCAGAAATCCCAGGAATCGACCACAACGTCTGCAAAATATAAATGTGCAAGAATGAAGCCAAAATTTGAAGATAATTTAATGTTCCATTTGCATAGCTTTTTTTTTTTTTCCCCTGTAAACCTGAGAATAGAATCATGTAAACCAGTTTCCTGCCGCAACAGAAGGGAGAGATGTTGATGTCTGCTGTCCTTCAACACACCTACAACCTTTCCTCAACCAGGCCTAAAGACTAGACAGGGTGTTTGTTCAAATTTTTTTTTTTTTTGTAACCTACTGTGAATAGAAAAGTGGGCTTGTACCACTACTGCATTTGAACTATCAATTGGAATAGTTGCTTTCCAATTTCTTAAATTGTTTGAAACCTTAGCACACAGCCACAACTGATTTTAAGCCCATGTGATATTTAATTTCCTTTCTTTGTGCAGTGCAGTTGTGTCCCTCTCCACTTGTTAGCCATACCAAGACACTGACATTTAGTCTTCCTCAGTTACATACATAAGAGGTTATAAATGACAGCACCATGCTTGTCTTAACTGAATCATCCTCTTTTTGTGTGTATGATTTTTTCCCCCTTGGCATGAGTGTTGCAATCATACTTGTGTAAACATTTTGTAAAGTAACATTTACCTTTCTTAAAGAAGATGAAGGCAGGTGTTCACACAGGAAGTTGATGTACCTATTTCATCTTTCAGGCTCCATGTAAAGCTCAGGGTGTTCCCCTCCCCCTCCCCCCTCTTTAATATAGAATTTGCTGATTAATACTTCTCTTCCCTTTTCTCTCTTCCAGTATGATACTTGTTGATAAAAATAATTCTATCTTGGATTTATTTATAGTCTCTTTCATCAACAGAGCTTGTTACCTTTGATTCATTTGTAGCCATTTTAAGAGAAGGAATAGAAAAAAAAAAAAACTTAGGAGTTCCTGTCCTGGTGCAGCAGAAACGAATCCGACTAGGAACCATGAGGTTCGATCCCTGGCCTTGCTCAATGGGTTAAGGATCCGGCATTGCCGTGAGCTGTGGTGAAGGTTGCAGATGTAGCTCGGATCTGGCGTTGCTGTGGCTGTGGTGTAGGCTGGCAGCTACAGCTCTGATTAGACCCCTAGCCTGGGAACCTCCATATGCTGCGGGTGTGGCCCTAAAAAAGACAAAAAAGACAAAAAAAAACAAAAACAAAAACACTTACCCATAGAGAATTACCTAATAGTTTTTAATTGTCATGACTTTTTCATTGCAGCTTATTCATTCACACAGTATCTCCATGATATAGAAAGGACCAAATATTATCACTGTTTATTAAGAAACAGAGTCACAAAGTCAAAAGGATAGCAATTATTAGAGCTAGATTTCAGATTCAAGCCATCAAGTCTTTTTCTCCTTAATTTTTTTTTTCTTTTTCTTAAGTGACCATGGCAATTAGATTTCTGAAAAAAGTAAGATGTTACTGTTTAAATGTATGGCCTCCTTTTCCTCTGTCTCTCAGGTATAAGTTTTGTTCCAATGTTTTCTGCTGTTAGCACTCCCTTTTTTTTTTCTTTTTTTTTTTTCATGATTGCACTGTGGGACATGGAAGTTCCCAGGCCTGCACCACAGCTGCAGCAACACTGGATCTAAGCGGCATCTGTAACTTATGTTGCAGCTTGCAGTAACACCAGATCCTTAACCCACTGCATGAGGCCAGGGATTGAACCTGCATCCTCATAGACAATATGTTGTGTTCTTAACCTGCTGGGCCACAACGGGAACTCCTATTAGCACTCTTTTCTCTACAGTCTTTCTGTTTGATCTCATCTATTTTCCTGCTGTCAACTACCATCTGCTATTTGATGACTCTAAATGCATGTCTCCCATATCTATTTCCTATAAAACTATATCCAACCTATACTGCAGTTGTTCTGATAACCCCATTAGTTGTTCCCTGGGTGTCCTACATGCATTTAAGACAATATATCCAATACAAATTCTCTGTATGTTCTAACCTCCCAAAGTTTTGTTTTGTTTAAATACCTCTCATTCACTGAAGTAGGGAGATATCTCAGTAAATGATACCATGTTCACTTGTTTTTCTAAACTAGAAATCTAGGAGTCATTCTTGGCTCCATATGTGCTTTCAGGCTACATCGTTTGTCCTCTTTCCTTATTTATTTATTTATTTTGCGTTTTAAGACCACATCCATGGCATATATCCAGGCTAGGGGTCAAATCGAAGCTACAGCTGCTGGCCTGCGCCTTAGCCACAGCAATGCAGGATCTGTACTGCATATGCGACCTACACCACAGCTCACAGCAACACAGGTTCCTGGACCCACTGAGCGAAGCCAGGGATCAAACCTGCATCCTCATGGATACTAGTTGGATTAGTTTCCACTGCACTACAACTCTTCTCCTCAGTAACTCTGTCTAGTCTCATGGCTTTAAATACCATCTAGGAGTTCCCGTTGTGGCTCAGCAGAAACGAACCCATCTAGTATCCTCAAGCATGTATGTTTGATCCCTGGCCTCACCCAGTGGGTCAAGGATCCTGCATTGCTATGAGCTGTGGTGTAGGTTGCAGATGTGGTTCGGATCCTGCTTTGCTGTGGCTGTGGTGTAGGCTGGCAGCAGCAGCTCTGACTAGACCCCTAGCCTAGGAACTTCAATATGCCACACAAGTGGCCTTAAAAAGCAAAAAAAAAGATAAGAAAAAAAAAATACTATCTAAATGCTGATAACTCCCAAATGTATATCTAGCCCAGAGGTATATATTAGGTTGTTTATTCAACATCTACACCCAGAAAAGAAGATTAACATATCCAAAGCAGAACTCCTGATTTACTGTCCTTATTTATTTGTAAATGTACCAATCAAAAGCCTAAAAGGGAATTCCCTGGTGGCTTGGTGGGTTTAGGATTTGGTACTGTCACTGCTGTGGCACAAGTTTGATCCCTGGCCCAGGAACTTCTGCATGTCTTGGATGCAGTCAAAAAGGAAAAATAAGCCTGCGAGTTATCCTTGATTTTTTTCCCCCTTACCTCTTAATAATCATCAACAAGTCCTGTTAACCCTGTCTTTGAAAAAACACTTAAAACCATCTCCACCACTATCACCATAACTTCTTATCTGAGCTATTAGAGTAACTTCTTAGCTGATCTTTCTTTTTCCACTTTTACCCATTTATAGTGGATTTCCCACTCAGCAACCAAAGTGATTTTTACAACTATAAATCATACGTAGATTATATAACATTACTCTCCTGATCAAAAATCTACCTTTGGTTTTCCAGCACACCTAGAATAAAATCTAAACTCCATCCCAAGGCCTCTAAATTCCTTTATAATCTGGCCTCTGCCTACCTCTGACCCTTGGGCTTTTGTACCTCCCTTACTCACTCTACTCCAACAACACTGGCCTTCTCTTTCAAATACACAAAAGTCACTCCCACCTTCATTCCCTTGCACTGTTGTTTCTTCTGTCTTAACACTGGCTATTTCCATTCATATATTGTTTCTAAGAGACTTCTCTGATCTTCCTGTTTAAAATTAGTTTATGATCACAAGATATTTTCCAGTAGTGATAATTGCCATTAAAATATTAAATGGGGATGGAGTTCCCATCATGGCACAGCGGAAACGAATCTGACTAGGAACCATGAGGTTGCGGGTTTGATCCCTGGCCTTGCTCAGTGGGTTAAGGATTCGGCATTGCCCTGAACTGTGGTATAGGTGGCAGATGTGGCTCAGATCTGGCATTGCTGTGGCTCTGGTGTAGGCCCTAGCCTGGGAACCTCCATATGCTGTGGGTATAGCCCTAAACAGCAATGAATATATATTAAATGGGCAATGAGTAGGAGGGAGATGAAGAGCTGTAGAGCAGCAACATTAGCCACTAGAGGAGGTTTGGATGGTGAAAAGAAACCAGTCATGTTAAACTGGGAAGAAAAGTGTCTGAGCTGGAATAGGAAATGCAGAGATCTCTAGATGGGAAGGAGCCTACTTTTTAAAGAAGAGGAAGAAATCTAGAACATGGAGGCCAAAGAGGGTAATGGTGTTAATTAGGGATGGAGGAGTAAGCAGGGGCCAGATCCTTTAGCATGTTATAGGGCATAATGAGGTGCTACATTCTCTTTTAAGTTCAGTGGAAAGCTATTCAGATGTTTTAAACAGGGAAAGAATATAATTTAATTCACATTTTAAAGACCTTCACTTTAACCTTCCGTGTCCCATTGCCTTGAGTACAAAGTCCAAACTCCTTAGTGGGCCCTTTCAGCTTCCACCTTTTCTTCCCTCTTCATTTCCAGCTACTGCCTCCCTCTTCTGTGGCCATGTAGCTAGAACCTCTTATAGTTTTTAGAGCAGCTTATGTTTTTGTTCCTGAGCCTTTGCACATGTTGTTTCCTCCTCTTGGGATACTCTCCTTCCTTCCTTATTTTACCTACCAAGCCCCAAAGGGACTCAGCTTTGTATCACCTCCTCCAGGGAGCCTTGACTGATAGGTCCTGCTTGAGCTGAGGGTCCCCCTTTTTTTGGCTGCAGTGTGCAGCAGCTTGATGTGGGAATTTGAGTTCTCAGACCAGGGATTTAACCTAGGCCACAGCAGTGAAAGCACGGAATCCTAACCACTATACCACCAGGAAACTCACTGAGTGTCCCTCTTATGTTCTATATTGGCTCTGGTTTGTTTGTTTGTTTGTTTGTTTGTTTATTTATTTATTTATTTATTTATTTATTTATTTTGTCTTTTTGCCTTTTCTAGGGCTGCTCCTGCGGCATATGGAGGTTCCCAGGCTAGGGGTCGGATCGGAGCTGTAGCCACCAGCCTATGCCAGAGCCACAGCAACACAGGATCTGAGCCGTGTCTGTGACCTACATCACAGCTCATGGCAACGCCGGATCGTTAACCCACTGAGCAAGGCCAGGGATCGAACCCACAACCTCATGGTTCCTAGTCTGATTCGTTGACTACTGAGCCACGACGGGAACTACTATGTTGGCTCTGTTAATACCTAACTGTGTGGTGTTAAAATTGCCTGTTTACGTTTTTTGTCTTTTAAACTGTGAATTCTGGGAGTTCCCGTCGTGGCGCAGTGGTTAATGAATCCGACTGGGAACCATTAGGTTTCCCGTTCGATCCCTGTCCTCGTTCAGTGGGTTAAGGACCCAGTGTTGCTGTGAGATGTGGTGTAGGTCGCAGACACAGCTCGGATCCCATGTTGCTGTGGATCTGGCATAGGCTGGAGGCTACAGCTCCGATTAGACCCCTAGCCTGGGAACCTCCATATGCCTCGGGTGTGGCCCTAGAAAAGAAAAAAAGACCAAAAAAAAAAAAGTGCTTACTCTCTCATGAGTTTCTTTATTCTGATAGTACAGCTAATGAATGATAATCACTTTACCTTTATTAAAAACTGATTTTTAAAAATTATACAAATGACATGTGAATGCATAATCTTTTTACAAAGTTAAACTTTATAGAAAACTGTGACTACCACCCACAATCCTGGTTCCTCTCTACCACATTTTTATTTATTTATTTTGTCGTTTTGCCTTTTCTAGGGCTGCACCTGCGGCATGTGGAGGTTCCCAGGCTAGGGGTCGAATCGGAGCTGTAGCCGCCGGCCTATGCCAGAGCCACAGCAACTAGGGATCCGAGCTACATCTGCCACCTACACCACAGCTCAGGCAATGCCGGATCCTCAACCCACTGAGTGAGGCCAGGGATCGAACCCGTATCCTCATGGTTCCTAGTTGGATTCATTAACCACTGAGCCACGACAGGAACTCTTCTACCACATTTTTAAATGTCGCTTGTCAGATTATACTTGGTTTATGACAAAATCTCCTAACTTTGTCTAACACAATTCATGTTAGCTTGTAATTTTAGACTTAAAAACTTTTTGTTATATTTAAATTTGTGATGTCCTACGGTATACTCAGGACACTACTAGCCAAATGTGGCCATTGAGCATTTCACATGTGCTAATCTAAATTGAGATGTGCTCCAAATATAAAGATACTGGGTTTTAATGACCTAACACCCCCTCCCCAAAAAGGAATGTAAACAATTTCAGTAAAAATTTTTATATTAATTACTTGAACAAATAATATTTTGGATATATTGTTGTGATTAAAATTGCTTGTTTTTGGAGTTCCCTTCGTGGCTCAGTGGTTAACAAACCTGACTAGGATCCATGAAGGATGCTGGTTCGATCCCTGATCTCGCTCAGTGGATTAAGGATCTGGTGTGGCTCTGAGCTGTGGTGTAAGTCGCAGATGCAGATGGATCCCATATTGCTATGGCTGTAGTGTAGGCTGGCAGCTGCAGCTCCTATTAGACCCCTAGCCAGAAACCTCCATATGCTGCAGGTGCAGCCCGGAAAAAAAATTGCTTTTTTTTTTTTACATTCTTATTGTAACAAAAATTTAAAATTACAACTGCGACTTGCATTATGTTTCTATTGGGCAAAGCTGGTTTAAATAATAAGATAAATAACACCAAGTTTTTTCTCTTTAACATACAAATACAACTATATTCTTTAATTCTATTTACCAAGGGTTTGCATTACTTGTGTTTGTTAACTTCACTAATAACTTAGTTGTTTTCAGTCAAGCAGGACACAGTTCTAGGTGGGCTATAGGGGATGCAAAGAGAAATCAAACACATTTTCTCTCCTGTAGGAGCCTGTGGTCTGGTGGTGCTACAGGAATTCATAGAGAAATAAAATATAGTCTCCCACTTCTAGGAGCCTGTGGTTTAGTGGTAGAGAATAAGTAGATACTGCACAGGCCCAGAAGATTATGCATTAAGGTTAAAGAGCCGCAAGCTTCAGAAAGATTCTTATGAACCATTAATTCATTGAACACATTTTTTTCACTGCTTACTATGTACCAGGACTGTTTCCATCATGGCATGTACCAGCTGTAGTTGCCATGGATCCTATATGTAAACAATTAGGATTGGACTTTGTGATTGAATAATCAAGAAAATTAATCTTCTCATTTTTTCTTTTAGTATTGTTTGAGATAAGTGGGAAAATATATGTACGTTTTACAGGGCTGTATAGATGGTATAAGTTGTTTTTTGGTTTTATTTTTTTGGCCTTATATGAAGAAGTTCCTGAGCCAAGAATCAAACCCACACCACCCCAGTGACCTGAGCCACAGCAGTGACAATTCCAGACACTTAACCACTAGGCTACCAGGGAACTCTTAAAAATATAATTTCTTCGCATCAAACTGTTCATCTAGTCTGTGTTCAGTTTTTCCCAATTGTAATATATAGTTTACTGTTAGTTTTTATTTCTTTTTTTTTCTTTTTTTTTTTTTTGTTGTTGTTGTTGTTGTTGCTATTTCTTGGGCCGCTCCCACGGCATATGGAGGTTCCCAGGCTAGGGGTTGAATCGGAGCTGTAGCCACCGGCCTACGCCAGAGCCACAGCAACGCGGGATCCGAGCCACGTCTGCAACCTACACCACAGCTCACGGCAACGGCGGATCGTTAAGCCACTGAGCAAGGGCAGGGACCGAACCCGCAACCTCATGGTTCCTAGTCGGATTCGTTAACCACTGCGCCACGACAGGAACTCCAGTTTTTATTTCTGATTCAGAATCCATTGTAGGATCATACATTATAATTGGTTGATACAGTTTTTAAGTCTTCATGATAGGTTTCTTCTCTCTTTTTTCCCTTGAAATTTATTTGTTGAAGAAACTGTTTTCTTTAGGTTTTCCAAAAGTCTAGATCAGCACTGCTCAATAGAAATATAATGCAAGCCATGTGTGTAATTTAAAATTTTCTAGTAGCTACATTACAAAAAGAAAATAGCTGAAAAGACATTTTAATAGTTTCCATTATGGCTCAGCAGTTAACGAACCCAGCTAGCATCCATGAGGACATGGGTTCAATCCCTGGTCTCGCTCAGAGGGTTGAGGATCCAGCATTGCCATGAGCTGTGGTGTAAGTCACAGACGTGACTCAGATCGTGCTTTGCTGTGGCTGTGGTGTAGGCTGGCGGCTACAGCTCCTATTAGACCCCTAGCCTGGGAACCTCGAATGTGGTCCTAAAGAGACAAAAAGACCCCTCCAAAAAAGTTTTAATAATATATATTATTTAACTCAGTATAGCCAGATAGTATCATTGCAACATGTAATTAATATAAAATTATTAATGCAATCTATAATACATCTTGGTACCAAATATTCAAAATTCAATATGTGTTTTATACTAGCACATCTTAGTTTGGACTAATGACATTTCAGGTTCTCAATAGCTGCATGTGATAAAGGCCACCGTATTGGGCAGGGCAGGTCTAGTCTTTGCAGATTGGATACTTTGCAGAAGAATAATCTCATTATTAACACTAAAAATAAACATGTTTGGTAAGTTCAATTTTAGAGAATTTTTGCAAATGAAATAGTGAGTCCCATTAAAGGTTAAATACATTCTGTTTGTATTTTAGTGCCAGTCCAGAGGAATATAATACCGTTGTACAGAAGCCAAGACAAATTCTATGCCAGTTCATTGACCGAATACTTACAGATGTAAACGTTGGTAAGAAACAATTATTTCTTACATGAGTTTTATAAATTAAATTGTATTCTTTTCCATGTATACAACATGATACTAGCATTTTTCTCTATGTAAATAATTTTAGATAAATAGTATTTATGACAGTTTATAAACAAATTATTTACAGTATTACTTGTTATATAATATGATTTAGGCTTTTAAAGTAATTATGTTTTCCTCTTTGTTTCTAGATTTTTTTTGCTGCTGGCTATGAGTTTTTCTTTAATATGTAATATTATTGTAGATAAAATATTTGTCTAGTTTTATTTTAGCTAGGTCTTATGTCAGTGGTTGAGAAACAGCAAATGTCATTAAAAGAAACCACTTTAAGAGTTGGCGACTTTGTGTAAGATTTTTCTGAGTTGTTGAATCAACTATTTCCTGCGGCAATCTAAAGCACAAATATTTTTAACTTGGTAAGATGGTGTCGTATGTGGCACGTCTGTTAAAATTATACGAACAAGGTAATATAGGCATTTGGCTCATGGTTTATAAATTTAATTCCAAATTTGACACTGATTTTATGACTTTTTAATACTCATTTGGCCTTTTTTCAATCAATAAAATTATGAGTTGTTGAAAAATAAGAAAGGATTACTGAGTATTTGCAAGATATGTTTTCATATGGTACTGTTTAGACTACTTGCCCTTTCCCTCTCTGCTTGACCGACTCATCATTTAGGAATCAGCTCTTTCACGGCATCTTGCCAGACACTTGTCTCCTCTATTAATGGATTAATGTAGTCAACCTATTGTATTATAATTCTAGTTTATTTGTCTAACTCTCACCTCATTGTGAGGGCTGTTATTTTTTATTAATCTTCAGATTTTAACACAATGCCAGGCATGTTGTAGGCCTATAGCACATGTTTGGTGAGTGGATATAGAATAGTTGAATGTAAGTGACTATTTAACGTTTAAAATTAGAAAGATAGGATTTTAGTGTTTAGCTCCATCAGTTTATTGTGAGCACTGTTTTGGACATAATTCTGTCACCAAAATCTAGTTTCTTTGTTTTCTTTTTCTTTTTCTTTTTTCTTTTTCTTTTATAGGCCCTGTACCTGAGGCATTTAGAGGTTCCCAGGTGAGGGGTTGAATTGGAGCTGTAGCCACTGGCCTAAGCCACAGCCACAGCAATGCCAGATCCAAGCCACGTCTGCAAGCTACACCCCAGCTCACAGCAACGCTGGATCCTTAACCCATTAAGCAAGGCCTGGGATGGAACCTGAGTCCTCATGGATACCAGTCGGATTTGTTTCCACTGAGCCACAATGGGAACTCCAAAGTCTAGTTTCTTAACAGAAGGACTGAGTCTTAAAATTTGTCCTGAGTCTTTATTTATTTATTTTATTTTTATTTTTATTTTTCATTGAAAATGTTTATTTTTCCATTCAAATATCCTCAATGGTGAGTTGTCTATTCAATACGCATACATAGTTTAAACATCAGTTTGGTTTGTTATAGTTGAGTCTTGAGAATATTTTATTTTATTTTTTTTTATAATTTTTTTTTTATTTTCCCACTGTACAGCAAGGGGGTCAGGTTATCCTTACATGTATACATTACAATTACATTTTTTCCCCCACCCTTTCTTCTGTTGCAACATGAGTATCTAGACAAAGTTCTCAGTGCTATTCAGCAGGATCTCCTTGTAAATCTATTCTAAGTTGTGTCTGATAAGCCCAAGCTCCTGATCCCTCCCACTCCCTCCCCCTCCCATCAGGCAGCCACAAGTCTCTTCTCCAAGTCCATGATTTTCTTTTCTGAGGAGATGTTCATTTGTGCTGGATATTAGATTCCAGTTATAAGTGATATCATATGGTATTTGTCTTTGTCTTTCTGGCTCATTTCACTCAGTATGAGATTCTCTGGTTCCATCCATGTTGCTACAAATGGCATTATGTCATTCTTTTTTATGGCTGAGTAGTATTCCATTGTGTATATATACCACATCTTCCAAATCCAATCATCTGTCGATTGTCCCGAGTCTTTAAAATGAAACTTTTATTTTTTTAGTTGCTGTGGAACTTGTAAAGAAAACCGACTCTCAGCCAACCTCTGTGATGTTGCTTGATTTCATCCAGCATATCATGAAGTCTTCCCCACTTATGTTTGTAAATGTGAATGGAAGCCATGGACAAAATGAAGCCAAAAGTAGTTGTATTGGTAAGTTCTGCTGTTTTGTGCATTCATTTGCAATCTCTTTTATGAATTCTAGCCTCTTCTGCTTTTCTGAAATATACCGTACATATTGTTATACGTAATTTGGTCAAATTTGCTATAACTTGAGGGTACAAAATGATGATGGTTAGTTTTATTTCATGAATCCTTATTTTCTTTTGCTATGAACTAGATACCCAGAATGTAGCAGAAGTCATTGAATATGTTTATATGACATTGAACACTTAAGCAGTTATCTTTATTCTCTTTTTAGTAATCTCTTTCTTCTTGATCAGCTGTTAATACACCATGCCTACAGTCTGGCCTCCTGTTTCTGGGAACAAAGTTTTATTGGAACACAGCCATGCTCATTCATTTACTTACTGTCTGCAGCTACTCAAAGGCAACACTGAGTAGTTGACATGGAGACCATATGGACCTCAAGCCTAAAACATTTACTGTTTGGTCCTTTAAGAACAAGTTTGCTGCTGGGAGTTCCCATTGTGGCTCAGTGGTTAACGAATCCGACTAGGAACCATGAGGTCATGGGTTCAATCCCTGGCCTTGCTCAGCGGGTTAAGGATCCGGCGTTGCCATGAGCTGTGGTGTAGGTTGCAGATGAGGCTCGAATCCTGCGTTGCTGTGGCTCTGGCGCAGGCCGGTGGCTACAGCTCCAATTCGACCCCTAGCCTGGGAACCTCCATATGCCAAGGGAGTGGCCCAAGAAATGGCAAAAAGACAAAAAAAAAAAAAAAGAAAAAAAAAGAACAAGTTTGCTGGAAATTCCCGTTGTGGTGTAGCAGAAATTAATCCAACTAGTATAAGTGACGATGCTTGTTCAATCCCTGGCCTTGCTCAGTGGGTTGGGGATCCAGCTGTGCTGTGAGCTGGGGTGTAGGTTGCAGATGCTGCTCAGATCCCACATTGCTGTGGCTGTGGCTTAGGCTGGCAGCTGCAGCTCCTATTTGACCTCTAGACTGGGAACTTCCATATGCCATGGCTGTGTCCCTAAAAAACAAAAAAAGAAAAAAACAAGTTTGCTGATTCCTATTCTAGATGTTGAAGCTTTTTTCTAGGCTTTATCCTTACCTTTTCCACTGTTGTGGCACAGCGGAAACGAATCCGACTAGGAACCATGAGGTTGAGGGTTCGATCCCTGGCCTCGCTCAGTGGGTTAAGGATCCAGTGTTGCTGTGAGCTGTGGCATTGGTCACAGACCTGGCTCGGATCCTGCATTGCTGTGGCTCTGGCGTAGGCCAGCAGCTGTAGCTCCGATTAGACCCCTAGCCTGGGAACCTCCATATGCCGTGGCTGTGGCCCTAGAAAAGATGAAAAGACAAAAAAAAAAAAGAAAAGAAAAGAAATGTAAAGCAAACATCTTTTTTCTCTGTACGATGCATAGAGTATTTTAAATTTTTTGGTCTGAATTTCAAGACTCAACTTTGATACATGTCCTCCAAGTCTTTTCTGACCATTACTGACTGCCTACCTTAGGACTGGCTGAGTTGTGCTTTCTTTCTTTCTTTTTTTTTTTGTCTTTTTGCTATTTCTTGGGCCACTCCCGCGGCATATGGAGGTTCCCAGGCTAGGAGGCGAATCGGAGCTATAGCCACGGGCCTGCGCCAGAGCCACAGCAACGCTGGATCCGAGCCGCGTCTGCAACCTACACCACAGCTCACGGCAACGGCAGATCGTTAACCCACTGAGCAAGGCCAGGGACCGAACCCGCAACCTCATGGTTCCTAGTCGGATTCGTTAACCACTGCGCCACGACAGGAACTCCAGTTGTGCTTTCTTTATACTCTGTAGTACAGAGGTATTCTTCATTTCATCTACCATGGTAGTTATTAAACTGTATTATAAATACCTCTTTGTATTATCTGCTACACTGATTTTTAAATAATAGATTATAAAATGAAGATGTCATATAATTGAATAGAAAATACAGTACTTTGCATGTTGTAAGTATTATTTCATGAAGCTTTTGTTTCATTTATTTAAATAAAACAAATATGCATATGTATACTGGGTCATGATATAAAGTATATCTCTTAGTTGCACTTAAGTTTAAGAACCTATATTTTAAGAATCATGAAGGCAGGACTATGACTGATTTGTTCTTATGCACCTGGAACAGAGTCGCAACTCAATAATATTTGTTGAAGGAGTGAAAATTACTATTAATTGAGCATTTATTTAACTTAAGGCACAATGCTGAGAATTTCACATATATTGTCTTCCTTGATCATGGTAAAATATAAAGTAATGTCATTATTCCCCTTTCATAGATGAAGTTACAGAGGTTTAGAGAAATGAAAAGTTCACAGAATTAACAAGTGGAAAGCTAGGAACTTATCAGACTCCAGAATTGGTATTCTAAATTATTATGTTTTCATTGTGTAGGGAGTGTTTGAGTATTTTGTTAGTGAAGTTTATACCTTAAAAATAAGTCATCAAGCATTTAACAAATTAATTAGCCTCCTGATGTACTTAATATCTTTTTTATTTTTTTATTTCAAAGAATTCAGTAATTGGATCATAACAAGGCTTTTGCGGATTGCAGCAACTCCATCCTGTCATGTGTTACACAAGAAAATCTGTGAAGTCATCTGCTCATTATTGTTTCTTTTTAAAAGCAAGAGTCCTACTATTTTTGGAGTACTGACAAAGGAATTATTACATCTTTTTGAAGACTTGATTTACCTCCACAAAAGAGATGCAGCGGGACACTTTGTGGAATGGCCAGTGGTAGTTAGCCGATTTTTAAGTCAATTAGATGAACATGTGGGATATTTACAACCAGCTCCTTTGCAGTTTATGAACATGCAAAATTTAGAGTTTCTTGAAGTCACTTTATTAACGGTTCTTATTCGTATTATTGCAACTGTGTTTTTTAGAAGACAAGAACTTTTGCTTTGGCGGATTGGTTGTGTTCTGCTAGAGTGTGGTAGTGCAAAAATTAAAGCCTTAGCAATTAGGCTTTTAACTGAACTCTTTGAGCTTGGAGGACTACCAGCACAACCAGCCAGCACTTTCTTCAGTTCATTTTTGGAATTATTAAAGCACCTTGTAGACATGGATGCTGACCAGCTGAAACTCTATGAAGAGCCATTGTCAAAGCTAATAAAGACACTATTCCCCTTTGAAGCAGAAGCTTATAGAAATATTGAGCCTGTCTATTTAAATATGCTGCTAGAAAAACTCTGTGTCATGTTTGAAGATGGTGTGCTTGTGCAGCTTAAGTCTGATTTGCTAAAAGCAGCTTTATGCCACTTGCTGCAGTATTTCTTTAAATATGTGCCAGCTGGGTATGAATCTGCTTTACAAGTCAGGAAGGTGTATGTGAGAAATATTTGTAGAACTCTTGTGGATGTGCTTGGGGTTCAGGTAGAAGCAGAGGTAAGTCTTTTTTAAGATTACTTGTTAAGTATGTATTCTGTATGTATGCATACATTCATTGTATGCATATATGCAAATGTAATAATGAGAAGATAGAGTATCTTTAATAATACAAATGCACATTCAAAATGGGATGACTTTGATAATCTACTTTGGCTTCCTATTATGGATTTTTAATTGGATTTCAGAAAGATTTGTTCACTACATTGGTAATGAACTGCCAAGGCAGTAGAATGTTTTAAAGTAGAGTTTGTTGCATTATTAATTAAAAGAGGGTCAGTTATCAACTTAATTGTAAAAACTTTGAGCACACACATGGATTTTTCTTTGACAGGTTGTAGCAATTACTTTTAGAAAACCTATAGGTATATAGTACTAGTCATGTCAAATTATGCCCTTTTTTGGAGTATGGGAGACAGGTAGTACAATAAAGTAGATATGCAATAAGTTGATTAAATAGTTTATTTTATCTGTAAGTCTTGCTAAATTTGTAGTATGAAAGAAGTTAGTGGTTCCCTTTAGGAATTAAGAATTTTTCTTTGTGCCATTGTGGTCAAGTGAAAAACAGATTAGAGAGAGAAGGAGTTGTCTGAGGCCATCTAAGACTATAGAACCATAGTTCTATATATGTGTCTATTTATAGACTCTGAAATAGTATAGATTAATTTAGGTCTTTGTTTTGCTTGATGAGACTATATTTCAGAGCAACCTTATTAAAAACCTTATGTGAAATCTTATAACTAATACCTAATGCATTTTTGCTATCTGTGAATAATATAAACTTACCTTAAAATTATTTTTGCTTCCTCAGTATTTGTTGGGCCCACTTTATGCAGCCTTGAAAATGGAAAGTATGGAAATCATTGAGAAGGTTCAGTGCCAAATTCAACAGGAAAACCTCAGCAGTAATAGTGATGGACTATCACCCAAACGGCGTCGACTCAGCTCATCTCTAAATGTTTCCAAGAGAGCACCAAAACAGACTGAGGAGTATGACTTTGATTCAGTTTGTATTTAGCCACTTAATAAAACTTTATTCACTTAAAAATCACTTTAAATTCTTTGACTTAAATACACGGAGTGCATTTTTTTTCTTTCTATAGGTTGTCAAAGGAATGCTTAAAATATTTTAATATTTCTTTTTGTAGTCTATTCCAGTGTAAAAGATTTCATGGCTAATTTAACTTTTTAACACATGAAAAATCTTGAGATGATAGATCAGCTATTTTAAAAATGTTAACAAACTATTTTTTGTAATGTAGTCAAAGAATACTCATTTTTCAGCCAACTGTAAAAGTTGTTTTAAATTTCAGTAGTTGCCATTACATGCTGTCTTTTGTTTTAAGTATTTTTCATATGTGAGCAAAATTTGTATTGAATATGAATACCTTTATACTCTGGTTATAATTAATTACAGATTTAAACATGTGGATGTGAACAAAAAGAGCATATTATGGAATTCACTGAAACAGAAAGCTGAATCCCTTCAGAATTTCCTTGAATTCAATAATTTGAAGAATCCAGTTATTGAGACATTAGAAGGAATCTCTGTCATCCTACAACTGACTGCTCTGTGTACTGTTCATTGTTCTCATCAAAACATGGACTGGTAAAACAACTTGCATTTTCTGGGTGGATTTCATGTAATAAATTTGAATTTATTGTTTTAGGAGACCTCTTTACTTGATTTTTGTGACCTTGGAACACAAACTTTTCAGTGAAATAAAAATTTTTTAGGAGTTCCCTTCATGGCTCAGTGGTTAACAAACCTGACTAGAATCCATCAGGATGTGGGTTCAATCCCTGGCCTTGCTCGGTGGGTTAAGGATCTGGCATTGCTGTGTGCTGTGGTGTAGGTCACAGATGTGGCTTGGATCCTGCATTGCTCTGACTGTGGCATAGGCTGGCAGCCGTAGCTCCGATTCGACCCCTAGCCTGGGAACTTCCATATGCCTCAGGTGCGGCCCTAAAAGGCAAAAAAAAAATTTATTTTAAGCATTCCCATCATGGTTCAGCGGAAACAAGTCTGACTAGTATCCATGAGGACGCAGGTTGGATCCCTTTCCTCCCTGAGTGGGTTAAGGATCTGGCATTGCCATGAGCTATGGTGTTAGGTTGCAGATGTGGCTCAGATCTGGCATTGCTGTGGCATAGGCCAGCAGGTATGGCTCCAATTCGACCCCTAGCCTGGAAACCTTTATATGCCATGGGTATGGCCCTAAAATGATAAAAAAAAATTTTGATTAAGCACTCACTAAATGCCAGGTACTGTGTTAAGTACTATACATATCTTATTTAATCTTTACAACAGTTTTATGAAGAAAATGCTCTTATGTCCATTTTACACATTAGAAATTGAGGCTCTTAGAAATTGAGGCTCAGAGAAATTGAGGCCCTTTTTTGTTTGAAGCCTAAACTAACTTTCCTGGGCATATATGATTACAGAGTAGCAGAACACATTTTTATACATTTCAAAAGCCAGTGCTCTTCTAACCAAATATTTAGTCTAAAGACCTTTGCCCGTCAATAATAAAAGTAGGAATTTAGAACTCGTTAGGTGTATATTTCCAGTCTAGTATTCTTAGCATAAGGTAATTATTCCATCAGAAGAAACAAAGTGTGGACCCTCTTTGAAGATTTAGTCTTATTTTTACTGCCACATTATAGACTAACACTCCTTGTTCATTTTTTACAAGATCATTCATTCTGTATTTCCTGACTCACACTTAAATAGTTAATACAAAGTTATGAAGGAGATTTTTAAAGAACTATAGGGAGGTCACTACTGGGCTTAGCAGTAATGAACCCAACTAATATTCATGGACATGGATTAGATCCCTGGATTCGCTTAGTGAGTTAAGGATCTGGGGTTGCCATGAGCTGTGGTGTAGGCTGGCAGCTATAGCTCCAATTCGACCCCTAGCCTGGGAACTTCCGTATTGTCATGGATGTGGCCTTAAAAACTATAATAATTAGATTGCATTAAATTTGGAATGTGAGATAACTTGAAAGAATAGCTATACTTAGGGTGAAGTCTGCTTTTGTCCTATTATTAAAAAAGGGTTTACACAGGTTTATCTTATGTTATTTTAAAGCCTGGACATGTCACATTTAAATATCGTTGATTAATTTTTTTTTTTCTTTTTAGGGCTGCAAGTGGGGCATGTGGAAGTTTCCAGAGTAGGCATTGAATCAGAGCTGCAGCTGCTGGCCTACATCCCAGCCACAGCAATGCCAGATCCAAGCCACATCTGTGACCTACAGCAGAGCTCACATTAATGCCAGATCCTTAACCCACTGAGTGAGGCCAGGGATCAGACTGCATCCTCATGGATGCTAGTTGGGTTCTTAACCTGCTGAACCACAGTGGGAACTCCTATTGTATTAATTTTATTTTTTATTTTTGGCTTTTTAGGGCCGCACCTAAGGCATATGGAGGTTCCCAGGCTAGGGGTCTAATCCGAGTTGTAGCCACTGGTCTACGCCACAGCTACAGCAACATAGGATCTGAGCCATGTCTGCAATCTGCACCACAGTTTATGGCAACTCCAGATCCTTAACCCACTGAGCAAGGCCAGGCATGGAACCTGCATCCTCATGGATGCTAGTCAGATTTGTTAACCACTGAGCCACGACAGGAACTTTGTAGATTAATTTTAATTACCAAATCCTAAGAGTGATTTAGACTGACATAAGAGATTAAACCTAAAATAATAATGATATATTAAGTCTTATGCACATTTGCTTTGAACTGGTTTAAAGTTAATAGGTTTTATAGTTTGAATTTCTTTTGGCTTGCTGCAGTATTAGTTTTGACTATAACAAAATTCATTTTAATTCTGTGCCTTAAAAATGTTTTAACTACAGCTGTAATTTCAAGGACTGTCAACAGACATGTAAGAAAAAACCTTCAGAAGTGATAACATGGATGTCTTTGGAGTTTTACACAAAAGTGCTTAAGAGCTGTAGGACTTTGTTGGAATCTGTTCAGAAACCTGACCTGGAGACAGTTATTGACAAAGTCATGAAAATATATGATGCTTTAATGTATATTCAAGGTGAGTATAAATAAGCAATAGAGCAAAATAACTTTTCAAGGTAATCAGTATAGAAATGTTTTCTCTTTTGCATCATGCCTAAATGCACAAATGTTGGGAATACCCTAAAGTTTTTTCTTGTTTTCAATTCTATGAGGTTTATCAGTAACTTGTAAGTTCCAAAATTATTTGTGTAATATTTTGATTTATTGTTCTATTTCAGTAAGTAGAAATTATTTGTAATTTAAAAATTTTTGATTTGAGAATCTGAAGAATGCTATGATCTTTCTCCTAAAAAAATGTATAAATGCATGTTTTTATAAAGTCACTTTTAATTCCTTTGGTTTCACAGACCTCAGAACATCATCTCTATGTTAAGAACCCCTGTTTATTGAATGTTTACTGTAATTCCACTTAGTGTGTGTAGAATGTCTCTTTTTAGTCAAAAAAAGGCATAGGTAAATATGATGAAGGAAAAGATAATTAAGGAAAATATGTAATTAATCATCCATTGTGTGTTCTTGTAGTAAAAACGTCATTTGAAGATCATATCCTGGAAGATTTATGTGGAATGCTCTCGCTTCCATGGATTTATTCCCATTCTGATGATGGCTCTTTAAGGTTGACCACGTTTGCCACTGATCTTCTATCGTTAAGCCAGAGAATTTCAGACAGCTACTGTAAGTGGTCACAAAATTCTATGTGTGTGGTTTTTTTTAATCTTTCCTCTGTATGACTTAACACCTGTCACTTCTATTTTTTCAATAATTACAAGAGAAGTTACATTTTTTAATAGTTCAAAAAGGAGTTAGACATGCAGAAAGGAATAAATTACAGAATTTGTACATCCTCTATTCTATTCTGCCACATTGTTCTCCAAAGATGTCATTCCACTTTACATTCCTGTTAGCAGAATATATGAGTACCTATTGTTTCATGTCCTCACCAGCACTTGGCATTGACAGATTTTAAAATTTTTGCTATCTTAGAAAAAGAAAAAGGAATGTCAGAGATGTAACTATCAAAATAAATATGCAATCTTTTTGCCATCTGATGGGTATGATTTTCAATTTGGATTTCCCTGACAGGTAAGATTGTACATAGACCTTTTTCAGTGCATATTTTATTTGGAAGAGGAGCTTTTAATTAAAAAAAAAAAAAATATATATATATATATATATATATATATATATATATATATATATATTTCACCTTTTAGGGCCTCACAGCGGCATATGGAAGTTCCCAGGCTAGGGTTCGAATCGGATCTGCATTTGCTGGCTGACACCACAACCATAGCAATGCGGGATCCAAGCCATGTTTTTGACCTACACCACAGCTCATGGCAACACCGGATCCTTAACCCACTGAGCAAGGCCAGGGATTGAACCCACATCCCCATGGATACTAGTCAGGTTCATTACCGCTGAGCCATGACAGGAACTCCTTAAATACTATGTGTATTTTAAAAGTTACTTGGCGTTACAACAAAGAATAAATGTGTGTGTGTGTGTGTATATATATATATTTAACACTTAGAAATCTTGTTTAATAGACTTAATTTTTTCAGCACCACAGGCACAATCACGATGTGTGTTTCTTCTAACTCTGTTTCCAAGAAGAATATACTTTGAGTGGAGAACAGCAGTTTACAGCTGGGCCCTACAAAACTCCCATGAAGTAATCCGGACAAGTTGTATTCGTGGATTTTTTATCTTATTGCAGCAGCAGAATTCTTGTAACAGAGTTCCCAAGATTCTCATGTATGTATTAATATTTTAATTTGGAGTTCCCGTCGTGGCGCGGTGGTTAACGAATCCGACTAGGAACCATGAGGTTGCGGGTTTGGTCCCTGCCCTTGCTCAGTGGGTTAACGATCCGCCGTTGCCTTGAGCTGTGGTGTAGGTTGCAGATGCGGCTCGGATCCCTCGTTGCTGTGGCTCTGGCGTAGGCCAGCAGCTACAGCTCCGATTGGACCCCTAGCCTGGGAACCTCCATATGCCGAGGGAGTGGCCCAAGAAATAGCAAAAAGACAAAAAAAAAAGTATAAAAATATTTTAATTTGAATATATAACTTTATTGGACATATCATATATGCAAATTTATGTTTATTTTTGGCTATGTAGAGCAAATGTTGTTTTTATTTTTATTTTTATTTTTTTTGTCTTTTTGCTATTTCTTGGGCCGCTCCCTCGGCATATGGAGGTTCCCAGGCTAGGGGTCGAATCGGAGCTGTAGCCACCAGCCTGCGCCAGAGCCACAGCAACGCAGGATCTGAGCCGCGTCTGCAACCTACACCACAGCTCACGGCAACGCCGGATCGTTAACCCACTGAGCAAGGGCAGGGACTGAACCCGCAACCTCATGGTTCCTAGTCGGATTCGTTAACCACTGCGCCACGACCGGAACTCCGTTTTTATTTTTAGAATTAAGAGTTTTTTCCTTCTACCCTTTGTTTTACCAGCACTTTTGCCCCAAATTAGGCAAAACTATTTAGACCACAAAATTAAGTAAGAAGGTTTAGTGCTTCTTTTTTTCCCCTCAGAGATAAAGTGAAAGATGATTCTGACATTGTCAAGAAAGAATTTGCTTCTGTGCTTGGTCAGCTTGTCTGTACACTTCATGGCATGTTTTATTTGACAAGTTCTTTAACAGAACCTTTCTCTGAACATGGACATACTGACCTTTTCTGTAAGAGCCTAAAAGTCACTTCCCAACAAGAATGTTCATCTTCTCGACTGAAAGCTTCTGTTTGCAAGCCATTCCTTTTCCTACTGAAAAAAAAAACATCTAGTCCAGTCAAACTTGGTGAGTGGTCTGTTATGATTTATTTAATAATTTAAAACCTATATAAGCTGTTTTGTTGTTTTTTTTTTTGTCTTTTCTAGCACTGCACCTGTGGCATATGGAGGTTCCCAGGCTAGGGGTCAAATCGGAGCTACAACTGCCAGCCTACACTAGAGCCACAGCAACGAGGGATCCGAGCCGTGTCTGTGACCTACACCACAGCACATGGCAATGCCGGATCCTTACCCCACTGAGTGAGGCCAGGGATCGAACCTGCAACCTCATGGTTCCTAGTCGGATTTGTTAACCACTAAGCCACAACGGGAACTCCCTATTTAAGCTCTTTTTAAATGCAGTGATAGAATTAGCTTGAAGCCTTGAAAAATTGACTTGCTTGGTAGATGCATTGCTAATGAAAAGATTGTTCATAAATGGGATGTCTGGTATTAGACTATAATTTGTAGGTTTTTCAAATGCTCTTGTGATTTGGTAACATAATGGTGCAGTCTTGTGAGGTTCAGTATTCTGTATCCTTTTTTGTGATCCCAGGGACCTTTTTTTTGGTCGTACTCACAGCGTATGGAAGTTCCTGGACCAGGGATCAAACCCGCACCTCAGCTGTGACCCAAGCCATTACAGAGACAATGATGAGTCCTTAACCCGCAGTGGGAACTCCCCAGGGACCTTAATAAAGTGTCCACTGCCACTACTTTGGACTTTCAGAAGTTCAAATAGTGTAGACACTTTGCCCAACTGAGGAGTATAGATTGTCTCTTGGCCACTTTCCAGTGGTAATGGTGTATGGATTTGTTGGGAGCAGAAGATTTATATGAATACTTGAAAAATTCACTTGTTTGAGTAATGAGTTGTTCTCAAGTTTTCAAAACAGTATATGATAGATGGTTTCTAGGATTTCCTAATTCTAGCAGTGTAATGTAAGATTAAAAGGGAGGCTGAGATTGTCCTTGGTTCACAGTTCATTAAATTAGTGAAATGTGCTTTTACGTCCATCCCAGTTTTACAATTATTTACAAAATCAAAGTGATACATCATTTTATAACTTTAAAAGACTCTAGAGGAGTTCCCGTCATGGCACAGCAGAAGCGAATCCAACTAGGAACCATGAGGTTTCAGGTTCAATCCCTGGCCTCGCTCAGTGAGTTAAGGATCCGGCATTGCCTGAGCTGTGGTGTAGGTCGCAGATGTGGCTCGGATCTGGCGTTTCTGTGGCTGTGGTGTAGGCTGGCATTTGTAGCTCTGATTGGACCCCCTAGCCTGGGAACCTCCATATGCCACGGGTACAACCCTAAAAAGACAATAAAAAAAGACTCTAGAATTTATTTTAGCTTTAAATTATATATAACTTTAAATATAAAGTAAATTTAAATGTATATTCATTTTAATCCTCCATGATTCTGTTTGTTTCCCTAATTTAAGCACTAAATATCGGCTCTATAAGGCAACTTGTAATTATTTATTGACAATATTTTATATTTAAAATGTAAATTAGGTATTATATGCTCTTGCCCTTTAGCTTTCATAGATAATCTATGTCATCTTTGTAAGCACCTTGATTTTAGAGAAGAGGAAACAGATGTGAAAACGGTTCTTGGCGCTTTATTAAATTTAATGGAAGATCCAAACAAGGATGTTAGAGTGGCTTTTAGTGGAAATATCAAGCATATATTGGAATCCTTGGATGCTGAAGATGGATTTATAAAAGAGGTTGATAATTTTTATTCTAAATTTTATTTTCATGTATTTTCATAAACCTGGCTCTAAAAATTTAACTACTTAATTTTATTTTTCTAGCTTTTTGTCTTAAGAATGAAGGAAGCATATACACATGCTCAGATCTCAAGAAATAGCGAGTTGAAGGATACCTTGATTCTTACAACAGGGGATATTGGAAGGTATGTTTGGCAGGTTTTGTATACTTATTTATTTTAGCTATTCTGCTTTTTTGTTTGCCTGGTGTTAGAAATGGTAATATGAGAGATGTGATGTTACAGAAAGAAGTGAGGGAGTTCACATCATGGCTCAGTGGTTAACGAGCCATGAGAACACGGGTTCAATCCCTGGATTTTATCAGTGGGTTGGGGATCTGACCATTGTCACCGTGAGCTCTGGTGTAGGTCGCAGACACGGCTTGGATCCCATGTTGCTGTGGCTGTGGTGTAGGCTGGCGGCTGTAGCTCCATTTCGACCCCTAGCCTGGAAACCTCCATAGCCATGAGTGCGGCCCTAAAAAGACAAAAGACAAAAAAAAAAGAAAAGAAAGGAAAGTAGTGTGATATCAGCATGCATTTATCTGTGGATTTCTGGACATTGATGGTAACTTTTTTTTTTTTTAATAATTTTAGGGCAGCAAAAGGAGATTTGGTACCTTTTGCACTCTTGCACTTATTGCATTGTTTATTATCCAAGTCAGCGTCTGTCTCTGGAGCAGCGTACACAGAAATTAGAGCTCTGGTTGCAGCTAAAAGTGTTAAACTGCAAAACTTTTTCAGCCAGTATAAGAAACCCATCTGTCAGGTGAGAGTCAACATGGGCTTTGACCACAGAACAAGCATTACTTTGCAAGAGTTAAAAAAACAACATGTATATGTTTTACTTTTCTTAATCTATTAAGAGAACCCTTTCTTTTTTTCAAAATTTTTTTATTAACGTATAGTTGATTTACAATCTTGTACTAGTTGATGCTGTACAACAAAGTGATTTAGTCATATATACATATACATTCTTTTTCTTAAATTTATCTTCCATTATGATCTATCCCAGAGATTGGATATGGTACCCTGTGCTGTACATTAGGACCTCATTGTTTATCCATTCTAAAAGTAATACTTTGCATCTACTCCCCAAACTCTGTCTGTTGCATTCCTTTCCCTTTCCCCTCTGGCAGCTGCAGGTCTGTTTTCCATGTCTGTGAGTCTGTTTCTGTTTGTAGATAGTTCATTTGTGCCATATTTTAGATTCCACATGTAAGTGATACCATATAGTATTTCTCCTTCTCTTCTTACTCACTTTACTTAGTATGAGAATCTCAAGTTGCTTCCATGTTGCTGCAAATGGCATTATTTCTTTTTTATGGCTCTCATTAGTTCTTTTTTATGGCTGAGTGATGTTCCCTTGTATGTATATACCACATCTTCTTAATCCATTCATCTGTTGATGGACATTTAGGTTGTTTCCTTGTCTTGGCTATTGTGAATAGTGCTGCAGTGAACATAGAGGTGCAGGTATCTTTTTGAATTATAGTTTTGTCCAGATAAATGCCCAGAAGTAGGATTGCCAAGTTGTATGGTAGTTCTGTATTTAGTTTTCTGAAGAACCTCCATACTGTTTTCCATAGTGGTTGTACTAATTTACATTCCCACCAACAGTGTAGGGGGTTCCCTTTTCTCCACGCCTTCTCCAGCATTTGATATTTGTAGACTTAGTAATAAAGGCCATTCTGACAGGTGGTACCTCATTGTAGTTTTGATTTACATTTCTCTAATAATTAGTGATGTTGAGCATTTTTTCATGTGCCTAGTTTCCATCCATATGTTTTCTTTGGAGAAATATCTATGTAGGTCTCCTGCCCATTTTTCAATTCAGTTTTTTGTTGTTGAGTTGTATGAGTTATTCCTCCTACTTTGCTGAATTTGTGTATCAGAGCAAGTAGTTTTTTTTCTTTTTGGGTCTCACCTGTGGCATCTGTAAGTTCCTGGGCTAGGGATTAAATCTCAGCCACATCTGCAACCTGTGCTACAGCTACAGCATTACAGAACCCTTAACCCACTGCATAGGGCTAGGGATTGAACTGGTGCTGCCACAGAGACAAGCTGGATCATTAACCTACTGCATCAGAGTGGGAACTCTCCAGATTGAGAAGTTTTTGTGTGGAGTCCTTGGAGTTTTCCTTATATAGTATCATGTCGTCTCCCATATAGTGACAGTTTTACTTCTCTTCCAATTTGTGTACCTTTTCTTTCTTTTTTGTCCAATAGGTGTGGCTAGGACTTCTAATACTATGTTGAACAAAAGTGGTGAGAGTGGGCATCCTTATATTGTTCCAGATTTTAGCAGGAAGGCTTTCAACTTTTCTCTGTTGAGTATTATATTGACTGTGGGTTTGTCATAGATGGCTTTTATTATGTTGAGATATGTTCCTTCTACACCCACTTTGGTAAGAGTATTTATCATCAATGGATGTTGGATTTTGTCATATGCTTTTTCTGCATCTGATGAGATGATCATGTGGTTTTTGACTTTGTTGTTGTTGTTGTTAAAAGAGTATATTACATGGATTGATTTGCGTATTTTGAACCATCCTTGTGAACTTGGGATGAATCCTACTTGGTCAAGGTGTATGATCTTTTTCATATGTTGTTGGATTCATTTTGCTAAAGTTTTGAGAATTTTTGCATCTATATTCATCAAAGATATTGGCCTGTGATTTTTTTTTTTTTTTGGTAGTATCTTTGGTTTGGTATTAGATTGTTTGTGGCTTCATAGAATGTCTTTCAGAGTGTTCCTTCTTCAGTCTTTTGGAAGAGTTTAAGAAGGATCGGTATAAACTCTTCTTTATGTGTTTGGTGGAATTTGCCTGTGAAACCATCTGATCATGGACATTTGTTTGTGGAGAGTTTTTTTAATTATTAGTACATATTCAATTTCGTTTCTAGTGATTCGTCTATTCAAGTTACCTGTTTCTTCTTGATTCATTTATGATGGGCTGTCTTTTTCTAGAAGGTTGTCCATTTCTTCTAGGTTGTCAAAATTGTTGGCATGTAATTGTTTGCAGTATTCTCTGATGGTTTTTTATTTTATTTTATTTATTTCTGCAGTGTCTGTTGAAATTTCTCCTTTTTCCTTTCTTATTTTGTTTATTTGGGTTCCCTCTCTCTTCTTGGTGAGTCTGGCCAGAGGTTTTTCAATTTTGTTTACCCTTTCAGAGAACCAGCTCTTGGTTTTTTTCTATTTTTTTTTAAACACTGTTTTATTGATTTTCTTTCTGATCTTTATAATTTCTTTCCTTCTGCTGATTAGGGTTTGTTTGCTTTTTTCTAATTTTTTTAGATAGTAGATTAGGTTGTTGATTTGAGAATTTTCTTGTTTTTTGAGGAAGGCCTGTATCATGTGAACCTTCTTCTAAGAAGTGTTTTTATGGCATCCCATAGATTTTGTTTGGTTGTGTTTTCATTGTCATTTGTCTCAAGGTATTTTTTAGTTTCCTCTTTGATTTCCTCGGTTACCATTGGTTTTTTAGTAGCATGTTGTTTAATGAAGCCTTTCTTTAGTAATCTTCCTTTTAGCAATAATAAACTTTTTTATGCCTTGACATATAGCTAAGGTACTTTGTTTTAAAAAACATTGATTTAATTCATGTATGAAAAGTTAGGATATGTTAAAGTACAGGCTTTGCTCTGTATTAATGGTATAATTGTTAGCAAGATATTCGAGTTTCTTAACTCAGCCTGGTTACGTCTTCTATAAAAGGGAATTTATACATAATCTACCTAATTAAGGTTGTTATAAAAATGAAATGAACTAATATAGATAATGTGTTTGGAACATTGTCTGATACTCATACTTTATGTCAGCTTAAAATGTGTTATGTAAATGTTCTTCCTGTGTGAAAACTAATAAATCACTTTGCTCTAGTTTTTGGTAGAATCCCTCCACTCCAGTCAGATGACAGCACTTCCTAGTACTCCATGCCAGAATGCTGAGATGCGAAAACAAGATGTAGCTCACCAGAGAGAAATGGCTCTAAATACCTTGTCTGAAATTGCCAACGTCTTTGACTTTCCTGACCTTAATCGTTTCCTTACTGTAAGTTGCAGAGTGTGGTTGACTTGATTGAGGTTTTCAATCCAATATTTTGTGTTTATTCCATTCTAGATTTTTTTAAAGAAAATTTGGCAAGTAAATTAGGACCATAGATTTTCAAACTTGCAGGTTTTCTTTTGACTTTGATTTGGTAATGTTATTTATGTTACACAAGTTAAATACATGTTGATTTGAATCATTGCTCTATATGGTTAGCTATCCTGCAAGGTTGATACTAATTGATTAATGCTAGTTAATTCAGTATACTGAGGCTTTATGTCTTTAATGCTCTGATTGATTCTGTTGGTAATGCAAAGTCTAATATGATCATATCTATGGAGTTGGAGTAATATAGTACAAACTAGTGGTATAGACAATCTTCTGCGAATTCAGATGACAGAGCGTATGCTATGGAGTGGTTTGGGAAGCTTTTGAAAAGTCATTTGTGGGGTTCAAGTTTAAAAGCTAGATGGTGTAGATTATCTTCTGATGTTTTCCCAAAGGCAAAGTTTATTACTCTTAGTTAATGTTATAGTGGTGATTGATGCAGAATTTTCCCCTATAGTATTCTTGTATTCTAACAGACTTAAATTGCTTGTAAATTGGATAAATCCTAGAAGGAAATATGATACTTTACACTAAGGACCACAAAGATATTTTTACCTTTTCATTCAGTAATTCCACTCTGGGAACCCCAAAGCACAGTTGTTTATTGCAACACTTACCAAGTAGCAAATAAACAAAACCATGGGATTAAACAAAAAGTCTAATATTTAGGTCATAGAATATTATGTACCTTAACATAATAATTATAAATACTTTGTGGAAACTACCTTATAATGTCATAAGAGTCTTACAGGATTTGTTTTTTTTTTTTTTTGTCTTTTTAGGGCTGCACCGCCGGCACATGGAGGGTCCCAGGCTAGGGGTCTAATTGCAGCTACAGCCGCCAGCCTACGGCACAGCCACAGCACCACAGGATCCAAGCTGTGTGTTCGACATACACCACAGCTCACGACAACACCGGATCCTTAACCTACTGAGTGAGGCCAGGGATCGAACCCACAACCTCATGGTTCCTAGTTGGATTCATTTCTGCTGTGCCATGACGGGAACTCCATCTTACAGGATTAATACTAAGTTGAAAGCCATAATACAAATAAGGTTTAAGTGTCTCAGAGAGAAGGGCTTGAGTCACGTTAGCTCTCATAGCTTCAGTGGCTAGGATAGTGACTGGCATGTAGTGGTCGTTTGTTAGATACATGAATAAATAAAAGGTCAGTGATTCTGTGTTTGGAATTTTATATGTTGTTTTATGAATAATATCTTAGAGGAAATAGACTAAAATCAAAATAGGTTTTGTTGCCATTTTGGGGTGGCGGTGTTAAAAAGGTTCCCTTTAACATTGTAGCATCAATTTTTAATTTAAAAAACTTAAAATAGTGTATTTTTGGCTACTCTTGCTTATTGTCTAAATACTAGTTAGCTCAAAAAATCAGGCTTGGAACTTCTGCCTTCATAGCATGAGTATATATTAACACACACTTATGAAGAATTTTATTTACTACTTGTAGCATCTTGTAAATGAGCTACTACATTAGCTTATTTATTGTCTGTTTCTCCCACTCTGCAGTGTAAACTGTGCCATCTTGCCTAGTTTTTCACTGTTTATCTGCAGTGCCAGAATCACAGTAGATACTCAGTGAATATCTGTTGAATGATTAAATGGTCAGTCTGAATTCAAACATGTTGTATATGGACTCCAAATTTGCAAAGTGTTTTAAAATATTTTTGCACATAGCTTGTGTGAATATTCTATCATCTCAGTTTTGGTAATTTTAGTGTTTCTTTTTTAGAGGACATTACAAGTTCTGCTACCTGACCTTGCTGCCAAAGCGAGCCCTGCAGCTTCTGCTCTCATTCGAACTTTAGGAAAACAATTAAATGTCAATCGTAGAGAGATTTTAATAAATAACTTCAAGTATATTTTTTCCCATTTGGTTTGTTCCTGTTCTAAGGATGAATTAGAACGTGCCCTTCATTATCTAAAGGTAATTAAACATTTGTATATACTTTACTCTTTTGTTTAAATCAGCATTATAAGGAAGCTGTTGTGACATTCTTATAGGAAGTAGAGTAGGTAAACTTATAGTCTATCATAGGGTAATATAAGTTCAAATGGTATTATGTAAATAAGCTTTGTCCTGGGCCAAGAGGAGAGTATTAAATAGAATTATTCTTTTGCTATTTTCTTTCATTATTTTACTATAATGGTATATAACAGTCATCCATTTGTGGATCAGATTCTTAGCTAATTTTATTTTATTATTTTTTTTTCTTTTTAGGACCACAACTGTGGCATTGGGAACTTCCTAGGCTAGGGGTTGAGTTGGAGCTGCAGCTGCCAGCCTATGCTACAGCCACAGCAATGCCGGATCCAAGCCGCATCTGTGACTTACACTGCAGCTTGAGGCAATGCTAGCTTCTTAATCCACTGAGTGAGGCTAGGGATCGAACCTATATCCTCCCGCCACTATGTTGGGTTCTTAACCCACTGAGCCACAACGGGAACTCCATCAGCTAATTTTATTTTAAAATTTATTAATTTGGGTTCCTGTCATGGCTCGGCAGTTAGCAAACCCAAGTAGCATCAATGAGGACGTGAGTTCGATCCCTTGCCTCACCCAGTGGGTTAAGGATCCATTGTTGCCATGAGTTGGGGTGTCGTGTAGTTCGCAGACAAGGCTTGGATCCTGCATTGCTATGGCTGTGGTGTAGGCCAGTGGTTACAGCTCTGATTGGACCCCTAGCCTGGGAACCTCCTTCAACTGTTGTATAATGTCATCATTGAGTTTAGTGGTTTAGTGCTCTGATTACAATTGGATCCAATTTTTTTGCTAGTTTTCAAGTTTAAAATTATAGATTGTGGAGTTCCCGTCATGGCACAGTGGTTAACGAATCCAACTAGGAACCATGAGGTTGAGGGTTTGGTCCCTGCCCTTGCTAAGTGGGTTAATGATCTGGCGTTGCCGTGAGCTGTGGTGTAGGTTGCAGACGCAGCTCGGATCTCGCGTTGCTGTGGCTCTGGCGTAGGCTGGTGGCTGCAATTCCGATTGGACCCCTAGCCTGGGAACCTCCATATGCTGCAGAAGCGGCCCAAGAAATAGCAAAAAGACAATAAATAAATAAATAAATAATAAATTAAAGCATTCTTTAAAAAAAAAATTATAGATTGTGCTTCTTTTTTTGACATCATGGCAGTAACAATATCAGAGGAATAATAGATTGCATGGAAACAGGAGGACCTGTCAGATATGCGTTTGTAACTCTGTTGTTTTCTCTGATATTCATTTATTTCATATATTTTATGATGTGCTAACAGTGGATCACTTGACAATTGAGAGTTATTTATTCACTTTGAGAAACAGAATTTGTATTGTAGAGGTGAAATGACAACATCCCACTGCTTACTACATGTCACAAACTTTGCTAAACAATTTTTATTTTTTATTTTTGTCTTTTTAGGGCCACACCCACAGCATATGGAGGTTCCCAGGCTAGGAGTCAAATTGGAGCTATAGCCACTGGCCTGCACCACAGCAACATGGGATCTGAGCCACGTCTTCAACCTACACCATAGCTCATAGCAACGTGGGATCCTTAACCCACTGAGCAAGGCAGGGGATCAAACACAGGTCCTTATGGATGCTAGTCAGGTTCGTTAACCACTGAGCCATGGCAGGATCTCCCAAGCTAAACAATTTTTATGAATCATTTCACTTGGATAACTCCTCACCATTACCCAGTGAGATAAGGGTACTATTATTTTTCCATTGTGTTGATGAAAAAACTAAGCCAGAGAGAGGTCAGATTAGGTTACTTGTCCAAGTCATAGCACAAGTAATAAGTAACAAAGCTGGAATTTATGTACCAACCGTCTGACTAGAAAGACTGTGCTCTAAGCCACTGTACTACAGTTTCCTCCCAGGGGTGACATTTCCTTGAATAATGAGTGGATGACATTTTCAAACTTTATAGAATATAAACTAGATTCCCTTTTTAAAATTTCATTTCAAAATGAAGTCTGATCACTTCTCTTTGTTACCTCTACCCAATAGCAGACCTACCAGTAGAAAACAAGATTAGAATCCTTTTCCAATGCCTTTTTTTTTTTTTGTCTTTTTGCTATTTCTTGGGCCGCTCCCGCGGCATATGGAGGTTCCCAGGCTAGGGGTTGAATCGGAGCTGTAGCCACTAGCCTACGCCAGAGCCACAGCAACGCGGGATCCGAGCCGCGTCTGCAACCTACACCACAGCTCACGGCAACGCCGGATCGTTAACCCACTGAGCAAGTGCAGGGACCGAACCCTCAACCTCATGGTTCCTAGTCGGATTCGTTAACCACTGCGCCACGACGGGAACTCCTCCAATGCCTTTTTTATATCATTAGTAATTCTTATCACCTGATCTAGAGCTCCTGATTGATTAATAGTGTATTAAAACCAATTTACTTATTGCTAAGATGTTAGTATGAAGAAAAAATCATTTTTTTAATGTGTTTTTGGGTTAGAATGAAACGGAAATTGAACTGGGGAGCCTGTTGAGACAAGATTTCCAAGGACTGCATAATGAATTATTGCTGCGTATTGGAGAACACTATCAACAGGTTTTCAATGGTTTGTCAATACTTGCCTCATTTGCATCTAGTGATGATCCATATCAGGGCCCAAGAGACATCACATCACCAGAACTAATGGTAAGGAATATATTGTATGGGATTTTTGTTTTGTTTTTCTCCTTTTCATAGCTTAATTGTGAAATTGGAGAAACAGGTGTTTTATGTATTTTCCAAATGCTAGAGATTTATTTAAATTGGGGTTTTTATTTTGCAAATGCTGATGACTTAAATTGTATGGTCACAGTATTCATATTAAAGCTGAAAATTTTTTAATTTCAAATTACTTCAGAGTTTATTTTTTTTACTATAGATTGGAATATGTTTGTAGCTCCCCCCCACTACCCCTTCTTGCCACAACATACTAACTTTGTCGGTTCTATCTATATTTAAATCCATTGTTGGATATAAGTTAGAAAATACGTTATTCCTTTTTATGAAATCATCTTACTATTTTATTTCTTTAACTGAATAAACATAAAAATCCTCAGGCTTACTACTTTTTTCTTTTGATTGCCCTCATTCTTTTAAGAGAGTCGAAGGACTATCAGCAAAATATATTGAAAGGTTTCTGTCTCTGCTTTTTCATTTCCCATTCATTCCTTAGCTCATTCTGATCTGACTCTGTTTTCAATATTCTACTGAAATTCATCTTGTCAAGGTCAAAAAGTCTTCTGCTAGCAAATCCAATGGTCATATCTCTTCCTATCTTAGTCATCGTTTTAGTAGCATTCACTACAACTGACCATCCTTTCTTATGTGGCATCTGTGATACCACATATTCTTGATTTTCTTTTGCTTCACTGTATACTCATTCTTCTTCTTCTTCTTCTTCTTTTTTTTTTTTTTTATGGCCACAACCATGGCACATGGAAGTTCCCAGGCTAGGGAATTCAGAGCTGCAGCTGCTGGCCTATGCCACAGCCTCAGCAACACTGGATCTGAACCTCATCGTGACCTGCAACACAGCTTACAGCAATACTGGGTCCTTAACCCACTGATTGAGGCCAGAGATTGAACCCTCATCCTTATGGATACTAGTCAGATTCTTAACCCACTGAGCTACAATGGGAACTCCTCATTGTTCCCATCTTAGACTCAGAGGAGCTAAGTAACTTACCCAGCGTCAGGTACTGGAAAGTGTCAAAATTGGGACACAAAGCTAGGTTTGGCTGACCTAAAGAACTTACCATCTCCTCTAGGACCCTCTTTCAAGAAAGAATTAACCCTATCCACTTTTCAGGAGCCCCAAAGTGCCATGGTCAGTGATACCTAACCTATAAAAGGGTACCATGGCTTGTACCCCTTTATTACTATTAGCTCAGTGGATGTTGACCCCTATATGTCAGTCGTTCTGGCGGGGTACCTATTCCTTAATCAAGTGCTTCTTTTTCCCATCTTAGCTCTAAATGCTCTAGATAAGGACATTCAGTTGTCTTTTTCTGTTCTTCTCCTTAAGATAAATATCTTCTCTACTCTGGATCCTGACATGAGTCAGATCCTGAAGGTTCCATTATAGCTCAACTTTTTAATTCAAAAGCTTATGATTTTCTCACTGTTCAGTACTGTCTAATCATTCTTTATCATGGTGATTGTAAATCAGTTTCACTAATTTTTAAAATATCACACATGAAAATATATGCTTTGGGAGAAACTAAATTCATCAAGTGTTTATTTCCAGTATTCCTATTGTAGTTAGATAAGATAGAAATGATATTAAATAGTTGATTTATGAAATATGAGCTGTATAAAATATATATAACTATATGTATAATAAAATTTGATCTGTATAAAAATATATATATATTTATAATATCTTTTTTTGTGTGTTTTTTTTTTCCCCCTTAGGCTGATTATTTGCAACCGAAGTTGTTGGGCATTTTGGCCTTTTTTAACATGCAGTTACTGAGCTCCAGTGTTGGCATCGAAGAGAAGAAAATGGTAGGCAGAGATAGCTGAGTTAGAAAGTCCCAGAACAGAATTCATATAGACTATGCAGGAGACATGACTTTTGCTTCTGGCTGCAAACATTCAAAGATAAAAAATAATCAAACATATCCTATTCTGTATTCCTGAACAACTCACATAAACTTTTGGGGAGTCTAACAAGAGGAATTATATTATTTCTGGTTCTTTTGTTAATAAGAGACGGAAAGCTTACTCAAACTGGCTTAAAAGAATTTGTTGGCTCCATAACTAAAAGTGTAAGGATAATATAGCTTTGAATATAACTTGATTTTGGACCAGATGTTCTCGGAATTAATCGCTTGGCTCAAATTCCCTTGGATTGGCCCTAACTAAAGTGCCAGGTGATGACCCCAACAGCTTCACTCTGACATCATCACAACATCTAGCTCGATGGGAAATAGGAGACCAGCAATCCGTGATTGCTCAAACAAATGATGCAGCCATTATTGAATTCACTGGTTCACATTGGTCTGATGTGAGTCATGGCCCATGGTGTTTTTGAATACCAAAAATGGTTAGGTTATTTGAAAGTAAAGTATTTGTCAGTATATGTTTAAATAAATTTGGCACAATGAAATTTCATTATGATCGCTGGCACAGTTAATTTACCGCTGGAGATTTTTGTCCATAGATTGGGATAAAATTTTAGATACTGATTAAATTTATTGTTTTTTTATTGTTTTTCACTTTGCAGTCAATAAAATTATAATAAAAGCCCATGAATAGAAGCTTTTATTTCAGTCTGGCCAACAACTTCTGGCCTACACCTGCTGGCCTACACCTTCTCTTAATGACCTTCAGGAGCCAAGAAAGATGATATAGTAGTAATCTCTAAAAATTTTAGCAACCGTTATGTGTTCTTTTGCTGTCAACTAGTAAATTTAATCTCCCAGACAATTTCTGTCTACATAAAATCTTTCTTATTGCTGTCCCAAGTGAGAGAATAACCTCAATGTAAAAAACTAGAGTTTTTTTGCTTATTTTGTTTGTTTTGTTTGTTTTTTTTTTTAGGGCCTCACCTGAAGCATGTGGAAGTTCTCAAGCTAGGGGTTGAATCCGAGCTACAGCTGCTGGCCTACACCACAGCCACAGCAACATAGGATCCAAGCCATGTCTGTGACCTACACCACAGTTCACCACAATGCTGGATCCTCAACCCACTGAGTGAGGCCAGGGATTGAACCCGTATCCTCATGGTTCCTAGTCGGGTTCATTAACTGCTGAGCCACAAAGAGAACTCCATAGTTTGTTTTAAACCTTAAAGATCTTGCATGTTTTCACACATAGTTAAGGTTTACTAGAGAGTTTCTTTACCCCTTTATTAGAATCTAGAGTTATTCATACAAGTCTGATTCTGTGTTCCACACGAATAAAATCTGTGTTTTATTTTCTGAGTATATAATTAAATTAGTTGTTTGTTTTACCAAATTAAAGCACGTTGAATTTAATACTATTAGGACAAAAAATGCTTGTGCTACATAGCAGCTTGGGATGGATATGAAGTTTAAATAATAGGTATTATATTCCTAATAAATTTGAAAATTACTGCTTAAGAGGACCACTGGGAACAAAATATCAAATCACCTTCAAAGGGAAAAAAGAAAAACAAAACAGAACTTAGCTTATTTTTTTCAAATTTATTATTCTTGTCTTTTGTTTTCTTTAGGGCTGCACCCGCAGCATATGGAGGTTCCCAGACTAGGGAGTCGAATTGGAGCTATAGCCATCCCCTTATGCCACAGCCATAGCAATACCAGATCCAAGCTGCGTCTGTGACGTACACCACAGCTCACAGCAACAGTGAATCCTTAATGCACTGAGCTAGGCCAGGGATTGAACCTGTCTCCTCATGGATGCTAGTCAGATTTCATTTCCGCTGATCCTCAAATGGGAACTCCCTCAAATTTATTTTTCTTACATAAGCAGTTGGACATGGAGTTCCCGTCGTGGCACAGTGGTTAACGAATCCGACTAGGAACCATGAGGTTGAGGGTTCGGTCCCTGCCCTTGCTCAGTGGGTTAATGATCCGGCGTTGTCGTGAGTTGTGGTGTAGGTTGCAGACGCGGCTCAGATCCCGTGTTGCTGTGGCTCTGGCGTAGGCCGGCAGATACAGCTCCGATCAGACCCCTAGCCTGGGAACCTCCATGTGCCGCGGGAGCGGCCCAAGAAATAGCACACAAAAGAAAAAAAAAGAAAAAAAAAAAAAGCAGTTGGACAAAATGAACTGGCTAGCATTTTTTAAACCTTGTGTTGCCAGAGAGTAGATACTACTCTGAGATTAAGGTGGAAAGCACTTTTCCTCAGGACTTATCTGCTCCTGCAAGCTTGTTTTTAAAACTCTGCTTACTTTATAGGCCTTGAACAGTTTGATGTCTTTGATGAAATTGATGGGACCCAAACATGTCAGTTCTGTAAGGGTGAAGATGATGACCACACTGAGAACTGGCCTTCGATTCAAAGATGATTTTCCTGAATTGTGTTGCAGGTAAATGACTACGTGATTTTTTGCATTTTTCAGTAGCACTCACTTGAATTCTTATCTCTTTGAGAGAAATTGGATTCAAACCAGAAATAATTAAGATAGGCTCTTTGTATTGAAAAGGGAATGTGTTTACTTCTTTAAAAACATTTTGCTGTGATATCTTCTAATATACTGGGAAATAGAATAATATGAACCCCTGCATACCCATTTTTCCAACTCAGTAGTTGTCAACATTGTTAATCTTATTTAATCTTTGTACTTCTACTTTATTTATTGTTGCTTGGAATGTTTTAAAGAAAACCCCATTATATTTCATTGTACTTCTAAATATTTCAGAGGTATTTAAGGAGTAAGGACATTTTAAAAAATATATAACCAGGAGTTCCCGTTGTGGCTCAGCAGTTAACAAACCCGAATAACATCCATGAGGACTTGGGTTCGATCCCTGGCCTTGCTCAGTGGGTAAAGGATCTGACTTTGCCATGAGCTGTGGTGTAGGTTGCAGACACGGCTCAAATCTGGTGTTCCTGTCTGTGGTGTAGGCCAGCTGCTACAGCTCTGATTCAACCCCTAGCCTGGGAACTCCATATGCCAAGGGTGTGGCCCTAAAAAGACAAAAAAAATAAATAAATAGAAATAAAAATAAATAAAAAATATATAACCATTGTAAATTATTATAGTTAGCAGAATTAATAGGAATTCCTTTAATGTCATCTAAAAGCCGTATTTCCCCAGTTGTCTCAAATGTGTTTTTCCCAAAGATGTTGGTTTATTTGAGTTGGAATTCATATTAGTTGCACGTGCCGTACGTTTGGTTGTTTGGTACCCTAAGTAATTCTTATAACTGGATTCGTCCCTTAAATTCCCTCTCATTTCTTTTACGCCATTGAGATTTTGGCCTATAGGATTTGGCTGATGGTTAGTTTAATTTAATTTTAGTATTACTGCCAACACTAAGACTACTGAATTCAGTTTAAGCTTCTTGAAGTTTCTTTTTGTTCTTGACAATATTTTATTGGAGGTGTATAATCAGAATAATATGTTTTAAAGTCATGTGAAATTATTCTTTCCTATGTGCATGTGCCATCAACTTGGTATGTTAGCATCAGTTATTTCAGTTTGCTTGAAATTTTAAGAGGTTACTTTTTCTTTCAATTTTATTTAATTTGAAAATCATATAAAACATTTACATTGTTCCAAATTCAAATTTGTGTAACAGGTTATACTCAGAGATATTAATCCTGCCCTAAAAGGTAGCATGTTATAAGCATTGTTTTTCACCTTGCTTTTTTTTGACTTAATGTATTATGGAAATCACTCTGAATAATACAGTACTGAATCTTTATTCCATTTTTACAGTTGCTTTGTAATTTTATTGTTTGTATGTATCATTGTTCAGCTAATAATTGATGGAACTTTAAAAATAATAAAAATGATGTGACTTTTAATTTTTTTTTTTCCATAGAGCTTGGGACTGCTTTGTTCGCTGCCTAGATCATGCTTATCTAGGCTCCCTTCTCAGTCATGTAATAGTAGCTTTATTACCTCTCATACACATCCAGCCTAAAGAAACTGCAGCTATATTTCACTACCTCATAATTGAAAACAGGTATTGTAAATTAATAAAGATAGCAGCTGTTTATTACTATACATTTATGTCTCAAGGTATTAAGATTACTTTTGGTAATGCAGAACTGTTCACATTCTTTTTCATTTAGAGTCTATCAGTAAATAGAAGTAATTGACATGCCTTAAGTCAATACATATCAAAGTGATGCCCTTTGAGTTGTAATATTGATTTTATTATAAATATATTTTAAACTTGGTCAATAACTCAAAATTATTTTTTATCAATTTTGAAAGAGGTGAGGCAAATTTGCCTTTCTTCTCACAGTTAAAAGGCAGACAGATGAATGTATGAGAAAGGTTAGGAGGGCTAATCACTTATTTCTTCAGCTTACCTTAGATGAAACCCTTATTATTTCATTGCATTAACCTTTTAACCAGTCTCTTTTCCCTATAGCTTTTATTACATGTCTTCATATTGTTCACATATTAAAACATATGTTTCTCTTTGCCTGAAACATTCTAGCATACAGAAACAGTCTATCCTAATTGTTATCTTGATATTCAAGGTGTTCCAAAATCTAGCTACATCTTATTTCTTAAAATCCTTTCCCCGGATTTTTTATCATATACACTAGGCTGTAGCCAATCCAAACTGCTAGTGCAAGAGTATTCATCATTCCTTTCACTTTCTTTTTTTGTTTGTTTGTTTTAGATTTAATGATTGTTAATATATGCCAAATTGGCTATTATTTTAGTCACATATTTTTTAAAAATTACAAGCATTATGACAACTTCTTTCCACAATCTTCAGCATGCATTCTTTAAAAAGAAAAATGTTTTTCTGTGTAACCATAATACCACTTCCCAACCAATAAAGTTGACAATTCCCTAAAAATTTTTACTATCCAGTCCATGTTCAAATTTCCTAATTCTTCCCAAGTGTCTTTTACAGATGGTTCTAAGAAACAAGAATCCAGCTGAAGACTATGCATTTGTTTGCTAAATCTTTATTTTTTTTTTGTCTTTTTGCTATTTCTTGGGCCGCTCCCGCAGCATATGGAGGTTCCCAGGCTAGGGGTCAAATCGGAGCTGTAACCACCAGCCTACGCCAGAGCCACAGCAACGCAGGATCCGAGCCGCGTCTGCAACCTACACCACAGCTCACGGCAACGCCAGATCTTTAACCCACTGAGCAAGTGCAGGGAACCCTCAACCTCATGGTTGCTAGTCGGATTCGTTAACCACTGTGCCATGACGGGAACTCCATTTTTTTTTTTTGCTAAATCTTTAAAGTTTCTTTAAGCTGTAACAGTTCTCTTTCCACTGCTTTCCCTCCACTGTGCTTGTGTTTTCTTTTCATTACTTTCGTTTTTATTTTTTATTTATTTATTTATTTATTTATTTATTTATTTATTTATTTTGTCTTTTTGCCATTTCTTGGGCTGCTCTCCTGACATATGGAGTTCCCAGGCTCCTCATTTTTATTTTTCACTCAGGCTGTTTTTAGACTGGAATGCCTTTCTATACACTTAATTTTTTTTTTCCATTTTTGCGCATGCCATTGCATGTCATAGTTCCTTTGCTTCTGAAAAATTGGGATTTAACTACTATTTATTTACTTATCCATATGTTATTGCCATTCCCATTAATCATTTTCAGTAACTGTCCAATCAGGGAGAAAGTACAAAGAAAACTTTATGGAGGATTTTTTTCGCAATTAAAATACTTTTTTTAGGAGTTCCTGTTGTGGTGCAGTAGTTAACGAATCCGACTAGGAACCATGAGGTCGCAGGTTCAATCCCTGCCCTTGCTCAGTGGGTTAACGATCCGGCGTTGCCATGAGCTGTGGTGTAGTTTGCAAATGCAGCTCAGATCCCATGTTGCTGTGGCTGTGGTATAGGCCAGCGGGTACAGCTCCTATTAGACCCCTAGCCTGGGAACCTCCATATGACGTTGGAGCGGCCCAAGAAATGGCAAAAAAAGACAAAAAAAAACAAAAAACTTTTTTTTAAATTTTGTACATAATAAAACAACATAATCACTGATATAGGTCACCTTTCAGATCCCTTTTGGATTATCGTATGTATAGTATATCTTTGCTGCCTATTATAGAGGAATCATTTCTCTGCATTTTCATAATAATAAAAAATTTAGGAGTTCCCGTTGTGGCTTAGTGATTGACAAATCCGACTAGGAACCATGAGGTTGCTGGTTTGATCCCTGGTCTTGTTCAGTGGGTTAAGGATCCAGTGTTGCTGTGGCTGTCGTGTAGGCCGGTAGCTACAGCTCCAATTAGACCCCTAGCCTGGGAACCTCCATATGCTGTAGGTGTGGCCATAGAAAAGACAAAAAAAAAAAATTATTCACTATGCTGGCTAGAAGACCTTACCTTCTCTGAGCGTTCTCTTTCTTATTGTTACATCCCCAATGTCTAGCACTAATAGCACTGAGTAGTTACTTAATACATATTTGTTGCATGAGTTAATGAAGACTGGAATTTAGAAACACTTTTATTTGGACTCAGAAGTATTTTTTTTTGTCTTTTGTCTTTTGTCTTTTTAGGGCCGTGCCTGCGGCATATGGAGGTTCCCAGGCTAGGGGTTCAATTGGCAGTGTTGCTGCCAGCCTACACCAGAGCCACAGCAATGCCAGACCCACGCTGAGACTGCGACCTACACCACAGTCAGCAGCAACACTGGATCCTTAACCCGCTGGGCGAGGCCAGGGATCCAACCCACAACCTCATGGTTCCTCGTTGGATTCGTTTCCACTGTGCCACAATGGGAACTCCGACCTAGTAGTATTGGAGTTTTATATTTGAAGCAAATTGAAACTGTAGCCTCAATAGGAATCACTTAAATATTTTCTTCTAACATTTTTTGTGAGAATTTGTGTTTTGGAGTTGGGTTTGACTATCTATTGCTGCATGACAAACCACTCCAAAACCTAGTGTCTTAAAACAACAAGCATTTTTATTTACTCATGATTTTTCAATCAGGGCTGGACTCAGCTAGTCAGTTCCTTGGCATTTTTACCAATGGTCGCTGCAGTCAGCCTGAGGATAGACTTTGCTGGAATTCTCCTTCTTTTCATTTAGTCTCAGAGCTTTTCTCTCTCCAGGTAGCCTGTCGTGATAGTGGCCAGACTTCTTTCATGGTGACTCAGGACTCTCATGAGTTCAAAACCACAAGCTGATAGACTTTTTAACACCTAGGTTCTTAATGTGCCCAACATCTCTGCTGCCATGTTCTGTTTTTTAGAGTAGGTCACATACCTATCCCAAATTGAAGAGAAAGTAGCTATCATTGGTGTATATACTGGGAAGTAAGATTATTCAGGGCCATCAATGTAGCAGGGTGATTTTCTTAGATTTGATTATTTAACACTACTAGCTGAGCATCCTATATGTAGTTAGGAAGAATACCTTGCATGTCAACAATCAACTATCACGCTTAAGTGTTAATTAAATTGACCTGAATTTCAACCTCTGCTTTATTTTTGTGTGTGTTCATATTCAGCAAATAATTCTTTTTCTTCCAACCAACCATTAGGGATGCTGTGCAAGATTTTCTTCATGAAATATATTTTTTACCTGATCATCCAGAATTAAAAAAGATAAAAGCAGTTCTACAGGAATACAGAAAGGTACTTAATTTTTTATGTATGGTTTTGGAGATCATTGATACAGAATTCTTTCAAGGCTCTAACACGCTGAGTAGAGGTTCTTTAGAATCATATCTAGGGATACTCTGATGGCTAATTCCTGATGACAAGATAATCCTATCATGAGACTATAATCTTTAGAAGGAAGTTTTAGCATCTAGGTCAAAGATATAATAGGATTAGATAGAACAGAGGACAAAGAATACAATTCTTGTGCTTTTACTACCCAGATGAGTATGCTTTTTTACTTACAGTCCCTAAAAGAAATGACCATAGCTGCATACTCAGTATAGAAAAAATAGCTGTGAGAGGATTCTGATTATTTTGTGTTATAAACCATGGTATAGGAGTTCCCATCGTGGCACAGTGGTTAACAAATCCGACTAGGAACCATGAGGTTGCGGGTTCGGTCCCTGCCCTTGCTCAGTGGGTTAAAGATCTGGCGTTGCCGTGAGCTGTGGTGTAGGTTGCAGATGCGGCTCGGATCCCGTGTTGCTGTGGCTCTGGCGTAGGCTGGCGGCTACAGCTCCGATTCGACCCCTAGCCTGGGAACCTCCATATGCCGCGGGAGCGGCCCAAAGAAATAGCAAAAAACAAAACAAAACAAAACAAAACCCCGTGGTATGGAAATGTCAGTTTTGACTGATTCTTAGCTTTAAAAGGGGAGTAATCTGTAGTTCCAGCAACTTAAAGTTCAGTGAACTCTTTGAAATTATAAAATATTAGTGCTGATTCCACAGATTTTTAGGGCGGAAAGTTGGATACCTGACCTTGAATCAGAGTAGCAGGTATATTTACTGTGGACCTCAAGATTGATTCTGAAGACTTTGTATCCTTTTTTTTCCTGGGCAAATCTTTAGTCATGAGAAAGTAAGTAGTCAAAATAAAGAGTGAATTATCTGCTTAATCTGTAAACCTTGTTCAAGGCTATTATGTAGCCCATTAAGGTGAACTTGTATATCCTGCTAAGAAGGATTTATTTTGGATAAGTAAATTATTATTTAGTTGAAATAAAACTTTTCTCCTCAACTAAAGATTTTGGAATGAAATTGCTTTCCCTGAGAATTACTAAAAATTCATATGCTGTACAAAGGTAGAGGTGGAAATTATTTTTTAAAACTACTTTCAGTTTTGGTACAGTTTAACTAATGGTAACTGTAGGAAAACGAGGCCTCTGATATGGTTCCTAAAGTGGTGAATTGATAAGGTATATCTCTCTGTGTTCTTTATATAGGAGACCTCTGAGAGTACTGATCTTCAGACAACTCTTCAGCTATCCATGAAAGCAGTTCAACATGAAAATGTAGACGTTCGTATTCATGCTCTTACAAGCTTGAAGGAAACCTTGTATAAAAATCAGGTATACTGAGATATAACTAAAGAGCTATAGAAAAGAAAGGGTGGACAATTAAAGAAAAGATGACAGATTGGTATATTTGCTTGAGACTCAGCAGGTTCAATGAAAGAGGTGATTTTCCTTTTACCAAGATTATAAGATCTGACTTAGATTCAGTAATTCATGAAACACCCTTTGAGGCTGAAGAGGTTTGCAAATTTTGTTGTTGTGTTTGAAGAGTCATGATTTGACAGTTTATTTTAGGTTATTTAACCTTCCTGAGGAAGGGTATATGTGTGTTTGTACAACAGCAGTTGATGTGAGTCTTCTCATAATTTCCTGTACAGATCTTTCATATAAGATTTCAATAATTTTGCCATTTTACATTTTGATGAAATTAACTCCGTTAGTTTTAATGAAGCTAAATTTGTAAGTTATCTTTTTTTTATGGGGCCAATGAACTTTATTCCTTTCCTTGTCAATATAATGTAGAGTATCCCTAACCTTGATGAGGGTGAGAACTGGTATTTAAAATACCAGATCAATAGAAGTCTATAAAATGGAAAAATTTTAAGTGAGATATTTATTTTTTCATATTAGGAACTCATATGATAAGATATGATAGCCTAAGACCCTAAGGAGTTCACAGATTGCAAAATTAGGTTATATTTATTTTCAAGACGATATATATATATATATATATATATATATATATATGTGATATATAAGATATACATGTGGTAACAAGTACATGCTTCTGGGTCAGAGAGCTTGTATAACCAATGTGGGTAACAGCCAATGTAAAGATGATCTTAACACATGTGAGGAGCCTTGAATCTCCTCGAGTATAGTTTTTATGCGCTTCTAACTATACGTCTACGTTATCAGTAGATAATGTAATTAGTATACTGACCCAAAACACCCAGGAAAAAAAAGGAAATGGTTTCTTTTCCAGCTATGGCAAGAACATAACGTCAAAGTTGAAAGCAGTTCATTCTCTATACTACACTGAAACTACTACACTGAAAGGGCCTCTACCTTTTTAATTCAATATAAAGATTTATGAATAGCACAAGATCTTTCCTTTTGGCATAGAGATTTTCTAGTTTAGGTTATTTCCAAGCAGATGACTTGGTCATGATTTAACATACAGAAACATCATATCGATCATCACATCTTCAATGTAAATGACCAAATCTGAGAACTCACTGAGATTTCTTATACTCTTGGAAAAGCTACATCTGCCCCCACTGTCAAGCCTTCCTTCGGTATGAAGTCCCTGTGCCAGTAGATCTGCTAGGTAGAATAAGAAGGTAGTGTACCTGCAGGAGTCTTGAAGATCAGATGAGTAGTCTGAATAAGATAACATGGCCATATTGTTATAGGCTATTTTTGTTAAATGAGAGTTAGTTTAGTTTAGCATGAATATGTAGCTGGATACATTTATTTTAAGTTGGTAAGAAAAAAACTAAAGATAAGGAGGACTTGGTGAAGTGAGGGGAGATAAGAAAAGAAGGGAAAGAATCCAGAGATACATGTCTTCCCAGCCTTACTCAGCAGATACTGACCCAAAACATCTAAGAAAATAGAAGGAATTGGTTTCTTTTTCAACTATGGCAAGAAGGTAACATCAAAGTTGAAAGTAATTCATTGCTATCCAAAAGAATATTCTGTGAGGAAGGGAATGTTCTGTATCTGCACTGTGCAGCCAAGCAGCTACTAGCCACATGCGGTTCTCCAGAGCCCTTGGAATGTATGATTAAGGAACTGAACTCTTAATTTTATTTAATTTTGCTTAATTTAAATGTAAATAGCTACATGTAGACAGTGACAATCTTCTTGTGCAACTCTAGAAGAACCTATTCCAATACTAGAGCATGAAACTGATGTAAGATAACAATGTTAGGGGTCAAGAGAGTCTTTGTAGGGGATGGCATGAGAATCCTTGAAAGAACAGATGCAAAAGGCATTCTTTTAAAAGTTCAACTCTTAGCCAGAGAGACAGGAGAAGATAATTTAGGAGGGTGTTGTAAGGCAGTGTTTTTTTAAAAAACAGATCTAACTGGATAAACAAATAATTAGGTATGATATAGCAACAAGGCACTCTAAAAGATGTTGTAACAGTTAAGGTGATGGCTGATGTAGCCTTAGGTGATGGCTGATGATACTTAACTATTTTGGTTGACTAACCCCACAAAAGTGCTGTACTCTTGGGTAGCCCCCAGGGAATCACTGACATTACTGAAATGACAGCTTCTACTCCTTACTTTTAAGGAGGAATATACATTTTTGAAGGAATAAAAGAGAGCTAAGCTTAGTGGATAACAGATAATTTTAATGTCTGTCAAAAAAATCAAGCTCTAGATCAAACTACTATTGCTACTTAGGTTGAAGTGAGCCCCTATGGTGAAGTCCCAGAAGGACAAGTTGTTTATGTTGAAGCCACAACTTCTGCATTTGTGTTGATGACAAATGCAGAATTCTAATAAAAAGATATTTTACTAATAATTACAAATCTGAGAATGAGCCCATTGAAAATAAAGCTGCTGGGGACTTCCAAGTTATCCTAGGATAATGGTGAGTGCCTACAAGTGAATCTCCACACACCCTGCTGAACATCATAAGGAGCAGCAAGGAGAGAAACTAAAACCATACATAAGTCACACCCTCAACATAACTGTGAGACTGAGAAGACTGTGAACTTCAGATTACCTGTAAGCAGCAGAGCTGTCTCTGGAGCTTGTGTCACAAGTTTGTGTTGAGAGCAGTTAGATTCTGAGGCAACCACATGAAAAAGAAAAAAGTGGAGTGAAAGAACTATGGATGATGACACAAACGTAAAATCACCAGCAGAAAGAGGTGATCCCACTCCCGGTGCAATAATACTGAAAGTTTGATCCAAGATAAGGTACATCAGAGCTTTGGTTATGGGGAAGGGACGTGAAAGGGTATAGATCCTAAGGTTGCAGTCTCTGAAAGTCATTATCTCTGGAAAGAAGTAAAAGAATAGTAAAGAGGAGGCACTTTTTGGAAACTTAGTTGTAAAAAGAAAGAAGAAAGTAAGAGAAATAATTTTAACAGAAATAAGAGGAAACCCACAAAATCAAGGCTATACCAAATCCTCCCCAAAACAACTCCTGCCAAAAAAGCTACTTATGAAAAAAAAACTATACTTTGTTTGCTATGCTGACAGAAGAGAGTACTTTTGAAATCAGAATCTTGCAAGCTACTATAGAATCCTTACTACTACTGCACACAGCTGTTATGAAGGGTCCATAATATAAATAGAAAAAAAAAATGTTCTGTACATATACAAGGTTACTGTAAGGCAATAACAGAAAATGAAAACCAGAGTTCCCCCTGTGGTGTAGCGGGATCGGCAGCATCTTGGGAGCACTGGAGCACAGGTTCGATCTCCAGCCTGGCACAGTAGGTTAAGGCTTAGGTCGCAACTGTGGCTCAGATCTGATCCCTGGCCCCAGAACTATATGCTGTGGGGAGGCCAAAAAAGAAAATGAAAATCAAATCTTTTGGTTGATGACCATTCCTTTCTCAAAATGAATCATAAAGCAGAAGAAAACTAGACTTAGCACTATAACCTGAATTAAATACTTTAAGCAAGCATTTACAAATATAGAAAGAGAATTAAGTGAGAAATTTAAAAAAGAGAAATGGACAAAAATCAAGAAAAAAGAGGTGACTGAACTCAAGAAATTGAAGAAATGGCTCATTGGCTAACGAATCCGACTGGGAACCATGATGTTTCGGGTTCGATCCCTGGCCTCGCCCAGTGGCTTAAGGATCCGGGGTTGCCCGTGAGCTGTGGTGTAGGTTGCAGTCGTGGCTGCAGTCCCGCTGTAGCTGTGGCGTAGGTCGGTGGCTACAACTCCAATTAGACCCCTAGCCTGGGAACCTCCATATGCCATGGGTGTGGCCCTGGAAAAGACAAAAAGAAAAAAAAGAAAAAAAAGAAATTGAAGAAATGAAGATTAAATTATAATGAGTACGAGGGCAGGAATATAAATGACTAAAACTTTAGTAAGGGGCATTGAAGAAAGGCAGAAAAATAATCGAGAAAACAAAAATGAGATTAGAGAAAGGAGTACAAAGAACCAAAGTAGTGAAATGCAAGCTTGGCAAAGATTTCACATGCAAAGAGAATATCTGAAGAAGAGAAATAAAACAATAGAATTAACATTTAAAATGACAATCCAAGGGAGTTCCCATTGTGAAGCAGCAGAAACGAATCTGACTAGTATCCAAGAGGATGTGGGTTTGATCCCTGGCCTCACTCACTGGGTTAAGGATCCACCGTTGCCCATGAGCTGTGGTGTAGGTCGAAGACACAAGTCAGATGCCACATTGCTGGGGCTGTGCTGTAGGCCAGTAGCTATAGCTCCGATTTGACCCTAGCCTGGGAACTTCCATATGCCATGGTGCGGCCCCAAAAAAGCAAAATAAAATAATATAAAATGATAATCCGAGAAAATTTTCTGGAAATAAATCTGCGTATTGAAAGGACCCATTGTGTACCTGTGAAAATTGACCCTAGGACAGTTGACTCTGATATATTGTAGATTTTATTTATTTATTTATTTGTTTATTTATTTATTTTGTCTTTTTGCCTTTTCTAGGGCTGCTCCCGCGGCATATGGAGGTTCCCAGGCTAGGGGTCGAATCGGAGCTGTAGCTGCCGGCCTACGCCAGAGCCACAGCAATGCGGGATCCGAGCCGCATCTGCAACCTACACCACAGCTCACAGCAACACCAGATCCTTAACCCACTGAGCAAGGCCGGGGATCGAACCCGCAACCTCATGGTTCCTAGTCGGATTCGTTAACCACTGTGCCACGACGGGAACTTCCTGTAGAGTTTAATAAGAAATATTCAGGACCTACAGGTAAAAATAAGTTTTTAAAAAATCACTTAAAAGGGCAGGAAAAGTAAGTTAGTATCAGAATTCTCAACATTAATATACAGAGTGAGTCTGGAAGATAGCAGCATTTTCAAAAATGGGAAGGACTTAAGGAATGAGTTAAGCTGTCTTTAGAATATCACAGATAAGAAACACACAATTTTAATATACCAGAATTGAAGAAATGTGAGTTTGACAAGTGAGCCCTTTCTAAGAGATAGGCTAGACAATGGCTTCATTCAATCAAGAGATGACTTGTGAGACTTTGGCAAGAGAACTGATTGTTACTAGTTTTATTTAACTAAAACAACAATGATGGGGACAAGTGTGGGAAATTTTTATTTAATTATATATTCTAATTAAATAGAAATACTGCAGTTTTTTCAATGAGAGAAGAGACTAAGATATAAATAAAATGAGCTTATTGTTGCATAGGCAAAATACACTACAGGAGTCAAAATATACTATTTAAAACTGGCAAACTAATTAAAGAAGTTTAAATAAAAGAGACCAGAGACATGAAAGTATTAGTATAAAGGATACCTCTAGAACAAATGTGTAAATTTTCTTTTATACCAAAATATATTAATTTTAGGACTAATTGTAATATATACAGTCTTAAAATTTAAAACCTGATGGAATTGAGGCCCAACATATCAATTATATTAATAAATGTGAATGACCTTAAAAGAGAAAAAATTTACAAGTTGACTTACAAAGCAAGAACAACTATCTATGCTCTATGTAATATGCACATATAAAGTAAATGATTTAGAAAGGCAAAAATAAAGGGATGAGCAAATTTATAACAGATAAATTGAAGTAACAAGAAAATAAGAGTTCTCATCCTGCCACTAGACAAAGAAGAATAGAAACTGAAAGAATTAAATATGGCCACCAAAAGGGCCCTTTATAATGCTAAAGGCCATAATTCACAAAGATACAATAGAAGAAAATATAAAACTTACAAAGAAGATCCATTATGAGTATACATACCCATGAATGAGCAAACCTATAGAGACAGAAGGTAGATTAGTGATTGTCTGGGAGAGGAGGTTGGGGGGAAATTGTGAGTGAATGAACTAAGGAGGAAAATCTTACTGTTTTTTCATAAATGCTGAAGCAGTCTTTGACAAACTGTTATAGGTACTGTAACAGTATTACGGTTTTAACACTATAACAGTGTTACAGTTTTCAAAATGTAATAGGAATCTATGGATAGTGCCTTAATATATTGTATATGTATATGTATACATGTGTGTATATGCACATTGACACACACACACATAGATGCTTAATAGAGAAGTAGGATACATTTCCACTAAATCAAGCTTGCCCTTTATCTCCACTACAATTTAGTATTCATTTGGAAGTATTGGCCAATGAATATATTTAGATAAGAAGAAATAATCAGAAGCGTAAAAATTGGGGAAGACAGGGAGTTTCCGTCATGGCTCAGTGGTTAACGAATCTAAGAACCATGAGCTTGTGGGTTCAATCCCTGGCCTTGCTCAGTGGGTTAAGGATCCAGCGTTGCCATGAGCTGTGGTGTAGGTTGCAGACACAGCTCAGATCCTGCGTTGCTGTGGCTCTGGCATAGGCCAGCGGCTACAGCTCTGATTCGACCCCTAGCCTGGGAACCTCCATATGCCGCAGGAGTGACCCAAGAAAATGGCAAAAAAAAAAAAATTGGGGAAGACATGGAACTATATCTATTTGTAGACGTTATGCTAATAATATAGTTGGAAAGCTGTAGAAAATATCAATAAACTAGCTCAGACAACAAATTCAGCTGGGTAGGGGAATATAAAAATCAAAATCTTCAGGTCATGAGCAATAACCAAGTAGAAGACTTCATGGAAAACCCAATTTATATTATAGTAGCAGAAAAGATAATATCCTTAGGAAAAGCATAACAAGAAATGTATAAACCACTAAGAGGAAAATGTTGAAACACCCCTGAAAGACACAAAAATGTAATTGATTTAAACAAACTGAAACATCCCTTATATATTGGGTAGGTTGGCTCAATATTAAATAGATTTTAGGGGGTTCCTGTTGTGTCTCAGCAGGTTATGAACTTGACTGGTATCCATGAGGATGTGGGTTCTATCCCTGGCCTCTCTCAAGGGTTAAGGATCTGACATTGCCATGAGCTGCAGTGTAGATTGCAGACTCAGCTCAGATCCCCCGTGCCTGTGGCTGTGGTGTAGGCGGGCAGCTGCAGCTCTGATTCAACCCCTAGCCTGGGAACATCCATATATAGCAGGTGTGGCCCAAAAAGCAAAAAAAAAACAAAAAGATTTTAAATTCACCTTTGGATAATTTATAAATTTAATGCCATCTCAATGAAATGCCATTTTTTTCTTTAACTTAAAAAATTTATACAAATGTTTGGATGGAAAAACAAACATAAAAATAGCTGGGAAGAAGTCTCAAAGAAAGAAGACAACTATGAGAATTCAATAGCCCTCCCAGACATTACTATATTTTGGAGTTTCTATAATTTTTAACACTGTGATACTGGTACATGAATAAGCAGACAGACCAGTGGGAAAAAACAAAGTCCAGAAGTAGACCCAGTGTATATGAACATTTAGAGTGTGATAAAAATGACATTTTAAATAATTGGAGCAAACCTGGATTTGTTTTGACAAGTGGTTATGCATTTGGAAAATGAAAAAATTGGATTCATGTGTTTAAAAAGCCTTTCTAAAAAGATACATTGAACACATTCATTTTATAAGTTCTCTTAGAATTGAATATTTTTTGCTGAAAAATGAAACCAAGTTTATCTAACTTAGAAGTGAAGTGAAAACATTTTTAAACACTTAGGAAATAAGTATATTATAAATTACCTTTCATTTAGTGTTTCATATATATATATTGTCTTGAGTTCACAGTGCTTTTATCTTTGCCAACCAAAGTATCCTTTTCCTTACTATTTCCTAGTTTTAGCAAGGGGATTAATGTCTATAATTATATTAGTTTTGCTAATTATTGTGTTGGCAAATAGTATTATTTCCATTATTACTAGTTCATGTATTTTAAATATGCTTGAATTAACCTGTATGTTATTTAAATGAGCTAATATTGAGAATTCTGGATGAGATAAAATATCTTTTTAAAATTTGAAACGATTACTTTAAATCACAGTTTTAACATGAAGTTTGAGATGCTTATATATGCTTTACTTTTGCTAGAAGGAAAATTATAAATGAAGTAGTTCTTGAAGTGGTTACAAAGGTACAATCCCTAAATCCTGTCTAAAGAATGGTCTTGTCTTACCTCATAGTTTTTCATTGCAGCATCCTCAGGAGATAGATGAAAAAAGATTATTTGAACCAATGTATTTTTTCATAAAAGCTGCCTCTTTTTTTAATCATCTCCACAGAACCCTTTTCCCATGTCTTTTTCTACTGTACTACTTTTTTATATACTTTTCAGTTTTCTTATTTTAACCGATAGCATTTTCTTTGTTATGTTTACTGAAATATTCTATTATCCTTGAAAAGTTATTCTGAGCCTTCTTTCATCTTCTTCATTCCTTCTTTACTTTGTACATATATTTGTTATTGCACATAACAAATTGTGTTATTATATGATATTCTAATTTGTATGTCTTATGTCTAAAGACTGGAACTCATTGGGATAAAGCTATGTCTTATTTTTGTATACTGGTGTAATAATACTCAGTAACTGTTTATTTAATGGATTGATGATTAAAACTTTTAAACACAATGGTTCTTATTCTACAGAATATATTGTGGACTATAATATGTAAACTCAGCAAAAACTAAGTGAAAAGACTAGGAAAGATATAGGAATTTAATTAATATTTATATCAGATATTCCTTAATATTTTTAAGCTTTTTGGTTAGGAAAATATGCTAGTTTTTAGAAGTTATGTGTAAACTTTCTACTTTTATTTTAGGAAAAACTAATAAAATATGCAACAGATAGTGAAACAGTGGAACCTGTTATCTCACAGTTGGTGACAGTGCTTTTGAAAGGTTGCCAAGATGCAAACTCTCAAGCTCGGTTGCTCTGTGGGGAATGTTTAGGGGAACTGGGGGCAATAGATCCAGGTCGACTGGATTTCTCAACAACTGAAACCCAAGGAAAAGATTTTACATTTGTGGTAAGTTTGATAATTTAAAATGACAAGAAGAATTCTCTGTCCTAGTAGGATTTCTGTATTCCATTTACAAAAAACTATTCAGGTTATCCTTAGTGGCATCTTGATCTAAACTAGACAATTTAGGTAATTTCTGAGTTTATTCCTTAATACGTTTTTTTGTTTTGTTTTGTATTTTTTTTACTTTTTAGAGCTGCTTGTGTGGCATGTGGAAGTTCCCAGGCTAGGAGTTGAATCGGAGCTGCAGCTGCCAGCCAATACCACAGCCACAGCAATGCAGGATCTGAGCCGCATCTTCGACATACACCACAGCTCATGTCCATGCCAGGATCCTTACTTAACCCAGTGAGCAAGGCCAGGGATCGAACCCACATCATCAATGATACTAGTCGGGTTCTTTCCCACTGAGCCACAATGGGGACTTCTATTGCAGAGATCTTTGGCCAAAAGCTCTAAAATTGGAGCCCAGCCTAATGTGTTGGGTTCTTTTTTTGTTGTTTTTTGTTTTGTCTTGTTTTAGGGCCATACCCTTGGCATACGGAGGTTCCCAGGCTAGGGGTCCAATCCTAACTGTAGCTGCCGACCTAAGCCACAGCCACAGCAACTCTGGGTCTGAGCCGCATCTGTGAACTCCACCACAGCTCACAGCAACACCAGATCCTTAACCCACTGAGCAAGGACAGGGATCGAACCTGCATCCTCATGGGTACAACTCGGGTTCGTTAACCACTGAGCCATGAGGGGAACTCCAAGTTGGGTTCTTTTAAATAAGCTTTCTAACCTAATACTGACAAATGTTTAAAACCTAATTAATTATTTAAATATTACCATTTAAACACAATTGCAGATACCTCCATGGGAAACTAATTTCCCAGGTATTTTAATAGTATGTATGTAAAAATATTTCCATAGTTAAATGAGTATGGGAAATCTTGTAAAACAAAATTAAATATAGGTGCACATTGTGAATCTCCAAGAGGAGGATATGTTAAAATTATTTTGGGGGACTTCTCAAGTGACCAAGGTTCTACAGAATGCAATTTAGGACATACTTTACATACAGTTTTCTTTCCAAGGGTTAAAAAACAAAATGTGCCAATTGGTGGAGCTATGTAAAAGTTGAATGATTCTGACACTCTATAAACAGTTCTAAAAAGCCTTAGATGGCTTCTTAGCTATAGATTATATTTTAGTCCTGGTACCAAACTTTGTGTGAACTTTACTAAGCTTTCCTTTTCTAAGTTTAATTCACTTAGACAACTAAATTAAATTCATCATAGAATTCGTGGTACAGTTTAAGAAAATTTGTACAAATTTTCCTTTAATTTTTTTCTTGTTTTTATTGAGACGGGAGTAGAAGATTCAAGCTTTGCCTATGGATTATTGATGGAACTAACAAGAGCATACCTTGCATATGCAGATAACAGCCGAGCTCAAGATTCAGCTGCTTATGCCATTCAGGTAAGAGTGTATATAAACATTGCTGGCTTTATGTTATGAAATTCTAGTAAGGGAGCTGTAGATTCTGTGCTTTTTAAATTTTTTTAGCTTCATTTTTATTATCAAAGTAATATAAGTTCATGACAAATTGTCAGAGTACAGAAATATACCCTTCTAATAGATTATTATAGGTACTTTGACAAGTTTTTCTATGTACATACAAGTTGTATATCTTTTCTCTATCAAGCAAGGAGATCACAATACTTGATTTCTTTTGCGTTTAGCAGTCTATCTTGTGTAATTTTCCATGTCACTATATATATCTAATTCATTCTTTTCAGTGGCTTAATATTCGGTATGAATGTACCATAATTTTATTTATTTAACTCTTTAGGTAGTGTTCAATGTTTCGCTTTTATAAAAATGATTTTGGAGTTCCTGTTGTGACACAGTAGAAATGACTCTGACTAGGACCCCTGAGGTTGTGGGTTCATTCCCTGGCCTTGCTCGGTGTGTTAAGGATTTGGCGTTGCTGTGAGCTGTGGTGTAGGTCACAGATGTGGCTTGGATCTGGCATTGTTATGGGTGTGGTGTAGACTGGCAGCTGTAGCTCTGATGAGACCCTTAGTCTGGGAACCTCTATATGCCATGGGTGTGGCCCTGAAAAAAAGCAAAGAAAAAAAAACCATTTAGGATATATACATATAATTTCTGAGTACTTGAGTGAATATATCAATAATATAAATATCTAAAAATGAAAATATGTCTCAGAGCAAGTACAATAGTTTGCATTTAATAGGTTTTATCCAAAAGTGTCACCAGTTTATACTCCCTTAACAAACCTGCCTTTTATTAAAATTTTATTTTATTTATTTATTTATTTATTTTGTCTTTTGTCTTTTTAGGGCCACACCCGTGGCATGTGGAAGTTCCCAGGCTAGGGGTCAAATCAGAGCTACAGCTGCTGGCCTGCACCACAGCCACAGCAACATAGGATCCAAGCCGAGTCTGCAACCTACACCACAGCTCATGGCAATGCTTGATCCTTAACCCACTGAGCAAGGCTAGGGACCAACCTCCATCCTCGTGGTTGCTAGTTGGGTTCATTAACCACTGACGGGAACTCCCCCTTTTATTAAAATTTTAAATCTTTGCCAATGTGACAGATGAAAATTGGTATTGTCTTATTTTAATTTGCATTTAATTATGAGAGAGTGTAATATCTTTTATATATCTATTGATTTTTTGTGAATTTTCTCTAGGTGACCTTTTCTACCTTTTTCCCGTGGTGTTGGCTTAAATTTTTTTTAAAATTGATTTTTAAGACCTGTTTGGATAGAATGAAATTAACCCTTTGTCTACCATACATGTAATAAATAGTTTTCTGATTTGGCTTTCTTTGCCTCTTTTTATGGTATTTTTTTCAATGAAATACAATTAATTTTGTTAAATACTCAGGTCTGAAATTCATGGTGAAAGACCTGGGTTAAAGTTAAAAATTTGGAGGTATTCATAATAGAGATGATATTTATTTAAAACTGTGATTCTGGATGAGATGATCAACAGAGGGAGAAGGTAGAGGTAAAAAGGTTCTTATAATTGAGACCTGGACAATGAGAGGTCAGTGAGAAGAAGAGAAAGGAAGTAAAACAGACGGAGTTACCAATAAAGTAGAAGAATATGGTATTCTGGAAAACAAGAAAGTGTTTCAAGAAACACTTGATCTAAATGCTGTGATCTAAATGCTGGTCATAGGTATAATAATTTTAGAGTTGACAATTGACCATTGGCTATAGTAACATAAAGGCTACTGCTGATCTTGTTAAGAGCAGTTTCAGTGGAATTTAGAAAGCCTTATTAGAAAATTTTTAAAACATGTGGGAAGAGAGGGAATAGAGAAATTGCAGAAACTTTTGAGGAGTGTTGCTATCAAGGAGAGCAGAAGAATGAGATGGTAGCTGAGGAGGAAAGAGAGAAAAGATGGGGAAAATAACAGTATGTTTATATGTTGCTTGGAAACAGTTCAGCAAGAGGAGAATATGATGATATAGAAGAGAACTGATATAATACTATTTTAAGTAGGTAAAGAGATGTGGAATATAGCATACAAGTGGAAAGTAGCCTCCTTTAAAAACAAAAACAATTCATCTGTAGTAAGAAGAGAGAAAGAGCATATAAGCACTGATACTGATATTTCTGTCTGGGGAGATATTAACATGGAAGTTGCAGAGGTCTCTTCTGTTTGCTTGTTTTCTCAGCTGAAATATGAAGCAAGTGTTTTTTGTTTGTTTTTTCCTCCAGTTTCACTGAGATATAATTAACATACAGTACTGTATAAGTTTAAGGTGCACAGCATAATGATTTGACCTATATCATGAAATGATTATCACAGTAAGTTTAGTGAACACCCATCATCTCATATAGATACAAAATTAAATTTAAGAAAAAGGTATTTTCTCCTTGTGATGAGAATTCTTAGGATTTACTGTCTTAACGTTTCATATATAACATACAGCAGTATTAATTATATTTATCATGATACATATTACATCCCTAGTATTTATTTATAACTGGAATTTTGTACCTTTTGACTGCCTTCATCCAGTTCTCCCTCTCCTAACCCTATATTGGTGTTTTTGTTTGTTTGTTTTTCTTTTTTTTTTTTTTTTTGGCATATGGAAGTTCCTAGGCTAGGTGTTGAATGAGAGCTTCAGTTGCCATCCTACACCACAGCCACAGCAATGTGGGATCTGAGCCGCATCTGCAACCTATGCCACAGCTCACAGCAACACCGGATCCATAACCCACTGAGCAAGGCCAGGGATCAAACCCATATCCTTGTGGATATTAGTCTGGTTCGTAACCAGCCGAGCCACAATGGGAACTCCCTAATGTTAGTGTTTTTAAGAGTTAATATAAAATGTCCCCAAACTAGAAAGTTTGAAGATTGCTAATTTACTCAGTTTGTTATTGGAGGTTGATTGTAAGGACTTCTGAAGCTAGAGTGACTTTGCAAACATCAGAAAAAGCTGGCTTCAGATAAAATTTTAATGCCATTTTAGAGTTAAATGAAAATGAGTTTTTAGTATTTCTTTGAACTTTCACATCCTTCCTTTTATTAAAAAATACTAAATATAAGTGCATTTTATCAATATTTATATTTATTTTTAATAAAATACTAAATATAAGTATATATTAGAAATTGCTTATACCTTATAATTATCAGTAATATATCTATCTCATATAGTCATTTTCAGTGGAATTGGAAGGAAAGAATAGTAGATGAAAGATATAATACCCTAACATATTTGTCTTGTTTTAAAGATTAGTATTAGAGATAAAGTTTTTTTTCCTTCATCTCTAAAATCTTGTTTTATTTTAAGTAAAGTAAAATATAACCATTTAGTTTCTGGGCTTGAAGAGTAAATTGGCCTTTAACATTTGCATCTTTTTTCAGATTTATAAGCTCAGAATTTTATACCTAGAATTTGAGCTATCTTAATTTTTCTAGCTATTCTGGACCTGTGATTACTTTCATTTAAAATCAGAAAAGGTTAAATTCTAAGAACCCTGCAAATATAGAAATTTCCAGTTTTTCCTCCAAATAGTTTAATCATCTATTTCAATACATGTTATGTATAGCAAACAAATTACATGTTCAAGTATTGCCACAGCTTTGTGACCTAAGTCACCTAAATGGTTTTAAGCATTAGGTAAATGTCCTAAGCAAGTACACAACTTGAAAATTTTATGATTTTATGTATTTTTCTCTGTATTTTTATAACTTTAATTGTGTAGAATGTTGATGGATGTAATGTTTTATCTGTTTCACTGTCAATTTACAAGTGTAAAATATGTATTTGTAGGAATTACTTTCTATTTATGACTGTAGAGAGATGCAGACCGATGGTCCAGGTCACCAGTTGTGGAGAAGATTTCCTGAGCATGTTCGGGAAATACTGGAACCTCATCTAAATACTAGGTCTGTAGGCTCATTAAAACTATTTTCATAAAGTTGTTTTTAACTTTATAAAATAAATGTTATTTTTATATAACTTTAACATTAAAATATTTTTAGTATGTTTTATTATGTATTTGTCTACTGGGATTTATGCTTATAATCTTGTCAAATCTTGGTTCAATTTTGTAGCTTTAAGGAGTTCCCATTGTGGCTCAGTGGTAACGAACCTGACCAGTATCCATGAGGATGCGGGTCCAACCCCTGGCTTTGCTCAGTGGGTTAAGGATCTGGGGTTGTTGTAAGCTCTGGTGTAGGTTGCAGACACCGATCAAATCTGTTGTTGCTGTGGCTATGGCATAGACCAGCAGCTCCAAATCAACCTCTAGCTTGGGAGCTTCCATATGCTGCACCTACGGCCCTAAAAAAAAAAATTTCTCTAACTTTAAGTATTTAGTCAAATTCATTGAAACTGAAAGGATTAATTTTCTTTTTAATTCAACTGTCAGTAGTACTTTGAAAAAAATCTGCTTTAAGTTGAATATGAATTGAAGGTTTTGATAGGTCTAATTAATACAGAAATTGAAGAGTTTAAAGCTAGTGCTAAACCTTTAGGAATCCCAGTTAGAGATCAGGGATTTTTTTTACCCGTACCAGTTTCTCCTCATGAAAATATTTTCTCCTACTTAAAAAAAAGTACTTTCTAAACTTTTTTTTTTTTTTCTGTTTTAATAACTTTGTCAGGACTGATTGAAGTCTATAAATTGTTTTTAGTTAGAAACTTTAATTTTAGATAGTCTAAAATACAAGCTTATTGAGAGTTCCCATCGTGGCTCAGTTGTTAACGAATCCGACTAGGAACCATGAGGTTGTGGGTTCGATCCCTGGCCTTGCTCAGTGGGTTAAGGATCCGGTATTGCCATGAGCTATGGTATAGGTCGCAGACGCAGCTCGGATCCCTTGTTGCTGTGGCTCTGGCGAAGGCTGGCAGCTACAGCTCCGATTCAACCCCTAGCCTGGAAACCTCCATGTGCTGCCGGTGCGGCCCTAGAAAATACAAAAAACATTTAAAAATAAAATAAAATACAAGCTTATTAGATATGTGACCTTGGATAATTTAGTGTTTGAGCCTTAGTATAATACCTAGACTTGTGGTAAAATTCTTCGTAAAGAATGTAAGTATGTATACTTATTTGCTAGATGCTCTTTTATATTTAGAAACATTTTAAACATTTTAAACATCATTTTATTTCTTTTTTTTATTTTTATTTTTTTTGTCTTTTTGCTATTTCTTGGGCCGCTCCCGCGGCATATGGAGGTTCCCAGGCTAGGGGTCGAATCGGAGCTGTAGCCACCGGCCTACGCCAGAGCCACAGCAACGCGGGATCCGAGCCACGTCTGCAACCTACACCACAGCTCACGGCAACGGCGGATCGTTAACCCACTGAGCAAGGCCAGGGACCGAACCCACAACCTCATGGTTCCTAGTCGGATTCGTTAACCACTGCGCCACGACGGGAACTCCCCATTTTATTTCTTATTAGAAGATATATTTTACTAAAATAAAGTAATATTTGTTTTTTCTTTTTCTTGAGGACTCCTCACTTCATTATTTTTTTCTATATTTTATAGCACAGACAGATGCTTAAGATTCTGTAATCTAATGGAAAGTTTATGGTTTTTAGTCACATAGACCCAAATTTGAATCTTGGCTCTACATTTGCTAGCTCTGAAGTCTTGGGCAAGTTACTTAATATTTCCAAGTCTCAGTTTTTTTCATGTTGAAAATGTGGATTGTTTTCCTTTATGTGATCATTAGGAATAAAGGTAATATTAAAAATTTCCTAGCAGAGTATCTGACATTTGATTTATATTCTGTAATAAATGCTTATTCAATTTCAGATTGTTGAATTTTGCTTTTTTTGGAAGAGGTGGGGTTGCTATTCCCTATTTCATATGAAGGAGAAGCTAACATTTCTCCTTACTTGTTATTCAATTTAATATTTTAAAAGAAGCCAATATTTCCTCCCAACTTGTTCTTTTATAAGAACATATAAGTGGTCATTTATAAGAGTGATCTTAGCAAAGCAACGAGAATTCTTATGATCTTTCTTTTTTATTTGAGAGTTTGAAGGAACATCTCAGATGGTCCCTCAGTGATAAAAGTAAGATTTATCTAGCTAGGATCTGCTCACTGAAATTGCTGCCTCATAATATAAGAGATCAATAGAGAGCAATATTAATGGAATCGAACCTTTTTTTATGAAACATCAAGATACCAGGCTAGCCGATAGGGCGGTTTTATTGCTTGGACTGTTTGGGTTTTGCTCCAGAAGGCCTAGGAGAGATAAAGGACTTCCTAAAAGTATATCTTCATTTTTTCTGCTTTAAAGTTGTACTCCCAGATTCTCTCCCCTCCCCCCCCAACTTAGGCTATTTATTTTCAGTCACTAAGTCTGGATCAAAGGAGTGGCTGTATTTGGGAGATCTGATTTTTAGAACTTGGTAAATCAACTGTAGTTCAAAGTTGCCACAGAAATAATTTGAGGAGAAAATATCAGGATATTTCTTGGTAGATATTTACTTGCACTCCAGTATCAGTGGTTTTCTAGCTAAGTTCACCATAAAACTTGGTAAAAATCATCTAGAGAATTATATTCATAGTGATCAAACCAGAGAGATTATTGGATTTTTCAGTTTTTAGCAATTTGGGATACAGTGAAATATGTAATGTTTGCTGAGAACCTTTACTATATGGCATTAATTGTATTTGTCATTTCTTAACCTTCTGCGGTGATTGAAAAGGAACCCACTTACCTCAAAAAATTGCTTTCCACATGTGTAATATGGGACCTATTTGAACGTGTTTAAATGTTAATGCTGAAGAGCAAATAGAAAAGATAATTTTGAAGTTATGAAAGAGAGAAGTGATACTTGAGATAATAAGGACCCTTAGGAGCATCTAGTATTATAGCCATGTATCTAATGGGAGATTAGACTAGAGGAAGTGAAACCTTTTTCTGTTATGGGGGAGATAAAATAATGGATGGAATTTAGCTAATTTTAGATTTAGTTGTAGGATTGTGTTAATGGGTTTTTTTTTTTCCTCCATGAAGTAAAAGGTGTGGGAGATGAAATTATTGACTGGAGATGGCAATGGACACAACAATATAAATCAACTATAATGAAAAAAATTTTTTTTGCCGTCCTGCTGCACATAGAGGTCCCCTGCCAGGGATCAGATCTGAGCTACATCCACAAAGCAAGCCAAAACTGCAGCAACGCCAAATCCCCAACCTACTGTGCCAGGCTGGGGATCCAAACCACATCCCAGTGCTCCCAAGATGCTGCCAATTCTGTTGCACTACAGCAGGAGCTCTAAATTTTTTTTTTAAATAACAGAAACCACTATACAAATGTTTTTAAAAATTAAAAAAAATTTTAAATGGGAGTAACAGTGATACCTAAAATAAAAATAAAAAAACAAAGCATTCAAAAATTGAAAAAAAAAAAAAAACAGTGGCAATGGAGTCGATATAGGTGATATGAGGAGAGGTGATGATTTGAAATAGCTGCTAGAAAGAAGAGAGAGCTGATGAGGAAAAATTAGAAGGATTTCTGGGCAAGATAGAGGTCTGTTGAAGTTGAAGACTAAGATATAAAGAAGTACTGATCTCATAGGCAATAGAGTGATTTTTTCCTCTATCAGTGCGGTGGTCTAGTACCATTTCAGTGAAGGCAGGCATTTAGATTGATCCAACATTGAGAGGTTGGTGGATGGGTACCAGCTGGTAAAAATAGTGTGACAATGAAGTAGGTAGAGAATATTACCAAGAGAGTGCTTGAAGTGTGGAGACTGAGCTGGTTAGGGAAAGAGGTAATCAAAGGAAGGTATTATAGATCAGGAGAGTTTAGTAGGGTCGAGGAACAGAAGAGCTCAATGAGAGAGAACAAATGTGTTAGAGTAACTAAGTGAAAGAACTGGAAATTTGGAAACTGCCAACAAAGCAAAGTTCATTTTGGAAGTGAGGAAGTTTCCCTGTATTCCCAAGGGAGTCCCGATAAAGAAGTAGAAGAGAAAGTCATTGATAAGTCTTCAGTTTGATTTGACGGCCCAGCCAGACATTGCAGACACTTTGGATGACTAGACTTGACGAAGAAAGGAAACAGTGATCAATGTACGAAAGTTATCAGTGAGTTTAGAAATCAGTAAGTTTGGTAGATAGCCTTAATGAGGAGTAGAGAGTAGTATATATACCTGGGTATCTTGAACCTCAAAGGAACAGATTTTTCTTAAACAAGGTTGGAGTTGGAAGGATCTGAAAGGAGCACCGAGGAAGGGAGGAGCCAAATTCAAATCCTTTGAAGTACTTGGGGTTTGCAAAGATGATTTCGCATCCCACTGTTAAGAAGACTTTAGGGAAAGTAGTGTCTTTAGCCAGATTTCAGTAAATGCAAGGCAGTAATGGGGTAGTCAGTAAAGGAGGTAATACAGTTTCTTATACTTACTTTACTAAAGTTCTAAGCAGATGAATATATATTTATATATTTTTTAATAAACACAATTTTTAAATTACAGATATAAGAGCTCTCAGAAGTCAACAGATTGGTCTGGAGTAAAGAAACCAATTTACTTAAGTAAATTAGGTAATAACTTTGCAGAATGGTCAGCATCTTGGGCAGGTTATCTTATAACAAAGGTAAGAGAATTCTATTCAGAGTTTAACTGAATAGAAATTGTAAAGGAAACAACATTTGTCTGAATCTATAGCACACTCAGTAGGCATTGAAATATTTGTGCTGGAAACTTTTGTTCAAAGTGTTTACTGTTAGAGTAATGATTTTTCTGTTACTGTAACAGTTTCTGAGTAAGATAATTATTTTATTGAACAAATTACTGTAGTTTTAATGTGTTTGTAAAATGTCTGTTACATTATGTCTGTTTGCATTGTAAAGAATATTGTCTAAAAGGATGTAAATATTTTATCAGACTTCTTACATAATAAAAAGATGTCTTATGTAAGAAAAAGATACATTGTCCCTTAGTGGCTACTTCTAAAAGAGGACACATTATCTGAACTTCCTCCAAAATAAAAATAAAGATTTTCTAAAAATGAAATTCATGGGCTAATAGGTATATACTTCTGTTTTCTGAATATGAAATTTTTTACACACTGGACAGATAAAAGGTACTCTGTGTTCCTCAGAAATGTTTAAGCCATATTTAAAATTCACAACTTCTGTTAGTTCATATTTCTATTAGTGTTTTAAAATATTATAATAATTTGTATCTGGTAATTTCAGGAATTTTCTCTCATTTTTTAATGATTTTTATTTTTTCCATTATAGTTGGTTTACAGTGTTCTGTCAGTTTTCTACTATACAGCAAAGTGACCCAGTTTCACCCCCTCTCTCCACACACATGCGTATTCTTTTTCTCACGTTATTCTCCATCATGCTCCATCACAAGTGACTAAAGTTCTCAGTGCTATAAACAGGATCTCATTGCTTATCCACTCCAAATGCAATCGTTTACATCTCTTAACCCCCAGATTCCCAGTCCATCCCACTCCTTCACTCTCTCCCTTGGCAGCCACAAGTCTGTTCTCCAAATCCATGAGTTTCTTTTCTGTGGAAAGGTTCATTTGTGCCATCTATTAGATTCCAGATATAAGTGATATCATATAGTATTTGTCTTCATTTTTTAATGAACTTACTGAAAATATGTGAAATGTAGAATACTGTTAAATTAATTACTTTCTACTGTAGAATATTTTATTTTTAGTTTAGTTTTGGAGTTTTTTTAATTTTGTTTTTTGGTGAAGAATTTATATTTGAAGAAGGAAAAACCTTTTTATGAGAACAATTATGTTGGTAAATTAAAGGTTAGATTATACCAATAAATTTGACTCTAACTCCAAATAATTTAATTTTTTATTTCTTTCATTTTTTTCTGTGTAGTTAATCACCATTTATTACTTATTAAAAATGTGAATCTTGTACTTAATGTGCTGGCCCAGAGCATATTTTTTGCTAACTTTCTTAATCTATGTGCTCAGGAAATAACGATACTAAATTTAATGTTGGCTAGGTAAAATATACTGTAGCTCGGGAATTTAATCTGTAACAAAACGTGATGCATTTTTAGGTGAACTATAAGGGGAAAAGATAATTTTTGCTGTGGTAGTTGGCAGTCCAGGTAGCTATATTGCCTGTAGGGGTCTCAGCAGTGTAGGTACTTAACCAGAGAGTTGGTAATCTGAAACCTCCTTGCTTGAGTGTCTTTCTCAATAGGAGAATACCCACTCTGCAAAGATAAATTAGCTCACGTGTTGTTTGTTGGCATTAATCAAAAGAATAAAATGTATAAAACTACTTACTCTCTTTATATCACTGGGATTTATAGGTTCGGCATGATCTTGCCAGTAAAATCTTCAACTGCTGTAGCATTATGATGAAGCATGATTTCAAGGTGACCATCTATCTTCTTCCACATATTCTAGTGTATGTCTTGTTGGGTTGTAATCAAGAAGATCAGCAGGAGGTAAGAAATATCATTTTATTTGGTTTCTCTTTGTCTAAACATTTGTGCAATGTAATATTAAAAAGGCTACATATTAGTAGGAAATGTAGATCAGAGTATGCTATGCATGTACATATCTAAATGCTTACAGAGTCCTTTTAAAAATTTTTATTTATCAAACAATTATGTAATGCTTAGTTCACATCCTTTACCTATTTGGGTTGTGTACATGTGTGTATCCTTTTTACATAATTGGTAGGAGTTTGGAGTTTGATCTGTATTCTAGCTTGTGCCAGTCATATCTTAGAAAAATTTTTTCCAGTTAGTAATTTTCTTTGTAACCTTTCTTTTATACCTTTTTCCATGCAGAAAGTTTACATAAGTGCCAAATTTATACATCTTGTATAGCTTTGGAATTTTAAGCCTTTTATGTGATGCTTCTCTTATCCAATATCATGAACATATTTTCCTACATGTTCTTTTGATCCTTTTGTTTTTACATGCTCTCCAATTACTCTGAAATTGATTTTTGCAGAGACTGTGAGGTATTGTTTTACATTTTGTTTACTGCTAGTTAATAAATAATTTCATTATCACCACGCTGGCGGCCAACCAGGCCAACTAGCTCTGGGCCCACTCCCCGGGCTCAAGTGGACAGCAAACATGGGCCCCATACCCCATCCTCCTCCCTCCTGGCTGGTGTCTACCACCATCACATTGCAGCCCATGGAAATCCGCACCTTCTTGGTCTCCGTCCAATGAGAAGAAGACTGCTAGACCCACTGGGGGCCAGATGCCCCCTTCTGAGCCTAAGTTCCTTCCTCTAGGAGCGGGGCAAACTCTCCCCCTTTTGCTGATGCCACTGCCACCACCACCGCAAGCCATTAAAATGCCACTACCAAGGTCTTAAGAAAAAGAAAAAAAATTTTTCATAATCATTTATTGAATAATCTAAAAGAATTGTTAAATATTTATTTTTGTGTTTATTTTTGTGACATTTTCTTTTTCAAATATACAATTTATTGGCTTAATTATAGATAAGATTATTATTAATCCACGTTGGATTTTTTTTTCTATTTTTTTTTATTACTCAAATGAATTTGTCACATCTGTAGTTGTATAATGATCATAACAATCTGATTTCACAGGATTTCCATCCCACAGCGCAAGCACATTCCCCCACCCTCCAAACTGTCTCTTCCAGAGACCAGAAGTTTTTCAATGTCTGAGAGTCCGCATCTGTTCTGCAAAGAAGTTCAGTCTGTCCTTTCTTCAGATTCCACATGTCAGTGAAAGCATTTGACGTTGGTGTCTCACTGTATGGCTGACTTCACTTAGCGTGATATTTTCTAGGTCCATCCATGTTGTTAAAAATGCCAGTACTTTGTTCTTTTTAATGGCTGAGTAACATTCCATTGTGTATATGTACCACATCTTCTTGATCCACTCCTCTGTTGATGGACATTTAGGTTGTTTCCATGTCTTGGCTATTGTAAATAGTGCTGCAATGAACATCAGAGTGCATGTGTCTTTGCGAGTCCTGGTTTTCTCTGGATAGATGCCCAGGAGTGGAATTGCTGGATCAAATGGCAGTTCTATGTTAAGTTTTCTGAGGAATCTCCATACTGCTTTCCACAGTGGTTGCACCAATTTACAATCCCACCAACAGTGTACTAGGGTTCCTTTTTCTCCACACCCTCTCCAGCACTTATTGTAGACTTTTTGATGATGGCCATTCTGGCTGGTGTAAGATGGTACCTCATAGAGGTTTTGATTTGCATTTCTCTAATAATGAATGACGTTGAACATCTTTTCATGTGTTTTTTGGCCATCTGTGTGTCTTCTTTGGAGAACTGTCTGTTTAGATCTTCGGCCCATTTTTGGATGGGGTTGTTTGCTTTTTTTGGTATGGAGCTGCAGAAGGTGTTTATCAATTTTGGAGATGAATCCCTCGTCAGTTGATTCACTTGCAAAGATTTTCTTTCATTCTGTGGATTGTCTTTTCGTTTTGTTTAGGGTTTCCTTTGCTGTGCAGAAGCTTTGAAGTTTGATTAGGTCCCATTTGTTTATTTTTGTTTTTACTGTCATTACTCTGAGGTGGATCTGAGAAGATGTTGCTGTCATTTATGTTGGAGAGGGTTTGGCTTATGTTTTCCTCTGAGAGTTTTATAGTGTCTGGTCTTATATCTAGGTCTTTAATCCATTTGGAGTTTCTTTTTGTGTATGGTGTTAGGGAGTGTTCTAATTTCATTCTTTTCCATGTGGCTGTCCAGTTTCCCCAGCACCACTTATTGAACAAGATAAGAAGATTATTTATTATTAATCCATGTTGGATTTTTTTCTTTTGAAAAAAAAAATTTTTTTTTGTCTTTTTAGGGCCACACCTTTGGCATATGGAGGTTCCCAGACTAGGGGTTGAATAGGAGCCATAGCTGCTGGCCTGCATCACAGCCACAGCAATGCCGGATCCTTAACCCACTGAGCCAGGCCATGGATCGAACCTACATCCTCATGGATACTAGTCAGATTCGTTTTTGCTGAGCCACAACGGATACTCCTCTTTTGAAAATCGTTGTCTTATAATTATTAGTCTCTAAATGTCAAGTAATAGTAAAATAATATTATATTAGACATATTATTAACCATAGAATGGTTCTCCTTAGGTTTATGCAGAAATTATGGCAGTTCTAAAGCATGATGATCAGCATACCATAAGTACCCAAGACATTGCATCTGATCTGTGTCAACTCAGTACACAGACTGTATTCTCCATGCTTGACCATCTCACACAGTGGGCAAGGCACAAATTTCAGGCACTAAATGCTGAAAAATTTCCTCAAAGCAAATCAAACAGAGATAAGGTAGACTCCATGGGTAAGTCATAACTTCTGTCTATTTCCTTCTTTTAATTATTAACCAATTAGCTCCTTCCTGGATCAATTCTGTAATTTAAGCAATAGTTTTTAGAGGACCTATGTTTTCTTGCATACCTTTTTTTCCCCTTAAGCTGGCCTTTTTACTGAGCAAAAGCAGTGAATTTATAGTTAGAAAAACTCTTTAAATTCTTACTCTCAGAGTTCCCATTGTGGCTCAGGGGGTAATGAACTCAACGTATATCTGTGAGGATACAGGTTCAATCCCTGGCCCCACTCAGTGGGTTAAGGACCTGGCATTGCCATGAGCAGCAGTGTAGGACGCAGATGTGCCTTGGATTTGGTTGCTATGGCTGTGGTATAGACTGGCAGCTGCAGCTCTGATTAGATCCCTAGCTTGGGAACTTCCATATGCTGCAGGTGCGGCCATAAAAAAGACAAAAAAATAAAAATGAATTCTTAACGCTCATTTCCTTAGGTAATACATATGACTCATTTTTCTTTGCATAAAATAGGATTGATATTATTTCTTTTAGACGACTGAGGATTAAACAGGTTGGTGATTATATAAAGTTTGAAATAAATGCCATGTTAATATTGTTATTAACCCACTTATTCCATGTCTTCTCAGCATACTGTGTGTGTATATACCTGTCTGTATACATACACGTATTTGTATAGCAAAGTGCTCTTTATCCTTTTTCACTTATGAAATAGTTTTTGCAGTCTTTTTCACATTTAAGTTTCAAAGATTTTGATATCATTTGCTTCATGGTCTATTTTGCTTTTCTTTTTTATTGATCTCATTCATTTTATTTTTTTTTCTCCCTGTCTCTGGTAGTGTTTGGTATCTAGCAGGTTCTCCAAATATGCTTAATATATGTTACTTCACTGTACCTTGCTACATCTACTGTTCTGCTATTTGTGTTATTTTTTCCCTGTGATATTAAAACTCCCACTAAGATGATTAAAGAAGAATCTCAATAGAGTTTAAAATAATACTTGCCCCTATGATAATAAGCATTTGGTGAGAAGAATTATTCATCAGACAGTAATGGATACTCTTTTTTTGGGGGGGGGAGCTTTTTATGGCTGTACTCACAACATATGGAGGTTCACAGGCTAGGGGTCAAATTGGAGCTGTAGCCACCAGCCTATGCCACAGCCACAGCAGCGCCAGATCCAAGTTGCATATGCGCGCTACACCACAGTTCAGGGCAACCCTGAATCCTTAACCCCCTGAGTGAGGCCAGGGATGGAACCCGCAACCTTATGGTTCCTAGTCAGATTCATTTCCACTGCACCTTGATGGGAACTTGAATACTTGTAATGTCTTTGAATTTTTGTGTTTTTCATTCCTGCAGCAAGTAGGTAAAGTATATGATTCTTCTTCCACAGCCATTTTAGTGGACATCCCATGATTTTTTCCCAAAGCTTTGAAGCTAATTGAAAAAATTGTCTAAGACCCTTAAGAAAGCCTTCGCTTACACCAAGTTCTCAGTTTGAGAGCATGTCCCGTTTGTTCCTGTATCTGTGGAAGCACATAGATTCCTGTTTAGGCACAATGGTTTGTTATTTGTTTCTAAGATTTCTAAGATTTTTTGGATTGAAAATAGTTATCTGGTTTTCTCTGGAATATGGCTAATTACTAACATATTTTACATTAATTCAACAATTAATGTTTGTTCCTGTTTCTGCATGTGGAATGATAACAAAAAGCTGAACATGAACTCTGTTACTACCATTTCTTAGTAATGTAGTGAAAATTCCAGCTTTAAGAATAACATTTTTGGAGTTTCCATCATGGCTCAGCAATTAACGAACCTGACTAGTATCCATGAGGACGTGGGTTCTATCCCTGGCCTCACCAGTGGGTTAATGATCTGGCATTGTTGTGAGCTGTGGTGTGAGTTGCAGATGCAGCTTGGATCCCCTGTTGTGTGGTGTAGGCCAGCAGCTACAGCTCCAATTTGACTCCTATGGGAACCTCCATATGCCACAGGTACAACTCTAAAAAGACCAAAAAACAAAAAAAAAAGGAATAACATCTATAGTGATTCAAAAGTACAGTACAGTAGGGGTTCCCATTGTGGCACAGAGAAAACAAATCCAGCTAGGAACCATGAGGTGGCGAATTCGATCCCTGGCCTCACTCAGTGCATTAAGGATCTGAAGTTGCTGTGAGCTGTGGTGTAGGTCACGGATATGGCTTGGATCCCACATTGCTCTGGTTGTGGCATAGGTCAGTGGCTACAGTTCCAATTTGAACCCCAGCCTGGGAACTTTCATGTGTCGCTGGTGCGGCCCTAAAAAGCAAAAAAAAAAAAAAAAGTACAATACAATAGTCCATGGTGGAAAATAATATTAAAAAAGAGTATATATATATATATATATATATATGACCGAGTTACATTGCTGTACACCAGAAATTTACACATTGTAGATCAACTATTTTAATTTAAAAAATTAAAAGAAAAAATAGTATAATACCTTTAACATTTCTCATTATGTGAAATGATTTACAAATTTTAATGGAAGTACAGAACTTATTTTGAATATAATTTACCTTGCATTTACTATCTTGATTATAAAATTTGTTTCCTGTTTTCTACTTGCTATTGTGAATCATTATTAAAATTTATAGGTTTTAAATAATTATTCTTAAATTGGACATGCCAGAAGTTTCTTATTTATGTCTTTTCTTAGATTCTTTTTAAAAAGTTACCACTTTAAAAGTATTTGTGATTTTACTTGAAAGACACTTTTACTTTCTATCTTCATTGTAATAATATTATATATATATATATATATATATATAGCAACACAGGAAAAAATAGATTGTTAGCAGAAGATTCTAAACTTAAAATTTTTTAAAAAGACTATTTCCATAATTCTGCCTTTTTCCTATTAGTAGCTATACTTATTATGTTTTTGTAGTTATCGATAATAAATAACTCATCTTTGTACCTTTTCTATCATCTTTATATCTTCTCAACATTTAATCTGAATTTACATTTAATCCTCACAACAACATTGTAAGGAAGGCAAGACAGATGCTAATATTTCCCTTTTATAGATGAGAAAACAAGCTCAAATAAGTTAAATGACTCATCGAGGTAAGGTAAATAATAATGGTGCTGTTGGAGCAAGAATCCTCTGAGCAATCTTCTGTTGATAGTCACATTCTGAATACGATACCCTATACATTTAGATGAATTTATTTGGTGAAATAAATTTAAAATAAATACACTAGAATTTAAATACCTACTTTTAAAATGTCATCTGTAAGTCTTTAATTACTCGATTTTTTTTTTTAATAATGTAGTGTCTTCTGTGGATTATGAAGACTATCAGAGTGTAACTCGTTTTCTAGACCTCATACCTCAGGATACTCTGGCAGTAGCTTCCTTTCGCTCCAAAGCATATACACGAGCTGTGATGCACTTTGAATCATTTATTACAGAAAAGAAGCAAAATATTCAAGAGCATCTTGGATTTTTACAGGTTTGAAATTAATATAGTAAAGTTAACGATGTTTAATACTGCCAGTCTTTTATGTTTATATTATTCATTTTATTGAGTGTTTTTTAGATGCTGTGCCAGGCACTAGACATTTGTAAGCACTTTAGAGGGTTACAGATTAGTGGAGAGAGAGAAACAATTTGGTGAAAGTGCGGTCTTGTAGTTATGCCCTTTGGGAGGACACTTAACTCAAAACTCTGTGTGAGGGGGATGAGAGATGGAAGTGGGTGAACAAGGGGTCAGTTAGAGCTTCTTGGAAATGATGTGTAGGCTGGGTCTTAAAGAATAAAGGTAGAGGAGTTCCCATGGTGGCGCAGTGGTTAACGAATCCGACTAGGAACCATGAGGTTGCGGGTTCGGTCCCTGCCCTTGCTCAGTGGGTTAATGATCCGGCGTTGCCATGAGCTGTGGTGTAGGTTGCAGATGCGGCTCGGATCCCGCATTGCTGTGGCTCTGGCGTAGGCCAGCAGCTACAGCTCCGATTCGACCCCTAGCCTGAGAACCTCCATATGCCGCGGGAGCGGCCCAAGAAATAGCAAAAAAAAAAGACAAAAACGAAAAAAGAATAAAGGTAGAAAGATAAAAGAAGGAAGCAAGACATTCTAAGCAGAGGCATCCCTATGGAGTTGGGGAAGATTGGTGTATGCTAAAATGTCAGTTTTGGAATAGCAGAGGAAAGATAGAGATTTGGACAAAGGAAAGATAAATCAGAAGAGGATCTTTTAAGTTGCCCAAGATCAGTTTATTTAAGTGGAATAGAACATCTCGAAATAAGTTTGAAATTTTACTGTGCGTCTGCCTTGAAACACTTATTGAAGCTTTGAGAAAAAATTCTTATGTGCTCTTTTCACATAAACTGGTGGTTTTATAGTTTTATTTCTGGTTGTGTTTTTTCCCTTATTTGATTGTTTTTTAATGATTGAACAAAGAAATTGTATGCTGCTATGCATGAACCAGATGGAGTGGCTGGAGTAAGTGCAATTCGAAAGGCAGAACCATCTCTAAAAGAACAGATCCTGGAACATGAAAGCATCGGCCTACTGAGGGATGCCACTGCTTGTTATGACAGGGCTATTCAGTTAGAACCAGACCAGGTAAGAAATAAATGAAAGGCAATATAATAAAGAGAGTTCTGAACTAGGAACTCTGGAAACCTTAATTTCGATACTGTCTCTACCAGCATCACAGCGTGTCTGGAAAATATTTAACTATCTCTGAACTTGAGTTTCCTGATTTAAAAAATTAGAGTTGTGTGAGGAGTTCCCATCATGTCTCAGAAGTAATGAACCTGACTAATATCCATAGGAACGCAGGTTCTATCCCTGGCCTCGGCCAGTGGGTTAAGGCTCTGGTGTTCCTGTGACCTGTGGTGTAGGTTGCAGATGTGGTTCAGATCTGATGTGGCTGTGGCTGTGGCCAGCAGCTATGGCTTCGATTCAATCCCTAGTCTGGTAACTTCCATATGCTGCAGGTGTGGCCCTAAAAAGCAAAAAAAAAAGGCAAAAACAAATTAGAGTCACGCTAGATGATCTCAAAGAGCCTTTCAACACCAAATTTCTATGCTCTCACAAATCTTTCTATGCCCTCACTTTCCCAAATGAAGGAAATTTATTATGGAGTGAGTCTTTATTAAACTGTAAGTTCAAATACTTTAAAATTGATATAATTTTAGTTTGCTATTATAAATATAAAACTTGCATCAATTTTTATTTATTTATTTATTTCTGTCTTTTCTCTTTTTAGGGCTGCACACGAGGCATATGGAGGTTCCCAGGCTAGGGGTCAAATCGGAGCTGTAGCCACCAGCCTATGCCACAGCCACAGGAATGCCAGATCCAAGCCGTGTCTGTGACCTACACCACAGCTCACGGCAACACCGGATCCTTAACTCACTGAGCGAGACGAGGGAACAAACCCGCAACCTCATGGTTCCTAGTTAGATTTGTTAACCACTGTGCCACGACGGGAACTCCAACTTGCATCAGTTTTTAATAATAATAGTGATTCTCTACATCCTTAGAAACTTTTTCACATTACGCATGTCCCCTGACACCATCTGTGAATCTCTAAAATGATCCCTTAAAATCACTGAGCTACAATTACTAAGGGGGGCACATTGTATATATATCACATGTTTGTTGGATCAGGAAAGGGATTTAGAATCATTGTTTATAATCTTAGCTTAGATTCTCTAATCTTGGGGTATTTTTTTTGGTCATTATTGTCATATTCATTTTCTCAGATGTTCAGTGTATGAGGCCTTGATTTTTCACAATCTTATTTTCAATTTTAAAGAATATTACATAGTTAGTCCTATTTAACTTTTTGGTTACTGAATCCCCAAATCTATATTTATAATATTATGATCTTTGAGTTTTAATTTTTATATGAGAAAAAAATAAGACAAATAATCATTAAACAAAATATTAAAGAAAAAAAAATTATTTTTTTCTCCCCAGTTTTATTGAGATAATAACATATATCATTGTATTAGCTTAAGGTGTATAACATAACGATTTGATATGTGCATATACTCTTTTTTTTTTTTTTTTTGCCTTTCCTAGGGCCGCTCCTGCAGCATATGGAGGTTCCCAGGCTAGGGGTCCAATTGGAGCTGTGTCTGCCGGCCTACAACAGAGCCATAGCAACTTGGGATCCAACCCGGATCTGCGATCTACACCCCAGCTCACAGCAACGACAGACCCTTAACCCACTGAGCAAGGCCAGGGATTGAACCCACAACCTCATGGTTCCTAGTCAGATTTGTTAACCACTGAGCCACGATGGGAACTTCTGATGTATGCATATACTCTGAAATGATCACCATAATAGATTTAGTGAACATCTATCATCTTACATAATTACAAATTTTTATCTTATGTTGACAATTTTTTTTTTAGTCTTTCCACTGTAGGCAGGGGAATTTTTTTTTTTTTTTTTTTTAAGGGGCTAGGTATCTGTGGCCTTTTTTTTTTAATTTAATGAAGTTTTTTATATTTATAGTTGTATAGTGATCATCACAACCCAGTTTTACAGTTTTTCCATCCCAAACCCCCAGCTTACCCCTCTCCCCTGCCAAGTTACTTTTATGTTTGATCTGAGCCACAAATTAGACTGAATCTAGAAAAAATAATAAATTCAGTCTAAGATTTGTGAGGTTATTTGCATTTAAAAAAATATTCAGATGTGCTTAAGACACTTGTAAGAGGGCTCTGCCATGTGGCCAAGCAAGTCAGTTGCTAAACTAAGATGGGTGGATGGAATCGTGAGGTAAATAGTATTTTTTTAATGAGTATCAGTTAAACTGTTTTTGATTCCTAAGATGTATTTGAAGTAACAACTGCTATTTTAAATACTTTTAAATTTCTAGATCATTCATTATCATGGCGTAGTAAAGTCCATGTTAGGTCTTGGTCAGCTGTCCACTGTAATCACTCAGGTGAATGGAGTGCATGCTAACAGGTAATATTTTTTAAAAGAATTTTTTTGTTATTGTTTCAGAATGGGAAATTTTTAATTAATTGGGTAGAAGTAATGTTAACCAAAGTAATAAAATCTTTTTTATGTTGTCATGGCATTGGATATAAGCCCCCCCACAAATATTTTCCTCCCATTTTCTATAAGTTAATCTAGCACTTAACAGCTTATTTTCTGTCCAAAGAGTCATCCTTGAATTAAATTTGTTTTACAACAGGAATCTTCCAGCTCTCATTTACTAATGGTGAGGGTATCTAAGCTCTGCCTACATTTAATCAACATCAGTTATTTTCTGTATTGGGGAGGGGGAAACTTTGTGACCGAATGAAGGAATGCCCCTGTAGACTGTGTGGGTTGATTCTCTCCTAAAGTAAAATAAAGATAAAAAAATAGTGATGATAAAAATGAAGGCAACCTTTCTTTCCTAAAGAAAATAGGTTTCTTATAGCAAACCAAATGATACCAGAAAAACAGTGTTTTTGTGTGGCAAAAATAAGACCTCATAGTTCTTATAATTTGGAGAATAACTCAGGGGAGTTAATTCTGCTCTTGAAGCTGCCTTGTTCTGAGAACTGAAGGCCTTATATATTTACCAGACCCCATCTGACTTCTCTGTGCAGTGAGATCTGGTCAAAAGGCCTAAGTTTTGAAATTTTGGCATCTGGTGATGAGCTTGTAAAAGTTACTCAAAGTTGGACTTTTTTTTTTTAGGGCCCGCGCCTGTGGCATATGGAGGTTCCCAGGCTAGGGGTCGAATCAGAGCTGTAGCTCCTGGTCTACTCCACAGCCACAGCAAAACGGGATCCTAGCCAAATCTGTGACCTACACTCCAGCTCATGGCAACGCTGGATCCTTAACCCACTGAGCAAGGCCAGAGATCTAACCACAACCTCATGGTTCCTAGTCAGATTCATTTCTGCTGTGCCACAATGAGAACTCCTTTTTTGTTTTTGTTTTTGTCTTAAATTTAACTCAGAATTCTAAGTTATTAGAATTGCTTATTACCTATGAAAGTATAGTTGACTCTTTCCTCCCCCCTCTTTGTTTCAAGTTAAGCATGCAGCTAATCTTACAACTGCTCTTTATAATTATCAGAGGATTAATTCTGCTCTAAAATATGGCACAATTTCTGAAGAAATGGCATTTTTAGATGGGTCAGAAGTAATACTGAAAAAGTGTTTTGGGGGACTAGAGAGATTAAAATTTAGAAAGTTTTAGGTTGAGATAATTATCTGTATCTAATTACAAAGTACAATATAATACAATAAATAAAACAATAAATAAATACAAGAAATAGAGTATCTAAACAAATGAAAAAAATCTCTAAATGCCACTTTAAACTTAAATAAGTAAGTTTAGTTGCTATGGCTTTCTTTTAATAGGTCTGAATGGACAGATGAGTTAAACACATACAGAGTGGAAGCAGCTTGGAAATTGTCACAGTGGGATTTGGTGGAGAACTATTTGGCAACAGGTAAAATGACTTTTTAAAATATAGGCAGTTTATAAAACAGAAACTCACAGACTTCAAAAGCATTCTTGGAGTTCCCGTCGTGGCGCAGTGGTTAACGAATCCGACTAGGAACCATGAGGTTACAGGTTCGATCCCTGGCCTTGCTCAGTAGGTTAAAGATCCAACATTGCCGTGAGCTGTGGTGTAGGTCACAGACGTGGCCGGATCCCGCGTTGCTGTGGCTCTGGCATAGGCCAATGGCTACAGCTCCGATTAGACCCCTAGCCTGGGAACCTCCATATGCCGCAGGAAGTGGCTCTAGAAAAGGCAAAAAGACAAAAAAAAAAAAAAAAGCATTCTTATGGTTACCATAGAAGAAACCATGGGAGGGAGGGAGGAATTGGGAGGATGGAAGTAAGATGTACACGCTACTTTATAAAGTTAATGATTAACAAGAACCTGCTATATAGCTCAGGGAAATATACTCAATAATTTGTAATAATCTATGTGGGGAAAAAGAATGGAGATATATATCTCTAATTTACTTTGCTGTCACCTAAAACTAATACAACATTGTAAGTTACTATACTCCAATAAAATTTTTTAAGAAATTAATTGAGAAAAAAAACCATCTAGAATACTGACAATAACTTAAATTTACTGTCAGTATTCTAGCTCTTGCATAGAGTGGCAAATGTTTATTAGATTATTAAATAAAAATAAAGACAAAAATATAGGCAGTTTTATTTTATTTTTGTCTTTTTGCCTCTTCTAGGGCTGCTCCTGCGGCATATGGTGGTTCCCAGGCTAGGGGTCTAATCGGAGCTGTAGCCACCGGCCTACACTAGAGCCACAGCAACACGGGATCCAAGCCGAGTCTGCAACATGCACCACAGCTCACCACAACGCCGGATCCTTAATCCACTAAGCAAGGCCAGGGATCGAACCGGCAACCTCGTGGTTCCTAGTCGGATTTGTTAACCATTACGCCACGACGGGAACTCCTAGGCAGTTTTAATATGCCATAAATATTCAAACTTAAGTAGCCAAACAAAATTCCTAATTAATCTCTCAGTTTGTTTTATGATTGCCTTGTTTAGTTCAAAGTAGAATGAAACCATCTGTTCAGGATTTCTGTCAACCATTTTATCAAATAAAATAAAGCTTGTTTTGGGACCCAGCTATCATGGCATTCCTTGACTCTTCATTTGTTTTTCAGATGGGAAGTCTACAACATGGAGTGTCAGACTGGGACAGCTTTTATTATCAGCCAAAAAAAGAGATATCCCAGCTTTTTATGATACATTGAAACTAGTGAGAGCAGAACAAATTGTGCCTCTTTCAGCTGCAAGCTTTGAAAGAGGCTCTTACCAAAGAGGCTATGAATATATTGTGAGGTATTTTGATTTTCTGTTTTTATATTCCTGGTCTATACATACCACATGATAGGCTTGGAATTTTGTGCTTTTAAATAACTGGTAGTAGGTTTGGTGTCATGCATAGCTACACAAAATGTCTCTTTCATTTTTTTTTTAACCTTATCACCCTATCTATAATTTTTAAAAATGTTCTAACATCTTTGTAATTAGGAAGACAATTATGAGCCTTATAAAAAATAGGAAAAATATCTTATGTTCGCCTGTTTTAATGTCATGGTTTATTTTCTATGTAACCTAAATAATCTAGACATCAGGCACATTGGTGCTCAGTGCTTTCAGTCTTCTCAGAAATGCATTTGAAATTTCCCACTGCCCCCCTCAAATGTAGGCATTATGTTACTCAAAGGGAATATTAACTTTTAGAGGTAAGAAAGAAAATGATGGAAAAACATTTTAGGTCTGTTAACTTAACCTGAATAAAATAAGAGGATATAGGTTGTAACTGAACTATAGTAAATTAAAAAGTAAGCTTGCTTGCTTGCTTGCTTGCTTGCTTTCTTTCTTTCTTTCTTTCTTTCTTTCTTTCTTTCTTTCTTTCTTGTTAGAAAAACTTACTATATTTTGTATCAGCCCCTTTAGTAGCAGTTTAATGAAACAAGAAATTGGACCACTGAGATTATTTCAGTTCTGTAGCTACTCAAATGCATGCTTGAGTACTGAGTCATAGACACTGACTATTAAAAAAGCTAGGAATGGATTAGCAATGAGATCCTGCTGTGTAGCACTAGTCACTTATGATGGAGACTGATAATGTGAGAAAAAAGAATTATACATATATGTGTAATTGGGTCACCATGCTATACAGTAGAAAATTGACAGAACACTGTAAACCAGCTATAATGATAAAAAATAAACCATTATATTAAAAATAAATAAATAAGCTAGTGTGAATGTATCACAAGTGTTTCTATCAGCCTCAGGGGGAAAAAAACAGTAAGGATTGGATTTATTTCATAGTTTTTACTGGCATTTACTATGCCAGGCCCTCTTAATAGCACTAGCAATATATACAGATACTTGTGCTGATTTATAAAATGAATCCATATTTTATCATTATGTAGGTGATAAAGTCTGGCTTCCATACATTTGAATTTAGTTTTATATACCCTTTTTCTAATTTAATTAGAGGAATCTGAGGATCAGGGCAAAGCACTAAATATTTAAATCAAGTAAATTGGAAAAGATATAAATGTTCATGTTTATATACCAAGAATATATATTGATTAAAGTCCAAAAAAACCTGCACATTCCAGATTCTTTATGGTTAGTTTAAAGTATATGCTTTATATGTGAGATTAATGTGATTGAATATGATAGTATATTAACATGGGTTCTGTCTGTCTTCAGATTGCACATGTTGTGTGAGTTGGAACACAGCATCAAACCACTTTTTCACCAGTCCCCAGGTGACAGTTCTCAGGAAGATTCTCTAAATTGGGTAGCTCGACTGGAAATGACCCAGAATTCTTACAGGGCAAAGGAACCCATACTGGCTCTCCGGAGAGCTTTATTAAGCCTCAACAAAAGGTTTTTCACACTTTTTTTTTCATATCAGTTATTATGAATTTAGTGTTATATTTGCATATTATTTGGGAGTATTTATTTTTCCTAATTTTCTCTTTGAATCTGTATCAAAGATTCTTCTCTTGTCAGTTGTCAAGACGACATATACTATATAGTTGAAATGAACCTAAAACTTAAGAATTACTTTTAGGAGTTCCTGTTTTGGCTTAGCAGTAAAGAACCGGACTAGTATACATAGTATACCGGTATACTAGGACGCGGTTCGATCCCTGGCCCCTCTCAGTGGGTTAAGGATCCTGCATTGCTGTGAGCTGTAGTGTAGGTTGCAGACGCAGCACAGATCTGGCATTGCTGTGGCTCTGGTGTAGGCCAGCAGCTCTAGCTCCAGTTTGACCCCTAGCTTGGGAACTTCCATATGCCGCGAGTGTGGCCCTAAAAAGACAACAAAGAGTTCCTTTTATATGTAATGTATCATTTTTAATATTAAAATCATATCTGGAAATACAGATATAAGTCAATAATAAGGTCATCATAGACATAATTGATAAAAGATTAACAAATTAATTATAGATTTGTAACAAATTAATCATAGACTCGTAATTGATAAAAAATTAATGAAATTAATCTTCTGAATCTGTTGGAAAGATACAGAGAGATATGTTGGGGTGAGATATTTTAATTAAGTTGTTGAATACACTTAAAAATTCTCTCCTCCCTGTTTTGTCACATTCCTTTAGGCCAGATTACAATGAAATGGTTGGAGAATGCTGGCTACAGAGTGCCAGAGTAGCTCGGAAAGCTGGTCACCACCAGACAGCCTACAATGCTCTCCTTAATGCTGGAGAATCACGACTCGCTGAACTGTATGTGGAAAGAGCAAAGTGGCTGTGGTCCAAGGTAATGGCCAAGGGAATGTCATTGTATGTGTTTTCTGTTGTAGATTAGGTACTTCTTAGAAAGGTCTGATGGAGATGATCCCTAATCTAAATTCAGAACCTTCTTTCTCTGTCACCTTTCTTCCACGTTTATTTACCATAATCTGGAAAAAAACTTCCTTCTATCTTGAAGTCCCCAAATATCTTTCCATTTTAAGACTGAAAGTGCAGTTCTTTCAGTTTTCATATATCTTCCATTTTTTTCCCTGAGAAAAAGGACTTTGTTTTTACCTTCTGCATGTATATATGACTGCATGTAATGGGCACTTAAAATATTTAAGTGAACCTAACACTGTCTGTACATTCTTGGCAGATAATAAGTTTATGTGGACTTACCAGTATTACTTTCAAGATTCACTTGTAATCGAGATGTCAAGGAGGGTTTAGCTTCAGAACAGAAGTCCCTAGGAATCCTCAGATTAAACCTGCAGTTAAGAGAGGGGGGCTTTTTAAATATCTGAACTGTTTGAAAAGCTTTGCCCCAGATTTAAATGGTTATTAGTTACATATCTCTTCATGCTGGTGAGTCTATAGTTAGTATTAGGCATAGTGTGCTCTGAAATTGACAGTTAACACTGTAGTTAGTGCCATCTGTGATGGCACTTAATTTTATAGTGGCTAAAAAAGGACGGGGGAGGTGATGTTTTCTGGATGAAGGTGACATGATATTTTAGCCTGCATTAGTCATTATGTCATCATTTTCAGAGCTAGTGCTAGTCTACATATGTATGTATTGTAATACCTTAAACTCTATGTACTTTAAAATAAATTCATCATGTAAAATTTTCCTCCCAAATGGCCAATTTTTCTAAGTAGGACTCTATCGCCTCCTCTCCTCTATGACACTAATCTGGGCATCTTCTTGAACTTCTTTCTCTCTCTTCCTCACTTTCCACATCCAATTGGAGATTAAATCTACCTTAGAAATATTTTTGTTCTCTCCTTACTTATCTTTGTTGCTTTCATTCATATCCTTAGCAAAACTTTTCTGCTTCTGGCAATATTAACAGCCTTTTTTGGGGTTCTCACCATTTCTTGGTGTTCATCACTGCAATCTGTCATCTTTCTAAAATGCACACTGAATCATATTGCTCTCTTGGTTGAAATTCTTCAAAGTATTCCTTATGGCTTTAGGATTAAGTCAGAACTCTAGAAAGTACGCAAGATCCTTTCTCATTGAGTCTCAGCCTTCCTCTTTAGCTTTATTTGTCACTGTCTCACAAACCCCTTTAGTCTTCAACTAAAACGACTTGCCTTACCCCAATTAAAATTAGTATTCCTTCTACCAAGAATGTCCTTTACTGAATTCTTTGCCAAGAAAATTTCTGCTCATTCTCTAAGACCTAATTTAGATTTTCCTCATTTGATTACCTTTCCTGACTGCTGCTCAGCTCCATTTTCTTTATATCTATAGTTAGATTTAAGGGACTGCCTTCTCTTTCCTCCATAATCTCCTATGTATTCTTCCGTTAACAGCGCTTAGCTCATTGTGCTGTTGTTTTATAGTTTATTACCTCACTTGACTATAAACTTTATTAAGCCAGAGGTTTTGACATATTTGTGTTTGATTATCCCTAAGCATCTACACGTATCTTCAGTTCCCTGAACTCTGACTATAGATATTGACTGAGTGAATGAGTGAATGAATATAGAAGTTCTCCGTGAACCAAGGCAACAATTCCTTTTTAGGATTTTACTTTCATAGGAGGAAAATGAGAGATAAATGTGAAATTACAAATAGATATATACATAATATACCTAATGAACTTTAAATTCTGACATTTTGTTTATTTTCCAGAAAATAAAAATTCGTTCTTAAATTAAAAGGTTTGTTGTTGCCTTTTTTCTTCCAGGGTGATGTTCACCAGGCATTAATTGTTCTTCAAAAGGGTGTTGAACTATGTTTTCCTGAAAATAAAACCCCAACAGAGAGTAAGAACATGTTAATCCATGGTCGGGCGATGCTGCTAGTGGGCCGTTTTATGGAAGAAACAGCGAACTTTGAAAGCAATGCAGTTATGAAAAAATATAAAGTAAGTATATGTATAATGCAGTTTCAGTTGGAAACTCACATTTTTTGTTGTTTTTGAAAATAGATAAAATGATTTTTTTTTAATTTTTTTTTTGTCTTTTTGCCTTTTCTAGGGCCACTCCCGAGGCATATGGAGGTTCCCAGGCTAGGGGTCGAATCGGAGCTATAGCCACTGGCCTGCGCCAGAGCCACAGCAACGCAGGATCCGAGCTGCATCTGCAACCTACACCACAGCTCATGGCAATGCTGGATCCTTAACCCACTGAGCAAGGCCAGGGATCGAACCCAAAACCTCATGGTTCCTAGTCAGATTTGTTAACCACTGAGCCAAGACAGGAACTCCCGAAAATAGATAAAATGATTTTAAAGTGTCCATATGGAAAAACACATGCATGAAAATAGCCAGGAAACTTTTTTGACTTTTTTTTTCTTTTTTTTTTCTTTTTTAGGGCCACACCCACAGCATCTGGAAGTTCCCAGGCTAGGGGTTGAATCAGAGCTTCAGCTGCCAGCCTACACCACAGTCACAGCAACGTGGGATCCTTAACCCACTGAGCGAGGCCAGGGATTGAACCTGCATCTTCATGGGTCCTAGTTGGGTTCATTAACCACTGAACCACAAAAGGAATTGCAATGTATAAACAAATTATAACATATCACATATTGGAATCCTGTATATATAGCAATGAAAACCAACAAACCCAAGTTACATGCAGCAACTTAGACTGATCTCACAAACTTAATTTGAATGAAAAAAAAAACAGTACATGTAATGGGATTCCATATATATAAAGTTCAAAAAATGAACAAAACAAAATTATTATATCATTGAAATGGAGGTAGTAGTTGTTTTAGTCCTTTTGAGCCGCTTGCTCTAACAAACATACCATATGCTAGGTAGTTAAACATTTCTTTCTCACAGTTCTGGGGGCTGGGAAGTTCAGCATTAAGGTGCCAGCAGATTCAGTGTCTAATGAGGGCCTGCTTCCTAGTGCAGAAACAGCCAATTCTCCTTATAACCTCACACAGCATAAGAGGCAAGGCAGGTCTCTGGGGCCTCTTATAAGGACACTAATCCCTTTCATGAGGGTTCCATACTCATAACCTGATCACCTCCCAAGATCGTACCTTTAAATACTACCACATTGGGATTAGGCTTTCAACATATGAATTTGGGATGGGAGGGTGGGGGACACACAAGCATTTCATCTATTTGTGGGGGTGGGGAAAGAGGAGAATACTGTTTGGGAGGGTGAATGGGAGTGTTTCTGGAGTTCTTGTTTAGGTGTGATCACTTTGTGATAACTGATCAAGCTTTACATACACCAAGACTTATTTATCTTTCTGTATGTAAATTTTTGTTTGTTTGTTTGTTTGTTTTGTCTTTTCTAGGGCCGCACCGGCGGCATATGGAGGTTCCCAGGCTAGGGAGTCTAAGTGGAGCTGTAGCCGCTGGCCTACACCACAGCCACAGCAACTCAGGATCCCAGCCACGTCTGTGACCGACACCATAGCTCATGGCAATGCTAGATCCTTAACCCACTGAGTGAGGCCAGGGATCGAACCCACAACCTCATGGTTCCTACTCAGGTTCATTAACCACTGCGCCATGACGGGAACTCCTGTATGTAAATTTTATTTTCCAAAATAAATTTTTAAACCTTAAAAGGAAGGTTTACACCTAGGAAGGAAGGAGGGAGGGAGGAAGAAAGGAAATGAAGAAAGATAAAAAGATGAAGAGGTGCCTTTGTGGTTCGGCGGTAATGAACCTGACTAGTATCTATGAGGACATGGGGTTTTTTTCCCTGATCTCACTCAGCAGGTTCAGGATCCAGTGTTGCTGTGAGCTGTGGTGTAGGTCACAGATGCAGCACAGGTGCCACATTGCTGTGGCTGTGGCCAACAGCTGCAGCTCCAGTTTGACCCCTAGACTGGGAACTTCCAAATGCTTCAGGTGGGGGAGGGATTAAAATGATGATAAAACCAGATTGAAACATATTTTTAGAAGAACTCCTAATTAGTATTTTTCTTTGCTGCCTTTGCTTCTCCATGACTAGATGGGAGAAGCACACTGGGAGCCTTCTCCCTATAACTGGTTTTAGGCACATGAATCCAGCACCTGTTCTGTACATCTCTCCACAAGCAGGTTTGTATTGTAAGGTTTTAGGATTAGATTCAGAGGAAACTTAAGATCTCGTCTAGTCTAAACCATGTTCTCAAAATTGCTTGAATTGAGAGTAGCACTTTTTTTTTTAATTTTCACTCCACTATTCTATGTATTTTTCATCACATTTCAAATAATATCATTTAAAAATTAATAAACCACACAAATATTAGAGCAGAGATAGGGAGAGGAAATGACAAAAGAGACTGACTAAGAGTGTCCAGGAAGGTAGGAGAAAGCCTGAAAGATTTTAGCCTCACAGAAGCAAAGGAAAGAAAGTTTCAAAGAGTAAATGGCATGGACGACACAAACAGATGCTTAGAGACCTCTGTTGAGATCAGAATTGGAAACTATCTCTATTTAAGCTGCTGCTGTAGTGGAATGGTGTAGACTGAAGCCAAAAAGAAATAATTTGGGGAATAAATGTTAGATGGAGATTTCTGTTTAGAAGCCTGATTATGAAGGAGTTGAGAGAGGGCAATAGTTTATGAAAGATCTTAGAGAAAAATAAGATTTTCTTAAACCATATTTATAGGATATCTAAATCCTATCTTCTTCAGAGATTTGATATTACTTCCTTTGAGTTTTTTTAAAACAATAAAAATACGCATATACATACATACATAAACTAATCCATCTGCAAATTATTTCGATGTACAAAGTGGTATTATGAGTGGAGTTTTTTCCCCTATATAGCTAATTATCATATGTTGGTCAGTGGACAACACACCAGAACCCACCAGCTCTCCTGAGAAAACCTCTGGAAGAAAGTAACTATTCCTGGAGTTCCCGTCGTGGCGCAGTGGTTAACGAATCTGACTAAGAACCATGAGGTTGCTGGTTCGGTCCCTGGCCTTGCTCAGTGGGTTAAAGGATCTGGCGTTGCCGTGAGCTGTGGTGTAGGTTGCAGACACGACTCGGATCCCACGTTGCTGTGGCTCTGGCGTAGGCTGGTGGCTACAGCTCCGATTGGACCCCTAGCCTGGGAACCTCCATATGCTGCAGGAGCGGCCCTAGAAATGGCAAAAAGACAAAAAAAAAAAAAAGAAAGTGACTATTCCTTATTCACACCAGAGTTAGCCTGCCTTTGACTTAGTTCTGCCTAAAGGTGAGTCTCATACTTTTGATCTATAATTATCTATTCGTACTTTACTTCCCAGCATAGTGGGAGTTTTCTAAGGTGAGTTTTCTGTGTTCTTTTTTTTTTAATTTATTTTTTGGTCATGCCCATGGCATGCGGAAGTTCCAAGGCCAGGGATCAAACCCACGCCATGACAGCGACATGAGCCACTGCAGTGACAATGCTGGATCTTTAAGCCACTGAGCCATACGGCAACTCCATATGTGTTCTGTTTTATTTTATTTTATTTTATCTTTTATTTTTGGCCATGGTGTAGAGCAGCTTGAGGTGGAATCTTGTTTGCCAGACCAGGGGTTGAACCTGGGCCACAGTGGTGAAAGTGCTGAGTCCTAACAGCTAAACTACTAGGGAACTCCCTCTGTGTGTTCTCATTTACAGGATGTGACCTTGTTTCTGCCAGAGTGGGAGGATGGTCATTTCTACCTTGCCAAGTACTATGACAAATTGATGCCCATGGTCACAGACAACAAAATGGAAAAGCAGGGTGATCTCATTCGATATATAGTCCTTCACTTTGGAAGGTAAGGATGAGAACTGCATGTTTGCTGATTAAATATATCAGGGCGACTTGATTTGAACTATTACCACAGATCTTGGCATATGCAGGATATTTTCTGCTTTACTACTAATTCAGACTATCACGTTAGATGAGCTATAAATTTTTTCTTTATACAATTTCTTCCTTTCCCTTTAAAAAATAATTATTTTAATGGAATAAGTAATATATGTGTAAGTTTTTTAAAAATTCAATAGCACCAAGAATATACAATGAAAATTAAAGGTCCTTCCCACTCTAGACCCTCATCTTCTGAATCTCTTTCCCTAGAATTCCAGAAGACTCTAAATCTAATGTATTTAATGTTTGTATTTAATTGCCAATGGAATGTTTCATTCTAATCCATTCTGCTAAGTAGTATATATGAAAATTTTTTCAGAATTCCTGCTATGGCGCAGTGGATTAAGACTCCACCTGCAGCAGCTTAGGTCACTGTGGAGGCACGGGTTCAAAACCCAGCCCAGTGCAGTGGGTTAAAGGACCTGGTCACAACTACAGTCTGATTCAATCCCTGGCCAGGTAACATCCATGTACCATGGGTGTGGCCATTAAAAAAAAAAGATTAATTAATTTTAAAAATGGTTTAACATTAGACTTGTAGAAAGAGCTTATCTCTTAAACTAGGTAACAGGTAAAATGTAACTTAATGTCATATATTAGTGTATTATAGACAAGTAGTGTATTGTTTCATGCCTATTGTTTATATTATTATAAATTATTGATTTGTAGGAAGTAATAACTTCAAATTGAAGTTTTGTGGCAACTCTTCATTAAGCAGTTTATCAGTGCCATTTTTCTAATAGCATTGATTCACCAGGTCTCTATGTACTCAAATTTTCATAATTCTTTCAATATTTCAAACTTTCTCGTGAGTCTTTTTATCATGTACTGTTGCTTTCCATTGAAAGGTAACTTACTTCAGAACAATAAGTCTATTTCAAGTTGCCTATTACTAGGTATTTTGACTTCTCAGTTCTGTATTTTCAGAATTAAAGCAATATTTGTTCATCAGTGGTGTTAGGATTGCAAGATTTGTCCAAGCCTTTCTTCCCAAAATGGAATTCAAGTTTTTGTTACATCCAAATCTAACTTTATTTATTAATGATTATTAATGGCTTGTTACTGAGAAAGAATTCATGGCATATTGGCATTTTGAAATGGAAGCATAACCAGAGGACAGTTACTAAGTGCATTTTTTCTTTACTAAAATGAGTAATACCTTTCATTTTCTCTTTAGTTTTAGTTTTAGTGTATTATGTGAGTTGGTATACAGAATTTAATATATTTCTTCTAAAACAAGGAGTTATTTAGTCCTTGATGTGCATAAAGCTATTAGGTTTAGTGTGAGGTTTTTAAAACTATAGTTTAATAAAGTAAGGCTATTTTAAAACATATTTTAACCATAGTAATTAAAACATTTGGACACTTAAAGGAGTAAAGTGAGCTACTGATACTTACCCCTGCGTGATTAAATTACCACGTTATTACTAATTAAGCATTAGTTTTTGCCCTCAAGAAGCTGCAGTCCAACTGGATAGAGAAACCTTAGCACACAAAATATTTAAATAATGGTACATAGTAGAATGTGATCAGATACAAATAAATAGTATATGTATTAGAAATAGCCTTTTTTTTTCTTTTGATATTAAAAAGACACCAAAAATGAATCAAACAAGTCCAAGAGTCATGGATTTGGGACAAATCTGAAGTTAAAACTAAAGCCACTGGCTTCATAATATCAAAAATATTTTAACTTCTTTGCACTGCATTGCCACAGAAGTCTTGTAGTCTTCATGAAGAAAGTAGGATTTAAAAAGTAATTAAATTCAAGACGTAAGGGACATTACAGATGTATCTCATTTTTTTTTTAATTTTTTATTTTTATTTTTTATTTTCCCACTGTACAGCAAGGGGGTCAGGTTATCCTTATATGTATACATTACAATTACATTTTTCCCCCAGCCTTTCTTCTGTTGAAACATGAGTATCTAGACAAAGTTCTCAATGCTATTCAGCAGGATCTCCTTGTACATCTATTCTAAGTTGTGTCTGATAAGCCCAAGCTCCCGATCCCTCCCACTCCCTCCCCCTCCCATCAGGCAGCCACAAGTCTCTTCTCCAAGTCCATGATTTTCTTTTCTGAGGAGATGTTCATTTGTGCTGGATATTAGATTCCAGTTATAAGTGATATCATATGGTATTTGTCTTTGTCTTTCTGGCTCATTTCACTCAGTATGAGATTCTCTGGTTCCATCCATGTTGCTACAAATGGCATTATGTCATTCTTTTTTATGGCTGAGTAGTATTCCATTGTGTATGTATACCACCTCTTCCGAATCCAATCATCTGTCGATGGACATTTGGGTTGTTTCCATGTCTTGGCTATTGTGAATAGTGCTGCAATAAACATGCAGGTGCATGTGTCTCTTTTAAGTAGAGTTTTGTCCGGATAGATGCCCAAGAGTGGGATCAGATGTATCTCATTTTATTGACCTTCACAGGTACTGTGTTTTTTAAAAATTGAAGTTTTGTGGCAATTCTGCTTTAAGCAAGTCTATCAGTCTCATTTTTCTAATAGCAGGTCTCTGTGTACTCACATTTTTGTAATTCTTGCTATATTTAAAACTTTCTCATTATTATTTTATTTGTTATGGTCATCTGTGATCAGTGATCTCTGATGTTAACTATTGTAATTGTTTTGGGGCACCATGAACTGCGCCCATATAAGACAGTGAACTTAACTCCATGAATGCTGTTATGTCCTGACTGCCTCACCAACTGCCCGTTCCACTATCTCTTTCTCTCTCCTTGGGCCTCCGCATCCCATGAAACAACAATATTGAAATTAGGCCAGTTAACCCTACAATGGCCTCTAAGTGGTCAAGTGAAAAGAAGAGCAAAACACCTAGTTTAAATCAGAAGCTGGGGATGATTAATCTTAGTGAGGATGTCATGTCAAAAGGTGAGATAGGCCAAAGCTAGGCCTCTTGTGCCAAACAGCCAAGTTATGAATGCAACAGAAAAGTTCTTGAAGGAAATTAAAAGTGCTGCTCCAGCGAACTCATGAATGATAAGGGAAACAGCCTTATTGCTGATATGAAGCAAGTTTTAGTGGTCTACAGAGGTTAAACCAGACACCATATTCTGTTAAAGCAAAGCCTAATCTAGAGCAGGGCCCTAACTCTCAATTCAGGAAGGCTGAAATAGGTAAGGAAGCTACAGAAGAAAAGTTTGAAGGTCCAAGTTTGGTTCATGAGGTTTAAGGAAAGAAGCTGTCTCCATAACAGAAAAGTACAAGGTGAAGCAGCAAGTGCTGATTTAGAAGCTGCAGCAAGTTATCCAGAAGATCTAGCTAAGATCATTAATGGGTGGCTATAGGAGTTCCTGCTGTGGCACAGTTGGTTAATGATTGGCTTATCTCTGTGGAGGCACTGGTTTGATACCGAGCCCAACACAGTAAATTAAGGATCCAGCATTGCTGCAGCTCTAGCGTAGGTCACAGATGTGGCTCGGATTTCATTCCTTGCCCTGGAACTTCCGTATGCTGTGGGCATGGCCAAAAAAAAGGAAAAAAAAGAAAGAAAAAAAGGTGAAGATGGCTACACTAAACAATGGCTTTTCAGTATAAAGAAAACATTATAGGAAGAAGATCCGTCTAGAACTTTCATAGCTAGAGAAGAAAAGTCAATGCCTGACTTCAAAGGGGAGGCTGACTCTCTTACTAGGGGCTAATGCAGCTGGTGACTCTAAGTTGAAACTAATGCTCACTTACTATTCTGAAAATCCTAGAGTCTTAAGAATTGTGCTAAATCTGTTCTGCCTATGCTCTATAAATGGAACCATATCTGTTTACAGCATGTTTTACTGCACATTTAAGCCCAAGGTTGAGAATTTCTACTCAGAAACAAAAATTCCTTTGAAAATGTGAGTGCTCATTGACAATGCACCTGGTTAACCCGAGAGCTCTGATAGAGATACCTAATGAGATTAATGTTGCTTTCATGCCTGCTAACACAACATCCATTCTGCAATCCATGAATCAAGCAATAATTTCAACATTCAAGTTTTATTATTTAAGAAATATACTTCATGATTGGGGTGATATTAGCATTATGGCATAGTGAAAAGCTACCTTTTGTCTCACCCCTTCAATCTACAACCAGTAAAACATCCACAGTACAACAAAGGTACTTCTGCTCAACACCCAGGACAGTGGAGAATCCGTATCTGTACATCTAAAGGTGGGTGAACTGGAACACACAGAGGAGGTAAAAGCAAGGGAGCAGCAGAGGTGGGCTTGCAAACCTAGCCCTCTGGCCACATCAACTGTATCTTTAACTGCAGAGAACCAGATAGTAGGAGGGGAAGAGGTACATATGATTCTGGCCTCCTGTCACAGTAGCTCCTGTAGCCATGGGTAACTGGGAGGCAGTGAAAGTGGGGCCTGAGACCCTGTCCTTCCAGCTCCTAAGGTCCCCTTGACACCCAGCCCACTGTAGCAGAGTTCATGAACCTTATAAAACATGGCAGAGGCACCTGCAATTCATAGGATTGTGGACCAGATGGCAGAGCCTACCACTCAGGTGCGCCAGGCAACGATACCAGTGACAGTGGAGAAGGAAGGCACCAAAAGTGACAAGGAGGGCAGGGAGTCACACCTGTAACAAGGAGGTAGAGGGTGGAAAGTGTAGACTCAAATAGAACCAGAGGCACTGCAGGTTAAAAAAAGCAACCAAAAAACCCCCCAAACCTATGCTATAGTGCCACCTACTGGAAAACAAAAGAAAGGCTTCTAATCTCTAACCTGTCCCTACTACAAATATGCCTGCAGAGGAACAACTCTTCTAGCACCATGAAGAATCAAGTAACACTGTACGTAAAAAGCGAATGATGATTCTCCAGAAAGCTAACATAAAGTCGAAGAATATTGCAATCTGGTAGAGAATTTCATATAGCTGTCAATGGAAAAACTCAGCTACACAAAAAAAACTCAGAAAGGCAGCTCAGTGGGCTTAGGAATAAAATTAATGAACAGAAGGAGTACTTACCTAAGAGACTGAAACTCTGAAAAAGAACTAAACAGAAATTCTGGAGTTGAAGAACTCAATAAATAAAATGAAGAATGCATTTAAAAACACTGGAAATAGAGCAGACTGTATGGAAGAGAGTATTAGCAAACTTGAACATAGAAATCTAGAAATGGTGCAAGTAGGACAGAAAAGAGAAGATATTTTAAAAATGATGAAATTCTGTGAGCATTATTCAACTCTTTTAGGCAGGGCAACATTTTGGTCATGGGTATCCCAGAAGAGAAGAGAGGGAGAAAGGAGCAAAGAGTTTATTTAAAGAAATAATAGCTGAGAACTTCCCAAACCCATAGAAGAAACTGGATATACAAGTCCATGAAGCCAAGAGAACACCTAATTATCCCAGGGCAAAAAAGACCTTCTCCAAGACAGATTATACTAAAATTGTCAAAAGTCAATGACAAAGAATTTTATAGGCAGCCAAGGGAAAGGGAATGGTGGTGTACCCCTTTGTGGGTTACAGAAGAACCTCATCAGATCTCTCAGCAGAAACTCTACAGACTAGGAGTGACATTCTCAAAATACTGAAAGGTAAAAATTATTCCTCAAGAATGCTCTCTTCACTTCCCTGGTGGCTTAGCAGGTTCAGGATCCAGCATTGTCACAGCAGTGGCTCTGCTTGCTGATGTGGCACAGATTCGATCCCTGGCCACGGAGCTTTTGTATGCTGCAAACATGCCCTGCACCCTCCCCCCACCCCCCAAAAAAAGAGGAAGAAGAAGAAAGAATACCCTATCTAGCAAAGTTATCCTTCAGAAATGGAGGCAAAATAAAGACTTTCCGAGACAAAAGAGAGTTTACCAACACTAAACCTGCCTTACAAGAAGTGTTGAAATGAGCTTTTTCCACCAGAAACAAAATGGCAAAAGTTCACAAAACATTGAGTAAGGTGATAAACAGACAGAATAAGAAAATTGCAACAATTTATTACATACAGGTTTTTTTTTTTTCCCCTTTTTTGGCCACACCCACAGCATATGGAAGTCCCTGGGCCAGGGATCAAATCCAAACCAGAACTTCGACCTACACCACAGCTGCAGCAACACTGGATCCCTAGCCCATTGCACTGAGCTGGGGATTGAACTGGCGCCTCCACAGAGACAAGCTGATTCATTAACCTACTGTACCACAGCGAGAACTCCCACAAAATGTGCAAAGTCAGTAGAAGGAAGAAAAAAAGTTGAAAAAATAACTATACCTACTTCAGTTCAGTAACATACAACATAAAAAGGAAAAACTTGAGACAACAAAAATACAAAAGAGGAAAAGGATGGAGCCTACATAGGTAAATGAAGATAAGATCCTATCAGGAAGAAAAGTACTATCTTATCTATGAGAGGTTTCATACAAACCCCATGGTAACCACAAAATATAAATCTAGAGTAGAGCCATGAAACATAGAAAAAGGAAAAATAGAAAACCTCCAAACCAAAATGGTAGAGAGAAATAAAAAGGAAAAAAAACATGGAGAATATAGAGCAACCAGAAAACAAAAGCTAAAATAGCAGCCCTAAGTCCTCATCTGTCACTAACCACCAAAAACGGAAATGGATTGAAATCACCAATCACAAGACACAGAGTGGTTGGATGGATTAAAAATCAAGATCCAATAATATGCTGCCTCCAGGAGCTCAGCTCTGATGACAAACACAAGCTCAAAGTGAAGGAATGGATAATGATACTCCAAGCAAATGGAAATTGATAGCAACACAGTAATAGTAGGGTACTTTACGGAGTTCCTTTGTGACATAGCTTGATAAGGATCCATCACTGTCATTGCAGTGATTTGGGTTGCTGCTGTGGTTCGTGTTTGATCCCTGGTTCTGGAACTTCCAATTGCCATGGGTGCAGCAAAAAAAAAAAAAAAAAAAAAAAAAAAAAGAGGACTTTAATACCCCACTTGCATCAATGGATAGATCATCTAGAGAGGAAGTCAACAAGGAAACAGCAGAACCAGGTGGACTTGATAGATCTGTATAGACCATTACATTCCAAATGTAGCAGAAGGCATATTTTTCTCAAATGAACATGGAACTTTTTCAAGAACAAACCATATGTTGAGCCACAGAACAAGCCTTAGTAAATTTATGAAGATTAAAATCATCTTTCCCAATTGCAATGGTATAAAACTAGAAATCAGCTATAAGAAGGTGGAGACTGAACAACATGCTACTGAATAACTTCTGGGTCAACAAAGAAATCAAAGAATTTTAAAAATTACCTGGAGACAAATCAAAATGAAAATATAATATACCAGAGATCTATGGGATGCAACAAAAGTAGTATACTAAAATGAAAGTTTATAGCAATACAGACCTATCTCAAGGAACAAGAAAAATACCAAATAAACAATCTACCCTTACACTTAAAGGAACTGGAAAAAGAAAAAAATGCAAAGTTAGTAGAACGAAGGAAATAATAAGGATTAGAGTGGAAATAAATGAAATAGAGACTAAAAAGACAGTAGTAAAGAATTAATGAAAATAAGAGCTGGTTCTTTGAAGAGAGAAACAAAATTGCCAAACCCTTTTCTAGGCTCACCAAGAAAAAAGAAGGCTCTGATCAATAAAATCAGAAATAAAAGAGAAATATCAATAGATACCACAAAAATACAAAAGTTTATAAGAGAATATTAGGAACAGCTATGTGGCAGCAAAGTGTACAACCTAGAAGAAATGGACAAATTCTTAGAACCATACAACCTTCCAAGACTGAATCATGAAAAAATAGAAGGACTAGTCAGCTTCAAAGGTGCATTCTACCAAACATGCAAAGAAGATTTAATATTATCCTTCTCAAACTCTTCCAAAAAACTGAAGAGGAAGGAAAGCTTCCTCACTCATTTTTTGAGGCCAACATCAGCTTGATGCCAAAACTAGGCAGAGACAACACACACAGAAATTACTGACCAATACCTCTAATGAACATAGACACTAAAATTCTTAATAAAACATTAGTAAACCAGACCTCGGTCTCATACCACACACACAAATCAACTCAAAATGGATTGAAGACTTGAATGTAAGACTGGAAACCACAAAACTCCTCTAAGAAAACATAGGCAGTATGCTCTTTGGCATCCATCTTAGTAATGTATCTCTAGATAGGACTCCTCAGGCAAAAGAAACCAAAGCAAAAATAAACAAATATCACTATATCAAACTAAAAACTTTCTGCACAGCAAAGGAAACTAACAACAAAACGAAAAGACAGCCTACCAAATGGAAGAAGATATTTGAGAATGATCTATCCAATGAGGGGTTAATATCCAGAACATGTAAAGAATTCATACAACTCCACAACAAAAAAACAACCTGATTAAAAATTGGGCAAAGGAGGAGTTCCTATTGTGGCATAGTGGAAAAGAATCCAACTAGTATCCAGGAAGACATGGGTTCGATCCCTGGTCTCACTCAGTGGTTTAAGGATCCGGCATTGCCATGAGCTGTGGTGTAGGTTGCAGACTTGGCTTGGATCCTGTGTTGCTGTGGCTGTGGTGTAGGCTGGCAGCTGTAGCTCTGATTCAACCCCTATCCTAGGAACCTCTATATGCTGCAGGTGCAGCCCTAAAAAAAAAATCATAAAAGGGCAAAGTAGCTGAATAGACATTTTTCCAAAGACGATATTCATATGGCCAACAGGCACATGAAAACATGTTCAGCATCATTAATTATTAGGGAAATTTAAAACAGAACCACAGTGAGATATCATCTTACTCCTGGTACAATGCCAGTTATCAAAAAGACAAGAAATAACAAGAGTTGGAGGATATAGAGAATAGAGAACTATCATGCACTATTGGTGGGAATAAATTGGAAAACTATGTGGAGATTCCTCAAAATATTAAGAATAGAACTACCATATGATCCAGCTATTCTACTTCTGGGATATTTATCCAAAGAATATGGAAATACTAATTTGAAAAGATATGTGCACCTCTGTGTTCATTACAATAGTCAAAATATGGAAAAAACCAAAGTGCCCCATCAACAGATGAACAGACAGAGAATCATGGTGTATATAAACATATAATAGAATACTATTCAGCCTTTAAAACGGTGAAATCCTGCCATTTTTGACAACATGGATGGACTTTGAGGATTTTATGCTAAGTGAAGTAAGTCAGAAAGACAAATACTGTATGATTTCATTCATAGGTGAAATATAAAAAAAATAAATACAGACAAAACCCATAACAAATGAACAAAACAAACCAAATAAAAACAAACACACAATTGCAGAGTAGTGTTTGCAGAGGGGAAGGGGCATGTGGTGAGTGAAATGGGTAAAGGGGATCAACCATATGGTGAAGGATGGGAACTAAATTTTTGGTGGGTGCATGCTTCAAGGTACATAGAAGTAGAAATGTAATGTGTACCTGAAACATATAATGTTATAAACCATTTTTACCTAAAAAACATAAATAATAAAAATACTTTTTTTTGCAAAGAAATACATTTCGAATTGCAATAGCTGCCATAGTGATTCATCTGAAAGATCTGAGCAAAATAAACTGAAAATCTTCGTGAAGGGTTCTCCATTCTTGATGCCATTAAGAACATTTGTGATTCATGGGAAGATGTCAAAATAAAAACATTAACAGGAGTTTGGAAGAAGTTGATTCTAGTCCCCACAAATGACTTTGAGAGGTTCAAGACGACTGTGCAGGAAGTAACTGCAGATGTGAAAGTAGCCAAGAAAACTAGAATTAGGAGTGAAATCTGAAGTTAATTAATATTACCTCATGATAAAAGCATAATAAAATGGATGAGGAGCTTCTTCTTATCAATGAGCAAAGAAAGTGATTTCTTGAGATGGAATCTACTCCTGGTAAAGATGCTGTAAAGATTGTTGAACTGACAATAAAGGATTTAGAATATTACATAAATTTAGTTGATAAAGCAGTGGCAGAGTTTGAGAAAATTGACTCCAGTTTTGAAAAGAAAGATTTACTGTGGGTACAATGCATGAAACAGCATTCCATGGTACAGAGAAATGGTTCATGAAAGGAAGTATCAGTTGATGTGGCAAACTTCATTGTTGTCTTATTTTAAGAAATTGCCACAGCCACCCCAGTCTTTAGCAGCTACCAGCCTGATAGGTCAGCTGCCATCAACATCAAGACAAGACCTTCCAGCAGCAAAAAGATTACAACTAGCTGAAGGCTCAGATGATGATAGCATTTTTTAGCAATGATGTATTTTAAAATTAAGGTATGTATACTGCTTTTTTAGACATACGGTACTGCACACTTACAGACTACAGAATAGTGAAAACATGAATTTTATATGCATTGGGAAACCACAGAATTCCTATGACTCACCTAACTGTGATAGTCATTTTATCATAGTGGTCCAGTACCAAACCTGCAATATCTCTGAGGCATGCCTGTACTAACTTTCCACAGATTTGGCAGAGAAACAGGTTTGAGTGGTTTGTTGAGAGAATAGTGAGGAATTGGACTCGATGGAAGGTGTATGCTGGTGAATGGTGAGAAATTAAGATACAAAGCTATAAAGAAAAATGTTATATATGTATTTGAATCCCAGGCAGAGTAATTCATATAATCTGTAGATAACTGATTCCTGTTTTTGAATGGAGGGAGAGTATGATAAAGCTAAAATTTCAGGAGTGTTCATCTGGAGTTTATTGAAGGGAAGAAATGTGGAATTAAGGAGACCAAGTTACCGTAAGGTCCCAGAAATGAAGTGGTTGGGCCTGACCTAAGTTTATGGCCATGGAATGCAACAAAGGCACAGATCCTAAGGACAATTTGAAAGAAGTACTGACGGGAATTTGACTGGGTCAAAACTTGAGTTATTTTTGTTCTGTGAGATATAGACCTTAGCAAGGAATGTAGAAAGGAAAAAGTGGGGAGAAAGGAGTCAAAGATAACTTGTACCAGGAAGAAATAAACTGGTAGTATAATTTGTGTCAGAAGGCTATATATTTCTCAAGTGGTAGTTTGTCTTTAAATTTTAATTCATATAATGTAAAAAAGAATGCTATGTTAATATTTTTTCTATATGATTACAGATCTCTACAGTATGGAAATCAATTCATATATCAGTCAATGCCACGAATGTTATCACTATGGCTTGATTTTGGTGCTAAGGCATACGAATGGGAAAAAGGTATAATTTCTTTGGTAAAAACTGTATACATTCTTTTTTCTCACATTATCATGCTCCATCATAAATGCCTAGATATACCTCTCAGTGCTATGGTAAAAACTTTAAAGGACTAAGAAGAATTATAATATATGCGTGAGCAAGAAACCAAATGTTAAAAAAGAGGAAAAAGACCAAAAGTAGGCTTAAGTAGTTGCAGTTGCAGGACCTGCAAGTGAAAGTTTGCTTGTTCCTTGGTAAACTTAACACATATTGAAAAACATTAGTTTGGAGTTACCATTATGGCTTAGCAAGTTGAGAACCCAGCGTAATTCTATGAGGGTACAGGTTCAGTCCCTGGCCTTGCTCAGTGGTTTAAGGATCTGGCATTGCCACAAGCTGCCGTGTAGGTCACAGATGAGGCTCAGATATGGCGTTGCTGTGGCTGTGGTGTAGGCCAGCAGCTGCAGCTCCAATTCCACCCCTAGCCTGGGAACTTCCAGATGCCATAGGTGCAGCCTTAAAAAAGAAAAAAAGGGGAAAAAAAGAAAGAAAAATACTAGTTCAAGCCAAATAATTTACCTTTAAAATTACAACAGTCTGTGGCTTGTTCTGTTTGCTTCTAGTGAAAATTAATGGTCCTTGAGTTTTTCAGTGGACTTAAATATTTTTTCCTACTTGGACAGAGAAAACTATTTTCCACAAATTGGCAGGTGATCTAGCTTTGGACATGGGGAAAATATATATCTTTAAGCTGTTTTTAAAAGATTTTTTTCCTATGAAATTGATACAGTTTTATTTTTTTACTGGTGTTTTTAACTTTGATTTTTTTTTTTTCCTCCAGCTGGCCGCTCTGATCGTGTACAAATGAGAAATGATTTAGTTAAAATAAACAAAGTTATTACAGAGCACACAAATCATTTAGCTCCATATCAGTTTTTGACTGCCTTTTCACAACTGATCTCCCGAATTTGTCATTCTCATGATGAAGTTTTTGTTGTCTTGATGGAAATCATAGCCAAAGTGTTTCTGGCCTATCCCCAACAAGCAATGTGGATGATGACAGCTGTGTCAAAGGTGATACATTAATCACAACAATGTCTTTTCCATTTTATGTGGCATTGATTATTTAATGCTTATGTATAGATATAAGTTCCAGGGTTTCTCTCTTACATTAGATTCATATTAAGAAAATACATTTTAAGCATTTTTAAGAATAAATTATAGCACTGTATCCCATTATAAAATTCAGAAATATTTACTGTATCAAGTGAAGTAACTCATATGTTTAAAATCAAAGGATTTATCATACATTTTCTTTATGAAGTATAGTAAACTATTAGTGTTTGTTATGAAACAGTAGCCTATTTTATTCCAAGTGTTTTTAATCCAAAGTATTTGAACTTTTAATAGTAGAACATTTTTATTGTATTATTAATAGGAATGTACAAGTTGGTAAATATCTTGAATTAATAAATATTTTAGAGAATTTAGAAAATAGAGATATAAAAAAGAAAATTAAAATTCACTCTTTATATCATTAATATCTTCATGTGTTTTTGTATATTTACTGTCTATGCATACTTTAACACTGAATTTGGATTACATAGCTATATAATTTCGTATCTTTTCACCTAAGATTATTACCATAATCATGTTCCCATGTTATTAAATATTCTTTAGAGACACGATTTTTAAAATTATATAAAATTCTATAAAAGACAGAGTTTCCTGGTGGCTCAGCAGGTTAGGATCTGGCATTGTTACTGCCATGGCTCATGTTGCTGCTGTGGCACAGGATCAATCCCTGACCTGGCAACTTCTGCCTGCCTCAAGCACAGCCAAAAATTGATTAATTAATTAAAATTTTAAAATTTACTTAGCCATCTGTAATTTTTTAAACTGTCGTTAACCTTTGAGGTTGTTTCCTTTTTTGCTCTAGACAAAACATCCAGATACATTTATATTTATTCTCATTTCTAATTATTTCTTTAGGATCGATCCTAAGACGGAAATTCACCAGGTCACAGGATAGCAGCATTTTTATGGCTATTGATAGTATTGGCCAAATTGATTTCCAGAAAACTTCTATAAGTGTAACCTCTCATCTTGCATGCTTTTTAAGTTGATTTTTGTCAATTAGAAGTATTGTTGTCTTTTAAAAATCTTTTAACAATTACATTTAACTTTTTTTTTTATGACAGTCTTCTTATCCCATGCGTGTAAACAGATGCAAGGAAATCCTAAATAAAGCTATTCTTATGAAAAAATCCTTAGAAAAGTTTGTTGGAGATGCAACTCGCCTAACAGATAAGCTTCTAGAATTGTGCAATAAACCGGTACTATCATAAATCTTACTACTTATAGACTATGTTGGATAATTTTATATAAAGCTTAAATATGATTTTAGCTGGTTTTATTTCATTTGGTTAATTAAATTTAAATTCTCACATATATTGGTATACACATATATCGAAAGTTATCAAATTGTATATTTTAAATATTGCAGTTTGCCTTTTAAGTAGAGGATATGAAATAACCATAAAAATATAAGTAGATAAAATACTTAAAGGTCTATGATTGCTTTCTGTCATATCTTTAAAATTTCAAAATTCATATACTTTAACCTACATACATGAGAGGAAAAAATGTTGGCATTTCTGGTTTCATTTTTTCAGTACATATTTCATCGCCTACCAGGGGATAAGCACTGTATGACGGGAAACAAAGATAATAAGACATGTCTTGAAGTTGTCATAGTCTCATAGGAAACCACTCAGATGGTATCTAGTGTAATAACTGCTTCTTTCAGTAGTCTTGTGACTAGAATATGGACATGGTTACAGGAGTGACTACTCTTCTCCCTAAGGAATTGGGGGGGAAAACACTAAAGAATGTGTAGGAAAGGTAATAGTGGGGGTATGGTCATTATAAGGAGAGACAGATTCTTTATAAAGTAACTATCTAGACTTCACTTTAAAAATAATCACTCACGGCCCAAGAATAGCAACAACAACAACAAAGACAAAGAAAATAAATAAATAAAAATTAAAAAGGAGTTCCCGTCATGGCGCAGTGGTTAACGAATCCGACTAGGAACCATGAGGTTGCGGGTTCTGTCCCTGCCCTTGCTCAGTGGGTTAACGATCCGGCGTTGTCGTGAGCTGTGGTGTAGGTTGCAGACGCGGCTCGGATCCCGCATTGCTGTGGCTCTGGCGTAGGCCGGTGGCTACAGCTCCAATTCAACCCCTAGCCTGGGAACCTCCATATGCTGCGGGAGCGGCCCAAGAATAGCAACAACAACAACAACAACAAAGACAAAGAGACAAAAAAAATAAATAAATAAAAATAATCACTCAGAGTTCCTGTCGTGGCTCAGCGGTTAGCAAACCCAACTAGCATCCATGAGGATGAGGGTTCAATCCCTGGCCTCGCTCAGTGGGTTAAGGATCCGGCATTGCCTTGAGCTGTGGTATAGGTCGCAGACACGGCTCGCATCACGGTTGCTGCGGCTGTGGTGTAGGCTGGCAGCTACAGCTCCAATTGGACCCCTAGCCTGGGAACCTCCATATGCCGCAGGTGAGGCCCTAAAAATACAAAAAGACCAAAAAAATGAAAAATTTAAAATTTCTTTAAAAAGTAGAAAATAAAAATAATCACTCTATCACCTATTTACAGGTGAGAATATACAGATTAACCTATTTCTCACCTTCCCTTCCAATAAACATCTTGAAAGAATAGTCTGTTTTTAATATCTATTAATCTTATGTGACCTCTGATGTACTTGACATTATGAAATATAGTTTTATGATAATGGCCAACATTTGTTAAACACTAGCCCTTTTCTAAGTGTTTTACATTTACAAACTTACAATTCTTTATATGAAAGTTTTATCACAGCTACATTTAGAATTTCAGAATTTTTCCGATCTTTGATGGTAATACAATACATATACTTTATATTAAATATCATCACTAGGGGTAATTTGGTAGAGTATCCCATAACCAGATACGATAACATTTCTTCAGTGAAACATTAATCTTTGCCCTAAGTGAGACGTCCAGGTGTCTTTTTGCTGCCAAGTGAGGTTTGGTACCAAAAGAAAAAGACTGATTTACTGAGCTCTTTGGAATTTGTAACATGTGATAAATTGTATGCCACTATTATTTACTTTAGTCATTCACTATCCTAAATGTAGGTACTGTTACTGATGGGGTAAAAGATTACAGAGAGGTTAAAATATGTTTTTATAGAAGTGAAATTTTTGCTTGGGGTAAAATTAATCATTCTGTAATTCAAGGTATATAGAGAAATTAAAATCTACTATTTTTTTCCCCTAGGTGGATGGAAGTAGTTCCACACTGAGCATGAGCACTCATTTTAAAATGCTTAAAAGACTGGTTGAAGAAGCAACATTTAGTGAAATCCTCATTCCTTTACAATCAGTCATGATACCTACTCTTCCATCAATTCCGGGTGCCCATGCTAACCACGAACCATTTCCTGGGCATTGGGCCTATATTGCAGGCTTCGATGATACGGTAAACTGTAGTCTTATATAACTGTTAACTATGTTTTTAAAATTTAGTTAAAATTTTCAAATTAAGTTTAAAAGTGTTTTCTTAGGAGTTCCTATTGTGGCTTAGCAGGTTAAAGACATGGTGTAGGCCTCAGTTGCAACTCCAATTCCACTGCTAGCCTGGAAACTTCCATATGCCAGGTACAGCCAGGAAAAGAAAAATAAATAAATAAATAAAATAAAAAGTGTTTTCCTCTGGAGTTACTGTTGTGGCTTAGCAGGTTAAAGACCCAATATTGTCCCTGTGAGGATGCAGGTTCAATCCCTGGCCTCACTCAGTGCGTTAAGGATTCAGCATTGCTGCAAGCTGCAGTGTAGTTTTCAGATGTGGCTTGAATCCAGTGTTGTCATGGCTGTGGTGCAGGCCTGCAGCTGCAGGTCTGATTCAACCCCTGGTCCAGAGGCTTCCATTTGCCATGGTGTGTCTGTAAAAAGAAAAATAAAATAAAAAATTAGAAAGTAAAAGTATTTTCCTCAAAGATTAGTCGAATTTTATTTGCAAAGAAAAAAAAATGATTCAGAAAACAGAAAAGTAAAACCATTTTACTGATGGAACAAAATTAAGTGATAAAAACCCCATGTTCAACTCACTGTGTTTTTTGTTTTTGTTTTTCTTTTTTGGCCATATCTGAGGTATATAGAAGTTCCTGGGCCAGGGATCCAATCTGAGCCGGAATTGTGACCTATACCACAGCTGCAGCATCTCCGGATCCTTAACCCACTCTGCTGGGTCAGGAATTGAACTGCCACCTCCAGAGAGACAAGCCAGATCATTAACCCACTGCACCACAGCAGGAGCTCCTCTGCCTAGTATTTTGATTTTTCAGATGTTCATATTGTCTTAGTATGACTAAAATCTTTATTTTTTTCTATAATTTCATTTTTTCATATTCATCTTTTGTCCTAAAAATGGAGAAGAGAAAGAGAACAAAGTACAATTTTTGTTTGTAGGTTGTATTTTGGGAGGTGTGAAATTTTTGTTGTTACTATCTTAAATGATATAAGCACTTCTAAGTAAATACTTTTGAAAACTCTTTATACTTCCTTGGTTCAGCTGCTTCTGTGGTCCAATTGAAACTTAATTAGTTAATTTGAAACTATCTCAGGTTCTGCAGAAAGGTCTTAACAAATGTTTCAAAGGTCTTTTAAAATGTGTCTCAGAGTTCCCTTCTGTGGCTCAGCAGTTGAGTACTGGACATGGTGTGGGTGAGGATGTAGATTGGATCCCTGGCCTCCCTCAGTGGGTTAAGGATCTGTCATTGCCACAAACTGTGGTTTAGGTTGCAGACTCAGCTTAGATTCCACATTGTGGTGGCTGTGGCATAGGCCAACAGCTGCAGCTCCAATTTAACCCCCAGCCCAGAACTTCCATATGCCACAGCTATGGCCATACAAAAAGAAAAAAATTAGAAAATGTCTATTTATGGGCAACCATTCTTTTCATAGATCATAGATAATTAAGATAAAATAATTAAAATAATAAATATGCTACATGTTATAGGTTTTTATGTTTTCCTTTTTATTATATTAGGTAACACAATATTTATAAAACTTGTCTTTTAGGTAGAAATTCTTGCTTCTCTTCAGAAACCAAAGAAAATCTCTTTAAAAGGATCTGATGGAAAGTTCTACATTATGATGTGTAAGCCAAAAGATGACTTGAGAAAGGATTGTAGACTAATGGAGTTCAATTCCTTGATTAATAAGGTTTGGATATAGTTTGCTTTTATTTTGAATTACCATAATTACTATCAATGAAATATTGGTAAATCTCTCTTAATTGGGATAAAATATCCATCACATAAAATTAACCGTCTTAAGCATTCCTAAGTGTTCCGTTCAATTTAGTGGCATTAAGTACATTCGCATTGCTGTGCAACACCTCCCTCTAGCACTTTTTTTCATCTTCTAAAACTGAAACTCTGTTATCTATTAAACAGTAACTCCTTATTCCTTTTCCCTCCAGGTCCTGGTAACCACCTTTCTCCTTTGATGTCTCTATGAATTTGACTATTCTAGATACCTCATATATATGGAGTATTTGTACTTTTTTTACTGGCTTATTTCACTTAGCATTATATCTTCAAGGTTCATCCATGTTATAGCATGTGTCAGAATTTCATTGCTGTATAAGGTTGAATAATATACAATTGTGTATGTACATTACATTTTGTTTATCCATTTACTCGTCAGTGGACACATGAGTTGCTCCCACTTTTTGGCTATTGTGAATAATGCTTCCATGAACATAGATGTATGTATGGATACCTATTTGAGTCCCTGCTTTCAATCTTTTGGATATGTACCCTGAAGTGGAATTGCTGGTTTAACCTAATTTTTTTTTTTTTCGGTCTTTTTACCTTTTCTAGGGCTGCTCCCATGGCATATGGAGGTTCCCAGGCTAGGGGTCTAGTCAGAGCTGTAGCCACGGGTCTACACCAGAGCCACCGCAACGAGGGATCCGAGCCGCGTCTGAGACCTACACCACAGCTCATGGCAACACCGGATCGTTAACCCACTGAGCAAGGCCAGGGATCGAACCCTCAACCTCATGGTTCCTAGTCGGATTCGTTAACCACTGAGCCACGACAGGAACTCCCAGGTTTTACTTAATTTTTTAAAAATAAGTTATTTTTATTATATTGAGAAAAATGTATGACATTAGTAGGGGAAAATATTTTCTATTTAATGTTTAACTTATATATAATATAATATGATATGATATAATTTTTTCTATCAGATTTATTTATGTTTTGTTTCCATACTAGAAAAAAAAAATGTTGGCGTCTAGTTTTAACAACATACTTATCAAAGGTGATCATTAGTATTTTTTTCAGTTCTATTGGTAAGTACTTGATATCTGTCTCAGAGATGATATGAGAATCCTCATTAGAGGGTTATTATAAATGTATGGTCTTAGGTATTTTGAATTATTCTCTAGCCATGTATTTAGAAGTGCATGTCATCTGTTTTTCCATTGGTAATGGATTAAACCATACTATGGAAACCTTATTTTTCTATACGCTTTTTGTTCTTCCTCTCTAACCCCCCCTACATGTTACTAGTACCTCTTTTATTAGCAGAAATAGTTGTGGATCTTTAACATAAAAAAGATATTGCAGCAAATGAGTTTGCTTTTTAAAAAAGGAGAATTATGGTTTGTGCTTAGTTTAACCAAAAGTAATTTAATTTAATACCACATTAAAAACCATTTCAAAGGTTTATTAATGGAAGGGATATTTTTTATTTAAAATTTTGTTTCATAAATTTGTAACTCGGTTCACTGATACTAAACCATTAGTATGTTTGTTCCAAAGCTCCCTAAATGTTTTTCTGTTTAGGAGTATCAGGTGGCCTGGCTTTAATTTATAAACTTATCTTAATCAGCTTTGTTACCAGTTATTTCATTACTATTCCTCTACATTAATATGATCAAATAAAATAGCCTGATTGTAGAAAACTACAATCTCACTGCATTGGTCTAGGAGGCCATATACTTATATATCTTTACATGTGACTCTAATGTGATACTATTTTGCTGACATTTATGGAGCCTATTTAATCCTAAAGTTTAAAATGTATTTTGGTCAATGATTGCGTTTATTGAATTTCACAGCTTATAATCATACATGTTTGCTTAGTCTATTTATTTCATATAGTTCCAGAGTTAAACAAAATACTGTTTATCTTTACCTAGTATGATTTAGGATTTATCAGATGAGATATGAAAAGTTTGCTTCTGCTGGGAGATAATTTTTCAAATGAAGCTGTAATATTAAACTCTATTAAGCTATAATATATAGCTTATAAGCTTATAATATTAAGCTATAAATATTAAAAGAGTAAGAAATACATTTTGGGATGTCATAAAACTCATACTTTTTTGTTTATATACTTTTTTAGATAAAATTAAATAGAATCCTCTGTATCTAAGGACCTAATGTTTCAGTAATATCTTGGAAGCAATTTTTAAGAAGTATTTTGTCATTGTTGGAGTTCCCGTCGTGGCGCAGTGGTTAACAAATCAGACTAGGAACCATGAGGTTGTGGGTTCGATCCCTGACCTTGCTCAGTGGGTTAAGGATCCGGTGTTGCTGTGAGCTGTGGTGTAGATCACAGACGCGGCTGAGATCCTGTGTTGCTATGGCTCTGGTGTAGGCCTGGTGGCTACAGCTCTGACTAGACCCCTAGCCTGGGATCTCCATATGTCACGGGAGCAGCCCTAGAAAAGACAAAAAAAAAAGTATTTTGTCATTGTTAAATATAGAAGTATAATGTTTTTGAACACGGTATTGTCACATTAATAGTGAATAATTAAAAGAAGTACTTGTCCAAGGCGTTTGTAATAATTTGGATACTGACATAGTAGTTTCCTACTCTGAAGAATTATTCATCTACACTACATAGTAAGCTTTTATTGACATTCTTTTGCTATGAAATGAACACTCTTTAGATGTATTTGGCATAACATTTAGAAATTTTTAACTTTTAAGTTTATGTGGTTTTTTTTTTTTTAACAGTGCTTAAGGAAAGATGCAGAATCTCGTAGAAGAGAACTTCATATTCGAACATATGCAGTTATTCCACTGAATGATGAATGTGGAATTATTGAATGGGTTAACAACACTGCTGGCTTGAGACCTATTCTGACCAAACTATATAAGGAAAAGGGTACTAAAATTAATTTTAACAGTATAAATATATGCTAACATGTAATGAAGGTGTAATTGTTACTAATATATGTTATTGTACATTTTTTTTGGTAGAAGCCATTATAAAATTTCTAGCTACTATTTACAGAGGTACTTAAGTAATTTCCTCCTAAATTCCTTGTCCTATTTAAATTCTTTATCTTTATTCCAAAAAGATTTGAGGCAGCTTACAAATATATACATGAAAATTTGTTTTTCTAGGAGTTTTTGATTAGCATTTCTGAAACTGTTTTATGTGTTAACTAGACTTTAGCAAAGTAGATACATTGTGGCTAATGAGAACCAGTTTGGGAGTTCCTTCTATGGCACAGTGGGTTAATGATCCCGCTTGTCTCTGTGGAAGTGCTGGTTAAAACTTATCCCCAACCCTGACCCAACTCAGTAGGTTAAGGATCCTGCTTTGCTGTTGCTATGGCATAGGTTGCAGATGCGGCATGGATTCGATCCTTGGCCTGGGAACTTCCATATGCCCCAGGTGTAGCTTAAAAAAAAAAAAAAAACTAGTTTGTTTACTTTTAGAAAAAGAAAAGGAAAAGGAAAGCTCCAGCGAAACCAAAAGTGTTACATTGGAATTGGAGTCCACATTGGTGTAGAATACTCCAATGAGTGAATGAATGAATGAATAAATAGGAAGGTAGGAACAGTTCTTCCTTACAGTAGAATTACAATGATTAAACGTAGATGAAATTATGAAAATAGAAGATCACCAGTTAGCAAATACCATAATAAAAGTTGTTGCAGGCAATCATTATCAATGGATGCTGAAATTAGTTGGCAAAAATATAATGGAAAATTGAGTCTCAAAGTATCTCTATAGTTATAAATTATTACTAATTACAGAGGGGGAAAAGTAGTAACTTTATGGTGATGAAACAAAAATATAACTGATCAAAACTCCTTAAAAATATCTCTACCAGATTACCCTGTCGTGACTCAGTGGTTAACAGATCCACCTAGGAACCACGAGGTTTCGGGTTCGATCCCTGGCCTTGCTCAGTGGGTTAAGGATCTGGTGTTGCAGTGAGCTATGGTGTAGGCCAGTGGCTACACCTCCAATTAGACCCCTAGCCTGGGAACCTCCATATGCCGTGGGTGCGGCCCTAGAAAAGACAAAAAAAATAAAAACATCTTGGAGTTCCCGTCATGGCGCAGAAGAAACAAATCTGACTAGTATGCATGAGGACACAAGTTTGATCCCTGGCATCGCTCAGTGGATTAAGGATCCAGCATTGTGGTGAGCTGTGGTGTAGGTTGCAGACTCAACTCCAATCCTGCGTTTTTGTGGCTGTGGCGTACGCCAGCAGCTATAGCTCCAATTCGATCCCTAGTCTGGGAACCTTCATATGCTACGACTTCAGCCCTTAAAAAAAAAACAAAAAACAAAAAATAAATAAAAGTATCTTTAATGAAAGACAAAAACAGAAATTTCCCAAATTTGAGGATGTTAAGGAGATAGGGCAACTGAATGCAAAAGGAGGTCCTGGATTGGATATTGACCCAGAAAAACTATGGTAGGAGGATAATTGGTGAAAAATGAATAAAGGTAGTTAATACTATAAAACTAATTTCTTGGTCTAGGTAATTGTATTCTTTGGGGAGGGTTGTTTTGTTTGTTTGTTTGTTTGTTTTTAATATATAGGGCCACACCTGTGCATATGGGAGTTCCCAGCCTAGGGGTCGAATCAGAGTTGCAGCTGCCAGCCACAGCCACACAGCAGTGTGGGATCTGAGCCACATCTGTGACTTATGCCACAGCTTGCAGCAACTCTAGAGCCTTATCAAACCTATGTCTTCATGGATACTAGTCGGGTTTGTACCCCACTGAGCCGCAGCAGGAACTCCCAATTGCAGTCTGTTATGAAGAGATGAACATTAACAAAACCAGGATGATGACTATATGGAAACTCTTTGTACCATTTATACAACTTTTTGTAGGTCTAAAATTACTTCAAAATGAAAAGGCTTTGGGAGTTCCTGATGTGGCTCAGTGGTAATGAACCCAGCTAGTGTCCACGAGAATGCGGGTTTGATCCCTGGCCTCACTCGCTGGGTTAAGAATCCATCGTTGTCTTGAGCTGTGGTGTATGTTGGAGACGCAGCTTGGATCTGGCATTGCCGTGGCTGTGGTATGGGCCAGCAGCTGCAGCTCTGATTTGACCCCTAACCTGGGGCTTCCATATGCCGTGGGTGCAGTTCTGAAAAGACCACAAAAAATATATGAATATGACCTTCTTTGAAAAGCAGAGGCGCTATTCACATTGGATTTATTCGAGTGGTATCTTCTGGTATGTGACTCTACACATTGGTTTTAGTTGGCATTAATTATCATCAAGAGGCTTTACTTTGGATAAGTATTAAGTGGAGATAATGTATTTATTATTTTATTTTAATATCAAAAGATAAGTTTACCTATGCATAGTTGAAATTTTTCCATTTATTCTTCCTTTTGAGTAACAATTTGAATAAAAGTAGACATTTCCTCTCCTATTTTCACCAAAAATATTTGCCCCTTTTCTCATTTGGCTTGTGTGATTAATAGAAATCACTCTACCTTGCAGGAGTTTATATGACAGGGAAGGAACTTCGCCAGTGTATGCTACCAAAATCAGCAGCTTTATCTGAAAAACTCAAAGTATTCCGAGAATTTCTTCTGCCCAGGCATCCTCCTGTTTTTCATGAGTGGTTTCTGAGAACATTCCCTGATCCTACATCATGGTAAGTTACCAAGAATGTAATATATTGTTATAGTTAGATTTTTTAAAAAATATATTTTAGATGTATGTTGCCCCACATAATATAAGGATATTTGATAAGCATTGTGTTTCATTTAGGTACAGTAGCAGATCAGCATACTGTCGTTCCACTGCAGTTATGTCAATGGTTGGTTATATCCTGGGCCTTGGAGACCGTCATGGTGAAAACATTCTCTTTGATTCTTTGACTGGTGAATGTGTACATGTGGATTTCAACTGTCTCTTCAATAAGGTATATGATGTGACTTAGTTCAGTTAATTGTATGTTATCTCCTAATTTCCTTTCCTCAATGACTGTCCTTCCTAGACATAACTATTAGTAGCAATTAGAGTCACAGTTGCGTCACATTGTTTGTTGACTAGTTTAGATCAGCGGATTCCATGGCCCTCACAGTAAAGCAACTTAAGTTGGAAAGAACTCAGAAGAGTAATACAGTAAAACTAGCACACACTTGAACTCCAAAAAAAGCATAGATCCAAGTTCTGACTTACTAGTTCTTAGGTATATGAACGTGGCGTGTTCATATGATATATGAATAGTTCATTTTACTGACACTCAGTTTTAGAGAAACAGAGTAGTTGAATGTGATTGTTTCCAAACCTGGCAGCATGTCAGAATCATCTAAGAATTTTTTTTTTTTTTTAAGCAATACCTAGGAAACATCCCAGGAGATGCAGATTCTATAGGTCAAGAATAGGGCCGGGGGCTAAAATTAAGGTGGTTACTCTCCTTAAAGCTTCCGTCCAGTTTACCAATGTTATGATCCTGAAAGGCAGGCTGGTAATTAAACCCACCTTTTTCTGCAGCCCCACTCTCTGTGGGTTGCCAGGTGCAGTCACAGGAAACCAAGAAATGTCACAGACTCTACTGAAAACAAGTCAAAGATATAGCTGATATAGGTGAAATCATACAAGAGAGGAATTTAATGAAACTGACTGGAGGGATGAAAAAACTCTTAGAAAGGCAGGTTGGAGAATGGCAGAACATAAATGAACTGGGCTTCATTATACTACATGTTACATTCCCTGGCTGAGGGATTGTGAACATCTAAAACTTGGCCATTTCTTCTCCCCTCCTGTTTTAAAGTGAAATTCTTAAAATATGAGACTATTGTTTGTACTTTATATTATTCAAGGACATTAATGGAGTTAATGTAAGGCTAAATGTTGAGTGCTTAAATATTTCTCTATAGTGCTATTCATTGTAGTAATTCAGTGAAAAGTGAATCCATCCATCCTCTAGATCTTATCCAAGGAGTTCTGTTTCAGTTCCTCAAAAGCAAAGGTAGAGTCATGTGGCTCCCTCATAATGTAACCCTCTAACATAAGTTGCAGATACAGATATTTTGAGGGTATAGTTTGCTCTGTGCTAAAAGTCTAGGCATGAAGTTCTAAATTTTTTGCACAAATATTTTTACATTCCAACATTTTTACTTTTTAATGAAATACATTCTTCAAAGGGAGAAACCTTTGAGGTCCCAGAAATTGTTCCATTTCGTCTGACTCATAATATGGTTAATGGAATGGGTCCTATGGGAACAGAAGGTCTTTTTCGAAGAGCTTGTGAAGTTACGATGAGACTGATGCGAGATCAGAGAGAACCTTTAATGAGGTAATCATCTATATTTTTTAAGCAATTTAACAGTAACCCAACGTGATTATTGATTCCTAAGTATGTTTTCTTTATAAAGAAGCCACTTTGTAGATATTTTTCAAAGAACAGCCTTTATTAAGATATTTTACATACTGTAAATCAACTATAATGGAAAAAATAAAAATCATATAAAAATATATACTTTACATACCATAAATACCTTCCATGCCACTTTTAACATATATACTACAGTGTTTTTAGTATATTCACAAGATTGTGTGATCATCACTGCTATCCAATTATAAAACATTTGTATCAGTTCTAAAAAAAATTAGCAGTCACTCCCCAACTCTATTTCCCCACCATCTCCTAGCAACCACTAATCTCTGTCTCTGTGGATTTGCCTATTCTGGATATTTCATATATAAATGGAATTATACAATACACGGCCTTTTGTGTCTGTCTTCTTTCACTAGCATAATGTTTTTAAGATTTATCAATGCTGAAGTGTGTCAGTACTTAATTCGTTTTTATTGCCAAATAATATTCCATACGGATATACCACATTTTGTTTATCTGTTTACCAGCTAATGAACATTTGGATTGTTTCCACTTTTTAGGTATTGTTTCCTTCCTCTTTTTCTTTTTTTTTTTTATCATGCCTATAGCACTTGGAAATTACTGGGCCCAGGATTGAACCTGAGTCATAGCAGTGACAACACTTAATCCTTAACCACTAGGCCACCAGGGAACTCCCACTTTTTGGCTATTGTGAATAGTGTACAAGTTTTATGTAGATATGTTTTCATTTCTCTTGGGTATACCTAGGATTAGAATTCTGGGTCCTATGTTAACTCTAAGCATAACATTTTGAGGAACTTTCAAACTGTTTCCAAAGTAGATATGTATGTTACAGTCCTACTAGCAATATCTAAGGGTTCCTATTTCTCTCCATCCTTACCAAAACTTGTTATTGTCTGTCTTTTTTATTTTCCCCCTCTTAATGGGTGTGAAATTGTATCTTATTGTGGTTTTATTTGCATTTCCTTAATGACCAATTATGTTGAGCATCTTTTCATGTGTTTACTGGTCATTTGTATATCTTTGCACAAATATCTATTTAAATCCTTTGCCCGGTTGTTAATTGGATTATTTGTATTTTGTTGAGTTGTAAGAGTTTTATACATATTCTAGATATAGATCCTTATGAATATATGATTTACAGGCATTTTCTCTGATATGAGAATTATCTTTTCACTTTCTTGATGATGCTTTTTTCTTCCATACCCACAGCATGCAGAAGGTCCTTGGCCAGGGATCGAGCCCACACCACAACAGTAACTCAAGCCACAGCAGTGACAATGCCAAATCCTTAACCTGTTGAACCTCCAGGGAACTCCTTTGATAATGCCCTTTGAGACATAAAAGTTTTTACTTTTGACGAAATCCAATTTGTCTATTTTTGTCGTTGTTGTCATTTGTGCTTTTGGTGTCGTATCTAAGATACTATTGCATCATCCAAAGTCATGAAAAGTTACATGTATGTTTTAAGTGTTTTATAGTTTTATCTCTTATTTAGATCTTTGATCATTCAGTCATTTTGTATACCTAGAGTGAGATAGGGGTCTGTATTTTAAATGTGTATATTTAGTTGTCCCAGCACAATTTTTTTGAAAAGATTGTTTTTCTCTATCTAATTGTCTTAGCACTTTTGTTGAAAATCAGTTGACCATATATTTGTTTATTTCTGGATTCTCGGTTTTAGACATTAATCTTTATGTCTAACCTTATGCCAACAACACATTGTCTTGATAACTGTAACTTTGTAGGAAGTTTTGAAATCAGAACTGTGAATATTCCAACTTTTTCTTCTTTTTCAAGATTATTTGGCTGCTACGAGGCTCTTGCATTTCCATTGCATTTTAAGATCATTTTGTCAATTTCTGCAATAAGCCGGCCTGGATTTTGATAGGAATGGCACTGGATCTGTAAATCAATTTAGGGAGTATTGCCATCTTAAAAATACTAAATCTTCTAATCCATGAACATGGGATCTTTCCATTTATTTAAGTTGTCTTCAATTTTGTTCAACGTTTTATAGTTATTAGTTTGCAAATCTTGTATTTAACTTTTTAAAGCAGTGTTCCTAAGTATTTTATTCCTTTTAATGCTATTCTAAATGCAACTTTCTTAATTTCATGTTTAGGTTGTTCATTGCTAGTGTACAGAAATATAACTAAATTTTTATATTGATCTTGTATCCTGCAACCTTACTTAACTCATTTATTACTTGTAATAGTTATTTTTATAGATACCTTAAGATTTTCTTTCTATAAAAGCAGGTCTTCTGTAGATATAGTTGTACTTCTTTCCAGTCTAATTACAATGCTTTTTCATTTTCTGGCCTAATTGCCCTAGCTAAATCAATGTCAAATAGACATGGTGAGATGTCTGTATCCTTGTCTTTTCCTAATCTTAGCGGCAAAGAAGTTGCTCTTTCACCATTCAATACAATGTTAGCTGTGAGAAGTAGTTTTTTAAAAGGACATTTAAAGCTCATTTATTCACTTTTTTATTTAAAATCTGTCTATGAGGCATTATGGTAGAATACATTGGTTAGTTAGACATAGGCAAAAGCAAATTCTCTGAAAGAGGAAGTAGAGCATCTTCTGACTTAGTAATGTGTTTTGTAAGAGTATTACCATTAGCTTCTCATCTTTCACTTGCTCTTCACCTAAGTGTTGACTTTAGAGTTCTTTTTACAAAGATAACATTGTATTATTACCATAATATTTGTTTCTTTTAGTGTCTTAAAGACTTTTCTACATGATCCTTTAGTGGAATGGAGTAAACCAGTGAAAGGGCATTCCAAAGCAACACTGAATGAAACGGGGGAAGTTGTCAATGAAAAGGTTAGTAGAAGGTGTAGCTCGATATGAGCTGATATTGTCTATCTCTGCAAATGGGAATTAATTCTAAATACTGCTATTGACTGCCCATTGAATGCTCTGAAATCTAGTTCTCTAGTATAACAGTGCTACAAGTTTTCTTTACTGTCTATACTGATGTTAACATTATCATCATTTGTATAATAAAAAGAGTTCACAACTTGCTTATGAAATGGAGCAGGAAAAACAAAAATTGCTTGAATTTATAGAGTAGCAAATCTTGGCTTCAATATGTGGAATCCACACTTTATTAACATAGAAGTCCTTCATCCCTTGGTTTCCATGGTGGATAGGCTCCAGTCCCACCCCCACCCTCTGTGTATGCCAAAATCCTGGGATGCACAAGTCCCTTAAATAAAATGGCATAGTATCTGCATATAACCTGTGTATATCATCCCATACACTTTAAATTATCTCTGGATTACTTATAATACCTAGTGCAATGTAAATGTCATGTAAATAGTTGTAAATACAGTGTAAATGCTAAGTAAATAGTTGCCCATGCATAGGAAATTCAAGTTTTCCTTTCTGGGATAACTTTTATCCTTATTTTCAGTCTGTGGTCAGTTGAATCCTAGATGCAGAGACCAGACTATATTAATTGAAGCCTCAAATTTTGTGGATAGTTATTTCAAATAAGTTAGAATATATTGAGGAATGTTTTTCTAATATCATTCTCATTTTTGCATTCTGATATAATTTCTTGATTGAAAGAAATTTGTAGAATTCCAAGTAGCTCACTTAGAACTCCCATTTGCATGTACTAATATAATGTAAATATTAGGGATTAGAGTATTGTTGCTATTATTAGATTTTTGTTGTTGTTGTTTTGTTTTGTTTTTTTAGGGCCACACCTGCAGCACATGAAGGTTCCCAGGCTAGGGGTCAAATCAGAGCTGTAGCTGCCAGCCTACGCCACCACCACAGCAACACAGGATCTGAACCATGTCTGCAACCTACATCACAGCTCACAGCAACACCAGATCCTTAACCCTCTGAGCAAGGCCAGGGATCAAACCTGCATCCTCATGTATACTAGTCAGGTTCATTAACCACTGAGCCATGATGGGAACTCCCTAGAATATTACTATTTGGGGCAGGGGCTACACCTGTGGTATGTGGAAGTTCCCAGGCTAGGGGTCGAAAGCCGTATCTGCAACCTACACAACAGCTTGTGACAATGCGGGGTCATTAACCCACTGAGCATGACCAAGGATCAAACAGGCATCCTAACAGACATTATGTTGGGTTCCTAACCTGCTCAAATGTTTAAGCCCTAAACACTTTTCAGGGTAGATTTTTTTATATTATTATTTTTCTAGATTTCTAATGTGTAAGAGATTCCCTGCTATTTCACATAGTCCTGAAAAATGTCCCAACAGTTTATGTTAGATTAACATTGCAAGCCTCAGAAATCAGTATCTCAAGTTATTGTATTTGCTTCATTTCTTCTCTCTTTTGTCTGTATTTGCTCTTACAAAAGGGGTAATGATCAGTAAAATAGCATTGACATTTATTAAATCACAGAAAGGCAGTAATTCCAGTTCATAAACATCCATATATCATTAAGTCCTAATCCTTATGATTTTCAATTTCTTTTTAGGCTAAGACCCATGTACTTGACATCGAGCAGCGACTGCAAGGTGTAATCAAGACCCGAAATAGAGTGACAGGGTTGCCATTATCTATCGAAGGACATGTGCATTATCTTATACAAGAAGCTACTGATGAAAACTTACTATGCCAAATGTACCTTGGTTGGACCCCATATATGTGAAATGGAATTACTCCAAAGACTCTGCTAATAATCTAAATGTAATGTATTTGGTATTAATTTGTGGTTCTATCTATTCACTTCTAAAGTACAACATATGTTTATGTTCTCAGAGTAACTGATATTTCTCCCTGATTGTTAATAATATTTAAAATAATATATGTTAAGAAATAAACTGCTTTCTTAATATGTAGTGTGTATTATAACCAACCAGAGAAATGGAATATCATATGTTCTTATGCTCTGAAAAGATGTATTTGCAAGAAACAAGCCAGCCTAATTTCATTTTACAACTTTCACTGATTTTAAGTACTAGCATAAGGATTCATCTGAACAGCAAAAAAATATATTCAATAAATACTGTAGACAAAGCACTATGGTATATTTATGCACAGAGCTAGGTTCCTTGCTCTCTGGTAACTGTCTAGTTAGAGAGATATAAATAGCACATCCTTAGGCTCACTTAATAAAACTTTTTTTTGTATAGTTGAAAATGTGGTGGAGGAAAAAAAACACATTAGCCAATTTGCGTGAATATCAAAACTATATAAATATTCTGCAATCTTGAAGATGCTGCCATCTCAAAAGTGTACTGGAATGCAGAATTCAGTGGTTTTGAGAAATAGCAATACTTAAAATTTCATGCAATTCTAAAATCTAAGAATTTTTTTAATGTCATTAAATTTAGGGGCTACTATTGCAGAAGATTTTAAATAATTCATAATAATTACAAAGCAGTGAGGTTATTACATACAAATAAATGGAGAGCTTTTTATAACAAAGATAATTTCACTTAAATTCACATAGAATGCTGCCTTTTGTTAGAGCTGTAAGTGTGATGGGGAAAATATAGTAACCCAAGAAGTATAAATGTGAAAACTAAACATATACTTTCCTATCAAAGGCCCAATATTAAGAGTGAAGTAGGAAGCTGGGTGGGGGTGGAAGAGAGTTAAATTTTTTTTGGCAAATAACTTAGAAAAATTTTAAAAGAAACTCTGCTGTAGGCTTACAATGCGCGAAGAAAAAACAATTTCCCTTTACAGAACAAAGTAAACCAAATAAATCACCAGACCTTTCCAAATGTGTATTGAAAAGTAGTGAGAATGCTAATCGCAGGAGCCCGAAGCAGCCAGCACAAGACAGTGTTAAGCCGTCTCCGGAGGTTTTCACACCCTTCAAATCTACTTATAGAGCGATCAACTGACATTTTCAGAACTAAATTTAACACAAACGCTCAAAACCGCTTCCGCTTGCTTAGAGGTACCTACGCTAGTGAGGCGACGGCGGGTTAGAGCCGGGATAGACCCCGCCCCGGGATGCGGCCCGAATCCGGCCGCTCTAGCCCCGGCGGGCGCTCTCTATGGTCGGGCGGGCGGTGTGTTGTCATCCGCGGAGCGACGGCCCGGAGGCGGCGGCGTAGGCCACGGCGGGGCGTTTGGTTTCGGTTTGGCCCTGACTGGAGTTAGTATTGACGGTCGAAATGGGAGTCCCTAAGTTTTACCGATGGATCTCTGAGAGATATCCCTGCCTCAGCGAAGTCGTGAAAGAGCATCAGGTGGGTGAGAAAGAGGGCTGTGGCTCGGGATGGCGGAGGACATGGGGCGCCGCGGCCCTCCCTCCACCCTGGGACCCGGGCTCCCCAGCCTCCTCTTGCTTGTCGTCAGCTGGATGAGTGGCGAAGGGAGGGGAACAGAATGTTTGAGGACACCCTGATGATCAGAGTGGGGGCGAAGACGCAGGTCGCCTTCCTGTGGGCAGAGTCGCGGGTATCGAGGCGGTTCTGACAGCTCCTGCCGGGGCAGGGCCTGTCGCGATTCCCCTTGATTTTCTCCCCCGGGGGCTGCAGGTTTCGTTTTCTTTCTGGAGGTTTCGAAGCAGGAGTGGATGTCTTAGGACCTTCCCCCATCCCCTCCCAAAGCAACAGATCCACGTACAAACAATAATAACCACCTTCGCAGTTGAATCACCTTGTTTACTCAAGACCTGCATCCCGCCCCACCCCCAACGCCTAGACTTTTTTACGTGGCTGATGGTCCATATTTATGATACCTTTTGTTGTTCTTTTTCTATTACCGCAAGGACCATACGGCTCCCCTGTTCCAAAAAAATACCTTTGGACGGGGCGGGGGCAGTTATTTGAAAGCTTCATGGGGGGGGGGGATGCGGGGGAGACGAGGGGAGAGAGAAAGAGAAACATTGTTAGAGCATTCCTACTAGTAATACTAATATCCAGTGTATAGTGACCCCAGGGCATTGTTTATGTGCCGACTTCAAAAATGTAGTTTATATATTGGGGCTGCAGAAATAAATGGCAAGCAGACATCTATTAGGTAAAGTAGACTTTGGAACTAGTGTTTGGGACTTTAAGTTTGGATACCTCTCATCCATTTTTTATTTTAAAGGAAAATAACCAGCTTTGAAATTTGTATAGCTAATTGAGTTAGTTGTGATGATAGCATTGTATTAATATGGGGGGAAATAATCCAATGAACTCTGCTAAATTATTGTTTATTCTTTTTATTTTTATTATTTTTTGTTTATTCTTTTTGAAAAGTACTATAAGCATGAAGATGGTTTAACTTCCAGAAAGGATTCTTTGTTGTTGGATTCTAATTGACTTGGTATATGAGGAAAAGCTTACCAAAAGTTCAAGAATGGTAGTTTGTCTTTAATTTACCCAAAACATGTGTTGAGTTAAATTTAGGGAAACATTTCTTTCCAAAAAAGAGGATAAAAGTGGTGACACCTGAATTGGGTTTTTTCCCTAGATCCTTCACTCAACAAATATTTGAGTACGTGCCATGCATATCACTTTATCTCTAAGCTTAAAAAGTGTGTTTGCTATTAAGACTGACTTGATAGTACATAATCTCAGTAATATTTTTACTCTGTACTCTTTGGCACAGAATTTGGTTTGGTGTAAGGATCTTGGATATTCTCCATCTTGAAGCATTTTGTTACTGACAAAAATAAGTTAATTTTGTGATGTGAACATTAACAATAGGTTTAAAACTTGGTTCATTAAAGGGATGCCTTTCCAAAATGTTTGATTTTTGTCATTAACAGTGATAGAAAAAAAGCAAATATAAAGAGGTATCAGGTACTCTCTCAAGCAATGCTTAAAAGATGGTAATGCCTAAGTAAGTTACAGTGGTTCAAAAGCTAGTCCTTGGGGGGAGGGTTGGATGGAGGAGGGGGTTCTGGGAAGATGGTGGCAGTGGTAACACAGCATAGTTTTTTGTTTCTTTGAATCCTTATTTAAAAACAGAGGAACTGGGGAGTTTCCATTGTGGCTCAGTGGTTAACAAATCCAACTGGGAACCATGAGGTTGCAGGTTCAATCCCTGGCTTTGCTCAGTGGGTTAAGGATCTGGCATTGCCATGAGCTGTGGTGTAGCTTGCAGACATGGCTCTGATCCCACGTTGCTGTGGCTGTGGCGTAGGCCGGCGGCGGCTACAGCTCGGATTAGAACCCTAGCCTGGGAACCTCCATATGCCTCAGGAGCGGCCCTAGAAAAGGCAAAAACAAACAAACAAAAACAGAGGGACTAAATAGCAAAATTTAAAATCCACAGAGCAATTACAACAAAACCATGTGACAGGATGTCCCCATGAACCCCAGGATACAAGTAGGTGAGGACAAACTACCAATAGCTTCTAGACTCAGTTGGTATTAGCATATCTGCAAGAAGAATAAGGGAGCAGTGGGGCAACATCTGATGGACCTGAGAACAGAACTCCAGAATTTTCACTAAAAACCTATACAGGCCTATTCAATAGCAGTAGCTGTAACTGAGGGGATTTTAAAGAGCAGGAGCTGTGCAATTCCCTGTGAACCCTCAAAACTGACCTGCCAAGGCACCATTCTATAGCAGAGCCCACCCTAAGGAAAAACTGCTGGGAGCAAAATGAAATTTTATCAGGAAAGGGACAGGAGAAATAATAGAAGAACACTGAGATAAAAGTGGAAGAGGATTATTTACAGAGCTAAGGAATCTTAGAAAATGAGTCAAGCAATCCACCATATTTTCTTTAACATCACCCAAAAATAGCAGAAGAGGGAGCTTTGTAAAATGAAAGCTTTCCTGAACCCCTCCTCATTCTAAAAGTTAAGGAAAATTAAATTTACATAAAAATGAACAATAGAAAAGTGTTCAGGTCAAATAGCATATAAAATTATTATGGTGGAAAGGAGGACAAAATAGCATTCCTGTAGATAACATTCCCACAGACAATAAAACTTTGCAGTAGAAACATGCACACAAAACAAACCAACCTATATAGCCTCCTATTTCCGGAAGAGATAAAAGGCACAAAGAAAATAATATGAGACATGAAAGGACACATGTATCAGATATAAAAACTCAGGAATAAGGTGACAGATGTAGAGAATATTAAACATAAATGAAAAAAATTATTTCAGAAGTGAAGCCTAAAGTAGTAGTAGCAAGACAAAAGTAAATGCTGTCAAAAGAAAAAAATAGAAGGTAGAAATATGAGAAATTCTTAAAAGATAAAGTTTCAAGACAAGGTACTAATAAGAAAGATAGGCAAAGAAGACAAATAATAGGGCATCTAGGGAAAGGAAATCAAAGCATTATAACAGAACAAATATTAAACTATAATTAGGAGTTCCCATTGTGGCTCAGCAGGGTAAGTACACAACTTTATCTGTGAGAATGGGTTAAGGATCCAGCAGCTTTGCCACAAGTTGTGGCATAAGTTGCAGAGACTGCTTGTATCTGGTGTTTCCATGGCTGGACCCCTGGACCCTGGACCAGGAAGTTCCATATGTCAGCAGGAGTGGCCATTAAAAAAAAAAATTTGAAACTGTATTGAAAGATTCAAGAATATTGACTCAGATGACCAACATCAAGACATGTTCTAATAAAATTCCGGGATTTCAAAGAAAAAGAGTGAAGTTTCATCACCTAGGAGAAAGGAACATATGACTTGTAAGGGAAAGAAAATTAGGTTCCCATTCACAGTTTTTGATAGTAGTGCTTTATGCCAGAAGAAAATGGAGTGACATAAGATAATTCAGCTGACTTTTGGGTTTTATAAAGCATAAGTGCTATGCTTATGGAATATTGTTCTTAGGGAATATTGTTCTTTTGAGCACTTACTTGGGGGAATCTACTAGCGAATAAGCCTTAGACTATCAAAAGGACTAGAGGAATATTAACTAAGGACTAGTGGTGAACACTGAATATAGCCTGTAGAAAAAAAACAAAATTAAGAGTTGGAGTTCCCGTCATGGCGCAGTGGTTAACGAATCCGACTAGGAACCATGAGATTGCGGGTTCGGTCCCTGCCCTTGCTCAGTGGGTTAGCGATCCGGCGTTGCCGTGAGCTGTGGTGTAGGTTGCAGACGCGGCTCGGATCCCGCGTTGCTGTGGCTCTGGCGTAGGCCGGTGGCTACAGCTCCAATTCAACCCCTAGCCTGGGAACCTCCATATGCCGAGGGAGGGGCCCAAGAAATAGCAACAACAATAACAACAACAAAAGACAAAAAAAAAAAAAAGAGTTAAGAGGGAGAAAATTTAGTGTATAATGGCTATGTGCTCTGGCAATGTTTAGATAGCACAACTATAAAATAAATGGGGATAAGGGAGAATGGGAAAAGCTTATGTAAAAAAAAAATTACCATTAATCATATTGGTGGTGATACTGTTTTTTTTTAAACTGGTGTGTGATGTGATAAATGCCTAATTATAGGGTATTTTAATTCTGTTATCACTTGTATCCTTTTTTTTTTTTTTTTTTTCCTTTTTAGGGCTGCACCCATGGCATATGGAGATTCCCAGGCTAGGGGTTGAATTGGAGCTGTAGCTGCCAGCCTACACCACAGCTCACAGGCAACACTGGATCCTTAACTGAGAGACAAGGCCAGGGATCGAACCCTCATCCTCATGGATACTAGTTGGGTTGGTTAACCACTGAGCCACGACGGGAACTCCATCTCTTGTATCCTTGAGAATCAAGGTTCTTGGTTTATAAGAAAGAGGTTAGAGATATAAAAGAGAAATTGTGAAGTAAAAGCTCTATAGGCTAGAATTTGAATTGGAAGTATCAACATGAATTTAGAAATAAGCACGTACGTGCAGGCATGCACACACACAGAGGGTGCGCACACATAAATTTCCTAGCTTTGTCCCTCCATCCACAGAAAAGGCCTAGAAACAATGGCCAGTCCAATAGAAATTGCATTCTTAGTGCCTAGGTTATGGTTTTGAAATGCCATTACTCATTAAAAGAAATTAGGATTTCTTGGAAAAATGACTGATTCCAGGTCAGAGTCAGGAAGTGTTCTAGATGATCTTGGAAACTTGTCATACCAGAAAGCGAAGAAGCTACTAAAGACTGTTAGGACACGTCAAAGGATTGAAGAGACAACTGGAAGAGGCTTGAAATGGCCCCAAATGGGACAGTTTGATCTTCAGTAATTATAATCTAGTGGCTTAAAACTCATTGAATATGCTTAAATACTTGCATTCACAATGGTGCAGTTAAAAATGGTCTCTTTCCAAAGATGATAGACACAATTCCCAATCTTGAAAACCTTTCTTATACCACTGGGTAACCAAGAAGCAGAATGGTCCCTTTATAAAAGTATTCCAGCTAATAAAAAAGAACTGATAAAATAACACCATTTTTCAACCTAATGAATTAGTAGATATAGACTAAATACCAACAGTTGCTACTATTAGAAAAAAAGAAAAATGAGATAAATAGTAGGGCTTAACTTATTCTTATTTTAGAAAATTCTTTTGTTTTTTTGTTTTTTGTCTTTTCTAGGGCCGAACCCGCAGCATATGGAGGTTCCCAGGCTAGGGGTCTAATCAGAGCTGTAACTTCTGGTCTGCATCACAGCCACAGCAGTGCGGGATCCGAGCCGTGTCTGCGACCTATACCACAGCTAACAGCAACACCGGATCCTTAACCCACTGAGCAAGGCCAGGGATTGAACCGGCAATCTCATGGCTCCTAGTTGGATTCATTAACTACTGAGCCACGACAGGAACTCCCAGGAAATTCTTAAGATGGACCTTGTATACAAGATTTACATTGGTGTCTGAAGTTGTACACATCTAGAACTATTTTCTATGTCTAGTTCAAGTGGTCTAGCAATTTGGTAGAAGAATATTATGACAATATAAAGTTGTAGTTATTTCATAAATCTCTATTGACTATAAAACTTATGTACCATAGGATCGAGGAATACCGATATTTTGTGCAGTGTTATATTACTGTTAGCATATTTCTTGTTCAATGGAGGTCTGGGAGTGAGGAAGGAGTTAAGTAAGTAAATAGAGGGAAAAAGGGAGGGAGGGAGGGGAAGAAAAACAAAGCAAAACAAGTGCTTGGGTTTTTTTGTTAGTTTGTTTTTTAAGGCACTTTCCTTAAAGTTGAGGACAGTAGACTAGACCAGAATGTGGAGATTACAGAAGGATTATAAAATACAAAAACAACACCACCACCACCACCCACAAATCCAAGAGAAAGTTGTACATATACTATGTGGTTAATCAATGTCCTGAGTTACTGGAGGTAGATGGGGAAAAGGAATGAAAACCTTTGACCAGTAATACTTACTCTAATAAACCGCAAATTGCCCATACACTACAGTCCAGTTTTCTTAGCAGGACCACTAAGGTTGTTGTGATGTGAGACTTTGTTATCTTTCCAGTGGCACCTGCTACTTTCCCACCCTTCCGTATGCTATGGCTCTCCTAACCTCATTTTCCAGAAGAATGATTTTCATGCCACTATGCCTTTGTTCCCTTAGTTCCAGCCTGAAAGACTTTTTCATCTCCATCTGGCAAACTCTTCCTCCTTTCAAGTCTACTCCTCAAGGAAGTCTTTGACTCCCTCATACTTACTATACCAGGCCTTTCTTTATGCAGGAAGGTGCACTGTATTACTGCTGTTGATTTTCCTGCCTGTTTTCCTTCACTTTATTACACCTAAGGGCAAGAACTGTCTATTTCTTATGTGGTTTATTTCTTGTGCAGTGTTTGGCACATAATAGCTGTTCAGTTAATGTTTGCTGATTCATTAAAGGAGTAATATAAACAAAAGAAAAAGGGTAAGTTCTAATGAGGAACATATTCGATGAAAACTTTTAAACAAAAGTCACACGAATAAGATTATAAACTCTTAGAAGTTGCACTTCTTAGAATATACACTTCTCTTCATGATTATAATCCAGTATGGTGCTATTATAATAGCTAAGATTTATTAAGCACTTGCCATATACTAGACACTGTTTTAAGTGATTTACATGCATTCACTTGTTTGGTCATAGCAGTCCTAGTATTATTATCTCTATTTTGTAGCTGAGAAAACTGAGTCACTAAAAGATTGAGTTACTCACCTATAGCACTTTACATAGCTAGTAAAGTAAGTGTTGGAATTTCAAACCAAGCAGAGTTGCTCTAGAGCAGTGTTTCTTCATATTTCTTTCATATTGCCCCTGCTCTAGTTGGCACTTTCGATCTGTTTTTTTTTTTTTTCTGATCATCCCCCCCACCATGGAAAATTTAATACCACAGGTATACATCATGTAAAATTTGCCACCTTAACCTTTTTTTTTTTGTGGAGGGTGGTTTAGGGCCACACCTGCAGCATATGGAGGTTCCCAGGCTAGGGGACTAATTGGAGCTACACCACAGCCATGACAACGGAGGATCTGAGCTGTGTCTGCAACCTATACCACAGGTCACAGCAATGTTGGATCCTTAACCCAATGAGCGAAGCCAGGGATTGAACCTGCGACCTCATGTTTCCTAGTCGGGTTTGTTTCCACTGTGCCACGATGGGAACTCTGCCACCTTAACCATTTTTAAGTGTTCAGTAGGGCTAAGTGCATTCACATTGTTGTGCTAGAACCTATACCTTTAAAAAGACTCTTCTATGCATTTTGGTAAAAGCTGTTTCTTGACAGTAGAAACCTAAATTTTCAAATTATAGGGAACACAAGCTTGCATTTCCATTTTCATGTGTTTGCTCTTGTGTAGGGAGTTTATCAGTTTTATCCTTTACTGTATTCATTTTGCTACTGTACTTACCGTATTTCCCAGCCACAGCATAATGTGTGGCACATAATAGGTTTTCAGTAAATATTGAATGAACGAATTTGTATTAGCTATAGTATATTACATAATCTATAAAACAGATATTAAAACAGTTTATTAGGATGTGTATAATATGTTTTTGTTTCGTTTTGTTTTTATGGCCATACCTTCCGCATACAGAAGTTCCCGGGCTAGAGGTCAAATCAGAGCTGCAGCTGCAGACCTACGCCACAGCCACAGGTAACACCAGATCCAAATGGAACCCGAGCCACATCTGTGACATATGCTGCAGCTTGTGGCAACAACAGATCTTTAACTCACTGAGCAAGGCCAGGGATCAAACCCACATCCTCACGGAGACAACACTGGGTCCTTAATCTGCTGAGCCATGACAGAAACTCCTAATGTGTTTTAAAATAGTGCATTTAAAGAAATGAATTGAAGCAACAAAACCTTAGGATTGTTTAAGATAAACAGCATTAAAGAAATGGAGAAAAAGTTCTTTTCTGAAAGGAAAACTATAGATTTTTTTCAGATTATAAGGTAATATGTACTCATTATGTAAAAGTTCATGTAATACATAAAGATGTAAAAACTTACATAGTCTAGAGGAAAGAAAAGGCAACTGAAATTCCATCATTCAGGATTAACCACTAGTAACATCTTGATTCTTAATACTCCTAACTTTTCTATACAGATACACATGTTGATAAATATTTTCTATAAATGGGATAATAATTTGCCTGCTGGTTTACAACCTACTTTTATCACTTGACCATATGTGTTATGTATATTATATGCCAAATATGTATCTATATTGTACTTGTAATTACTTTGTAGTATTCCATTGTGTGAATGTACTATCATCAATTTTATTTATTGTTAGACATCATTTTCATTTTTTATTTTTCTTGAACATTACTTCCATGAATATTCTTGTGCTTATACCTTTGTGCACATTTCTTAGTATTTCTCAAGATAAATTTCCAATGGTAGGAGTTCCCATTGTAGCGCAGTGGAAATGAATCCGATTAGGAACTGTGAGGTTGCAGGTTTGATCCCTGGCCTTGCTCAGTGGGTTAAGGATCCTGTGTTGCCATGAGCTGTGGTGTAGGTCGCAGTCGCAGCTCAGATCCTGCATTGCTGTGGCTGTAGTATAAGCCAGCAGTTGTAGCTGCAATTGGACCCATAGCCTGGGAACCTCCATGTGCTTCAGGTGCAGCCCTAAAAAGCAAAAAAAGAAGAAATACTTCTTATAGACTAGATTTCTACATGCACTTGAATTACTTCTAAACTATTTGGTTCAATCAAACTATTTTATAATTTTTTTTTCCGGTCTTCTTAGGGCCACACTTGCAACATATGGAGGCTCCCAGGCTAGGGGTCGAAACAGAGCTGTAGCACCACAGCCACAACAGTGTCGCGTCCAAGCCACATCTGCAACCTACACCACAGCTCACGGCAATGCTGAATCCTTAACCCACTGAGCAAGGTCAGGGATCAAACCTTTGTCCTCATGGATACTAGTCAGATTCACTTCTGCTGAGCCAGGATTGGAGCTCCTATTTTATAGTTTAAAATATTGCAGGTTTTCCCTCCTTACTCTCCCTTTACTATGCTTCCTTGACTGTTTATTCTCTTAAGGAAACTTTGTAATCATTTTGTAAAGCACCCCCACCCCTGACAAAAAAATAGCTGTTGAGATTTTGATTGAGGTCTTTAGACTACTTGAAACAAACGGTAAAATCTTGAGTGTACATTTAAGACCTCATGATCACAGTTGTCATTTCATTTGAGCTTATTGCTCAGTAAGGGCATTTACATTTTGTGTGAGTGTTGCTTAATACAATCCTATATAAATGAGTGTTTTGTAAACATGTTTTGTGGTGTTCTTTGATTCAAAGCCAAAAATTTTCACTCCTCAAACTCAAAGGCACGTCGTTTTCTCAATAATAAGAAAATGTAGGAGTTCTCATCGTGGCGCAGTGGTTAACAAATCCGACTAGAACCATGAGGTGTGGGTTCAATCCCTGGCCTTGCTCATTGGGTTAAGGATCTGGCGTTGCCATGAGCTGTGGTGTGGGTTGCAGACTCGGATCCCGAGTTGCTGTGGCTCTGGCGTAGGCCAGAGGCTACAGCTCCGATTCGACCCCTAGCCTGGGAACCTCCATATGCCGAGGGAGCGGCCCTAGAAAAAGGCAAAAAGACAAAAAAAAAAAAGGAAGAAAGAAAGAAAAACAGAAAAGAAAATGTATTGTTATCTATACCTATGGTAAAATTTGAATAATTGTTTCAGAAGTAGTTTTTATTAAGTATATACAAGAAAGCCCATTATGTTTTTATGTTTGAAATTCAAAAACAATTCTTCAAAAGTAAGGCAGACTTTTCTCAAATTCCTCGATTATGCTAGATACTAAGTTGTGCCCATTTCAATTCCTCATTAGTGCATACTTGTCTCAGTAGTGTTCCTTTTACCTGCTTATAAACATTTAAGTAGAGGAAAAGTAAATCAGAGTCAGAACCATGAAGGCCTTTCTATAAAAGAGGATGCCTGTTAGCCAAAGTTTAGAAATTATTTAATACCCATATGAAAAACAAGAAATCCAATTTGAGAGTTTCCTAAATATTTTGGCATAATCTAAGCTTTTAAATTAATAAAACAAAATTAATTCTGTTTCAGTGAAACTAAATATACAATAAGGCTTTAAATCATTTGTAAAACCTTTTAAGGACCATGTACACAAACAGCTTTTTGATATAATAGGCATTATATTACCCATCTATAGAGGAAATTGAGGCTTTAAGGAGTTAATGTCAAATAGTAGGAAGAAAGGTAACTAATATTTTGAGTGCCGTATCATTTAAGTGCTTTATTTGGTGTTTTCCCAGGTTATCTTATTTTTAAATAAGTAGCAATTTCCTGACTAAATGTGATCAAGCTTTTGGTACATAACGTAACCGCATAGGTTAGTGTGTCCAGCACGTAGTGAGTGCTTAACAAAAATTAGGCAATACTGAAAAAACAAAAAACTAAAAAAATAATGGACCACATAATATGTCTCTGTCTTACCAGCTCCTCTTGTTTGTTTACTTTCTTTGTTCAACTGTGATTAACTCAGCTTTTGTATAAGAATAAGTCCCTATATCCTGCTTTCTATTAGCTGCTGAGATATCTGTGGTTGAATATAATAATGATCCTGATCATTTTTCTTTGTTTTTTAGATTCCTGAATTTGATAACTTGTACCTGGATATGAATGGAATTATACATCAGTGTTCCCATCCTAATGATGATGATGTTCACTTCAGAATTTCAGATGATAAAATCTTTACTGATATTTTTCACTACTTGGAAGTGTTGTTTCGCATTATTAAACCTAGGAAAGTATTCTTCATGGCTGTTGATGGTGTGGCTCCTCGAGCAAAAATGAACCAGCAGCGTGGGAGGCGTTTTCGGTAAAACATTTATGGTTTATTTTAGAATATTATTTAGATTAAGAACAGGTAGTTCTAGGAATTTATTCCCTTGCCTCTGATCCAGGGATTAAGAAGCTACCACCTGAACTGTTGGCTTCAAGAATTCATCGCTTTAGTTACAGTTCAGCAATCAAGAAGCCGCAACTTTGTATGGTAGCACCAGGGCCCCAGTGCACCTGCTATTTCCATACTGGAAAAAACAGATTGCCTATGCCTTGCTTCTCAATGCCTATAAAGATGCTAAATATTGAGATCTCTTATGCTATTGATGAAACATACCCCTCCCACAACCCCAACTGTCATGCAGATTTCACCACACTTCCACCTTCCAAACCTTTTGTGGACGCATCTAACTAAAAAAAATTTAAGTCATATCCAGAAGCCTAGCTGCAGGGAATCCTGAGGTTTTAATTTTTTTTGTATAGCTTTCAAACCTCTTCGGTATCGAAAGACAAACTGGGAGAAAGGAATGGATGTTGAGAGCTGATTCACAGTAACCACCACAAGCATTTACTCAGTGCTCTGGTGGCATTAAGTGCTCCATGTTTTGTTGAAATCTCCCAGTTACCTTCTTCTCATTTTCCACAGTGATTACTTTCTTCATTCATAATCTTTCCACATCTCTTACTCATTTTTAAAGCTACTTCCTTACAAGATTACAAATAGACTCCTATGGCTAAATCTTAAAGAATAATTCTGTCTTTTATTACTTTGTCTCTATTGAGCAATGTTGACCATTATTTCTTTCCTGAGCTTCCTTCCCATGACCTTTAGGTAACTGTTCTCTCTTACTGTGCCTTCTTACTCTCCTTGTTATTTTCTTTTCCACTGCTTTTTTCTTAAATATTGATATTTCTTAAAGTTCTGTCCTGGGTCCTGAGAGATCTTATCCAGTGACTTTAATTACTGAATCTGTATTGATGATTCCCAAATTTTTCTTTCTTGGTGGGTATCTCTTTCCAGAGCTTCTAGAAATCTAAATGCCTGCTAAATGACTCCTTCTGAATACCACAGATACATATCATGCTTAACATCTTCAGAAATGAACTCATTTTTCCTCAAACCTGCCTTCCTTCTCTATTTCCTGTTTCCATGAATGACAACGCCATGTAAATAGCTGCTCAACTGCAAAGTCCAAGAGTAATTTGGACTTCTCCCTCTTCTTCATTCCTTGCATCCAAGTCATATTTATTTACCTCTCTTTATCTTTACTGCTACTATCTCAGCCTAGGCCATCATTGTCTTCTACCTAGAGTACTTTAGTAGTTTTACTTTGTCCCTGTCTCAAACATTCTCTATTGCTGCAGCTACATTAAACATTACGGCTGTTTAATTTTCTGTTTCCCCACTAGAGTGTAAATTCTGAGAAGAATCATTTCTTTTTTGTTGTTGTCATATAGTAACATTGAATAATCACTTCTTCAATCAAAGAACAAGGGGGAGAAAAGAAGAAAGATTACAAATGAGTTGATATCTTCAGAGTTGTTGTTATATTGAGGAGGTTGGTAAGAAAGAGAGGTTAAATATGAAGAAGAGTTTGTTTACCACAAGAAATAAAATTCCATGAAGCATAACAGATAGAGCTTGTAACAAGGCTGTAGCAAATGTACATTAAGTGGGACTTCCTAACTTGCATGCCATGTGGCATGCTTGTGTGCCACACATGGGTTACAGGAGAAGCCAGACAGGAATTGAAATGCCTGTATTCAAACCTAGGTTTATCAGACTCTAAAACTCATGTTCTTCCTAGTAAATCCTGTTACCTCAAAAATGAGATATTTTGGCTGCTGATATCATTAATGTTATTAGTCTTTCATCTTATTCTTTTTTATGTATTTATTTTTTGGCCACACCCACAGCATACAGAAGTTCCCCAGGCCAGGAAATGAACCCACCCCCCGCCACAGCAGCAACACAAGCCACAGCAGTGACAAAACAGGATCCTTAACCTGCTGAGCCACTAGGGAACTCCTAGACTTTCATTTTAAATGTTTTCATGAGGGAACCCGAAGATAAACATTATGATTTTATAATTATTTTTAATATAATACTCTTAGAGATTGTTTTAATGATGTACTTCTTCTTTGATGTCATTATTAAATGTAGTATGTGTAATGAATGTTTTATGCTATACGTTTGAAATTATTTCTAGAATCAGTATAGTGTATATTTGTGATAAGTAAAGAATTACTTGGTAAGTGTTTGTAACATTCTGTGTCAGTTTTATACCATTATAATATTCTACTTTTGTGGTTTCTATCTGAAAAACTCAATTCTTTAGATAATAAAAGTAGGAGTACCCTGGTGACTCAACAGGTTAATGATCCAGCATTGTCACTCTTGTGGCTTGGGTCGCTCATGTGGTACGGGTTCAGTCCCTGGCCCAGGAACTTCTGTATGCCATGGGCACACCCAAAAATAAAAGAAAAAGAGTAAAAACAAACAATTTTGAAGCTCATCTTTATTGATTATAATCATTTCAAAACATATATTTTGAACTTAAAATTGATGAATTAGTATTTTAATTACAAAAGCTTCTAAATAAGTTTACTTTATATAGAGATCTCTACTTCTTTTCAGAAAGTTGAAGATTTTTTTCCCCATTAACATTTAAGGTCAGCAAAGGAAGCAGAAGACAAAATAAAAAAGGCAATAGAAAAAGGAGAAACTCTTCCCACGGAGGCCAGATTTGATTCCAACTGCATTACACCAGGTAAATTCACTGAGAGAAAAATTCTGGAACATTTAAAATGTAAATGTAAATTTATTTTTCAAATATATTTTTCTTTTCCATCTTCTGTTTGTTTTGTCCTTAGGATTCCATTTGCTATATTTTCCCAGTTATGTCTCTTCATGAGATGGTTTGGTCATCTTGGTCATAAGTGCCCCTATGAAGACCCACTCTAGGATTTTACAGGTGTTGATAAGAGCAGCTATGGACGGAATTCGCCCAGATGCACAAAATTCCTGACCTAGAAGGAACTTAACAAGATCAGTCCTCCTCCTGCCATTTATTTGTATGAAAACTGACTCAGTGAGGTTGTGGCTCACCCAAGTTCATTTAGCTAACTTGTTAGCTTGTTGTTTTCAGTATAGGAAACCCATTTTCCTAGAGCGCCTACTGTTCTGCCTCTCAGAGGCAGTTAAGATTTCTGTGACTTTAAGGGTAAATTAATTTATCAATATTACCAATTTAATTATATATGCAACAACATAGTCTGCACTTCCTAGAGTTTTGTCTAACATCATTATAATCCTTTACTTTGAAAAAAAATCTTAAAATCTTACTTTCTCATTAATTCTTTACTATGATTGTTTTCTTTCATTAAGTGCCCTGATGACACATTGCTTAATTAAAAACCGGTGTTATCATGATGCAGTTTAAAACTGTATTGCCTTTGATTGTTGACCATCGGGGCTTTTCCTAAAACATAATCATTATAGACTAAGTTTACAGATTAATAATAATTTTCCAGGTTAACAGTAGTAATAATAATAGTGTTATTGGCAATTGTATTGAGGCTGCATGCTTTAAAAAAAAAAAAAGGCACTTCTGATTCCATCAGAGGAAATAGAAGATTGAAGTTTGTTGGGCAGTTGAAACTCTGCTCTTGTGTAAAAATATTTGAAGCATAGTCCTGAGGCAGTTGTAATATTCTTTGACTTTTTCTTCCTAATAATAACTTCATTTTAGGGTGACTGGTTAAATTGGAAATAGTAGTGATACTTGCTAGGGAAAGATCTAACATTACTTTCTTTTCAAGATAAGCAAGAAGAGCTTTTGACCTCCTCTGGAGATCTTATACCTAGCTATTCCCTGGACACCCAGATCCAATTTCATGTTGTCACTGGGAATGAATGCACTTGTTTTTATATGTCTCTCTCAAATTAAATTTTTTAAAACTTTTTATTTATAGGGACTGAATTCATGGCCAGGTTACATGAACATCTGAAGTATTTTGTAAACATGAAAATTTCTACAGACAAGTCATGGCAAGGAGTTACCATCTATTTCTCAGGCCATGAGGTTATTATCTTTTTTTTTATTTAAAGAGTTTTTTTAACTTAATATTATAAAATGTAATGTATTATCCCATTTTTTAAAAATATTTTATTTAGACTCCTGGAGAAGGAGAACATAAAATCATGGAATTTATCAGATCTGAGAAGGCAAAGCCAGATCATGATCCAAACACCAGACACTGTCTTTATGGCTTAGATGCTGACTTGGTAGGTATAATGTTTATTGTTATTATAATCTTATGCCACTATAGTTAAATATCTAGGATATTTCTAAATATAAAAGGTTTCTGCCTGTGGAAACAGATATTGGACACATAATAATGATTGCTGCTTCTGCTAATACCAAAGTTCCAAAAATTTGGAAAAAGAGTTCTTTGCCATAGTTTGTGATCAGTAGGTCTCTATAGTTATTTTCTCCCTGACTGACCCTAGTGCTGTGAATACTCTGCTGAGGTCAGGATAGAGGGCCTTTTTAACCCTCATGTTTAATACATGGTTTTTAATACCACATGATCTGATAACTCATAACCCAAATAAATTTACTAGACTATTGTTTGTTCGTTTTAACTTTTTTGTCTTTTTGAATTTTCTTGAGCTGCTCCCTCGGCATAGGGGTCTAATTGGAGCTGTAGCCACCAGCCTACACCAGAGCCACAGCAACGTGGGATCTGAGCCGGGTCTGCGACCCACACCACAGCTCACGGCAACGCCAGATCCTTAACCCACTGAGTAAGGCCAGGGATCGAACCTGCAACCTCATGGTTCCTAGTTGGATTTGTTAACCACTGCGCCATGACAGGAACTCCTGTTTTAACTTTTTTTTGGCCATGTCCATGGAATGTGAAAGTTTCTGAGCTAGGGATTGAACCCCCAGCCACAGCAATGACAATGCCGAATCCTTAACCTCTAGGGCAGCAGGAATTCCTGTTTTAACTTTTATTTTTTATTTTTATTTTTTTAACTTCTTTAGGGCTGCACCTGTGACATATGGAAGTTCCCAGACTAGGGGTGGAATCGGAGCTGCAGCTGTCAGCTTACACCACAGCCACAGCAATGCCAGATCGAACCTGCATCTGTGACCTATACCACAGCTCATGGCAATGCCAGATCCTTAACCCGCTGATAGAGGCCAGGGATCAAGCCCACATTCTCTTGGATACTATTTGGGTTCATTACTGCTGAGCCACAATGAGAACTCCAATTTTTATTTTTTTTTTAGGGCTGCACTTGGAGCAAATGGAAGCTCCTGGGCTGGGGTGGAATCAGAGCTGCAGCTGCCAGCCTACACTACGACCACAGCAACGCCGGATCCAGGCTGCATCTGCGACCTATGCCACAGCCTATGGCAACGCTGGATCCTTAACCCACTGAGTGAGGCCAGGAATCGAACCTGCATCCTCACAGACACTATGTCAGACTCTTACCTTCACCAAGCCACACAGAAACTCCCTTTTAACGTTTTATTATGGAAATTCGCAAACCTAAACAAAAGTAGAAAACATGATGAACCTCCTTGTGTCCTTCATCCACTTGCAGTAACTTCAGCTCCTTTCCCTAACCATCTGTCTCCCTCCTCCTACTAGATTCTTGAAGTATTTGGCGTTTTATCATTTAATCTATAAATATTTCAAAATGGAGAATATTTGAAATAATAACTCCAATATCATTATCCCTCATAAAAATTAGCAAGTCACTGTTTCATGCATGAACTATTTCAGATTCTCATTTTGATTTTATTTCATTTGAATCAGGATTGAATAAACAGTACATTGCAATTGGCCGATATGTCTTACTAGACTATTTGACTTACTTTAATAGACTATTCTGTGAGAATATTAACTGAAAATATCCTTTCCTAGTTTTTTCTTAGTTTTCCCATATTAGAAGTATCCTGGCCTCCAGAAGAGTCTTGTATTCTTCTGGAAATGCTGCTACCTCTAATTTCTTACCTATTCCCCCATGACAAGTGGAAAGGTGTAAAAAACCGAGAGAATGTTTTGGGGATTTTTTTTTGTGGCAGGGAGTACAGTGGGGTGGTTATGAAGATTATATAAGTCTAAGTTGAACATTTTTTTCTTAGAAAAGTACACTCAAGTTCCTGCTCATGGGCAGTGGAGTGAGTTAAGAATCCAGCTGCAGCAGCTTGGGTCACTGTGGAGGTGTGAGTTCAATCACTGCCTGGCAGCAGTGCCCAGCTGCAGCTTAGATTCAGTCCCTGGCCCAGGAACTTCCGAGTGCCTCAGGTGCACCCAGGAAGGAAGGAAGGGAGGGAGGGAAAGAAAAATGAGGGAGGGGAGAAGAACACTCACTTTACCACATTCATAACCTATAAATGTATAATTTTTTGATATTTGTATTTGTAAATTTAATTTGCTAGTAAGTTGGCTATTTTCCTTAAATAAGTATGTTCTTCTCTATATAACAGCATTTTTATTGCTTTTGTGAACCTGATGCTATAAAAAATGAGAGAATATAAACATTTCTTAATCATTTTTCAACAGATTATGCTTGGATTAACAAGTCATGAGGCACATTTCTCTCTTTTAAGAGAGGAGGTTCGGTTTGGTGGCAAAAAGACACAAAGGTAAATCATACTGCATATATATTGGAGGAAAGAACAGAAATTAAATGAGCAGTCATAATCCTTTAACATATTTATGATCTGTAAATATTTTCTCCATGGGTTACCTTTTCACGCTGTTGATAGTATCATTTGATGTACAAATTTTTAATTGGATAAATTCCAGTCTCTCTGTTTTTGCTTTTGTTGCCTGTACTTTCTGGTGTAAAATATAAGAAATCATTGCCGAATCTAATGTCATCAAGCTTCTTCCCATTTTATTCTAAGGATTTATAAGTTTTAGCTCTTAATATTTCAGTCTTTGATCCATGTTGAGTTAATTTTTGTATATAGTGTAAGGTAAGGGTCTTCATTCTTTGCATGTGAATATCCAGTTTTCTCAACAACGTTTGTTAAAAGAAGTGTCTTTTCCCTATTGAATGGTCTTGGATCCCTGTTTAAAAGTCACTTGAACAAAACTGCAAGAGTTCGTCTCTAGACTTCATCTTCTATTTCATTGTCTGTATGCATGTCCTTATGCCAGTACCACAGTATTTTGATTACTGCAGCTTTGTAGTAAGTTTTGAAATTAAAAGGGGTGAGACATCCAACTTTGTTCTTCTTTTTCAGGATTATTTTGGCTATTTGAGGTCTCCTGAGATTAATAGTTTTTAGGATAGATTTTTTTTTTTTAATTTTTGCTAAAAAAAAAAAAAAGTAAAGAGTTCCCGTTGTGGCGCAGTGGTTGACGAATCCAACTAGGAACCATGAGGTTGCAGGTTTGATCCCTGGCTTTCCTCAGTGGGTTAAGGATCTGGCATTGCTGTGAGCTGTGGTGTGGGTCGCAGACGCAGCTCGGATCCTGCACTGCTGTGGCTCTGGCATAGGCTGGTGGCTACAGCTCCAATTAGATCCCTAGCCTGGGAACCTCCATGTGTCATGGGCAGCGGCCCTAGAAAAGGCAAAAAGACAAAAAAAAAAAAAGGTAAGATTTTCGTCAAGACAGCACTGAATCTGTAGATCCCTTTGGGCAGTATTCACATCTGATATCAAGTGTTCCACCCTTTTAACATGAAATATCATTCCATTCATTTATGTCTTCTTTAATTTCTTTCATTTTTTTATTTTCAGTGTGCAAATTTTTTGCCCTTTTTTCTTTTCCCTTTCATCAAAAAAAAAAAAAAGTTTCTAAATATCATCACCATGCTGTGCATTACATCCCCAGGAATTTTTTTTTTTTTTTGCTTTTTTTAGGACTGCACCTGCAGCATATGGCCGTTTCCAGCCTAGGGATCAAATCAGAGCCACAACAACGAGGGATCTGGCCGAGTATGCAACCTATATGCCACAGCTCACAGCAATGCCAGATCCTTAACTCATTGAGCGAGGCCAGGGATCGAACCCACATCCTCATGGATACTAGTTGAATTTGTTACTGCTGAGCCAGAATGGGAACTCCAGGAAGATTATACCTTTTGACGACCTTAATCCATTTCACCACTCCCCATCTCCTACCTTTGTGAACCATCAATCTGTTCTGTGTTTCTGAGTTTAGTATTTTGTCTCTCTTTTTTTTTTTTCTTTTGCCTGCTTGGTCACATTTATTCTTTTGGATGGTATTATAAGTGGAATTGGTTCTTAATTTCCTTTTTGATTGTTGCTGGTGTGTAGAAACACAGTTTGCTTTTTTGATGACCTTGTAACCCTGTACCTATACTGAATTCATTTTTTAGTTCTAGTTTTTTTGGGGTTTTGTGTGTGTGTGTGTGTGTGTGTGTGTGTGTGTGGATTCTATGGGATTTTCTATACACAGAATTATGACATCCGTAAATAGATATAGTTTTATTTCTTCTTTTCCAACTTGCCTAATTGCCCTGGCTAGGACTTCCAGTAACTGTAGTGAAAATGGGCATCCTTGTCTTGTTCTTGATCTTTGGAATTCCTTTCTTTGGAGGGAAAGCTTTCAGTCTTTCACTGTTGATTATGATATTAGCTATGGATTTTCATAAATTTCCTTAATCATGTTAAAGATATTCCCTTCTATTCCTACTTTGCTGAGTATTTTTTTCATTTTTAATGTTTTGTTGAAGTATAGTTGAGTTACAATGTTGTGATAATTTCTGCTATGCCACAAAGTGATTCAATTATATACTTACATACATTCATTCTCCTTGAGATTCTTTTCCCAAATAGATGATCACAGAATATTAGGTAGAATTCTCTGTTCTATACAGCAGGTCCCTGTTGGTCCATCATTCCATATACCACAGTAAGCATATGCCGCCATATATTTTTATTATGAAGGGATAATGGATTTTGACTTTTTTTTCTATTAAATGATTATGTGGTTTATTACTCTGGTATATTTCATTGATTTATTTTCTTATGTTGAACTATCCTTGCATTCCTAGGGAAAATCTCACTTGTTTATGGCGTATAAATGCTTTCAGTATGCTGTTAACAGCTTATATTCTTACTCGTAATTAATCTTGGAGTATAGCCCAATAGCTAGGAATATAGACCCCTATACCAAGCCAGGAAAAGTTAAGAGGAGGAAATGACAGTCTCATAATTGATGCCTCGGACTATACTGCACTAGATAAAAAAGTACATACACTCATTTATCTCTATTCCTTCTGCTTGTGGCCATCCTTAAATGAGCCAGATCCCACTGGTTTCTTATATCTGTTATGTATTATTTAGACTTTCTTAATTCTGAGAGACCTTCCACAGAAAGCATAATACAAACTAATTATTTTGAACTTTATGTCTATTATAATTGCAATTTTATATGTATCATTTTGGCTGTGTCCACAGCATGTGGAAGTTCCTGGGCCACAGATCAAACCTGCACCACAAAAGCAACTCAAGCTGCTACAGTGACAGCACTAGATCCTTAACCTGCTATGCCAGAAGGAAACTTATGAACTTATGCATTTATATTTTTATCTCAACATTACTCTGTATCTTTCATATAAATTACATGCTTTAATGACAAGAAATAATTGAGTTTTTTAAGCTATATTTTAAAACTTGAGCCTTAAGAATATAATTAACTCTCTGTTGATCATCCGACTAATTACAGGGTATGTGCACCAGAAGAAACCACATTTCACCTCCTACACTTGTCTTTAATGAGGGAGTATATTGATTATGAGTTTTCAGCATTAAAAGTAAGTATTAATATAACCATGGGTCAAAGAAGCATATGCAGAAATTTCCATAGGATTTGACTCTTTTCTCCATGTTGCTGTAGGACAAGATCACATTTAAATATGATATTGAAAGGATAATCGATGATTGGATTTTGATGGGATTTCTTGTTGGCAATGATTTTATCCCTCATCTACCTCATTTACATATTAATCATGATGCACTGCCACTTCTTTATGGAACATATATTACCATCCTGCCAGAACTTGGGGGTAAGAAAAGTTTAATATTGGAGTTCCCGTCGTGGCGCAATGGTTAACGAATCTGACTAGGAACCATGAGGTTGCGGGTTCGGTCCCTGCCCTTGCTCAGTGGGTTAACAATCCGGCGTTGCCGTGAGCTGTGATGTAGGTTGCAGACGCGGCTCGGATCCCACGTTGCTGAGGCTCTGGCGTAGGCCAGTGGCTACAGCTCTGATTCAACCCCTAGCCTGGGAACCTCCATATGCCACGGGAGCGGCCCAAAGAAATAGCAAAAAGACAAAAAAAAAAAAGTTTAATATTCATTTGAGGCTCCTTTAATTTAACACTCAGCTAACCTGAAAATGTCACTCATTTTATTAGGTTATTGCATGCACAGCTGAAATGGGAAAAAACTTGGAGTGTCTTTGTTCTAAGGTGCCAAGCTCTAAAGTTGTAATTTTCAGTGGTTCACAATCAAAGAGAATGACCTAAATTAAGCAGTCTCATTTATTGATACTTAACTAATCTTCACCTTTAATTGCTTAAGAAGGCCAGCAGGCATTGTTGGTTTCACCTAGCTCTTTTCATATTTAAGCATAGAAATTCAGAGTATTTAATATGAAAGAAAGATTTTTAAGTTAAAATGGATAAACATCAGAGTATTTAATATGAAGGGAAGTGTTTTATGTTAAAATGGGAAATTGAGGCATTCCCGTCGTGGCTCAGTGGTAACAAACCCCACTAGTATCCATGAGGATGTGGATTCAGTCCCTGGCCTCACTCCATGGGTTAAGGATCTGGCATTGCCATGAGCTGTGGTGTAGGTCGCAGACACGGCTCGGATCCCACGATGCTGTGGCTGTGGCTTAGGCCAGGAGCTATAGCTCTGATTCAACCCCTGGCTTGGGAACTTCCATATGCCACACATGTGGTCCTAAGAAAAAGGGGAAATTGACAGTGGTAATGCTGGTTAAAAGAGGCAACAGAGTGGCAGGACATTAGTCTTTTTCTTCTCAAGTTAACAGATCAAATGAGTTAGCAGACCTAGATAGATTCTGGAACATATTTAATTAACTGTTACCTAATGTTGTTTGGAAATTTAGGAGGATTATTATGTGGACCTGGAACTTTTAATATTTTATTTCAGCTCTTACATATTGCGTATTATAGTAACATCAAGTTCATAGAAACTAGGGCCCTTTACATATCCCAATACCGAGTGTTTTTTCCTTGATTAGGAAGTCTCAGCATTCAAAGTTTTGTAAAAAGAATTTTGTAGGAGTGTTTAGAAAAAATAAAGTCAGCTTTTAGTAAATTTAGATTTTGTTCCTTTTAGGTTATATTAATGAAAGTGGGCATCTCAACTTACCTCGATTTGAGAAATACCTTGTGAAACTATCAGATGTAAGTAATTGGAAGTTTTTGTTTTCCTGTCCCAGGGTAGCTATAAATGGTCAGTAACCAATTACATAATATCAGAAGAAGAAATGTTTGTAATTTTACTCCAGGTAGTCATTCTGTATAAATAATTTCACCTCAGTTATTTTTATTTCTATTTGCCTTTTATTTTTAATTTTCAGAGTAGTAGATAAAGTCCCATGTCCATAAAAAACTAACATCCTCTGATTTCATGTGCCCCAGAAGTAGCCACTATTAAAAGTTTGGTTTGTATTCTCTCAGATGTACTTAAGTTATTTTAAAATAAATTTAAATATTTCTGTCCAGTTTGATCGGGAGCACTTCAGTGAAGTTTTTGTGGACCTAAAGTGGTTTGAAAGCAAAGTCGGTAACAAGTACCTCAATGAAGCAGCAGGTGTTGCAGCAGAAGAAGCTAAGAACTACAAGGAAAAGAAAAAAACAAAGGTGTCAATTTTTTTAGGTGTCCTTTATTTTTTTAGCTGTAAAGATAAAACTGATATTCCTTGTTTCTCATTTTCCTTCTTATGATTTTGAGGTTGCCTCATTTTAGTTTCATTTTTTCTTTTCCTCTGTGGACATTTTAAAAGTTGTTTTGGTTTCTTTTTCTTTTAAATGATTAGATCCTATCATTTAAATCTTATCTTTATACATCAATTTCTCATTTTTACCCTTGAAGAACATTGTGTTTTCTTTGCTCTTCCAGTCTATTAAGAAGTATAAAAAGCATTTCTAAATGTAAGAGCCCAAAAAAATTAGGTTTTTCTTTATTTTTTTATTTATTTAATTTTTTAATGGGTGTACCCATGGCATGTGAAGTTCCTGGGCCAGGGATTGAATCCAAGCTACAGTTGCAACCTGTGCCGTAGCTATGGCAACACTTGATCCTTTAGCCCACTACATTGGCCCAGGGATCAAACCCATGCCTCCAAAGAGCCACTGGTTCGGATTCTTAACCCACTGCACCACAGCGGGAACTCTAGTTATTTTTTTTTTAATTTGGATATTTATATCATTTAATGCTTTGACACTTTACATAGATCAGTGATTTTTCTCTAGAAATAATTTATATATAAAATACAGTAATAGCCCCAGCTATGAGTAATTAATAGTACGCTATCTGATAGAATGTTAGGTGCTCAATAAATGAATAATGGAATCAGTTAGAATATACCCGTACCCTGTAAAAATACCTCCAATAACCCCTAAGGAATATCTTTTGTGTGTTAGCTGGGAAAACAAATCTCTTCTGAAATTTGCCTCAGCCAATCCATAATTATTGGATTCTGGTGAGATTGCTGTGTTTCTTGAACTCTTTGTGCTTACTGCTTTTATTTAGTTTCAAGCCTTTTGCTCTGGGAAGGGTAACTATCCTGATTTTCTTTAGTGCAGTCTTTCTAATTGCTTAGCTTTTCCTCAGTGGAGCTTAGCAGCAGTCAGTCTGCATTCTGCTCTGTTTGTGATTTCAAATTTTTTTTTTGTCTTTTTGTCTTTTTCTAGCACCGCACCTGTGGCATATGGAGGTTCCCAGGCTAGGGGTCTAATCCGAGTTGTAGCCACTGGTCTATGCCACAGCCACAGCAACTGGGGATCCGAGCCGCATCTGCGACCTACACCACACCCAGATCCTTAACCCATTGAGTGAGGTCAGGGATTGAACCTGCAACCTCATGGTTCCTAGTTGGATTTGTTAACCACTGAGCCATGATGGGAACTCCTTGAGGGTTATTTTTAAAATAAACTTTTGCAGTCTGTCACTTAAGAATCATTCAGTTATTTTTCATATTTTTTTTTTTTTGGTTGTTGTTGTTGTTGCTATTTCTTGGGCCGCTCCCGCGGCATATGGAGGTTCCCAGGCTAGGGGTTGAATCGGAGCTGTAGCCACCGGCCTACGCCAGAGCCTCAGCAACGCAGGATCCGAGCCACGTCTGCAACCTACACCACAGCTCACGGCAACGCCGGATCGTTAACCCACTGAGCAAGGGCAGGGACCGAACCTGCAACCTCATGGTTCCTAGTCGGATTCGTTAACCACTGAGCCACGACGGGAACTCCTATTTTTTGTATTTTTTAAATCTGTCTATTAAATGCCTCACTGAAGTAAATGTTGCCATTAACTTTGTACTGATTAACAATTTTTATAGGGCCAGGAAAACTCCGTATGTTGGGCTGCTTTAGATAAAAATGGAGAAGAAGTAGTAACTTCTAAGGGTGAGTACAAAATGTATTTTAATTTATGGGGTTTATTTTTTTTTTTGACAGAATAATTGTTATCTCTTTATTAGTATTAATTCAATAATACTGAATAAAACAGATTCCTATGATAGGGTTTTTGTTTTTGTTTTTGGCTGTGCCTGCAACATGTGGAAGTTCCCAGGCCAGGGATCAAACCCACACCACAGCAGCAACCCAAGCCAATGCAGTGACAATGTCAGATCCTTAACCCACTGTGCCACAAGGAAACTGCCTATGATAGTTTATAAGTATCTGCTTTGATACATTTTTATCAAAGCTTTAGATGGAAAAACAGAATATTCAAAATTGTCAGCCACTATTTTTCTGTCTTTTTTCCAGATAATTTAGAAGATGAGACTGAAGATGATGACCTATTTGAAACCGAGTTTAGACAATATAAAAGAACGTATTATATGACAAAAATGGGAGTTGATGTCGTTTCTGAGTATGTTTTTGCCAGTGCTTTTGCTGTAAAGTGGAAAAAAAAGTTAGACTTTGCAGTTCTTCAGAAAGCAGCATGTTTTGATAGTTAAGATGATAGGAGGAAGGAATTTTTTTTTTGTGTTTTTGCCTTTTCTAGGGCTGCACCTGATGCATATGGAGGTTCCCAGGCTAGGAGTCTAATCGGAGCTGTAGCCGCCGGCCTACGCCAGAGCCACAGCAATGCCAGATCTGAGCCGCATCTGTGACCTATACCACAGCTCACGGCAACGCTGGATCGTTAACCCACTGAGCAAGGCCAGAGATCAAACCTGCAACCTCATGGTTCCTAGTTGGATTCATTAACCACTGCTCCACGACGGGAACTCCCAGGAATTTTTATTTTCATAAATTACTGTAGACCTTTCAGCTAGCTTGGTTTTGAAAAAGGTAATGTTAACTGACATGTATTATGCAGTTGGCCCTTGAACGACATGGATTTGAACTGTGCAGGTCCACTTACATGTGGATTTTTTTTCACTAAATACTTAATATGGTAGTACATGATCCACAAAGATGCAAAACCGCAGATATACAGAGCCCACTGTAGAGTTATGGGCAGGTTTTCTACTGCGTGGAGTGTTAACGTCTCTAATCTCTGGATTATTCAAGGGTCAGCTGTATTCCTGTAATAAAATTGCCCAATACGAGATGGTTAGTTTTCTGCTTCCCATCTTCTAAAACTCATACCACACTAATCTCAAAGGCCACCTGACCCAGATCCAGGTTAATAATTAGGACAAAATTTCCTTGAGAACATAACCTCTAAAATGGTGGGTCACACTTTTTAAATTACAGCCCACGGTATGAATTACTTACATTCATATTTTATTTATTAACTTCAAAAAAATCTTTTTTTCTTTTTAGGGCTGTACCCGTGGCATATGGGAAGTTCCCAACCTAGGAATGAAAGCAGAGCTGTAGCTGCCGGGCACAGCCACAGCAACCCAGATCTGAGCCATGCAGCTCACACATCGCTGGATCCTTAACCCACTGAGCAGGACCAGGGATCAAACCCACATCCTCATGGATACTGGTCAGGTTTGTTACCACTGAGCCACAAATGGGAACTCCCTGTATTTTATTTATTTTAATTAACAAACAGTTATAAAGTGCTTACCAAGTGCCTGCGACCTATACCACAGCTCACAGCAACGCCAGATCCTTAACCCACTGAGCGAGGCCAGGGGTCCAACGCCCGTCCTCAACCCACTGAGCCACAGTGGGAACTCCATGCATTTCATTTTCAAAAGCATACCTCTTGGAAATATGTAGATCTGGAATTTTTAAATGTATCTCTGCTCAAATTGTGGTAACAGATACAAACAGGGTTTAGAGCCACTCTTGAGTTTAACCTAGGGTGCCTCTTTTTTGGCGTGTGTGTATGTGATTATTTTACTTTAAATGATGGTTTTTGAGAAAGACAAGATTAAAATGAATATTGTTCAGTGGATATAGCCCTTTTCAAAGTATATTCTAGCCACCGTAACCAGATTTTAAGGTCTTTCTGATTTCCTCCTGTGATTCTCCCAGGCATCCTCCCAAATAAATTCACAGCATGAATATTTAAGAGTGTTTGTGCCGCTTTATAGAAAGCTTCATTAACTAAATCCTCAAACTTTAAACCGAAAGCATAGTATATGACTGAATAAATATGCACACCAGGTTTAAGTATTCTGATAGTTGAGGAAAACTATAAGGCAAACCTTTAATCCAGCCTGATGGAATTTTTTTAAATAATATTTTAAAATTTTTCTGATTGCAATTTTTGGTTTATCTGTTGATTAAATAAACATGTGAGGCAGAATGTGAAAACAGGAGATGTCAAGCTTCAAACACAATGGTCTGTCTTCAAAAAATAATGTCATAATGAAAATATTCTTTTCTATTTTCAGTGACTTTCTTGCTGATCAAGCTGCATGTTATGTTCAGGCAATACAGTGGATTTTGCACTATTACTATCATGGAGTTCAGTCCTGGAGCTGGTAAGGAAATAAAAATAAAGTTTTGTTTTTTATAATGGTTTATTCTACTTTAAACTTATTTGAGATCTCTTTTTATTTCTATTGTTAAAAAGATACATATAGCCAAGTTTAAATGAAATACAGGTAATCTTTTTGTATGTGAAAATACTTTAAAAAGACCTTTGTATAACAAAGATACTTCCAGTTGTAGCAGATGGCCCATAATAAAAACTCTCTGTTAATCTAAGGATTTAAAATTTTCTGTCATAATGAGTCAAGTGTGACTAAGTCTTCATAATTATTGGGTGTGAGTGATGGTTAACTGGGGTCGTTTATTATATTCTTCTCTACATTTTTATGTGCTTGAAAAAATTTTTCTATCAGAAGTAATTTTTGAAGAGAATGGGTTCTATGAATATGAGGCTGGAAAGAGTAAAGAAGAAAGCAATTATTTGCTTTCCCTGGAAATAAGAATAATTCCCTATTTCTCTCATGTTTCCTGTTCCAGTAAGTTCCATCTATGTTTCCAAACCATCCACCAAAATAGAAAAATAACAAGCCAAGGAGTTCCCATCATGGCTTAGCAGTTAGCGAACCTGACTGGCATCCATGGGGACACGGGTTCGATCCCTGCCCTTGCTCAGTGGGTTGAGGATCCAGCATTGCCATGAGCTATGCTGTAGATCGCAGACATGGTTCAGATCCAGCATTGCTTGTTGTATAGGCCGGCAGCTATATCTCCAGTTTGACCCCTAGCCTGGGAACCTCCATATGCTGTGGGTGCGGCCCTAAAAAGACAGATGGACGGAAAGACAGACAAATAGATAAGCCAAAAGATGATGCAGGGAAAAGTAAAGACTTTTAAGTGATGAGATAGTTTGTGTTCAGAGCACCTCTGCTAGGCTCTGTTTTAAAGCACCAATAGCAAAACAGACCATACAAAATAATGTGGCATTAATTATGATTTTACTGGAGTTCCCATCGTGGTACAGCAGAAACAAATCTGTCTAGGAACCATGAGGTTATGGATTCGATCCCTGGCCTCGCTCAGTGGTTAAGGATCCGGCATTGCTGTGAGCTATAGTGTAGGTCGCAGATGCAGCTTGGATCTCATGTTGCTGTGGCTGTAGCGTAGGCCAGCAGCTGTGGCTCTGATAGGAACCCCTGTATACCACGAGTGCAGCCCTAAAACAGCAAAAAAAAAAAATATGATTTCACTTACTAATAGCCATTTTAAAAAAATTTTTGCAGTAACTAGTATGATTCTCAGGGCCTCTCTGAAGAGCACTCAAATGACCTATAATCCTTGACTTGCCATTTTTAAAGAGGTTGAGTATAAAGTATCCCTATTATATTACCAGGTGTTAAGGCCAGGCACTTGAACAGCGTGTTCTCATATAATCTTTGCAACTATTTAAAGTAAGCACTGTTCTTTGCCTTTTACAGATGAGGCTCAGAGAGGTTAACTAATCTTTCTAATACCATATACCCAAGAATCAAGTCCAAGCCTATCTGATTCCAAAGTCTATACATTTTCCTTTGTTCCACATGCCATTCTGCCTCCTAAAATTTCCCATCCTTTTGAAGTATGCCTTAATTGTGGAATATAAAAATATTTCTTCTTTTTTTTGCTATCTTTATTCAGACATTAGGAACACTGAAATTTTTGAAAACCTTCGTGTTTGAAGTTTTGTAAAAATATTTCTTTCTGTAGATACACATGGGAAGGTATTAAAACCAAAAATAATAACAATATATATTATTGAAAAATGATTTAATCCTTATCATAAACACAATATATATACTAACTCAAAAGACAAAAGTTCTTAGAGCTGACTTGTAATAGCCATTTCAGCTCAGACTCACTCTTCCCTCTGTCCTCAAGAGAGAAACCCAGGCCTGCGTGACCTGACTGAAAGTCTTCTGATGACCTCATTGCTTCATTCTAAGAATCTATATTGTTTGGAGGAGTCACACTCAACATCTTGGGAACTATGAGAGCCGTCATATTACTTATATATGTATAACTAAAAAGTTGTATGTTACATATTATATTTGTATATTATATATATCCTTCAATTACACGACACATCCATGTTGGAAATGTAAAGCTGCACTAGGGAGTTCCCCTTGTGGCACAGTGGAAACAAATCTGACTAGGAACCATGAGGTTGTGGGTTCGATCCCTGGCCTAGCTCGGTAGGTTAAGGACCCAGCATTGCCGTGAGCTGTGGTATGGGTCGCAGACACGGCTCAGATCTGGCATGGCTGTGGCTGTGGCGTAGGCCGATGGCCACAGCTCTGATTCAACCCCTAGCCTGGGAACGTCCATATGCTTCGGGTATGGCCGTAAAAAGACAAAAAGAAAAGAAAAAAGAAATGTAAAGCTGCACTTTAAAAATTAAGGAAATATGACATTTGTTGCCATCCAATGACCTAAATTTTCCAACACTGCTGATTTCTAATATTCAAGTGGGAGAATTATGAGTATTTTTTTCCTTTAGAATTATTGCTATGTGTTATTTAAATAAAATATGGAAAAATATATTCTTACTATTGACCTGTTTCATAAAGTTGCCATTGTGTAAAACTCAGTTTTGTTTTATAGGTTTTATCCATACCATTATGCACCTTTCCTATCTGATATCCGCAACATCAGTACACTCAAAATCCATTTTGAACTAGGAAAACCGTTTAAACCATTTGAACAGCTTCTTGCTGTACTTCCAGCAGCTAGCAAAAATTTACTTCCTACATGCTACCAGGTGGGTTTTAGAATTAAATATTTTTATGTCCTGTAATATTTAGGCACTCCTCCTCCAAACCTAAAAACATCATACTAAAATTTCTTGAATAGCTAAACATATTTATTTTCGGTTTCAAATGTAGTATTCCTAAAATAAGTCCCTTGAAAAAAATAATTCCTTGATCTAAAGTTAGGTTTTTTTAAAAAATGCAAACTCCATAAACCATTCAAAGCATATGTAGCTTCTTTAGTTTTGATCCTGTTAAGCATATCTTCAGTTTGTCTCTGTGCTGATAAAATAATTTGAGATAGGCAAGATATGAAGCCATCTACTTTGTCCAGTCATTTATAGATTTCATTTCAGTTCTCTTCTACCTATTAGAACAGGGATGGTTCTAATAGGTCATTTATCTCAACAGAAGTATTGCCCCAGTTTATATTTGGGTTTTAGACATTTCATTTATCAAGTTGTGGGATGAAAGGCTTTTATTTGGTTAACATCTTTCACATAATGGAAGGAAAATAGTTCAAGAGTGTTTGGGTCACCAAAATTACACTAAGCCTACTAAGCTGATTCTGAATGTGAACGTCATTTAGTTCTTCGTAGAGCATCAATCTCTTCTAATTCCATGGTCTGGTAGCAGGAATTAGAGTAGACACGTGTAAACCCACATCCTTTGCTGTTTGTGTTAGGCTTACTTGCTTCTGCATCTTTCCAAAACTTAACCTACCCTTCATCCTGGCCCCGGCCTTCCTTTCTTCTTCAGTTTCTTTGATGCTTTTTTCCTACCTTCACATACATTAAGGATTGATGCTCAACTACTCTGGATCTGTATAACCATGCAGGTTTTTATAGCCACTTCTGTTTTGATTGTTCTGAGCCCATGACATACTGGTTATTAAATATTTTCAATATTACTTTGAGAAATAAGTTCTTTTATTTCTACATTTCTATATTGCTACATTGATATTATTTCTTAAATTTCTATTACACTATTTTATATTTTCACAGCATTTGATGACCAGTGAAGACTCACCAATTATCGAATATTATCCACCTGATTTTAAAACTGATCTAAATGGGAAACAACAGGAATGGGAAGCTGTGGTACTAATACCTTTTATTGATGAGGTCAGTGTATGAAATATTTATATATACGCATATATTTTTGTCAGACATTATTTCACATAAATTAATGAGCAGTGGGCCTTAATCACCACTTATGTTTTGTTAATGAGGGTTTTTTTAATTTTTTTTTTTTTTTACTTTTTATGGCTGCATCCACGGCATATGAAAGTTCTCAGGTTAGAACTGTAGCTGCTGCCTACACCACAGCCACAGCAACGCCAAATCAGAACCAAGTCTTCAACCTTCACCACAGCTAATGGCAATGCCAGATTGATTAACCCACTGAGTGAGGCCACGGAGCAAACCCACGTGCTATTGGATACCAGTCGGGTTCCTTCCCTCTAAGCCACGGACAGGTGGTGTTTTTTGTTTGTTTGGTTTTGGGTTTTTTGTCTTTTGTCCTTTTAGGGCCACATCAGTGGCATATGGGGGTTCACGGCAATGCCACATCCGAGCTGCGTCTGTGATCTACCTCACAGCTCATGGCAACATCAGATCCTAAACCCACTGAGCAAGGCCACGGATTGAATCTGCAACCTCATGGTTCCTAGTTGGATTCATTTCCACTGCGTAACGATGGGAACTCCCGTTAATGAGTTGTAACTAATCTCATCTTCATTATGTACGTCAAAGCTTCTAGGTGTGCTAATTATAAGAAAGCTGGAGGAGTTCCTGTCATGGCTCAGTGGTTAATGAATCCGATTAGGAACCATGGGGTTGCGGGTTTGATCCCTGGCCTTGCTCAGTGGGTTAACGATCCAGCATTGCCGTGACGCAGCTGGTCGCAGACGCAGCTTGGATCCCACGTTGCTGTGGCTGTGGAGTAGGCCGGCGGCTAGAACTCGATTCGACCCCTAGCCTGGGAACCTCCATATGCCGTGGGAAGAAGCCTCAGAACAGACAAAAAAAAAAAAAGAAAAACTAATTGCTAACAACATACTTAATAGTTAAAATGTAAATGTTTTCTCTGTGAAAAGATGGATGTTTATTCTAATTGACTCTCTCTAATATTGTACTGGAAGTCTAGTGTACTAAGTCAAGGAAAAGAAATAAAGGCATGCAGATTAGAAAGTAAGAAGAAATATTGTTTTTATATTCACATGGCATTTTTATGTATGTAGAAACTTTTAAGGAATCTTCAAAAAGATGCTATAATCAAGTAAATTTAGCAAGTTCACGGGATTTAAAATCCATGCAAAATTCAATTGTATTTCCCTATACTAACGACAATTAAAAAAACACGTTTTTTAATAAAAACTATTTTATTCTTTTTTTAATAGCATTAAAAATACAAAAAATACACAGCTACAAGTTTAACAACAAGTGCACCGAAAATCACAACAGTTCCCATTGTGGCTCAGCACTTTAAGAACCCGACTAGTATCTGTGAGGATGCGGTTTGATCCCTGGCCTCGCTCAGTGGGTTAAGGATCCGGCGATGCTGCAAGCTGCAGCATAGGTCACAGATACAGCTTGGATCCCAGGTTGCTGTGGCTGTGATGTACACCAGCAGCTGCAGCTCAGATTTGACCCGTAGCCTGGGAACTTCCATATGCCACAGGTACAGCCCTAAGAAAGAAAAGAAAACTAAAAATAGTGTTGAGAGATAAAAACCTAAATAAATGGATGGATATACCATGTTCAAAGAATAGTATATTTAATATTGTTAAGATGTACTTCTTCCCAGGTAGGTCTTTGGACTCAACATAATCCTAATGAAAGATGCCAGCAGGTTTTGGTGTAGTAATCAGAAATCCAGTTCTAAAGTTTTTATGAAATTGCAAAGGATCTAGAGTGGCCAAAGCAATATGTAGAAAGAAGAACAGTATTGGAATACTCTCATTATCGGATTTCATCACCTAGCGTGAAGCTCAAGTAATCAAGGCAATATCTTACTTACATTGCAATAGGCAAAAATTGGTCAGTGGAACAGAATAGACTCCAAACATAGATCTTTACTTATTCAGTTAATTTGTTTCCAATTAAGACATCAAAACTGCCTGTTTGAATTCAGCTGGTCTCCAAGGGTGAGAATGTTAGTCTGCTTTTATTTTTTCATTTGTTTTGTTCTTTAAATCAGTGCTGTTGATGGCAAGTTGTCATTAGTAAGTCATGTGTTCTTTGAAAAAAAAAGACATCTAAACTATTCATTGGGTAAAGAAAAAGCTTTTTAGCAATTGGCTCTGAAACTACTGACTGCATGGGTGGAAAAAAATAATCTTGATCCATCCCTCAACACTATACACAAAACTTAGTTCAAATTACATCATAGCTCAAATGTAAAAGTTACAACTGTAAAATTTCTTTTTGTTGTTGTTTTGTCTTTTTGCCTTTTCTAGGGCTGCTCCGGAGGCATATGGAGGTTCCCAGGCTAGGGGTCTAATCAGACCTGTAGCTGCCAGCCTACGCCAGAGCCACAGCAACGCAGGATCCAAGCCGCATCTGCAACCTACACCACAGCTCACGGCAACACCAAATCCTTAACCCTCTGAGCAAGGCCAGGGATCGAACTACAACTTCATGGTTCCTAGTCAGATTTGTTAACCACTGTGCCCAGCGGGAACTCCCACGCATATTTTTTTTTTCTTAATTTATTTTATTTATTTATTTATTTATTTTCCCACTGTACAGCAAGGGGGTCAGGTTATCCTTACATGTATACATTACAATTACATTTTCCCCCAGCCTTTCTTCTGTTGAAACATGAGTATCTAGACAAAGTTCTCAATGCTATTCAGCAGGATCTCCTTGTACATCTATTCTAAGTTGTGTCTGATAAGCCCAAGCTCCCGATCCCTCCCACTCCCTCCCCCTCCCATCAGGCAGCCACAAGTCTCTTCTCCAAGTCCATGATTTTCTTTTCTGAGGAGATGTTCATTTGTGCTGGATATTAGATTCCAGTTATAAGTGATATCATATGGTATTTGTCTTTGTCTTTCTGGCTCATTTCACTCAGTATGAGATTCTCTGGTTCCATCCATGTTGCTACAAATGGCATTATGTCATTCTTTTTTATGGCTGAGTAGTATTCCATTGTGTATGTATACCACCTCTTCCGAATCCAATCATCTGTCGATGGACATTTGGGTTGTTTCCATGTCTTGGCTATTGTGAATAGTGCTGCAATGAACATGTGGGTGCATGTGTCTCTTTTAAGTAGAGTTTTGTCCGGATAGATGCCCAAGAGTGGGATTGCGGGGTCATATGGAAGTTCTATGTATAGATTTCCAAGGTGTCTCCAAACTGTTCTCCATAGTGGCTGTACCAGTTTACATTCCCACCAATAGTACAGGAGGGTTCCCTTTTCTCCACACCCCCTCCAGCACTTGTTATTTGTGGATTTATTAATGATAGCCATTCTGACTGGTGTGAGGTGATATCTCATGGTAGTTTTGATTTGCATTTCTCTTATAACCAGCGATGTTGAGCATTTTTTCATGTGTTTGTTGGCCATCTGTAGATCTTCTTTAGAGAAATGTCTATTCAGGTCTTTTGCCCATTTTTCCATTGATTGATTGGCTTTTTTGCTGTTGGGTTGTATAAGTTGTTTATATATCCTAGAGATTAAGCCCTTGTCAGTTGCATCATTTGAAACTATTTTCTCCCATTCTGTAAGTTGTCTTTTTGTTTTCTTTTGGGTTTCCTTTGCTGTGCAAAAGCTTTTCAGTTTGATGAGGTCCCATGGGTTTATTTTTGCTCTAATTTCTATTGCTTTGGGAGACCGACCTGAGAAAATATTCATGATGTTGATGTCAGAGAGTGTTTCGCCTATGTTCTCTTCTAGGAGTTTGATGGTGTCTTGTCTTATATTTAAGTCTTTCAGCCATTTTGAGTTTATTTTTGTGCATGGTGTGAGGGTGTGTTCTAGTTTCATTGCTTTGCATGCAGCTGTCCAGGTTTCCCAGCAATGCTTGCTGAATAGACTTTCTTTTTCCCATTTGCCTCCCTTGTCAAAGATTAATTGACCATAGGTGTCAGGGTTTATTTCCGGATTCTCTATTCTGTTCCATTGGTCTGTCTGTCTGTTTTGATACCAGTACCACACTGTTTTGATGAGTGTGGCTTTGTAGTATTTCTTGAAGTCTGGGAGAGTTATGCCTCCTGCTTGGTTTTTGTTTCTCAGGATTGCTTTGGCGATTCTGGGTCTTTTGTGGTTCCATATAAATGTTTGGATTGTTTGTTCCAGTTCTGTGAAAAATGGCATGGGTAATTTGATAGGGGTTGCATTGAATCTGTAGATTGCTTTGGGTAGTATGGCCATTTTTACAATCTTGATTTTCCCAATCCAGGAACATGGAATATCTTTCCATTTCTTAACATCTTCTTTGATTTCTTTGATTAAAGTTTTATAGTTCTCGGCATATAGGTCCTTTACCTCCTTGGTCAGGTGTATTCCAAGGTATTTGATTTTGTGAGGTGCAATTTTAAAAGGTATCGTATTTTTGTATTCCTTTTCTAATATTTCACTGCTGGTATACAGAAATGCAACTGACTTCTGAATGTTAATCTTATATCCTGCTACTTTGCTGAATTTATGAATCAGTTCAAGGAGTTTTGGGGTTGAGTCCTTAGGGTTTTCTATGTATAGTATCATGTCATCTGCATACAGTGACAGTTTGATCTCTTCTCTTCCTATATGGATGCCTTTTATTTCTTTTGTTTGTCTGACTGCTGTGGCTAGGACTTCCAAAACTATGTTGAAGAGCAGTGGTGAGAGTGGGCATCCCTGTCTTGTTCCAAATTTGCGTGAGAAGGCCTTCAGTTTTTCCCCATTGAGGATTATATTTGCTGTGGGTTTCTCATAAATGGCTTTGATTATATTCAGGAATGTTCCCTCTATACCCAGTTTGGCGAGGGTCTTGATCATGAATGGACGTTGGACTTTGTCAGATGCTTTTTCTGCGTCTATTGAGATGATCATATGATTTTTGACTTTTTTTTTTGTTAATGTGGTGTATGATGCTGATTGATTTGCATATGTTGAACCATCCTTGTGAACCTGGGATGAACCCAACCTGGTCATGGTGTATAATTTTTTTGGTATGTTGTTGGATTCGGTTGGCTAAGATTTTGTTGAGAATTTTTGCATCTCTATTCATCAATGATATTGGGCGATAGTTTTCTTTTTTGGTGGTATCTCTGTCTGGTTTTGGAATGAGGGTGATGGTGGCATCATAGAATGTCTTTGGGAGTATTCCTTCTTCTTCAACCTTTTGAAAGAGTTTAAGGAGGATGGGCACCAATTCCTCTTTATATGTTTGATAAAATTCACCTGTGAAGCCATCTGGTCCTGGACTTTTATTTGTAGGGAGTGATTTTATGACCTCTTCAATTTCATTTCTAGTCATTGGTCTGTTCAGTTGGTCTGTTTCTACTTGATTCAGTTTTGGCAGGCTGTAAGATTCTAGAAAATTGTCCATTTCTTCCAGATTGTCAAACTTGTTGCCATATAGTTGTTCATAGTATTCTCTTATGGTTTTTTGTATTTCTGCTGTATCCGTTGTGATTTCTCCTTTTTCATTTATAATTTTGGTTATTTGGGTTCTTTCTCTCCTCTTTTGAGTGAGTCTGGCCAGGGGTTTGTCAATTTTGTTCACCTTTTCAAAGAACCAGCTCTTGGTTTTATTAATTTTCTCTATTGTTTTTTGAGTCTCTATTTTATTGATTTCTTCTTTGATCTTTATAATTTCCTTCCTTCTGCTGACTTTAGGACTTTTTTGTTCTTTTTCTAATTCATTTAGGTGGAGGGTTAAGTTGTCAATTTGGGATCTTTCTTCTTTTTTGAGAAAGGCCTGTATTGCTATAAATTTCCCTCTGAGCACTGCTTTCGCAGCATCCCATAGATTTTGAGCGGTTGTGTCTTCATTATCATTTGTTTCAAGGTAGTTTTTAATTTCCTCCTTGATTTCCTCATTGACCCATTGGTTTTTTAGTAGCATGTTGTTTAGTCTCCATGCAGTAGGTTTTTTCTCCTTCCTTTTCCCATGGTTGATTTCTAATTTCATGGCATTGTGGTCAGAGAAGATACTTGAGATAATTTCTATGCTCCTAAATTTATTGAGGTTAGCTTTGTGCCCCAATATGTGGTCGATTCTTGAGAATGTTCCATGAGCATTTGAGAAGAATGTGTATTCTGCTTTTTTTGGATGTAGTGTCCTGAAGGTATCAATGAAGTCTAACTTTTCTATTGTCTCCTTTAGGATCTCTGTTGCTTTATTGGTTTTCTGTCTAGAGGATCTGTCCATTGGTGTGAGGGGGGCATTAAGGTCTCCTACTATGATTGTATTCTCATCAATATCTCCCTTTATGTCTGTTAATATTTGTTGTATGTATCTGGGTGCTCCTGTATTTGGGGCATATATGTTGACGATAGTAACATCCTCTCCTTGGATGGATCCCTTAATCATTAAGTAGTGTCCTTCTTTGTCTTTCTTTATGTCTTTTGTTTTAAAGTCTATTTGGTCTGATATGAGCGTTGCGACTCCTGCTTTTCTGTCATGTCTATTGGTGTGAAATATTTTTCCCCACCCTTTCACTTTCAATCTATATGTATCTTTTGTCCTAAGGTGAGTTTCTTGTAGGCAGCATATTGAAGGTTTTTGCCTTTTTATCCACTCAGCCACTCTGTGTCTTTTGATTGGGTCATTCAGTCCATTGACATTTAAGGTGATAATTGATAGATGATTATTTATTGCCATTTGAACCTCGTGTTCCAGTTGATTCTATGGTTCTCCATTCTTCCTTTCTTTTTTTTTTTTTTTTTGGTTGGATGGTCTCCTGTTATTATCTGCTTGAGTGTATTTTTTTTTTTCATTTTTTGCGGATGCAATATTTGGTTTTGGCTTGTGGTTGCCCTGTTTTTTAAGTATGCTAACCCCTTCCCATAATTGTGTGTTTTAGCCTGATGGTCCTGTAAGTTCAAACACTTCATTACTATATTAAAATTAAGAAGAGAAACATACAAACAAACCAAAAGGGTTATTTACTTCCTAACATCCCTTGCCCACATTTTATGGTTTTGATGACTCTTTTTTATTTTTTTCTTTTTAATTTTATTTTGTTTGAGGCCTGTTCATGATTAAATCTGTATGCTGGCTTATTTGAGTGACTGCTCTCTGATTCTGGTTTCCTCAGTCCTAGTTCTTCCTCTTCTTCTTTTTTTTTATTTTTTTTCTTTTCTTTTTTCTTCCCTTTCCTTCCTTTCTTTTTAGTTTAGAGAAGCCCTTTCAATATTTCCTTTAACCTGGGCTTTGTGTTGCTGTATTCTTTAAGTTTTTGTTTGTTGGAAAAAATTTTTATTTCCCCTTCTATTTTAAATGATATTCTTGCTGGATAGAGTATTCTAGGTTGCATATTTTTTCCTTTTAGCACTTTAAATATCTCTTGCCATTCCCTCCTGGCCTGTAGTGTTTCTGTAGAGAAGTCAGCTGATAGTCTTATGGGGGTTCCCTTGTAGGTAACATTCTGTTTTTCTCTTGCTGCCTTTAGGATCCTCTTTATCACTAACTTTTGCCATTTTTATTATGATGTGTCTTGCTGTGGGTCTATTTGGGTTCAGTTTGTTTGGGACCCTCTGTGCTTCTTGTATCTTGAACCCAGTATCTTTTAGATTTGGGAAGTTTCCAGCGATAATTTCTTCAAATATATTTTCCATCCCCTTATCTTTTTCTACTCCTTCTGGAATTCCTATTATGCGTAGGTTGGCCCACTTTATATTATCCCATAGGTCTCTTATATTGCTTTCCAGTTTTTTGATTCGGTTTTCTGTCTGTTGACTGGATTGAGTGATTTCCATTATTCTATCTTCCATATCACTGATTCGTTCTTCTGCATTATTCATTCTGGTTTTTACTGCCCTTAGTTCAGTTTGCATCTCTGCAAATGAATGTTCTAGTTTTTCTTGGCTCCTCCTTATATTTTCTAGTTCCTTTCTGAGGGTATCTGCATTACTGTTCATATCTTCTCTTAATTCCTTCAGTATTTTCACTATTTCTCTTTTGAACTCCAGGTCTGTCAGACTGCAGAGATCTGTTTCATTGTTGACTGTTTTAGGTGAGTTCTCCTGTTGCTTTGACTGGGGGTGGTTTCTCAGCTTCTTCATCTTGCTTGTTGTTTTCTTTTTCCTGAGGGAGTTGTACTCTCCATTATCAGGTAGTGTTTGCCTTGTCACTGCCGTGGAATATTTCCTGAGGGCTGGCGTTGTTGGTCAATCTTTTTTGAGGCAGTGTGGCTTTTCTGGAGTGTTGATGGGGCTAACAGTGTTTCTTTGAAGCAAAGGAGGACTTCCTGAGGGCAGACAGGACTGGGAAGTCCACACCACGATGGTAGCAGATTTCACTTGGTCATGCAGAGCTTGCTCTGGTGTTTTTAGGCTCTGGGGTTCTTGCAGGGGGTTGGCGGTGTTGGGCAGCTGTTCCTCCGGAGTGCAGCCCCCCCTGGGGGCTGGAGCAGCTATCTGGGTCACTGAGAACCTAAGAGGCTCTTCCCTAGGGCAGCCCAACTCAGAAGGGTGGCCTGAGAATGTAGGCACATCTTTTCACAGTCTGGCCAAGCTTGTTGCAGCTTTTCTGGGCTGCAGGGGCTCTTCTAGGGGGCTGGTGGTGCTGAGCAGCTATTCCGCGGGAGTGGGGCATCCCCTAGGGGCTTGGGCGGGTAGCAGGGCCACTGGAAACCCAAGAGGCTCCTCCCCAGGGCAGCCCAACTCAGAAAGACCGTCTGAGATCTTTTCCCAGCTCGGCCATGCTTGTTGCAGCTTTTCTGGGCTGGGGTTCCTGCCTGGAGCTGGCAGTCCTATGCAGCTGATCCACTAGGGCACCCCCTGGGGGCTCGGGCGGGTAGCAGGGCCGTTGGAAACCGAAGAGGCTCCTCCCCGGGGCAGCCCGACTCAGAAAAACCGTCTGGGAATTAGGTAGATCTATTCACTGCCTGGCTAGGCTTGTTCTAGCTTTTCTGGGCTGCAGGCCTTTTCTCGGGGGCTGGTGGTGTTTGGTGCTACTCTGCGGAAGTGTAGCCCCTCCAAAGGGCAAGCAGGCCTGTGCAGGGACAGCCCCTGTGGTGGTAGGCTTCAGGCAATTGTTGAGGCCAGCCCTCCTGGATGGCAGGCAGCCCCAGGTTCAACGAGAGCGTAGGGGGTGGCGGGGGTGGGGAGAGGGGATGCACTGGGAAGCACAGCTTTCAGCTAGCTAGCGGGCCTGTAAGCTTGCTGTGGCGTGGTGGGTATTCTATGGGGACCCACCCCTTCTCTCCCCTCCCCAGCACCGGCGCAGACCAGGCTCTTTTCCCAGGTTCCCTCTGATGCGGCTTTTCACTTCCCCGCCCCTAGAGTATTGCTCCCTTCCTCTGCGACAGCTTTGTTTTCTAGTCTCCCAGGCAGTCTCTGCCCCGTCAAATGGTTTCTAGACCTCCCAAGCAGTTTCCGCTCCACCCCGCCCCCCCAGCCCGGGGACTATCCTCTGGAGCCTAGGTCTCCGTGCCCAGCCCCCACCCAGGCGTCTCAATTTTTGGTGACTGTGCCCGTAGTTCAGATGGTCCGTTCGGTTCTTGATCGGCTTTTCCGTACTCCAACTTCCTGCTACACTCTTCTCTGCATCTGGAGATTCCTCTAGTTCGTTTGATCTTTCCCCCGTGTAGGTGACTTTCCAGGGTGCGGGATCCCTTTCTCCTCCGCAGTTCCCTTTCGGGAGCGCCCGTCCCGCTCGGATTCACCTTCTCTCACTCTCCTCTTTTCTCCCGTTCTGCCCTGTAATGTCACGAACTTCTTGCCATTATTGGAGTTTCGGTTCTTCTGCCAGCGATTGGTTGCTGTTCTGTGCAAGTCATTTATTCTGTAGATGTGCTTTTTTTTGTTATGTTTGTGGGAGAGGGCGAGCGTGTCCCCCTACTCCTCCGCCATCTTGTCCTCTCTCCCGCCGCACGCATATTTTTTAAAGTATAGTTGATTTACAATGTTGTGCCAATTTCTGCTGTTCAGCAAAGTGACCCAGTCGTACATATATAATACCTTCTTTTTCTCATCTTATCTTTCTTTCATCATGGTCTATCCCAAGAGATTGAATATAGTTCCATGTGCTATATGGCAGAACCTCACTGCTTATCCATTCTAAATGTAATAGGTTGCATCTTCTAACCCCAAACTCCCAGTCTATCCCACTCTCTCCCGCTCCACCTTGGCAACCACAAGTCTGCTCTCCATGTTTGTAAGTCTGTTTCTGTTTTATAGATAGGTTCATTTGTGCCTATTTTAGATTTAACATATAAATAATACCATATGGTATTTATCTTCCTCTTTCTGACTTCACTTAGTATAAGAATCTTTAGTTGTATCCATGTTGCTACACATGGCATTATTCCATTCTTTATTATGGCTGAGTAGTATTCCTTTTTGTTTATATATCACATCTTCTTAATCCATTCATCTATCGTTGGGGATTTAGGTTGTTTCTATGTCTTGGCTATTGTGAATAGTGCTGCCATGAACATATGGATGCATATATCTTTTTGAATTGTAGTTTTGTCTGGATATATCCCCAGGAATGGGATTTCTGGATCATATGGTAGTTCTGTACTTGGTTTTCTGAGGAACCTCCATACTGTTTTCCATAGTGGTTGTACCAATTTACATTTCCACCAACAGTGTAGGAGAGTTCCCTTTTTTCCAAACACTCTATAGCATTTCATATTTGTAGACTTATTAATGGTGCCCGTTCTGACCAGTGTGAGGTAGTACCTCATTGTAGTTTTCATTTGCATTTCTCTAATAATTAGTGATATTGAACATTTTTTCATATGCATACTGGCCATCCATATGTCTTCTTTGGAAAAGTGTCTATTTATATTTTCTGCCTAACTGATAATCCAGTTTTTTAAATTGGAAAAATATTTGAGGGGCTATTTCACGGAACAAGATATGCAAGTAGCCAGTAAGTACATGAAAAAGTGTTCAGCATCATTAATCATCAGGGAAGTGTAAATTTAAACCATAATAAGATTATACTACCCTACACTCTCAGTAGAATGGAGAAAAATTAAAAGACCAAAACATGGAGTTCCTGTCATGGCTCAGTGGTTAATGAATCTGACTGGCAACCATGACGGTGCAGGTTCGATTTCTGGCCTCCATCAGTGAGTTCAGGACCCAGCATTGCCATGAGCTGTGGTGTAGGTCTCAGACAAGGCTCAGATCCCGAGTTGCTGTGGCTGTGGTGTAGGCTGGAAGCTGTAGCTCCAATTTGACCCCTCGCCTGGGAACCTCCATATGCTGTGGGTACAGCCCTAAAAAAAAAGACTGAAACACAATACCAAATTTTAGTGAGAATGTAGAGCAATTAGAATCTTTATATATTGACGTTGGAAGTATAAAATGCCTATCTGTCTGGCAGTTTCTCATAAAATTAAGCCTGCCATTCTATTCTGAAGGATTACTAAGAGGAGGAATGACAAAAAGCATGTTCACAAAAAGTCTTGTACAAGAATATTCATAGTAACTAAAGACTGGAAACAGGAGTTCCTGCTGTGGCACAGTGGATTAAGAATCCAACTGCAGTGGCTCAAGTTGCTACAGAGGGAGGTTCAATCCCGGGCCCAGCACAGTGGGTTAAAGGATCCTGTGTTGTTAAGCTGTGGCATAGGTCGAAGCTGTGGCTCAGATTCAGTCCCTGGCCCAAGACCTTCCATATGCCTTGAGTATAGCCATTAAAAAAAAAAGAAAAAAAGAGAAAGAAAACTTTGAAGTTCCTGTTGTGGCTCAGTGGATTAAGAATCCAATGAGTATCCATCAGGATGTGGGTTTGATCCCTGTCCTTGCTCAGTGGGTTAAGGCTCTGACGTTATCACGAGCTGTGGTGTAGGTCAAAGACAAGACCTGGATCTGACGTTGCTGTGACTGTGGCATAGGCCGGCAGCTGTAGCTCCAATTCAGCCCGTAGCCTGGGAACTTCCTTATGCCACAGGTATAGCCCTAAAAAACCTGAAGATGGAAACAGCCTAATACCCATCATCAGGAGGAGTAAAGGTCTTATGGTGTACCCAAACAACAAAAATACTACTCAGCAATAAAATAAGAATGGATACAAGGAAAAACATGAAGGGACTTGGGAGTTCCCTGGTAGGTCTGCAGGTTGAAGATCTGGTGTTTTCACTGGCTGTGACTCGGGTCACTGCTATGACGCAGGTTGGATCCCTGGCGTGGGAACTTCCACATACCACAGGCACGGCCAAAAGAAAAAATTTTTTTTTAAATGGAGGAACTCAAAAACATGCTGAACAAAAGAAGTCAGTCACTAAAAAGTACAGACTAATCCTGAGACTTCCCTAGTGCCTCAGCAGGTTAAAAACCTGTTATTGTCACCACTGTGGCTCTCTGGTTACAGCTGTGGCCAGTGTTCAATCCCTGGCCCAGAAACTTCTGCATCCCTTGAATACAGCCCTGCCCCCCCAAAAAAGAGTTCAAACTAAGCTTGGTCAAAGAAAGCAGAATGTTGGTTGCATAGTGAGTCAGGGAGGGAAAAAGGATTAACTGTGAACATCCATGATGGATCTTTGTGAAATGATGAAAATGTCCTGTATCTTGGCTTTCCTGGGTATATTCAGTTGTCAAAATTCATAAACTGTGAACTTTTTGTCTTTACTGCGCTGAGTGTAAATTATTCCTCAAAAAACATGCCCTCTTTAAAAAAAACTACATTATTTTGGAGTGGAAGAAAAAATGTTTATTCATATGTTAGTAATTATTAAACAAGGATCACTTAAGCATTTTAGTCCTATCGTGGGTCAAGTGGAGCTGGTTGTCTGAGATGGTCCCACTTATGTGATTGGTGGTTGGTATTGGTTGGGAGCTGAGGCTTCTGTGATTCCTCACCCTCAACGAGGCTCACTCAGGTGTATCTCAAAGTGTTCTTGGACTTTAACAAGGCAGAAGTAGAAGCTACATGCCTCTTGAGCTTTAGAATTTGCAAAGCATTACTTTTACTATGTTGTTTTGAATAAAGCGAATTATAAGATCAACTCATATTTAAGGGATGGGAAATAGACTTCACCTTCTCACATTTAAAGGAGTTTACGGAGTTTCCATTGTGGCTTAGTGGGTTAAGAACCCAACATAGTGTCCATGAGGATACGGATTCAATCCCTGGCCTCGCTCAGTGGGTTAAGAATCTGGCATTGCTGCAGGCTGAAGTCACAGACGTGGCTCAGATCTGGTGTTGCAAAGGATGTGTAATAGGCCCTGCAGCTGCAGCTCTGATTCGACCCCTAGCCCAGGAATTTCCATATGCTGGAGGTGCAGCCGTAAAAAGAAAAAATGAGTAAATAAGCTTACAAATGGGGATAGGAAGAATTATTGTGGCCATCTTTGCAAACCATCTCCTTCAGTCTGCCCTTTGGCCAGAATAAGTCACATCCCATCCAAAATAAAACACATTGAATGCCCCACAAAAGCTCGTCTCATTTCAGCAATATCTTTAAATCAATATCTTTATCAATATCTTTAGATGTGGGTGAAACTCCTCAAATGCAGTCCTCAGTGACAGCTCTTGTTTTTTGTGGGTCTTTTTTTTTCTTTTTAGGGCCACACCCACTCCATATGGAGGTTCCCAGGCTAAGGGTCGAATCAGAGCTGTAGCAGCTGGCCTATGCCACAGACACAGCAATACCATATCTGAGCCATGTCTGTGACCTATGCCACACCTCATGGCAACACTGGATCCTCAGCCCACTGAGCGAGGCCAGGGATTAAACCTGCGTTCTAATGGATGCTAGTCTGATTCTTTTCCACTCAGCCATGATGGGAACTCCTATCATAGCTCTTTTGTTTCAGAGATTTGTGAGTTTAAAAAACAATCCACTCCCCCTGCCAACATTCTCAATTTTATAGTAGAGAGAGGCCTTAACCACAGTGTTACCCCTCTCAAAGAGGGCAGGAAAAGGAGGCATATAACAATCAGTGATCCAAAACAATTCTGAAATCTAAGTATCATATAGTCAAATATCTGTTATTCTATGGGCAGAAATTGTTTCTTGGTTAGAGCCTATTTCCTGAGAGTGGTTCTGCAGTCAGTGTTTCCTTGGCTTTTGGCCCCTCCCTGGGTTCTGGATGCTACCCTCTAAGATGCTGAGAAGAGAAAGAAAAAGAAAAAAAGGATTATTCTGAAGGGCAAGTAGCTACAGTGCTGTCTCAACAAAGGCCTTGGCTGACCCCACAAGTCACTCTAAGGCTGTAATGGCCCATTAGCGTTCTTGTATGCTGCAGTAAAGGATCTTAGACTTTATACTCTTCATCTATCAGTCTGGGTCCAGGCTTCATTTTGGAAGGGTATGAGATGACTTTTCACCTGAGGATAACTGAGAGGGCTGTCATCTGAGAGTTGTAAGCTAGCATGCTTTCAGCATCTTAGCAAATAAATCCTCCATACTAATGGGGTATCACAGCAGCACATTGCCACATCCGTTACATCACTATCCAAAAGATGCTGAAGTGTTGAAGATTGAAGGATGATATGGTCATTTTCCAAGTGATGTAGAAAAATCTTTATGTTTTGAATGCGAAGAAGAATTAAACTCGGAATGTAATATTGGAGAAGACAATCAGATATAAGTAAATACCATTATCAGCTAAAAATAACTATGAAAATTAAATTTGCTGTTTATTTTCTGAATGATTATTATTTATTGCATACCATACAATATCAATGGTATTTTAGAGTCAAACTATGATACAGTATTATCTGACTCAATAGTGTCTTCCAAATTTTGCTGAGTTCTCCTTCTTTCTACCACTTTTTCTGTAAATACTTTGAAAGTGGCAAAGATAATTATTGGACTGAAAGTCTAGAGGCCACTCTGGAAAACAGTTCAGCAGTTTCTTATAAAGTTAAACATACATTTACTGTCCAGCTCATCATGACACTTCTGGGTATTTGTCATACTAAATGAAAACTTGCATCCGCACAAAAACCTGTACACACATATTGAAAGCAGTGTATTTGTGATAACCCCAAAGTGGAAAAAATTCAAATATCCTTCAATGAGTGAGTGGGTAAACCAACTGTAATATATCCACATAATGGAATTATACTCAGCAATAAAAAGAAAAACTATTGATATAAACAGTGGATGGAAAAAAGTTCATATGAGTGAAAAAGTCAGTCTTAGAAGACTATATTATATGGTTCTATTTATTTATTACTATTATTTTCAGCCACACCCAAAGCATGTGGAGGTTCCTGGACCAGGGATCAAACCTGCGCCCCAGCAGCAATGTGAGCCACAGCAGTGACAACGTTGGATCCTTAACCCACTGAGCCACAAGGGAACTAACTTCCTATATGGTTTCATGTGTATAATATTTTTGAAATGACAATATCGTGATATAAAACACAGTGGTTGCTAGGAGTTAGGATTGGGAATAGGGTATATGTGACTATAAAGGGACAACATAAAGGAGTTTCTTGGAGATCCTACTGTGGCTCAGTGGAAACAAATCTGACTAGCATCCATGAGGATGCACATTCAATCCCTGACCTTGCTCAGTGGGTTGAGGATACAGTACTGCTGTGAGCTGTGCTGTTGGTCACAGACGTGGCTCAGATCTGGTGCTGTGGCTGTGGCTCTGATTGAACCCCAGTCTGGGAACCTCCATATGCTGTAGGTATGGCCCTAAAATTAAAAAAATATATTAAAAAAAGACATAAAGGAGTTTCTTTACAATGATGTGACAGTTGTATGTTTCAGTTTTAGTGGTAGTTACATGAATCTATACATATGATAAAAATTTCATAGTACTGAACACACAGAAAAATTTGCATAAAAAGCTAATGCAATCTGAATAAGTCTGTAGTAAGGTTGTACCAGTATCAGTTTCCTGGTTTATAATGTAGTATGGCTGTGTGTAAGATGTTATCATTGGGTGAAAGGTACGTAAGAACACACCACACTAACTTTGCAAATTCTTACAGATTTTCATATTTTTTGCCACTGTACATAATGCTGTAACAAAAAGATTGGTATATTTATGTATTCTTTTTGTTTGTTAATGTGTTCTTATGTATCAGAGATTTTTATTTTTATAAGGTAGAGTCCCCAGAGCAGGAATGCTTGGTTAAAGAGAATGTATATTTTTTGTTTCAATGAATAGTACCAGATTCTTTTTCAAGAAGGCTGGTCCAGTTCATACCAGCAATATTTAAGTGCCTGTTTCTGTGCTTCTCTAGCCCTGGATATTATTGCTTTATTTAATTTTGACCAATATGGTGATGTTGAAGAATGCCATTTTATTATTATTCAAAATTTTTTTCTCCAACCCCTAATTTGACTATATTTTTTATGTGTTTGCCTTTTAAATTTTCTCTTTTGCAAATTGTCTATTTATATCCTTTCCTTTGTTTTCTTTTGTTTTTAGTTTTTAGCAACTCTTTGTATATTAGGAATATTTTTTCTCAGTGTGGCTTTTGCCTGGTAATTTGTTTGTGACATCTTCTTTCACAAACATTTTCTTTTACTTAAAAATATCTTTTTCCTTAAAGCTGTTAGGCTTCTTCCTGCCTTACTTAAGCATTTTTCACTCCAAATTAACAATACTCTCCTATATTTTCTCCCAATAGTTTTATTCTCTCATTACTCTGATACTTGTTTTTGTATATGATATGAAGCTGGGAAGTATATATGCTTTTTTTCCAATTGGATAGCTAGTTATGACAACAACCTTATTTAAATATCTGAAATACTGTGGTTGACATAAATTTGGATTTCATTTTGAACTCTTTTTGGGGCGGGTGTGGGAGAGGGACCCAGGTACAGCAGGCAGAAGTTCCCAGGCCAGGGATCAAACCCATGCCACATCAGTGACCAGAGCCACAGCAGTGACAATGCCACACCGTTAACCTACTGCACCACTAGGAAACTTCTGAACTCTTTATTTTATTCTGGTTTGTAAAGGGTCTCTGTGATGTCATTACTAAAGTGATTTGCTTTGCTTATGGGTATAGTTTTATTAAAAGTGATAGGATTGGGTAAGACAAGTTCCTGATAACTTTTTGCAGCTCACTCATCATTCTTATAATATGAACACTAACATCATATTGTCCTTTAAAAAAAACTTAAACATTGTGATTCTGATTGAAATTATGCTAAATATAAAAGATTATTGAAGACATGCCCATGTGGCTCAATAGATTAAGGATCCAGGTTGTCACTGCTGTGGCTTGCGTCACTGCTGTGGCACAGGTTCGATTCCTAGCCCAAAAACTTCTACTTGCCATAGGCATGGCCAAAAACAAGAAATAAAAACAAAACAAAAGATAATTGGAAAGATGAACCATTGCACAATCTTTAAGATCAGAGATTAATGATCAGTGAATTATGATTATTATTATGATAAATTCACATTTAAATTTTGATTCTCGGCTGTTCTTATCTACCTGCTGTTGGAATAATAGACTCAGAGGAATTTCTAGGGAGAAGCAATGCCCTCTGGGCCCTTTGAAATAGTAATAGCACTTCAGTTTTTCATGTAATGAAATGAAAAAGAATTCTATTAAGATTTTTGTTTTTCAAGAACACAAATAATAATTCTATATTCTGAGGAAAGAGATGTATTCTGTATGTTGAGATTATAGAATTTTTGGATTTGGGGGGTTTTTTCGGCTGCACTCTCAGTATGTGGAATTTCCCAGGCCAGGGATTGAATGCACACCATAGCAGTAACTCCAGCCATAGCAGTGATAATGCTGGATCCTTAACCACTAGACCACCTGGGAACTACCAGACTTTTTGTATTTTTAACTCCTCTCTTCAATCTTTACATTCAGAAGCGATTGTTGGAAGCCATGGAGACATGTAACCACTCCCTCAAAAAAGAAGAGAGGAAAAGAAACCAACACAGTGAGTGCCTCATGTGCTGGTATGATGGTGACACAGAGTTTACCTACCCCTCTCCATGGCCAGAAAAGTTCCCTGCCATAGAACGATGCCACACAAGGTAATGTTGGGTAGTTTTTTGGTGACAGAGCAAAAACAAAAAGCTTTTGAATATCTATTTGGAGAACTAACAGAAAATTTATGACAGTTGTAGTCAATTAGCATGAATTACATCCAACTTGCCAAGGATCTTAACATCTCTCTCACAGTTGTTTCTGTAGTTCTCTGCTTTGTTACAATTCTGTTTCTCTATTTCTGTTTTCTGTTGTGTTTTATTTTTCCTACCTAGTATACATCTGTTCTCTCCCTCAAGAGAATGTGTAAATTTATGTTTCCATTGCCAGTGTCTCCTCTCAGCATTATTTGACCTGCTATGATTTTGCCTCTTATGTTCCCCATCCACCCAATTGGAAAGAAGGAAAAAAAGAAATGAAAGAGCTCCTCTGTTATCTTGCTTCAAACCCATTTCTTTCTCTTCCTCATTAAAATGTCTTTGCTGTTTTTTTCTCTTCTCTCATCTTCTTTACAGATAATACGTAGGTGGCAGTTGATATGCAGATAAAGTAAATCTCAGTTATGACTTTCTTTTGTTAAAGCAAAGAGAAAGATGAAATAGATATTATAAAATGCTTATTTTTCCATTCCAGAAATGGAGGCTATAGAGATTTGTAATCTGTTTTATATGTTACTTTAGTATAAAAAATATTATATATATATATATATGTGTGTGTGTGTGTGTGTGTGTATAATGTATTTTTTTTAACTTAATGGGAAAAACTTCCGCTTAGTATCCTACAGGCATGACAGTGTCTGGATCAATAACAACAAAGAATCTGCTGTGCTGTATTTTCTTTGTCTTAAAGGACAAATTATTCTCTTATTTAAAAGCAAAGATGACCCTTACAAAATACTGAAGGGAATGCTGAAAAACTGTGATTACTTGTAATGTATGAATTTTAAATTAAATCCCTCAATTTATTTTTTAGGTATAGAATAATATCATTAGATGCTTGGCGTGTAGACATAAGCAAGAACAAAATAACCAGGGTTGACCAGAAGGCATTATATTTCTGTGGATTTCCTACTTTGAAACACATCAAACACAAAGTTAGTGGCTATTTAGTTCAGAATTTTTTCACTTTATTAAGTGTGAAATGATGATGGAGAAAGAATTAAAATTAAACTCTATGAATTCTTTTAAAGTTTTTTTTGAAGAAAAGTGGAGTTCAAGTATTCCAGCAAAGTAGTCGTGGAGAAAACATGATGTTGGAAATCTTAGTGAATGCAGAATCAGATGAACTTGTAAGTATTTTCTCTATTAAATATGTATTTGATGCTTGTTATATGTAAAACTCTCTAACTGTAGCATATTTGCCAAAGAGGTATAACATGTAACTCCAGAAGTTCACAGGAAATAAGGATAAAGTCAAGAAACATTTACACAAAGGACATATATAATTGTCATATAATGAGCAAAAAAATGCTATAGGAATTTTGAAAAGGAGATGAGCTTTGTGAACTAAATATTAAGATTACTAAAGATTAAGTACAGAGCTGTAGATGAGAATAGGTTTGAGCTGAGTTCTAACAGATTATCACAAAGAGGAGAAAGGGGAAAAGTATTCCAGTTGAAAAGAATAACATGAGGTGGGTTTAGAGTAAAAAATAAATGTGATTCATTATCTTATTCTTTTTAACCTTTTTATATGACTGAAATTTTTCTTAATACTTTTTCTTTTTTTAGAATAAATGTGATGTATTTGGGGAGAAGGAATAGATAAACCTGACTGAAGCAGAGGACTTGTGTTGGGAAATAGTGGAAGATAAGGTTGAAAAAAACAGATTGAGGCCAGATTATGGAAAACCTTGAGTACCATGCAAAGGAATTTGGACTTTTTTTTTTTGGTTTTTAGGGCCGCACCCACGACATAGGTTCCCAGGCTAGGGGTCCAGTCAGAGCTACAGCTGCCGGCCTACATCACAGCCACAGCAATGCCAGATCCGAGCCACATCTGTGACCTACACTACAGCTCACCGCAACATTGGATCCTTAACCCACTGAGTGTGGCCAGGGATCAAACCCGCAACCTCATGGTTCCTAATTGGATTCATTTCCACTGCGCCACAATGGCCACTCCCTGGACTTATTTTTTCATGACTGTTATCTTGAAATTAGTATTTTCATAAAGATGAATTTGGTGGCAATATAATAGACTAAATTGCATAAAATTGAAATAGAAGAAAACAGAAAAGCCTGGAAGTTGAGGTTGTGGTTATAGAAACCTTAGACAATAAGGACATAATAAACTGTGGAAGTAGTAATAGATCTAGGTGACTAGGACTAAATGAAATTTGTAAGTTTTGTCGTTTGTTTAAAAATAGAGTATGAAAAGAAAAAATGTTAAATATGACTGACTCTAGGATATCCAGACTAATTAACTAGAAAACAATTGCCTTTTATTGAAATAGAGGAGTTAAAATGAGAGAGGCACTGTTTTGAGGGGATTAGTGATAATGGAATTTTTTTTTTTTTTTTGTCTTTTTGCTATTTCTTTGGGCCGCTTCTGCGGCATATGGAGGTTCCCAGGCTAGGGGTTGAATCGGAGCTGTAGCCACTGGCCTACGCCAGAGCCACAGCAACTCGGGATCCAAGCCGCGTCTGCAACCTACACCACAGCTCACGGCAACGCCGGATCGTTAGCCCACTGAGCAAAGGCAGGGACCGAACCCGCAACCTCATGGTTCCTAGTCAGATTCGTTAACCACTGCGCCACGATGGGAACTCCTGATAATGGAATTTTAAGTTGGTGCTGCGACATTTAACTGCAGCTGCCTGGCAGCCTTTCTCAACAGGGTTCCACACAATATTTAAGCCCCTATGCCCTAAATCATCCATTTGTTTATAATAGATTAACTTAACCTTTTATGCATTTAGAATAGTATTAGTTATGGGAGAACTAAGAAAAGAGTCAAATTGTTTTTTGAGTTCTTTGGCTCAGCGGAAAACCTCAGTCAAGAAGGGTGGTTTATACATAGTTTGTGTTTGTGTGTATGTGTGTCTTTTTAGGGCTGCATCCACTGCATATGAAGGTTCCCAGGCTAGGGGTCGAATTGGAGCTACAACTGCCAGCCTAAGCCACAGCCAAAGCCACAGCAATGCCAGATCCGAGTCTCGTCTGCAACCTACACCACAGCTCACAACAATGCCATGATCCTTCCCACTGAGCAAGGCCAGGGATCGAACCCACATCCTCATGGATCCTAGTCGGGGTCATTACCACTGAGCCACGAGGGGGACTCCCTGTATATAGTTTAATACTGGAGTTAGAGCTTGGAGGGAAATAGAGATATGCAGGTCATCAGTAAAGAAGTGGTGGCTGGGGCCTTAGGGCTCATTTCCCTGAAGAAAAGGGACTTGGAGGGTTTAAGGCCCCAGCAGGAAGAAATACCCACAGATAAATGTTAGAAGGGAACCAGTAAAAGTGACATAGTGTACAGAGAGGTAAGAGAATGATTCCCAAGTTTAATAGTATCAAAGAAGCATGGAGTAGATGGTGCATACAGTATAAGCAGAATGAACACTAAAACAAGGTTTGTGAATTTCTCCTTTGGGCATCATTACTGGCTTTTGAGAATTCCATTTTAATAGACTGGTGGAGGCAGCAGTCCAATTCCTAAGGACTAATCTGGGAAATTTAAAATGGCAAATAGAGTAGCAGATCTTAAGCCCTTGGTTAGAATAAGTCTAGAAACATGACTGTAAGTAAAGAAAAATTAAGCAAATCCATGCTAAAGAGGAGACGTAGAGGTAAAGAAGAAAGGTCTTAAAGGCTCTGTAGAGGGAAGGGATGTGAAGTAGTAGGGGATTTCATCTACGGCTTGAGGGAAAGGCGGATACTTTTCCTTCACATGAACACAAGTATAGGAGAATGAAATTAAAATAGATTTATAGGAGTTCCCGTCGTGGCACAGGGGAAACGAATCTGACTAGGAACATGAGGTTGTGGGTTCAATCCCTAGCCTCGCTTATGGGTTCAGGATCCGGCGTTGCTGTGAGCTACGGTGTAGGTCACAAACACTGGTCAGATCCCGTGTTGCTGCGGCTGTGGCGTAGGCCAGCGGCTACAGCTCCGATTAGACCCCTAGCCTGGGAACCTCCATATGCCTCAGGTGTGGCCCTAAAAGGACAAAAGGACAAAAAAAATAAATAAATAAAAAATAAAAATAGACTTATAGAAGGGGAAAGAGTAATTAAGAGAGCCTTGTTCTAATGTTGAAACTTGTTTTATCAGAATAGTCATTCTTTTGTATATTCACATTAAGAAATGTCTAAATTTAATAAATAAAATAAAAAATTACCGGAGTTCCCGTCGTGGCGCAGTGGTTAACGAATCCGACTAGGAACCATGAGGTTGCGGGTTCGGTCCCTGCCCTTGCTCGGTGGGTTAACGATCCGGCGTTGCCGTGAGCTGTGGTGTAGGTTGCAGATGCGGCTCGGATCCCGCGTTGCTGTGGCTCTGGCGTAGGCCGGTGGCTACAGCTCCGATTCAACCCCTAGCCTGGGAACCTCCATATGCCGTGGGAGCGGCCCAAGAAATAGCAACAACAACAAAAAAAGACAAAAAAAAATAAAATAATAAAAAAAATAAATAAAATAAATAAAAAATTACCCCCAGAAGTCTAAAAATAGTCATCTCTAATTGTTAAAGAAATATTCACTACTAATGATTAAACAAAAAAGTGAATTTCTATTTATATTTCACTTTCTACCACGAAGTTGTTGTCTAAACCAATAATAATAATAATGTTTGCTCTTAAGAATTTTTACTTAAGATATTATTTCTTACAGAATATAGTTGTCCCTTAGTATTCCCAGGGCATTTGTTCTAGGACTCCTCACTGATACCAATATCTGTGGATGCTCAAGTCTCTCATATGATAATGGTGTAATATTTGCATGTGATTACGCATATCCTTGATTATACTTTAAATCATCTCTGTTACTTGTAATACCTAATACAATATAAATACTTGTAAATACAATGTAAATGCTATGTAAATAGTTGCCAGCATTAGACAAATTCAAGTTTTGCTTTTTGATATTCTGGAATTTTTTTTCCCCAAATATTCTCTATCATTTGTTGATTGAGTCTGCAGATGTGGAACCGAGGATACAGAGGACTGACTGTACAGCATTTTACAGCTTATGAAAACTTTTGTGTATATTACTTTATCCTTAAATTAATATTGTGGGATAGATGTTATAATTTCTTCTCGTAAAAGAGTACTGAGTCTCAGTGGGATTAAAGGATTTGCCTGAGAGTCTATAGCTAAAAGGTTGTAGAACCTAATTTTGGACCTGTGGTTTCTAACTTGAAATAAGTCTGATGTTCATATTTAATTATACCAACCACAAACTGAAATGAAATCACATTTCTTAGATTTTGTTTTAGGTTATCTGACTGTTTGATATGAAATAGTGAATAATGGCCCTTTTCTAGACATCTCTGCTTTTCTTTTCACTTTTTTCAGTTGCCATGAGAAAAATAAGCAAAGATAATCAAGAGAATAAAAGAATCAGGAGTTCCCTTCCTGGCTCAGCAGTTAACAAACCCGACTAGGATCCATGAGGACACGGGTTCGATCCCTGGCCTCACTCAGTGGGTTAAGGATCCGAGAGTTGCCGTGAGCTGTGGTGTAGGTCACAGAGGAGGCTCAGATCCCGTGTTGCTGTGGCTGTGGTGTAGGCCCGCGGCTGCAGTTCTGATTCGACCCCATATGCCTCGGGTGCAGCCCTAAAATAGCAAAAAAAAAAAAAAAGAGAGAGAATAAAAGAATCATAGAATTTTACAACTGGACAGCATTTTGTAAAACAATTAATCCAGCTTCTTGATTTTACAAATTAAAAAACTTAAATGGATTTTGGGAAAGGGCAATTCACTCAGCTAGTTGGAAGCAGAACTAAGAACCTAGGTTTCTTGCTAAGCATTACTTCTACTAAGGTTTGCTATTATCATCGTGGACAATAATACATTATAGGTAGTGTTCTTCTGTTTGATTTTACTGAAACCTGTTTTCTCACCAAGTAATTTCATTCAGAATTAAAATCAGTGGACCGCCCTTTACTAATAACTGCCAGTGCTATTGAAAAAAATGAGAAGGCAAGCTTCCTAGCATCGTGATCTTTGTATTACAGAAAAGTACTTTAAATTGGTCATAGTTCCCCTCTAATAAGAAGAGATTGGCAAAGGGAAAGGAAGATAAACTTGGTAAACTTCCACAAATTCATGATAAAGAGTAAAGAAAGACAGGTAAAAAACAGCTGAAAAACAACTTTTTAAGATAAGGGAAAAAAGGAGTTCTCCTCGTGGAGCAGCGGAAACGAATCTGACTAGGAACCATGAGGTTGTGGGTTCAATCCCTGGCCTCACTCAGTGGGTTAAGGATACAGCGTTGCCATGGGCTGTGGTATAGGTCGCAGACGCAGCTTGGATCCCAGGTTGCTTTGGCTGGTGGTGTAGGCTGGCAGCTATAGCTCTGTTTAGACCCCTAGCCTGGGAACCTCCATATGCTGCGGGTGCAGCCCTAGAAAAGGCAAAAAAAAAAAAAAAAGATAAGGGAAAAAATTAAAATCTCAATAGAAACACTGGAAAATACTAGAAAGAAAAAAGAATAGCAATAAAGGTACAATTTAGAGAAGAGAAATTTAAAAAACTAACTGAATTCGAGTGGATAGAATAATTAAGTTGGAATAAACTGAGAAGAGCAGGTACTAATAGGGAATAATTGGTTTGAGCAATCAAATAATATTTTATATCTGTTTTAATTATTAAGGTGGAGGTTTTTTTAATAATGATTTTTATTTTTTCCATCATAGCTGGTTTACAGTGTTCTGTCAATTTTCTACTGTATAGCAAGGTGACCCATTCACACATACATGTATACATTCTTTTTTCTCACATTATTATCATGCTCCCATCATAAGTGACTAGTTATAGTTCCAGTGCTATACAGCAGGATAAAGTGGAGTTTTTATAGATTTTATTTTATTTTTTTATAGATTTTAAATATGCAGTTAGAAACACAAGGCAGTTTTTAATTATTTAATTTTGCTTCTGTAAAATTTTTTCTTGGATGTAAAACATGAATAAACTTTTCTGCTTTTACTTTAAGAGTGTAGAAAATATAGCTTCATCAGTGCTTGGAAAGTCTGTCTTTGTTAACTGGCCTCATCTTGAAGAAGCTAGAGTTGTTGGTATATCAGATGGAGAAACTAAGTGAGTAAAATTTGAATTATAATTTTTAAAGTTTATATGTGCTTTGCTATTTGATGGCTTTCAGTCATACATTTTAAGTGATATAATAACTCTTGTCAAATAATTACACTCTATAGTGAAAATAAAAGTCCTCTAATCACACCATTCCAAGCCCAGCCACTACTGACAGTTTATTGTATATCCCTTGAGATGGATATATTATTTTTTCCCTTTTTCCTCTTAATAGCATGTAAGTTCTGCATCCTAATTCTTTTCTACCAGTTATCATTATAAAATTTGCCAAATGTATTTCTTTCTGATGAGAATGAATAGCATGTAAAACCACCTTTTCCATGTCCTTCCCAGGTTTCATTTAAGTAATATATTAATTTTTTAAACATGTATCTTTTATTTTAAAAATAATTTCTTAACATTTTATTCAAGTTGACAATCATTTTATCAGTGATTATTTGGACAACCTATTCCTTGTCATCTTTTACTTTTGTTTCATGTAAATTTGGCCTGATATCTTAAGGGTTTTTTTTTGTCTTTTTAGGGCCACACCTGCCTCATGTGGAAGTTCCCAAGCTGAGGGTCGAATCAGAGCTGCAGCTGCTGAATACTAGCATCCCCATGGATACTAGTCAGGTTTGTTACCACTGAGCCATGATGGGAACTCCTAGATTTAGAATTTTAGAGACTTAATCCTTTTTCTTCACATCTCTGAGAACATATCTCACTTGTGTTTTATCATGTAATTTTGTTGATGAGAGGTCAATTCCAATATGAATCTTGAACATTCTTTTTTAATCATCAGATTTCCATTCCCCCACCTCTGATGAAGTCCAGTTTATCAGTTTTTCCTTTTATTGATCAAGCTTTTTGTCTAGGGACACTTCACCCAGCCCCAGGTCTAAAAGAAGGTTTTCTCCTGTAATGTTCTTTAAAAAGTTTTATACTTTTACTTCCTCCTTTTACATTTAAATCTATGATCCATTTTGAACTAATTTTCATATAAGGTATGAAGTTCAGTTCATATATTTACCTATGCATATTGAATTGCTCTAGCACTGTTTGTTGAAAAAATCTCCTTCTACCATTAGATTACTTTTACACCTTTGTCAAAAATAGGTTGAACATGTTGGAGTTCCTGTTGTGGCTCAATGGGCATGAATCTGAGTAGTATCCATGAGGAGGCAGGTTTGATCCCTGGTCTTGCTCAGTGGGTTAAGGATCCGGCGTTGCGTGAGCTGCGATGTCGGTTGCAGACGCAGCTAGGATCCTGTGTTGCTGTGGCTCTGTCATAGGCCAGCAGCTATAGCTCCAATTCAACCCCTAGCCTGAGAACCTCCATATGCCATGGGTGTGGTCCTAGAAAGACAAAAAAAAATAATAATAATAAGTTGAGCATGTGTGTGTGGGTGTAATTCTGGGTTCTCGGTTTTGTTCCATTTGTCTCTATGTCTGTTCTCTGCCAACACCACATTGTCATATTACTATAGCTATGCAGTAAGTCTTAAACTTAGGTAGAGTGATGCCTTCCACTTTATTTTTTCCTTTGTCCTTTTTAATTTTTCAAAATTGTTCTAGCTGTTTTTGGTCCCTTGCCTTTCCATATATAATTTTAGAATAAACTTTTTTATATCTATAAAAATCTTACAGAGATTTTGATAGGAATTGTATTAAACTTAGAATTTGTGAAGATTTGACAGCTTTTTTTTTTTTCTGGCTGCATTTACAGCATGCAGAAGTTCCTGGACCAGGAATCAAACTCACACCACAGTAGTGACAAAGCCAGATTCTTAACCCCTAGACCACGAGGGGACTCCTGACATCTTCACTATGTTGAATCTTGTTTTGTTTTTTTTTTTCCATTACACCCACAGGATATGGATGTTCCCAGACTAGGGGTCGAATCGGAGCTGCAGCTGTTGGCCTACACTACAGCCACAGCAGCGTGGGATCCGAGCCACATCTCTGACCTATCCACAGCTCATGGCAATGCCAGACCCTTAAACCACTGAGCGAAGCCAGAGAATAGTAATTTGTTATTAATTTTGATTAAGTTTTTTATAAGTCCTTGTTCTGAAATTCATATTACAGTTTTTAAATATGAGGCTTGGAGTCCCACTGTGGCTCAGCAGGTTAAGAACCCGACATGATCTCCATGAGAATGTGGGTTCAACCCCTGGCCTTGCTCAGTGGGTTAAGAATCTGGCATTGTCACAAACTGAGGCATAGGTCGCAGATGCAGCTCAGATCTTATGTTGCTGTGACTGTGGTGTAGGCTGGCAACTGCACCTCTTATTTGCCCCCTAGGCTGGGAACTTCCACATGCCACAGGTGTGGCCATAAAAATAAAAACATTTTTTTTAAACCACCAAAAAAAAGGCTTTTTTTTTTTTTGCTTTTATACCACGTAGAAGTCTTTTTGCTTAGAAGATTCGCACCGCTAGACTCTGTATCAAACCACACATTTGGGGGTACCATAATTTTTTAAATTTTATTTTAATTTTGAAGGTTTTACTTGGAAGAACCTCCAGGAACACAGAAGCTTTATTTGGGAAGAACCGTGCCACCGTCTAAAGTGGTCCATCTTGGGGACAAAGAGCAATCTAACTGGACAAAAGAAGTGCAAGGAATTTCAGAATAGTGAGTGTCATAAAAAGTATTTAATGTCATTGAACTAGAATGTGGTGGTCTAATGTACTTATTTTTTAAATTATCTTTTACTTAACATTATGATCACTCTGAATACTGATTGGATCTTCATTTTGCATTCTAAAAATGTAAAGAGTTCTAGTTTAAAATAAAATCTAGTTAGCAGCAGTTATAGCCTTGCCCAGTTTGTCACTAAAATACTTCATAATGTACCAACAAAGAAAAAAAGAAAACATGCTTTAGCATGTTTATATAAAGTTCATTTAAGCATTTGAGTTGGTAGTGTGAATGATGATTATTATCATAGAATATAAACACACTCATACACATTTGTATTTCTTTTTTGTTTTTTTCTTTGAGCTACCTGAGAAGAAAAGGGATAATAATAAACGAAACATCTGCAGTTGTGTATGGTCAGTTACTCACTGGTCGTAAATATCAAATAAACCAAAATGGTGAAGTTCATCTAGAGAAACAGTGGTCAAAACAAGTTCTTCCATTTGTTTATCAAACTATTGTCAAAGTAAGTCTCCATCAAGTCTCAATTCTATCTTAATGTACACTGTTACACACTGTATAAAGAAAAGGCTATCAAATTAATATTTACAAAGGGAAGACTAATATAGCAATATTTAATGTAGATTATTATTTAATGTAATTTGCAAAATACTATAGTCTTTAAAAGGAATATAACATCATGAGATAGTCATTCTGTGTATGGTTAGGAAACTTGTCTTATATATTTTTATTTTCAAAAAAGTTTGCCTTTTTTGGAAAATAAAAATAAATATTAAAAAGTTAATTGGTAAATACAAAAAGCATTTGCTATTGTGTTTATAATCTTAGATGTTGTAAGGAGGCAGGTTTTTAGAAAAGCATGTAATTTGAGGGAAACAGGATAGCATACTAAGAGCACAGACGGGGTAGAATTATTTGTATGACCTTGGGCTTTAGTTTCCTCATCTGTAAAGTAGGGCTGGTAATGGTCTCTGCTACAAAGGTCTGTCTTGAGAATGAAATGAACTAGTAAATGTGTAAAGTACTAGAAGAGTATTGGCATATAAGCCGACAATAAATTTTAGCTTCTAATATTGTTATGTAGAAAATCCTTACATTTGACATCTATAGACAGCATAGTCATAATCCTATAGGGAAAAAATTTGATATGCAATCTATAGTAATTTTGACTGTGATGATTTATTTTGATATTTCATTTTACATAGGACGTCCGAGCTTTTGACTCCCGTTTCTCCAGTATCAAAACATTGGATGACTTGTTTCCTCCTAGAAGTATGGTCTTTATGCTGGGAACTCCATATTATGGATGCACTGGAGAAGTTAGTTCCTATTACTATTACTAATTAAATTTCTTTCTGATTTCAAGTTAGTATAATTATTTAACTTCTTTTCATTTAGGTGTATAATAAAGTGTAATACTGGAGGGGAAAATAAGAAAGAATTCATTCATCTAATTTATAAACACAATATTTGGCTATATATCTTTAGTCTTGAGCACACTGGCATGAGGTGGTGGTGGAAAAAGAATTCAAATTCTGATTTCTTTTTTCATAGATTGATTTATTGTAGTATGGATGAAGCAATTCTGAGATTATTTTAGATGTATTATTGGGTTGATGAATTTATAAATTGGTTGATGTTTTGGGGAACTTTAGCTTTCACATGGAAAAAGGTACATGCAAGTAGAACAGGAGAATGCAGGAAAGAACCTGTGAGGATGGGTTAGAATTGGAAATATTAACATGAACTCATGATTGCTAAAATATGTATATATTCTTATATATGAATATATATAGGCATATTGTGTAGATATGTATGTATATATGTTTCTTGATAAATGAGTGCATATATGCCTGTACGTACATGTATTCTCTAGCTCTATTTGCTCAAAAGGATAGCAAGCAAAGACACACTAGTAAGCAGTGAACACATGTAACACTCCAATCTTGATCTCTAATATCATTTCCTACTAAAAGGAACCAGTCTTCTCAAGAGAAATGGCTGATTATAGGACTGGGGCAGGATAGGTACAAGATGAGCCTAGAACCTCTCATTATGCAGGAAACAAAGAAGAACTCAAAAGAATGATGAGAGCATGTCTCATAAACACAGGAAGCAGGTTGAAGAGGATCCTACTGGCCAACCTGGGGCTTTTTGAGTACCAAAACAATTGAATACATACTGAATTATAAACTACTGAGGGTGGGGAATAAGAATGCATAATTCCAGGAGTTCCCATTGTGGTGCAGCAGAAATGAATCTGACTAGTATCCATGAGGATGCAGGTTCAATCCCTTGCCTCCTCGCTCAGTGGGTCAAGGATCCAGCTTTGCTGGGAGCTGTGGTGTAGGTCACAGACGAGGCTCAGATCTGGTGTGGCTGTGGCTGTGGCGTAGGCCAGAAGCTGTAGCCCCAGTTTGACCCCTAGCCTGGTAATTTCCATATGCTGCAGGTGTGGCCCTAAAAAGAAAAAAAAAAAGCGTGATTCCGTATTTCCATATTGATAACAAATAAGTAAATAAATGGGGAAAGAAAGGGTTTTTATTTATAGTGTCATGTTAAGGATAATTGTGGAGTGGGTGAGGGAGTTGGAAAAACTATCATTTAACAACCATTATGATACAGCTTGAATCAGGCAACAATCATCACTGGAAGCTAAATCTAAGGGGAATTTTTGATTAGGAGCAAGATATTTTCATGGTCTTAGAAAGTGTCTCCATGTAGATTATTTAGTTGCAAGGAAAACAGTCTATCATTGTACAGTAAAGAAATTGATCAACATCTTGATTTTATGATCAAAATTAATATCACAAGAATTCCCATTGTGGCATAGCAGAAACAAACCCAACTAGGATCCATGAGGATGCAGATTCAATTCCTGGCCTCACTCAGTGGGTTAAGGATCCAGCATTGCTGTGAGCCATGGTATAGGTCGCAGCCATGGCTTGGATCCTGCATTGCTGTGACTGTGGCATTAGCCAACAGCTGTAGCTCCAGTTACCCCTAGCCTGGTAACTTACATATGTGGTGGGTGCGGCCCTAAAAAAGCAAAAAAAAAAAATTTAATATCACAGTGAGGGACACATGAACGTCATGTACCTCCAGATGGAATGCTCTACAAAGGACACATCTTTGCACTGTGCTGGCTGAGAATATATAACCTGAACCTAATCACAAGGAAGCATTAGACAAACCCAAAATGAAGAATTTTTTTTAAAGACAGCATGGAGAGGGAGGAATGAACTATATTCTTCAAAATGTCAGGGAATGAACGACAAAGGCTTAGCGTATATTCTTGATTAAAGGAGCCTAAAGAGCTATGACAACTAAATGCAATATCTGATCCTAGCCTGATCCTTTAGCAGAGGGAGAAAAAAGTTTTCTATAAATATAGAACATTTTTAGGTACTGCATTTACAGTAGATTAAAGTATGTGTCATTATAAACTTATGTATTTGGTAATTGTACTGTGGTTATATAATATCCTTTTTATTAGGAAATATGCACCAAAATATTTATAGGTAAGGGACATGGAATATGTAATACCCTCAGAAAGTTCCAAAAAATAATCATATGTATGTAAATACACACATAGAACACAAATGTTGAAGTAAATGGAGTAAATTGTTGATGATAGGTGAATGTGAGTAAATGATTTTTAAAGTGTTTTTTTACCTCTTTTTTTTTTTCCTTCTTTTTTAGCTGCACCTGCAACATATGGAAGTTCCCGGGCCAGGGACTGAATCCGAGCTGGAGCCAAGACCTAGCCATAGCTGCTGCAACACTGCACCCTTAACCCACTGCACCAGGCCATTTAACAACCATTTATGATACAGATTGAATCAGGCAACAGTCATCACTGGAAGATAAATCTAAGGGGAATTTTTGATTAGGAGCAAGATATTTTCATGGTCTTAGCTCAAACCAGCACCTCCACAGAGACAAACCAGACCATTAACCCACAGCCCAGAACAAGAACTCCCTAGCGTCTTTTTATTTTGAAGCTTTTTGATAGTTTGAAATTATTTATAAATTTAAGTTCATTTAAAAAAATAAAGATTGGAGGAGTTCCTATTGTGGCTCAGCAGGTTATGAACCCAACTAGTATCCATGAGGATGCAGGTTCGATCCCTGGCCTTGCTCAGTGGGTTAAGAATCCGGCATTGCCATGACCTGTGGTGTGGATCGAAGATGTGGCTTGGATCCAGTGGGTTTTTTTGTGTTTTTTTTGTTTTTTTTTTTGTCTTTTTGCTATTTCTTTGGGCCACTCCCGCGGCATATGGAGGTTCCCAGGCTAGGGGTCCAATCGGAGCTGTAGCCACTGGCCTAGGCCAGAGCCACAGCAACGCGGGATCCGAGCCGCGTCTGCAATCTACACCACAGCTCAGCTGCAACCTATACCACAGCTCACGGCAATGTCGGATCGTTAACCCACTGAGCAAGGGCAGGGACCAAACCCACAACCTCATGGTTCCTAGTCGGATTCGTTAACCACTGTGCCACTACGGGAACTCCCAGGATCCAGTGTTGCTATGGCTGTGGCACAGGCCAGTAGTTGCAGCTCCAATTCAACCCCTAGTCTGGGAACCTTCATATGCTGCAGGTGCAGCCCTAAAAAGACCAAAAAAAAAAAAAAAAAGACTGGTTAACAACTGTTAAAGCAAGGTACAAATAACCAAATTTATAATATACATGCATCCACTTAAAATTCCAAGATAATTCTACCTCTACTGTCTCACTGAATTTCAGAAATAATGAATACTGTTCAAATAAGCAAAAATATAAGTAAATAAAATGTAGTTAAAGAGACTAAAATATACTGTGTTTTTGTTTTGTTTTGTTTTCCCTCCAAGGTTCAGGATTCAGGGGACGTGATTACTGAAGGCAGGATTCGTGTGGTTTTCAGCATTCCATGTGAACCCAATCTTGATGCTTTAATACAGAACCAGCATGTGAGTATTATAATCCATATTATTTAATTTAAAATTGATTAACTTTAAAAATGTTAGAAGGATTTTTTGGTACCTTTTGAATTATTGCAGATATTTTGTGTAAAACTAATTAAATTCTCTCACACTTACATCTAGTATCATTTAAAAATAAGCACGGAATCAAAATTTCATTCAGATCTAGAGTTCCTGTTGTGACTCAGTGGTAATGAATCCAACTAGTATCCATGAGGATGCAGGTTCGATCCCTGGCCTCATTCAGTGAGTTAAGGATCCATTGCTGTGAGCTGTGGTGTAGGTCGCAGACACAGCTGGGATCTGGCATTGCTGTGGCTGTGGTATAGGCTGGCACCTGCAGCTGTGATTCAACCCCTATCCTGGGAACTTCCTTATGCTGCAGGTGTGGCCCTAAAAAGCAAAAAAAAAAAAAAAAATGCATTCAGATCTTTGGGGAGAAAACTACTGAAACCCCACTATTAATCTCTAATGGTTATATGGGTTATTTTGTTCAAGTTTATAAGTGGCACATTGATTAGCATACCCTCTGGGAGTAGACTTAGGTTTTTTTTAAAAACCTTTCATGGTTAATCAAAGTCTATATTTTTAGTTACAAGTAATAAGTGACCTTCTTGCAAAAATTATGTCTCTGTTTAGCTCATAATGAACAGTCCCTGGAGAAAATTGGGAAACTGCATTTAAGTTCATAGCATCTTTTTATTTTTACTTGTTAAGATAAGGGATGATACTGATGTCTGTTATTTGTTTTTATTGACTGGATAATTAACTGGACTGAAATTAATTCACATTCAGCCAGCTTTGCTATTTACATTTTATTTTAACTAGTCATAAAATCTAAAGCATTATAATCCTGTAAAATGAATTTAAGGCATTAGACATCAATATTCCCATGAGGAACCCTTATGGAAAGCAGAGAAGTCCCTAAAATCTTGCCATCGGGCCTCTTTTGGAGAAAGAACTCAGAAGGCGTGGTTAGAAGATTAGGATAAGGAGCTGGAGCTTTGTACTGGGAGTCAGTGGAAGTAGAAGAACTTGTGTTGCTTCATCCTTGGCTTTTTCTAGAGCTGGAAAAAACCTTCCTAGTTCTAAGAGTACAGTGTTGGTAGGCATGGCTTCTACAGTATACTTTCTTTACATATCTTATTTAACTTTACTCAAGCCTTCTTATTTCTCTACTTTTTATGTTATATTTTGTAGGATATTTGGGTTATTTTAATTAATTTTTAATTACGCCATGACCTAGTATTTCTCAAAAGGAGTACTAAATGTATTTTGAGAGGGACAGTATGGGATTGCCTCTGTATGTGGCAGGACAATTGGGATCCTTGGTCCCTGGATATTAAGTGCTTGTAACCTGTGTCAGTTATTGTAACTGAATGTGCCCCTACACATTTTCAAATGCTTATTAGAAAAGTGGTACTACCTGTGGTAGAGAACTACTACCTTGATTCTTCCTTTCTGAATTGATATTTGATTCAGTTCAATTCAGAATCAAGATTACTTCATTTTTTTGTATTATTTCTAAACCTGATAATACTTTTGATGGAAGATTGTGTTGCATTCTTCACTAGCATATTAATGTATTTTTTAATAGTGACTTTATGTTCCAGGCCACTAAAAAAAATTTTAACCATTTAGGGATCATTGTAGACATGACCATTAAAAAAAAAAAGAAAATAATTTCTTAACAATCTCTGGGAATTTTACTTTAATTTTACTTTCCCTCCTGAACCTTGGAGGGAAAACAAAACAAAAACACAATATGTTTAATTTTAATTTTACTTATTATTGATGCTAAAAATCCTTATATTCCTATAAAAAACATAAAATATTATGTAGTTTATTTAGTATATTTATTATATTTATATATTCATTTACAAGAATATAGTATATGAAATCACGATGTTAGGAGTATATAGTAGCTTACCCTAGTTGGTACTGGATTTCTGAGTGTTTACTTCTGGGTTAAAAATTATATGCTCTGGAGTTCCTGTCGTGGCGCAGTGGGTAACGAACCCGACTAGGAACCACAAGGTTGCGGGTTCGATCCCTGGCCTTGCTGAGTGGGTTAAGGATCCAGCGTTGCCATGAGCTGTGGTGTAGGTCGAAGACTCGGCTTGGATCCCACGTTGCTGTGGCTCTGGCGTAGGCTGGTGGCTACAGCTCTGATTCAACACCTAGCCTGGGAACTTCCATATGCCACGAGAGCGGCCCAAGAAAATGGCAAAAAGACAAAAAAAAAAAAAAGATATATATATATGCTCTGATATTTTTTTTTTAGTTTGACAGTCAGTCTTCATTGTTTCTTCTCTTAAGTGTACAAATAAAGATTACATTTCATTGACTGAATTCTACTAATAATGTGTTAATTACAAGCCTGTACATACTTGTTATTTTCGTATGGTAGTAAATAGTTAGGGAAAGCAAATATCACTTATATCCATATAGGAAGGACACTCCTAATCTCCTCAGTAGCAAGTATTTTGATGATATTCTCATGTTCTAATTGAATGTAGTAATTACTAAGACCTCTTTCTGTCCCAGGTACTTTACCAGGCCCTTCTTAGAATATGAAAATTGCTTTTTAAAAAATGGTTCTCAACAGACTCACTCACATAGAGAACAGACATGTGTTTGCCAAGAAAGGAGGAGAGGGAGAGAGTGATGGACTGGAAGTTTGGGGTTATTAGATACAAACAATTACATTTAGAATGGATAAGTAATGAGGTCCTGCTGTACAGCACAGGGAACTATATCCAGTTTCTTGGGATAGACCGTGATAGAAGATAAATTTAAGAAGAATGTATACATATGTATGACTGTGTTATTTTGCTGTACAGCCCATATTGGCACAACATTGTAAATCAACTATAATTTTTTAAAAAATAGTTCTTGCCTACAGAGTTTGCCATTTAGTACTTACAAGAGTTTATTTCTTCGGCTAGTTTCAAAAATTGTATATTTCCTCCTCCTTTATTCATCCTTGGGAATTCTGTCCCTTAAGGAAAAAGGGGAGCAGAAAAATTCTGCCTATAAATCCTTTCAAAAAGGAGGGGAAGGGGAGTTCCTGCTCTGGCACAGTGGGTTAAGAATCTGACTTCAGCAGCTTAGGTGACTACAGGTTTAATCCCCAGTCCAGTGCAGTGGGTTAAAGGATATGGCATTGCTGCAGCCGTGGACATAGGTTGAGGCTACAGCTCAGATTTCATCCATGGCTCAGGAACTTTCATATGCTGCAAGTGTGACCATAGAAAAAAAAATTTTAAGGGGGGAGAGGGGAGTGGAAATAGGTCACTTACTTTGAGAATCCTTGCATTGCTGCAATCCAGAATGTTAGTGATGTCTTGATTATCTCCAGAATTTAAAGGTAAAGAAATGCTTTAATGCTTTGTGTTTCCATAATTGACCTTTTTGTTTTTATGTTTAAAGAAATATTCTATAAAGTACAACCCAGGATATGTGTTGGCCAGTCGCCTTGGAGTGAGTGGATACCTTGTTTCAAGGTTTACAGGAAGTATTTTTATTGGAAGAGGATCTAGGAGAAAGTAAGTTTATGTTAGAGAAATTTACTTAAAGTGGCAGAAAAATGATAAAAATAAAATAGTTAATATTTCAGTATTTTCTCGTATTAATTGCTCTGAAGTTTCTTTTAAAATTATGCATAAATTCCTCTGATGGTGATCTTTCATCTAAATGGCACATGCTTTAGATGGTTGAAAAGACAGTTCTTATTTTTAGCAGCTAACAAATTGAACCTTGAAAAAAGGTATCAGAAGGTGTGTGTGAATCTCAATAATATATTTCATTCTCTTATTTCACTCTCCTCTCTAATTACATAATCTATTTATATGCTTTGTTAACTTGGGTTTTGAAGCCTTTCCTCTAGTCTTTCCACTACTTTGGAAATAACCATGTTAACTAAAATGTAGAAAAACAATCAAAACTAAACTTTTCTAAGAATTGAAAGCAAAGCTATTTATTCATTGAACAAAATTTTAAAACTTTTGTGTGTGTGTGTGTGTGTGTGTGTGTATGTGTGGTTTAAATTCAGCCCTCATGGAGACCATAAAGCAAATGTGGGTTTGAACCTCAAATTCAACAAAAAAAATGAGGAGGTACCTGGATATACTAAGAAAGTTGGAAGTGAATGGATGTATTCATCTGCAGCAGAGCAACTTCTTGCAGAGTACTTAGAGAGGTAAGTGCCCAGCAGGATCCTACTAGACATCCAAAAACATAAGGAAGATGTTTCCTTTAGTAAAATGTGACATGTGTTACATGTAAACTTAATGTCATGGAGCGTCATAGCCATCAACTAAAATAGAGTAGAAAAATACCATACTTACTTTATTCAGAATGAAAAAAGATAAGAATTGGCCTTATTAAAAATATCCTTAACTTGTGAAGTTCCCATTGTGGCTCAAGCAGTAATGAACCCAACTAGTATCCATGAGAATGCAGGTTCAATCTCTGGCCTCGTTCAGTGTTTTAAAGGATCCAGCATTCCTGTAAGCTTCGACATTAGGTCCAAGATGCAGCTTAGATCTGGTGTTGCAGTGGCTGTGGCCTAGGCCACTGGCTGGCCATGTCTCCAATTTGACCCCTTATGCCATGGATATGACCCTTAAAAGACTAAAAAAAAAAAATCCTTAATATCATAAATTATGCACTACTCTGCATGTCTGTGTTAGTAGTAAGAAGATTAATATAAACAAAACAACTCTCAGCATAGTGAATCTTCTTAAAACTCTAGCTAGATAATAGATTACTATACTTGAATTATTGTTTTTCTGAAATAGTCTAAGAAATCAACAAGTCTCAGCCCTTCATTATGAAAAGAGAAATCTAAGTCCCAAGATTTACAGAGTGTCAAAGATTTACAGGAAATATCTCCACCTCTGATTAACAGCTGAATGTTCTTTCCATTGTTCCACTGGTTTCTAACCTTCTTCATAGTAGTATCCTAGAACTGCTCTAACAAAGTACCACAAACTGGTGGCTTAAAACGATAGAAGTATATTGCCTCACGGTTCTAGAGACCAGAGTCCAAATTCAAGGTGTTGATAGGGCTTCCTCTGAAGGTGCTTAAGAAAGGAACTGTTCTATACCTCTTTCCTAGCTTCTTGTTCTTTAACCTATACATGCATCACCCCAGTCTTCCATCTTTACATAGTTTTCTCCCTGTGTGTCTTATCATCTCTCCAAATTTCCCCTTTTTATAAGGACACTGGTCATATTGGATTAGGGTCTACCCTAATGACACTTTAGCTTGATTACTTCTTGTTAAAACACTATTTTAGGGAGTTCTCTTGTGATAGACCTAAAAACTATTTCATAGGATTCCTTTATTTCCTGGCTTTCATGCTTTACTCCTTCTGGTGTATGTCTCCATTTTGATGGAGCACTTAATGCTAGTAGCTTCCTAAGAAGGCTTGCGTGTCTGGAAATGTCTTTAAATCTTCCTGATACTTGACTGATAGCTTGCCTGTGTCTAGAATCCTAGATTAGAGATGATTTTCCTTCAGAATTTGAAAAGCTCTGCTCCATTATCTTGTTTCCTTTGCTGTCAAGAAGTCTTGTGCCATTTTGATTCTGAATCTTTGTGTGTGATCTGTTTTCATTCTCTGAAATCTTTTTAGAATCTTCCCTTTCCCAATGCTATTTACTATTGTAATGGTATTGTGCCTTGGTATGAATCTTTTTTCTCTCATTTTGCACTTCAGCTTTTTTATTTTTTTAATTCTTTTTAGCCTTTCAGTTCTACTTTTTATTCTGTTTTTCTGTTTTAAATGATTTTTATTTTTTCAGAGTTCCCATCATGGCGCAGTGGTTAATGAATCCGACTAGGAACCATGAGGTTGCGGGTTCGGTCCCTGCCCTTGCTCAGTGGGTTAACGATCCGGCGTTGCCATGAGCTGTGGTGTAGGTTGCAGACGCAGCTCAGATCCCGCGTTGCTGTGGCTCTGGCATAGGCCAGTGGCTACAGCTCTGATTCGACCCCTAGCCTGGGAAGCTCCATATGCCGCAGAAGTGGCCCAAAGAAATAGCAAAAAGACAAAAAAAAAAAAGGATTTTTATTTTTTCCATTATAGCCGATTTACAGTGTTCTGTCAATTTTCGGCTGTACAGCGAAGTGACCCAGTCACACATACCTATATACACATTCTTTTTCTCACATTATCCTCCATCATGCTCCATAGTAAGTGACTAGATATAATTCCCAGTGCTATACAGTAGGATCTCATTGCTTATCCATTCCAAAGGCAGTAGTTTGCATCTATTAACTCCAGATTCCCAGTCCATCCCACTCCCTCCTCCTCTCCCTTGGCCACCATAAGTCTGTTCTCTAAGTCCATGAGTTTCTTTTTTGTGGAAAGGTTCATTTTGTGCCGTATATTAGATTCTAGATATATGTGATATCATATGGTATTTGTCTTTCTCTTTCTGACTTACTTCACTTAGTGTGATAGTCTCTAGTTCCATCCATGTTTCTGCAAATGGCATTGTTTTTGTTCTTTTTTTATGGCTGAGTAGTATTCCGTTGTGTATAACATCTTAATCCATTCATCTGTCAGTGGACATTTAGCTTGTTTCCATGTCTTAGCTGTTGTGCTATTCAGCCGTTTTAGACTTGAAACTCATCCCTTTCCATTCTGAGAAACTCTTGTATTATTTCTTTGATATTTTCCTCCTCACTTTTTTTTGTTGTTTTGTTCTCTCTAGGGCTCCTTTTGATAGATGTTAGACCTTCTAGATTAATTATCCTAAATTTTCTTAACTCCTCATATTTTCTGTATTATACTTCTGTTCTACTTTGTGGGAAATTTCTTCAACCTTTAACTTAGATAATTTTAAATTTTTATTTACTCATTTTTAGTTTCTCAAAGGATATCCATATTCTCTACCATTCCTTTTTTATAGCATCTTGTTCTTATAATGAATGAAATAACTTATTTTTCTGAAGACAGTAATCTAGATATTCTTTTATTTTCAATATTTTCTGATTTCTACACAGTGCTTTTTTTTCTTTTCTGTTTGGTTTGATCTCTTATGTTAAAGGTTTTTTTTTTTTTTTAATCTGGTGGTTTTTTATGTCTTATATTTAGTGTACTATGGTTAAAAAGCTGATTGGAAACTTAATATGCTACAATGGGGCTTGTCCAGTGGAACTTAGCTATTTCAGCAAAGAATCTCCAAATATCACTCCCTATATGTACATATTTTCTTTAGGCTGGGTAGTTTTCTCAGAAAGGTATTTGCCAGCGTTTTTCTTGAAGGACAGAATGGAGAACAAAACTGACTTCCAGTGTTCTGGAAATTAACCAGGGAGAGAACTGCCTCACCTAAAGTTATGTCCCTTTCCCACAGCAGCCACAGTTTCAATACCTCATCAACAAGGAGATGTAAAGGCTCAGCCAGCCTGATTGCCCCAGTTCCGGATAAGTCTGAGGAGCTGTCCTAGTTTGAGATCTCTATGCTACTGGCCAAGGAGATCATTAAAAATGAATCACAGCCAATCTTCTCCCTTTGTCCAATTCTGCTTCCTTCCTTTCTTCCTTTCCTTCCACAGATATTGCTTCCACAGAACTCACTAATAAATTTCCTGCATTTTTATCTCCATCTCAGAGTCTGTTTCTAAAAGATGTTATACTTTTTGGCCTGCTTCCTAGCGACACATCATTCAGTAGTTATACTTTCATTAATCCTGTTTTCAGTAGGACACCTATTCTCTTCATGCCCACCCATCCAGTTTCCTGTGCTTAGAATAACCAAGGCTAGAGCAGCCCTATTCAACCTCTCCAAAAATAATCTGCAGGATTTATGCTGAGGTGGAAGGTGATTGCCTGACTGCTTGTTATACAAAATTTTCAACTGAAAACCTCTTAAACCTTACCCCATACTATAGCATTAAGATGTACTTGGAGCCCATATCTCCTGAGCTTTTGCAGATTTCCACAGTCTAAATCAACTTGTTTTTTATTGATGTCCGTCACTGGTGGCTCAGGGTGCAGCTTATTTTTATGTCAGATCAGTTCACACTTACCTATTCAGTTTTCAGTTTCTAAAATTTTGTTAACTCATATATACTATCTGATTCTCTGCTTCTCTCTTAGTCTTTCTAGGTCTATGCCGTTTTTTAGGTTTCACCATTCTTTTAGTAGATTGGGAAGGGAGCAGAAATAAGCACATGTGTTCAGTCTGCTACTTGTGTGTATTTGAAAATACTGTCCTGTTCAGGAAACAATGGAATTTTTGGGAAATATCAGAAGAAATTTAATGGATTTTCATTTGCTATATTGTGGAGTGCTCTGGCTTTGTTGTGAAAATTTGAAAATGAACATGTAGATGTTATTTTTGTCTATTACCTGTCACTATATTCTAAGAGTGAATAGAGCCAGTAATTGAAGTTTGTAAGTAATTGTAGTTTATTATAGCTTATGAATTGAATTATTGCTCCCTCATATTTTTTTGAGGGCCTATGAATACTTTCAATCTTTTAGTCTCTATCCCTCATTAATATTCCATGTACAGTAATCAGTCCTCGATATATTTAATATGTCCCCTTAGGATCCAGAATTATTTGATATGAAGTTTATAATAAAATTAGCCATATCTGTTTTTTAAAGCAGCATATTTGTTTGTTTGTTTGTTTGGCTAGAGCTCCAGAACTATTTAGTTATATAGCCAAAAATAGCCAAGAGGATGTGTTCTATGAAGATGACATTTGGCCTGGAGAAAATGAGAATGGGTAAGCAAAATTTGTGCGACTTATTGCCTCACAATTCAACTTAGTGGTTCCACTGAAAGGTACAGTAGTTAGCAGTTTCTATTGTGGCATTGTTTTTGTGAGGATTCAGGTTTGATCCTTGGCGTCACTCAGTGGGTCGGGGATCCAGTGTTACTATGAGCTATAGTGTAGGTCACAGATGCGGCTCAGATCTCATGTTGCTGTGTGTTGCTGTGGCATAGACCGGCAGCTGCAGCTCTGATTCGACCCCTAGCCTGGGAACTTCCATATGCTCAGGGTATGGCCCTAAAAAGCAAAAAAAAAAAAAAAAAAAGAATTTCTATTATTTCTGGGGGGAAGGATTTTAGATATTGTTTTATTCTTGCATTAAGTTTGTAATATAATTTTTATTTTATTTATATCAGTAAAGTACTTTTAAACTAATTTTTTTGTGGTTTTAATTACTGAGAAGTAACACATCCATGTTTATTATTAGATGTATAATTAGCCCCAATTAAGTATAGTGATTAGTGATGTATTTGATATCTTTCATAATTCACAGCCCTCAGAAAGTTTATGTTAAGCCTTTTATATAAACCCTTAGGAAGTTTTAATGTGAAAAAATTATTGTTTTTAATATAGTGCTGAGAAAGTTCAAGAAATTATTACTTGGCTAAAGGGACATCCTGTCAGTACTTTGTCTCGTTCTTCTTGTGATTTACAAATTCTGGATGCAGCTATTGTTGAGAAAATTGAAGAAGAAGTTGAAAAGTGCAAGGTACTAATTTTTAGTAACCAAAATTATTGATGAGATTTGAAATTAAATGAACTATATCTTACTCTACAAATAATTTGTTTGAATCAATTAAAACATGTATTCAGTGATTTTAAATCTATGCCAAACTATTCTGGAGTTCCCGTCATGGCTCAGTGGTTAACAAATCCGACTAGGAACCTTGAGGTTGCGATCCCTGCCCTTGCTCAGTGGGTTAAGGATCCAGCGATGCCATGAGCTGTGGTGTAGGTCGCAGACGCGACTCGGATCCCGCGTTGCTGTGGCTCTGGCGGAGGCCGGTGGCTACAGTTCCAATTCGAACCCTAGCCTGGGAACCTCCATATGCCGCAGTTGCGGCCCTAGAAAAGGCAAAAAGACAAAAAAAAAAAGTTTCAACCATTTCCAGTGTCCCTTAAGTTTATCTAAATAAATATAAATACATGTCAGTATAATAAAGCCATAGCATTTAAATTTTATATCCTTGTAATGTTTCTAATTTTAAGAATATTTTGTGAGTCTAGTCAATAGAAAGTATGTGACTGAGAAATAAGGTTGATCTTTCCTATTCTAGGTTCCTTAAAGATACAGTTCATCTTTTTATAGAACATAAAAATTATATTTATTTCACCTTTACAGAATCACTTCTAAAGTGTACTTTCCACTGACAGATTCACTCAGTTGCTTAGTATTTTTGAATTCGCACTTAAACTATCCATTTTTGTGTTGATTTTAAAAAGCAGTAACTATGTATATAGAACTGAGTCACTTTGCTATATAGCAGAAATTAGTACATTGTAAATTAACTTTAATTAAAAAAATTAAGGGAGTTGACATTGGTCCAGCGGGTTAAGAACCTAACATGGGAGTTCCCGTCGTGGCGCAGTGGTTAACGAATCCGACTAGGAACCATGAGGTTGCGGGTTCGATCCCTGCCCTTGCTCAGTGGGTTAACGATCCGGCGTTGCCATGAGCTGTGGTGTAGGTTGCAGACGCAGCTCAGATCCCGCGTTGCTGTGGCTCTGGCATAGGCCAGTGGCTACAGCTCTGATTCGACCCCTAGCCTGGGAAGCTCCATATGCCGCGGGAGCGGCCCAAGAAATAGCAAAAAGACCAAAAAAAAAAAAAAAAGAACCTAACATGGTGTCTATGAGGATGCAGGTTTGATCCTTGGCATTGCTATGGCTGGGGTGTGGGCCAGCAGCTGGGGAACTTCCATTTGCCGCAGGTGCAGTTGTTTAAAAAAAAAAGTTAAAAGATGTTTTTTGAATTTTTAAAAATTAATTTTGTTAATTTAGAAAGTATTAAATTTTTTTAAAAAGCAATAACCTATGTGGACTTAACTATTTTATCTTTTTTTTTAATCTATTTTGATCCCTTATCTTTTTTTTTCTTTTTGGCTGCACCCCCAGCATGTAGAAGTTTCCAGAGCTGGGGTAGAACCTGTACCACAGCTGCAACCCAAGCCATAGCAATGACAATGCTGGATCCTTAACCCACTGTGCCCCCAGGGAACTCCTTGATTCCCTATCTTGGTACAATAGAAAATGGATTAATTATGTTCCCTTTTTAACTTTAAATTTTATTTTTCACATATTTGCCTTTTTATTAAAATAATGTTTCTTCTCTAACAAAGTTCTCTTGTTTAAATTAATAGCAGAGTAAAAAATTAATTAATTAATAGAATAAATTAAGAACTGTGCTCTAAAGCCATCTTCCCCATCCCTCTTTCAATATTTAAAACCTTGGGCAAGATAGCCTTTCTATGCCTCCATATCCTCATGGGTAAAATGAGAATAAAATAGCACCTACCTCATATGGTCCTCAAAAGAACTGAGTTAATATGTATAAATTCTTTCTAATAGTGCCTAGCTTTATTAATGCTTAATAATACTTAGCTATTACTATTTGAATTCTCTCATCACACACTGAAGAGCTATAAATATGGTCTGGAAAATCACCAGCAAGTGACTCTTTTTAAGAAAAAATGTAAGGCTCATAGCCAAGAGTTTGATATTTTGAAAGGTCATTGATATTCAGCCGAGGATAGAAAGCCTGCATTTCTTTGTGATCGTCTTTTAATGTAAAATCTGTTCAGCGTTGTTTTTGAAGTGAGTTTCCCCCTTAACAAAAGTTTATAACTTTAAACCCCTAAATTTTATTTGAACCCATTTGGATGCAGAGCTTTCTAAAATGCTTTACACATTTTCCCTTTACTTTGTGAGCTGAAGATGCATGTACAAAGTTGTAGTCTATTATTTTGATTACAACATTTTAAAACTGTGTGCATGTATAGATAATAGTTTAAAAAAAAAAAAAAACCCGTTACTATGTCACAGAGGAACCGTTATGAGTGGTTTTTTTCCCCTTTTCAGTGTTGTAATGTTATTAGGGTAATTTAAAAAAAAAAGGAGAAAAAACTAAAAAAATGAACATAACATTCTGAACATAATTTAAACTCTTTTTAATGCAGGGTCATTATTTAAAGTATTTGTAGTTTTCTTATTGGACAATGGTTCCCAAACTTAGCTGATTATCAGAATTACTGGAGGAGCTTATTAAAAAACACACATTCTAGATTCTGCTGTCAGAGCAGTACTTCTTAAACTAATGTGCAAACAAATAACAGGGGGCGTCTGATCCAGTAGCTCTCAGATGAACAGTTCTTGATAGTCTGCATTTTCTAACAAGCTCCCAGGTGATCACATTTTGAGTAGTCGTTCCCCAGAACTTCTCATTTAATAGCTGTGGGCCTATCGTGAAAATGCCCCAGTTTATTAATTTGCCTAATGAATCAGGTTTGAATGCCACATTCTCTAATCAATGCTGTAACGTAATAATGCCTAAGGATTTGTTAGAGCATATGGGTTGTTTTTTCACATGCAATCCTCCATGCACAGTTCTTATGTCTGCTTTTTAAATTACTTTAAATCTCTTCTCATGTTTTTTCTTCTTGCTGTTGTCAGTGGACACCAGTCGTACCCTATTAGTACTTCTAGTCTGCTGTGGGCTGGAAACATAGACACCTTGTCAGTAAGACCTTCACTTTTCACCCTATTTAAAACTTGAGTCTCTCCCCACACTGCTGATCCCCTTATCTGCTTTATTTTCCTCTATGCTTTTTACCTTCAAACATGCTATTTATTTTCCTTGTTTTGTTTCTTGTATGTCTCCCTCAACTAGAATATACTATTTTATCCACAATACCTAAATCAGCTTAAATGGAACTCAGTAAATATTTGTTGAAAGAATGAAATAAGAATGAAATGAAATATTTCTGTAATAAAAGAAAGCAGACTCTTTTTAAAGGCTTGAGCATTTTATAGTGTATAAATACAAGAATTCTATAGTGTATGGCCTTCGTAGCTTAGGGCTGTTTTATGCCCTTTTGTACTTATTTCTGTAAGGTGGGTTCTGAAAGATAAGTGAGTATCATACAAGTAAACAGCTGCCAGTTTTCTTACTAGGTAAGAATTCATTTTTTGAAAAATTTAGTGTGAATGCTAGTGATGGATTGCAATGGATATAAATTATTCTTACATTTTATTAGGTAGAACAAGTAATATTTCCATTTTACAGATTGAAGGAAGCTGATGTTTAAGTGTGAGGTCACAGAATTAACAAGTAGCAAAGAGAAAAGAAAACTCTTCTTCCAGCATTTTTTAGATAGTCAAAAATTCAGAGATTGGAGTTCCCATTGTGGCTCAGCGTAACAAACCCGATAGTATCCATGAGGACAAAGGTTCAATCGCTGGCCTCGCTCAGTGGGTTAAGGATCCAGCATTGCCATAAGCGGTGGTGTAGTTTGCATTCTCAGGCTCTGATCCCACATTGCTGCAGCCAACAGCTGCAGCTCCAATTCCACCCCTAGCCTGGCAACTTCCATATACTGTGAGTGCGGCCCTAAAAAGCAAAAAAAAAAAAAAAAAAAAAAAAAAGTAAAGTTACTTTGGAGAGAGGTAGTAACTGGGAGGCAATACAAGGGGTTCTTTTTTTTAAATGACTTTTTCCAGGGGTTTTTATGTTGTGCTTAGTAATGTTCTGTTTCTTAAGCTGAGTGTAGTTATACATAGATATGGTTATACTATAAAAATGCATCAGATTGTATACTTACAAGTTTGCATTTTACTATTTTTTATCAACAAAAAAATTTTACTTTAAAAGTATGAATTTATTAATTTATTTATCACTCATTTCTTTTGGCTTTTTAAAATTCAGTCATGTCCAAAATTATTATTCAGCAATAATAATTTAAAAATTTTTCTTTCCTCAGCAAAGAAAGAATAATAAGAAGGTTCGAGTGACAGTGAAGCCCCATTTGCTATACAGAGTAAGTTTCCTGTTAAAGAGTTCAAAGTTGTCAGCCTTACAACAAATACTAAAGGAACTTCTCTAGGCAGAAAAGAAAAGACAGCAACAGGAAACAAAAATTCCACAAATGACAAGGCTCACCAGTAAAGGTATATATACAGTAAAGATACAAAATCATCCATGCACGATTATACCACCAAAATCAGAAATCATGAGAAGAGGTGGGTACAAATGTAGGACACTGGAGATAAACTTGGAATTAAGAGAACAACAACTTAAAACAATCTCATATACATATATACTTTTACATCAAAACTTCAGAATAACTGCAAACCAAAAATCTACAATTGATACACAAACAAGGAATCTCTGAAGAAGAAATATATCTCATAGTAAATAAGTGCATAATCCACCATGAAGAGGGTCATTTAACATCATTCTGGAATGCTGAAGTCTTCTTAGAACTGATTCTGATTTCCTCTCCATCAAAGAATTTATGATAATTATAATTAAATAATGCAACTGTACAATTAAATAAGTCTACAATTGTATTATTAATAACTATTTCTCTCCATGGTACAATGTAAAGTCTATAATGTCTTTTTTATCACATCACCTAGAATGTGTAATGCCTTTATTGAAGAATCAGTAAGATGTAACAAATTGTGAGGACATATTTATATAGTAACACTGTTTTTTAACCAACTTATGCATTTTATATTTTACTTATTTTCAGAGGGTGTATTATTTTTGTTATTCTTACCAGTTAAGTTATTCTTTTTATTATGCCATGTAAAATATTTAATGGTATATAAGGCTTTCTTCTCTATAAATTTTAGTTGCATAATATACACAATTTTAATATAACACTAATTTTTAAAGAAAAATTGAAATGTAATAGATAATACTAAATAGTAAAGATGAAAGCCATACAAAATGGGATAAAGTATAGAATAAATTTCCTATTTGTCTCAGCATATTTTCCATTCCACTTCTCCAGAGGGAGTCACTTAATTTGTTTCTTAAGATCCATGATATAATAATCTGTGTGCATGTAATTGTGTTTAAATATATGTATTTTATTTTGTAAAAAAAAAAAAAAAAATTTAAAGAACAGGCATTCTTCCTAAACCATGCAAACCAATCACTAGATATTATTGAACATGAAAAGAAAATTGTATACAGTGATGAATATATTTGCTTTGGAATTAGTTAACTAGCTAGTTACCTACAAGTATAAAAGAGCTATGAAGATACAGCTGAAGGGTAAGATTTAAAATGTTCTTTAATTACTGTATGATAGATAGTTTCTTATTACTATTCATTCAGAATTGTCAATTCAAACTGTTTCCAATTTGAATTCTACCAAGTTTTCTTAATTGGTTTCTAACAAGATTTGCTTAATTGATGGAGTTTTTATTATTGTTGTAATTAAAAATAATTATGGAGTATGTGCACACTCCTCAAAAAAAAATTTTTTTTAAAAAAGGGAAAAAAAAGAATTCAAAGTTGTTTTTGCTTTGAACGTATAGAAGGAGAGTCATGGTTTGGGGGTGATGAGCCTGACTAGTATCCATGAGGATGCAGGTTGGATCCCTGGCTCACTCAGTGGGTTAAGGATCCGGCGTTGCCGTGAGCTGTGGTGTAGGTCGAAGGCACAGCTCCAATTAGACCCCTTGCCTGGCAACTTCCGTATGCCACAGGTGTGGCCCTAAAAAAAAAAAGTGTAGAAAGAACAAAATGTTTTCAATATTAATAGAAAAACTTTTTAAAATTAGAATAACTAAATCATTTTTCTTTTTAGCCTTTAGAACAGCAACATGGAGTTATTCCTGATCGGGATGCAGAATTTCGCCTCTTTGACCGTGTTGTCAATGTGAGAGAGAACTTTTCTGTTCCAATTGGCCTTCGGGGCACCATCATAGGAATTAAAGGAGGTAATAACTTGGAGTTCCCGTCGTGGCTTAGTGGTTAATCCGACTAGGAACCATGAGGTTCCGGGTTCGGTCCCTGGCCTTGCTCAGTGGGTTAAGGATCTGGCATTGCCGAGAGCTGTGGTGTAGGTTGCAGACCCGGCTCAGATCCCACGTTGCTGTGGCTCTGGCGTAGGCCAATGGCTACAGCTCCGATTCAACCCCTAGCCTGGGAACTTCCATAAGCCATGGAAGCAGCCCTAGAAAAAAGGCAAAAAGCCAAAAAAAAAAAAAACGGAAGTAATAACTCTGTACTTGACATGTCTCCAACTGCATTTATGTTGTAAAATAGACACAAATTTTTGTGTCTTATATGTAAGCAGAAAGCAATATAAATCACGAAAAATGCCATATCCTTTTAATTTTTCTTTCAGTTTTAGTTTTCAGAGAAAATTCTCCTTTTCTGTCTTGTGTAATTATCTGGAAAAGGTGGAGAAGTTGAGGAAGGACTGCTAAAAATTTGGTAGTTTATGTATAGCACATTAAAATTATCCAAAACCTTGGTGAGAATACATACATATGTTTCCATGAAACCAGGAGAAACATTTCATCAGCTTTCATCTAACCTTGTTCAGGGTTTTACCTTAAATGTCATTGTAATCTCTTAATTTCTGTGGAGAAATAAGCAGGATGTATGAGCTGTTTACAGTTAAAAGGTTTGAAATATAATGTGCATGTTAACTTGAATTTTATGAATACAGCTAGATTATGTATATAAAACATACCTATCATTCTGTTGCACAACAATGTGCGTATAGTTAACACCACAGTACTGTACACTTTAAAATGGTTACAATGATACATTTTCAGTGTTTTTTACAAAAAATTAAAAAAATGAGAGGCTGGGGAAAAAAAAGGGAAGCATTAGCTAAGGATCTAAAAGTGCCTAAAGGGATGCCTGGAGTGACTAGCTTTGTAGCATAGGTTCCAAAAAAAAAGTCAACTCAACATGAATCAGCAAATGAGGTGCCTAGGGGTTAGGGCACTGGCAGCACTGTTCCTCTGTGTCCCAGACACTCAAGCTTGATCTCACCATCCAGAAAGAAGGAAGAGCAGACAGGCCATGAGCCTAAAAGAACTGCTTATTTTTGCCAACAGTGTGCCAGGATTTAGCATCAACCCTCCCAACCACCTGATGAGAGGTAAATATTATAAATATTATTTCCTCACCTCAGAGGTTAAGTGATTTCCTGAGTTTACACAAACGAGTGGCAAAGCTGGAATTGGAACTCTTTTTCCCCTGATTCTTCTGTAACTTTGAACAGTGGTTCTCCATATTTTCCATCTGCATGTCCTTTTGGGGTCTTCCCTCCCCACTTACCTCTAAAAGAGAATTTTTTTCTCTGATTCTTCTTTGAATTTGTAGGATATATTTCTAGCTGCTGAAAATGGAGGAGAGCAGTTTAAGTAGGTTAAGCCCGCACTAAGTTTGGTGAGGGTCAGGTGGGTGTGATGAAGCAACCCTCCTCCTGCTTGCTTTTCCACCTCAGGCATTGGCAGTTCACATGTTGAGCTTATTGGATTGTTCTCTAATTATGTTGGCCTGAAAAGGCCCTAGAACTCGGATAACATAGAAGTTTCCTTTCTTCTGACAACTCCTATCAGTAATAGTGACGGCTTAGAAGTTTTGTCTTGAGAAGGATTTTAAAGCTACATCTATGCTGAGTGGAAAAAGCTCTGTCATTGATAAACCATGTCTGCCATGGACATGAGCTGTAGAGGAGAATATTTGTCTGACGTCCTCAGCTGATACCTCCTCTCCATTGAAGGGGATAAACAGTCATCTGTCAATAATGTTTTCGGTAAATGGCTCCTCCCTCAGACAGGACACAGGAACCTAAACAGTGAGCAGTATGCCTTCAGAGAAGAAATTAATGCTTCTCATTGAGCCCCACTTTCTAGGTTTTAGATTTTAGGTGAAAGTGTCAGGTGAAGGGTACAGCTGGATGGGGGAGAATAAGTAAGCTCTGCAGCCTGGTTTCAGTTGGGCAGTGAGGGACCAAGAATTGAAGGAAACATTCCCCAACCCCTGCCATAGTATCAGATATGGTGTTAGGGTTCTCCAGAGAAACAGAACTAATAGAATGGAAGGAGTAGGGGTGCTGGTGGAGGTGGGAAGAGAGAGTTGATTCTGGACATGATAGACTCTACTGTTAATTTGGGCTTAGAATTCACAGATTATAGCTAATTATTTCACTTTACCTTGGCATGTTGGTAAATTTAAACTTTCCAGTTGTATCCCATCACCCTCTCTGCCAAATTTAGCCTTTTCTGCTCCAATTAAAGTTTGTAGCACCAGGAGTTCCCGTCATGACGCAGTGATTAACGAATCCGACTGGGAACCATGAGGTTGTGGGTTCGATCCCTGCCCTTGCTCAGTGGGTTAACGATCCGGCGTTGCCGTGAGCTGTGGTGTAGGTTGCAGATGCGGCTCAGATCCCACGTTGCTGTGGCTCTGGTGTAGGCCGGTGGCTACAGCTCCGATTAGACCCCTAGCCTGGGAACCTCCATATGCTGAGGGAGCAGCCCAAGAAATGGCAAAAAAAAAAAAAAAAAAAAAAAAAAAAGTTTGTAGCACCACAGTCTTTCTCATGTGTCTCATGTCTCAATTGTGACATCCATTAGCTACCAAGTCATCTCAGCCAGAACCTTTGGGTCATCTTTGTCAGTTCTCTTCTTTTTATCTACATGAGTCACAAACTCTTGCCAGTTCTATATAATAGTATATCCATTCTCTCCATTCTGTTCCCCGTATTATTACCTTGTCTTCAAATCTTCATTTCCTTTGTCTAATTGTAAGACCTTCAAACTATAAACTCCAAAATTATCTCTTTTATTAACTCTTTTTATGAATAATTTCCACCATATACGAAAACAGAGGGAAAAAATAATAAATTCCCACAGCATCTAATTTAAAACGCATTACTCTAAATTAATACCAGTAATCTGTGAGCTTATTGGCACTTTCATTCACTGTCTGTATTGATAGTTGTAATGCTTCTTTATTCCAAAAACTTATATGCTGATTTTTTTTATCATACGGTTTTTTTCAATCTTTCTTTTTCTCAAAACAGCTAATAGAGAAGCTGATGTACTATTTGAAGTATTGTTTGATGAAGAATTTCCTGGAGGCTTAACAATAAGGTTTGTATTTCCAGATGATAATTGTACTTTGTAAATATGTCCATATGGCCAGTGACTTTATATTGTTTATTTGTCCACAATTTCAGTTCTGATATGTACAAGACATCACACTTGCTGCTAAGAATGTAGCAGTGAATAAGACAGACATGGTTTCCACCTTCAGAGACCTTTCCTTTTAGTAGAGAATGTAACTTACTACAGTATTAATTTTTTAATTAAAATGTGCTGGGAAGACAAAGATCAGGCATCTGTCAGAGTGTGAGAATCTGTTCTGAGAGTTCTAAAAAGGCTTTCTTGAAGAAGTGGTCTTTAAAATAGGACATGAAGGGAGTTCCCATTGTGGTGTAGTGGAAACAATCCACCAAGGAACCATGAGGATGCGGGTTCGATCCCTGGCCTCACTCATTGGGTTAAGGATTTGGCGTTGCCATGAGCTGTGGTGTAGGTTGAAGACACGGCTCGGATACTGCATTGCTGTGGCTGTGTAGGCCAGCAGATGTAGCTCTGATTCAACCTCTAGCCTGGGAACCTCCATATGCTGCAGGTGCAGCCCTAAAAAGCAAAAAAATTAAAATAAAAAAATAAAAAATAAAATGGGACATGAATAGGTAATTGGAGGAAGAGTGACATGTGGTCAGGAAGAAAATGCAACAGAGGACATTTTCATTCATTTAAAAAAACTAAAAGAATGAATGCAGGTGTGTCAGCTTCAGCAACTATGTAAGATTAGGGTAAGAGAAAAAAGCATGGTCCACACTCTGTAGGAACTGGTTAGCTAACTCTCAGGACATGCTAAGGATCTTGATATCTTCATTTTTATTCTCAAAGCAACATGAAGCCATCAAAATCAGAGATATGGACATGATCAGATTTGCATTTTTTAATGGCTGCACCCACAGCACGTGGAAGTTCCCAAGCCAGGGATTGAATTTGAACCGACGTTGTGACCTATACTGAAGCTGCACCAACATCAGAGTCTTTAATCCACTGCACCTGGCCAGTGATAGAACCCACAGAAACCCAAGCTGCTGTGGTCAGATTCTTAACCTGCTACATCACAGCGGGAACTCCAGATTTACACTTTTTTTAAGGTTAAATAACTTAAGGAATAGAAATACTTTGAATTGACCTATTAAATCTTTGCTGTTTATTTTAGCGAAGTTGTGGGTGATCGAGCCTGATTAGAGTGGTTTGAGGAGTAAATGGTAGGTGTAATAATGGAAGCAAGAAACTGGGCTCACCCTTGAGAAGTTTGACCATGAAGGGAGAAAAGATAACTGGCAGTTAGGAGGTTTAGAGAAAGAGAATTGGATTGTTCGTTTTTAATTTACCATGGCTGAGACTTATTCAAGTCTGTTTGGGGGAGCATTAATATAGCAAGAAAGTTTAAAGTTGTAAGAAAAAGGATCATGACAGAATGAGAGATGCCATGGAATATTAGAAGGTGTGGACTCTCTCACTTAACCTCTGTATTACCTTGAGTAGTTTAGTTAAAACTTTCTGACTCTCAATTTCCTCATCTGTAATGAAGATGTATACCTCACTAGGTTATTCTAAGGATCTAATGACATCCTTTGCAGTTTTCCTTTCTCCCTTCTAAAAAACAACTGAAGGACTAAACTGAAGTTACCTTAGTTTCTTTTTCTCCTCTGTTTTGATTAGCTATAATTAAGATAAAAATTACTCTCATTTAGCCTCTTTGCATAAAAATCACAAATTTCAGTCATTACACCAAGTGATCACCTTCAGTGCACCTGTTATCCAAAGACTTTACTGTCTGCTCTCTTAAATCAGAAGCAAAGTCTTGGTACCATGTATGATTTTATTTTTCATGAAAATGTTTGGTTACCAATAACCTTAGCCAAATAACTTTGAAATATGATTAATTTTTAAGGTGATTTACTTTTTTCTCAGAGTCCTTTCCCCTTCCCCAAGCAGAGGCATGAGATTTCTTGACTGATACAGACCGGTGTAAAAAAGCTGTGTATATTCATTTCTGTGGTGCAGAACCTTAAAATATAGTTCTCACAATAATATTTTGTAGAAATCTCAAAGACATTTATCATGAAAGAATTCTACTTTTCCATGATCTCAGAATATAAGAAAATTACATTTTATAGAGATATAGAGGTGATAGAATTGAAAACTTTTGATAAGAGAAGGCTTATTTTTACACTGAAACATTTTTATCAAGGCCAGGAGAGAAAGAAATCACAAATACTTCTCTCTTAGCCTTCCCTGGTCTGGAACTTTAAGATGGGAAAATGAGAATGAAAAGAGCCAGACTTGGAGTTCCCGTTGTGGCTCAGTGGTAACAAATCTAGTAGCCATGAGGACATGGGTTTGATTTCTGGCCTTGCTCAGTGGGATAAGCATCCAGCATTGCCTTGAGCTATGGTGTAGGTCTCTGACCCTTATGTAACTTTTTACTTTTAGGTGCTCACCTGGTAGAGGTTATCGACTGCCAACAAGTGCCTTGGTGAACCTTTCTCATGGGAGTCGCTCTGAAACTGGAAGTCAGAAGTTGACAGCCATTGTGAAACCACAGCCAGCTGTGAATCACTATAGCTCAAATTCATCAGTTTCATCTGGGCATTTGGGAGGCCTGAACCATTCCCCTCAGTCACTTTTTGTTCCCACTCAAGTAAGACTCTCTTTTAAAATTGAGTCTGAAAATGTCTGTTTTCTCTTTATATATTTACTTTGTGGACCAACATTTATATTTTTTTCTTATATCACTCAAGTATTCTCTGCCATCTCATAAGAAATTACATTAATTTGAAAGGTAAAAGGGAGAGGACTATATCATGTTTATAAAAGCAGTTTTCAGTAGCCACCATACAACTTATGGATGCTTTCCTTTATTTCATCTTCCTGAGGACAAAAATTGATCTGTCCTCAATTCAGTGAGATAATAATGTGTGAGATACTTTAACTCCATGGCCCCAAAAAAGTTCTTAACCACACTTTTTAATCCAAATAACACATATTTATTATCAGAGTTCCCGTCGTGGCACAGTGGTTAACGAATCCGACTAGGAACCATGAGGTTGAGGGTTCTATCCCTGGCCTTGCTCAGTGGGTTAATGATCCGGCATTGCCGTGAGCTGTGGTGTAGGTCACAGACTCGGCTCAGATCCCACGTTGCTGTGGCTCTGGCGTAGGCCGGTGGCTACGGCACCGTTTAGACCCCTAACCTGGGAATCTCCATATGCCGCAGGAGCGGCCCTAGAAAAGGCAAAAGACAAAAAAAAAACATATTTATTATAGACTAATTAGAAAACGCATGGTGGGAGTTCCTCTGTGGCTCACTGGGCTAAGGATCCAGTGTTGTCACTACTGTGGCATGAGTTTAATCCCTGACCAGGGATTCTCTCCTTGCCGTGGGCATAGCCAAAAGAAAAAAAAAAAATAGCCAATACACTAGAAAAGAAAAAAGCTTTTTGTGGGATATTGATTCAGTATAATCTTTTATATTATTTGATTTAAATATCTACCAATTACATCTGAAGAAGATCTTTTTCACTCCAGCAGCATACTTTTATGATTACTATACGGAGCTCCAGAAAAAAAATTTGAGGTATTAGATAATGTAATTTAAATATCCTGTCAACTACTAAATAGCTTTAATAACTAAATTATTTGATTTTTAACATGAATCTTTATTTTTCATGTTTTACTTTTCCTTAGAAATTTTTTATGCTTTCCCAGGTACCTGCTAAAGATGATGATGAATTTTGCAATATTTGGCAGTCCTTACAGGAATCGGGAAAGGTTCAACATTTTCAGCCAGCTCTACAAGAGAAGGTTAGTATTCCTTGCTTGATGGACATTTTTTAAAATTTATTTTTGGAGTTCTCTGTGGCAAAGTAGGTTAAGGTTCAGTCCCTGGCCCAAGAATTTCCATATGCCACGGGTACAGCCAAAAAACAAAAAAGTTGTATTTAATTTTTCTTTTTATGGCCACACCTGCAGCATATCGAAGTTCCCAGGCTAGGGGTCAAATCGGAGCTGCAGCTGAGGCCTACAGTATAATCACAGCAACGCACTGGGTCCAGGTCACATCTGCAGTTTACACAGCAGCTTGCAACATCAGATCCTTAACCCTGTGTGAAGCCAGAGATCCAGCCCAAATCCTCACAGAGACAATGTTAGGCCCTTAACCTGTTGAGCCACAATGGGAACTCCAAAAAATTTATTTTTATATTTATCTTTTAGATATTTCTCTTTTAGATTAATTTTTCTTCTGAAATCTCATAAAGTAGAAATAACACTCTGGTCTTGAATTTTCACAGTTCTTTTTGGCCATATATGTTTTTGGACCAAAGAGTAAAAATATAGAAAATTTTCCTTTTAAATCAGTTTTGTATTTTTTTAGTTGTTTATAAATCATAATAACTATATTTTAAATTTAATAAAGGCTTATAGTGGCATTCTTTAATTACTCATTTCCACTTTAATGTATAGCTTTATGCTGGCAGTTGGTTGTCTTAAATATGAATGAGCAAATTCACATTCCTTGATGGAGATTAAGAAAAGAAATTCTGCTAAAAGAGTAGACTCACACCAAAAAAAGGAAGAAGAAGGGGAATGAAATCTTCCTACATTTTTCTGCTAATTTCTTATCTATCTTCTCAGCTTAGGTCAAAAAGGAATGTTCTCTCAAGTTTACAGACCAGTAACCTACAGATGAGGGCATAATTTATTCTAATGTCCTCCAGTGGTGGTGGCATTATCAGAACAAGAGAAGAGAAGATAGCAAAGGGAATGATGGTAAAACAAACATAAAAAGTGAGAGTTACAACAACATTGTAAATCAACTAGACTTTAATTAAAAAATAAATAATAAAGTGAAAAAAATCTAAACAAACGATGAGAGTGACAAAAAGTACAGGTCACCTCTGCCAGTATGCTATTGTAATTTTCCCTTAAATCATCCATAAATTCTTTCTACATAAATATAACCCATATCTGGATTTTAAACCCTCCTTTCCTCTTATTTATTTGATGACTGCTCACCACTCATTCTTCAGGGGTGCTTTTTTATCATTCATTCAATACATATTTATTAAGTGCCCTACCATATGCCAGGCATTGTTCTATGCAGTGACAGTATAGCTATAAACAAAACAAATCCTAGCTCTCATACAGTTAGTGTTGTAGGGAGGAAAGGATAATAAATAAGACCAAAAAAAGTAAATTAAATGATGTATTGGACAATGGTACGTTTGAGAAAAAAATGCAGGGAGCAGGATAGGGAATGTGGAGAGGAGGGAAGGCGAAGTTTTGCAGTTTTAAATGGCAAGTTTGGGTAACATTTGAATGAAATGAAGGAGGAGGGTATACAGATATCTGAGGGGATAATATTCGAGGCAAAGTTAAAGGCCCTTGCGGGTGGTGATCCCTGGTATAAACAAGGAAGTGAAAGAAGACCATTTGGCTGAATCAGTAGGGTGAATTGTAGGAAATGTAACTAGACAGGTAACAGATTGATACTATGCAGGACCTTCTGGACCATTATAAGGACATTGGCTTTTACTTGGTGAGATAAGGAATCATTAGAGGGTTTTGTGCAGTTGAGTGACATGATCTGAGTTATATTTTAATAGTATCAGTTGGGCTGCTATTTTGTGAATAGAATATAGAGGAACCAAGGTAGAAACCGAGATCAAAATAGAGTTGATACTTACTTGGACCAGAGTAGTAGGACCCTGTGAGAAGTGGTCAAATTCTAGACATATTCGGAAGGGATTTCTAGCTGATGATGAATTGAATGTGGGAGTTTAAAAAAAAAAAAAGAATGTATTAAAAGATGTGACTCTTGGAGTTCCCGTCGTAGCTCAGTGGTTGACGAATCCAACTAGGAACCATGAGGTTGCGGGTTCAATCCCTGGCCTTGATCAGTGGGTTAAGGATCCAGGGTTGCCATGAGCTGTGGTGTAGGTCGCAGATGTGGCTTGGATCTGGCGTTGCTATGTCTGTGGCGTAGGCCAGCATATGTAGCTCTGATGAGATCTCTAGCCTGGGAACCTCCATATGCTGTGAGTACAGCCCTAAAAAGCCAAAAAAAAGAGCCAGAGAGAAGGACTCTCTGTCAAAGAAGACTGAGAAGGAACAGCCAGTGAAACAGAAAGAAAACCAGGGAAACATGGTTTCTAGATTCCAAGTGAAGAATGGTTGTCAGGGAAAATAGACTGTGTCAAATGCTGCTGATCAATTAGGATGAAAACTGAGAATTGACTGTATTTAGAGTTTAACACATGAAGGCCATTGATAATCTTTACAGGAGCAGTTTCTTTTAAGTGATAGGAGTGAGATACTGATTACAGTGGGTTTAAGGGAGAAGAAACAGAAATAGGAGGCAGAAAAATATAGGTAATTCCTTCAAAGAATTTCGCTCTAAAATATTACCCTGAGTCTCCTCTTTCCTTTCCCTGTTTGTTCAAGTTTTTTACTAACCTCTGTTTTTCCAGCCCTTCCCTGGGGACTGTTCTCTAAAATTCAGCAGTTTTCTTTTCCCTCCTGCCCTATTGCTTAACTGGTGACTCTGACTCTTACTTCTCTGCTAATTACCACTCAGTCTATGTCTCAGTGTTTCCCTAACATTGATTCCAACCTCTCAATCAAGATCTTATTCAGTATCTCCAACTTTCTAGAAGACAGGTATAGATGAATGTTCTACATCAACTTTTTTTTTTAATTACTCAAATGAATTTATCACATCTGTAGTTGTATAATGATCATAACAATCTGATTTCACAGGATTTCCATCCCACAGCCCAGGCACATCAACTTTAAGATACCTCAGAATTGATCTCACCTAAAGCCTCTTCTCCTATCTTTATTTCCAACGCAACCATTTACTCAGCCTTATCACCTAAAAAGCATGGAGTCAAAAATTTGTGCTTCTTCTCTCTAATAATTTTTTCAGTGAAACCTCAATTCATTTCATTCCTCAATTCTCACAACTGGACCTTAAATTGTCATCCCAGCCCTAAAGTAACCTCCTATCTGTGCTTCCTGTTTCTTCTTTCCTTTCCAGTCCTTCTTACTTACTACTCCCTATATAATCTTTCCTAAAGATCCTTTTACCTGTGTTGGCCTCATGGCATAATTGAGCAAAATGTCTAATCAATAAGGACTCTTGGGTTTGAACTCAATTTATGCCCTGAGGCAATGTGGTGAGGTAAATCTGGTATTGGACTCAGAATCAAGAAATCATGTTTTGTGCTTCAAATTGAGCAAATCTGACTTCCCTGGGCCTTTGTGGCCTCGTGTATAATATTAAGGCATTGGACTTATATGAACTTTGAAGTCTTTCCCAGCCCTAAAATAGTTGTTCAAATACTCTAGAATGTATAGAACTCCCTGTTTAGTAGTACTGGAATTCAGCCTCAACTCAAACTAATATCTAGGCCTTCTACAATCTAACCCTATATAGTTCTTATACAAACTCTGTCCAACTTGAAATGGTTTGTTCTAGTCAGACTGGTCTCCTTACTTTCCCTTTAACAGATAATTCCCATTTCAAGTTATGTTTTTACATTGTTCCCTCCACTTAGGATGCCTTTTTTTGCTATGTCACTGCCAAAAAGTCTGTTAGTCATATTACCACCCATTTCCTTGGGGCGGAACTCAACTCTTGATACTATATTTCCTCAGAATTTTCTGTATGTATCTCCTGTTGTTATGTGCCATTTCATTATTTATATTACCTAAAAACTCCTGTGTTTTGTCTCCTATATGTTCCAAGAACTATGAGCCACCACATATATCACTTATAAATCCATGAAGCATTAATAAGCAGCCTACTATTCACCTGATAAGTGAATTCTAAAAAACTCAACATTTTTTTAAGGTATTCAAGCTTTTGGAAAAGGCAAAACTATAGAGACAATAAAAATATCAGTGGTTGTCCAGGGTTACTGGGAAAGGAAGAGATAAATAGGTGGAGCACAGACGATTTTTAAAGCACTGAATGTACTCTGTATATTATAATGGTGAATACATGTCCTTGCACATTTATCCAAAGCCATAGAATGAACAACTCCAAAAGTAAACCCCATGTAAATTCAGGCCTTTATAAGCAAAATGTAACAATCATGACTAATACAAATAGCTTTATGTAGACATCAAACAGAATAATTTAAAAAACTATACTTAGGGAGTTCCCACTATGGCTTAGCGATAACAAACATGACTAGTATCCATAAGGACGGGGGTTTGGTCCCTGGCCCCATTTGGTAAGGATCTGGTGTTGCTATGAGACGTGCTGTAGGTCACAAATGTGGCTCAGATCCCATGTTGCTGTGAATATGGCATAGGCCAGCAGCTACAGCTCCTATTCAACCCCTTGCCTGGGAATTTCCATATGCCGTGGGTGTGGCCCTAAAAATAAATAAATAAATATACTTAAAAGTATTTTTTTTCTAATTAAACTCATGGCACTTTTCCTCTGATATGATACTATGAGCATGGGTTTAAGTTAGTGCTCAGATGTCAGTTTTCTCCTATTATTTATTTCTATAACCAATTACTTTATCACTTTGAGCCTCAGTTTACTCATCTGTAATATGGAATCAAAATACACCACAGCATTTTTATGATTATAGCATTGTTATAATGATGTTAAGATAATGGATGCAGGAGTTCCCATTGTGGCTCAGTGGTAACAAACTCAGCTAGTATCCATATGGATGCGGGTTTGATCCCTGGCTCAATCGTTGGGTTAAGGATCTGACATTGCCATGAGCTGTGGTATACGTCACAGACATGGCTCAGATCTGGCATTGCTATGGCTGTGGCGTGGGCTGGCAGCTGCAGCTCCTATTCAGCCCCTAGCCCGAAATTTCCATATGCTTAAATACAAAAAAAAGGGGGGAGGGAACAAAGTACATCTTACCATGCCTAGCACATAATAAACACACAATATTTGTTTACACCAATCTATTGATCCTAATGTTCTAATTCCTTTCTTTACAGTCAGAATCCTCCATAATGAACTGCTCTAGTCCATATCCCCACCAGTCATTGTGCTGTGCTGATGGAAATCTCTTGGCCCTTTTGACTTGTTTAGACTAAAGAGCCCTAGATATTCCTGTGCAGATGAGCTCATTGGACTTTCCTTCACACTCTGATACATATCACAACTATTTTGGAACATGCCCACTGCCATCTATCTACATATGGTGTGCCTTTGTACCCAGTGTTCATTCACCTGTGCTCAGAAGAAAATAAATAGGGCCCACCAAAAGCAAAACTGAGTAATCATTGTTAAGTGATTAATTTGTATTGAACATCTCCAGCCCCTGCTTTTGCTTCCCATTCCCACTTCTGCTGTGGTGAGTTATCTGTCATTTTGTTCTCAGGCCTCCTCTCCCTGTCAGAAAGCAGGACTGCTATGATCTTTATATGAAACTTACTCATGCTGTTTTGCTAATTTTCTGCATTCCTGAACTGTCTCAATTATGGTAGCTTTAAAATCATTCTTGCTATCTGATAATAGTAGTCTTCCATCATTTGAAAACCTTGACAGTATAAATATTAATTAATAAAAATTAGGCACTGGCGGAAGGGGTGTGAAAGGTCTAATATCCTCAACTTTTGTAACATAGGGGCAGAAATGATGACTTTTTTTAAATCTCTTAATTGGACATTTTTAAAATAATGAGGTCAAGAGAATAGTATATTAAACCTATAGGTACCCATCCCTACCTTGAACATATCCAGTCCTCTTCCTTTCATAACACCTACTCATTTCCCATCCCCAAATACCCCTGAGATAGGATTGTTTTGAAGCAAATCTAGAGATCTTCAGAGGCTGCTGTTTCTGTTGTGAGGAAACATACATCTAAAGTTTAATCTTTAGTTTCCATATTAACTTTAAGTAAAATTAAATTTAATTCCCTCTATTGGAAGTGTTTTTGTAAAATGATTGTTTCTGTATACCTTACTATCTAATTAATGCATAGAGAAATGTCTGGAGTGATGATCATAATATTTAGTAACGGTTATTTCTGTGGTGGTAGAAGTTGAGTTGTTTTTTTTTAAATTGTCTATACTTTGCTTCATTCTTTAATTTTTTTTCTAATGAGCTCTAAATTTTTATAAAAATAATAAAGTATATTGAACATTGAGAAAGAGAGGTAGTTTTAACATTGAGTTTATTTAAGTCATTTATAAGAATTTTCACTTTCAGGGTGCTGTTCTACCCCAAGAAATAAGTCAGGTAACTCAACATCATAAATCTGGCTTTAATGACAACAGTGTTAAGCAAAGAAAACATGAGCCTCACAAAAAATGTAAGTTTTGAGTTAGAACGTATATTTGTGATGCTAACTGCTTCCTCTGATTTTTTATTAATTAACAGCTTTATTGAGTTATAATTCACATAGCATGAAATTCATTCTTTTACAAACTTTTTTGTGTGTGTGTTTTCACAAAATTGTACAACCAGTGTCACTACCTAAATTTAGAACATTTTCAGAGTTCCCATTGTGGCTCAACAGTAACAAATCCAACTAGTATCCATGAGGATGTGGGTTTGACCCCTGACCCTGCTCAGTGGGTTAAGTCCCTGGGGTTGCTGTGAGACACAGTGTAGGTTGCAGACGCACCTTGGATCCTGAATTGCTGTGACTGCGGCGTGAGCCGGCAGCTGAAGCTCCAATTCAACTTTAGCCTGGGAACTTCCATATGCCACTGGTGTGGCTCTAAAAGAAAAAATAATAATAATAATAATAATAATAATAAATTTAGAACATTTTCCTTACCCCCAAAAGAAATGCCATACCCCTGGCAACCGCTAATTTACTTTCTGCCTCTATGGATTGACCTATTCTGGACACTTCATATAAATAGAATCATAAAATATGTGACCTTTTGAGACTGGTTCCTTTTATGTGGTGTAAGCTTTTCAAGATTAATCCATGTTGTAGCATGTATCAGTACTTCATTCCATTTTATGGCTAAACAATATTCTACTGTATGAGTACTACATTTTGTTTATCTATTCATCCACTTTGAGGCTATAATGAATAATGCTGCTGTGAATATTCATGTTCAAATTTTTGCGTGAATATATGTTTGCAGTTCTCTTGGGTACATATGAATGAGTACTCAGGAATTACTGAGACATGTGTTAACTGTGTGCTTAGCTTTTTGTGGAACTACCAATTTTCCAAAGTGGCTGTACCATTTTATGTTCCCACCAGCAGTTGTACGAAGGTCCAATTTCTCTACATCTTCCATATAGAACCTATGTTGTTGTCCATCTTTTATATTATAGCCATCCTTGTAAGTTTAGAGTCTCCTTCTGGTTTTCATTTATAATTCATTAATGACTGAGAGTGTTGAACATTTTTTCATGTGCTTATTGGCTGTTTGTATATCTTCTTTGGAGAAATATGTGCCTTACTCTCATAAATATTTGGTAAGTGTAATTGGTGTGCAACGGATTTCATTTTACAAAACTCTATTCTCTTGTCTCTAGTTAAAGAAGAGTGTAAGAGTCCTAAAACTGAGAGTCGCTCACAAAAAATGTCAAATAGGCAGGTAAGCTTCTTAAAGTCAGATTTCTAGTAGTCAACTTTTTATTGCGGTTGGTGGCTTTGTAGCATCAAACTGAATGTTGCAGCCCTCTCAACCAGATTCATAAGGTGTGTGGGAAGAGGGTTGCTGAAATGTAGCCTGTCAGTCGCTTGGATGGGAAGTTGCATGGCTAGAGTTCAGGATTTGGAACTTGAGATACCTGAAGTTACGGTTCTGCCATTTAACAGCTCAGTGATCTTGAGCAATTAATTACTACAATTCTTAACAGCCTCAGTTTCTTCATCTTTAAAATGGAGGTAAAACTGTATCACTTGTCTCTCTCATTATATATAATCTATACATACATACATACAAACATACCTACATGAATGTATGTGTGTGTATATGCGTAAAATATGTGGACATGTTTATATATACATTGAAATAATATGGATCAACATGGCAGAATTAGCAGTTAATTCTGTGGGGTTCCATTAGTGAGGGAAGTTCATTTATGTTTTATTTTATATAGTCTCCACTGTTTGATAAGGAGTATGTGTACATTTTATAATCAAAGAATAATTTTTTTTGTTTTTTGTCCTTTTAGGGCCGCACCCAAGGCATATGGAGGTCCCCAGGCTAGGGGTCTAATTGGAGATGTAGCCGCCACCCTACACCACAGCAATGCCAGATCCAAGCCGCTTCTATAATCTACACCACAGCTCACAGCAATGCCAGATCCCCCGCCCACTGAGTGAGGCCAGGGATCGAACCCACAATCTCATGGTTTCTAGTCAGATTTGTTTTCGCTGCCCCATGATGGGAACTCCAAGGAATAATATTTTAGAAGTTCCTGTCGTGGCTCAGTAGCTAACGAATCCGACTAGGAACCATGAGGCTGTGGGTTTGATCCCTGGCCTTGCTCAGTGGGTTAAGGATCGGTGTTGCCGTGGCTGTGGCGTAGGCCAGTGGCTACGGCTCCGATTGGACCCCTGGTCTGGGAACCTCCATATGCCATTTGTATGGCCCTAAAAAAAGACAAATAAAAAATAAAAAAAGATATCTTAACATATCCTGGCATGTAACAGTTTCTCAGTAAAAGGTTCTCATTAATTTTTTTTTTTTTGTCTTTTTGTTGTTGTTGTTGTTGTTGCTATTTCTTGGGCCGCTCCCGCGGCATATGGAGATTCCCAGGCTAGGGGTCCAATCAGAGCTGTAGCCACCAGCCTATGCCAGAGCCACAGCAACGCGGGATCCGAGCCGCGTCTGCAACCTACACCACAGCTTATGGCAAGGCCGGATCGTTAACCCACTGAGCAAGGGCAAGGACCGAACCCGCAACCTCATGGTTCCTAGTCGGATTCGTTAACCACTGCACCACAACGGGAACTCCCTCATTAATTTTTAGATACCAATAAAAAGTTGAATTACCTAACTTTTAAAGTCCTCTCCTAAAATCTTATGCTGTAATTTCCTTTCATGTAGAGAAGGGGTTCATAAACTCTTTGTGCTATGGACTTCTTTGATGAAGCCTATGGACTCTTTCTCAGAGTAATATTTTTAATACTACAATAAAATATGTAATATTTGAAAGAAAAGCAATTATATGAAGTAGAATTAGAGTGACCACTGTTGTAGTTCATTGCCTTCATTCACAAGTGACACTGCATTCACAAGGGAATACTAAATCTCGTTTACCAATTAATGAAAATAAAGATGTAGGAGTTCCCGTCATGGCGCAGTGGTTAACGAATCCGACTAGGAACCATGAGGTTGCAGGTTCGATCCCTGGCCTTGCTCAGTGGGTTAAGGATCTGGCGTTGCCGTGAGTTGTGGTGTAGGTTGCAGACGCGGCTCGGATCCCGCGTTGCTGTGGCTCTGGCGTAGGCCGGCAGATACAGCTCTGATTCGACCCCTAGCCTGGGAACCTCCATATGCCGCAGGAGCGGCCCAAGAAATGGCAAAAAGACAAAAAGACAAAAAAAAAAAAAGATGTGATTTTTTTTTCCCTCATCAAATTTACAGGCCCTGTTTTTTCTTATGATATAAAACAGAAAATAACACATTAAAAAGTTTGCAGTGATTTATTTAGAATACTGTTAAATAGTTACTATAATTTTATTTGTACAGAAACTCATTCTTACTCTTTTATAGATGTTTGCAGGGCATGCCAAATGTAATATTAAGCTATTGAAGAGAAATGAAAGTGCAGAAGCCTCAGAAAACCAAAAGGCTGTGATGGGTTATCCAAATGCTATTGATAAGGTAAAAGACCATTTATTCAGTTTCTCTTCCCAAACTTTAACATCTGGGAAGATGATCAAGTAAAAAATTAAATGATCATTTTTTTACATAAAATTCTAGAGCTTTTTTGTGTCCTTGTACTTTCATCTTCATGCACAAAATATTTATTCCTTTAGCCTAATCCTGGAATTGAGAATTTCTTAGCATCCTTGAATATCGCCAAAGAAAATGAAGTACAGTTATCTCATCATGAAGAGCCTCCAAGTGAAGAGCATCTGTCACCACAGTCATTTGCTATGGTTCGTATTTTGCAAGAACTTACATAGTATGGTGATTTCACTGCTGTTGGCCATGCATTTGTACCCTATGCAGCAGTTAAAACACTTTCCCTCGTGTAGGCTGATGGATTACATGATTATTGTTATCCCGTGAGGAAAACTGGGCTGCCCTGGGCAATTTAGCCACCATAGCTCCCTTGCTTTTCAAACATTGCTACTAGGAGAGCTCCCATAGTAATGAACCCAACTAGTATCCCTGAGGATGCGGGTTCGATCCCTGGCCTTGCTCAGTGGGTAGTGGATCTGGCGTTGCCATGAGCTGTGGTGCTGGTTGCAGAGGAGGCGCGGATCCCTCATTGCTGTGGCTGTGGTGTAAGCTGGCTTTTGTAGCTCCAATTCAACTCCTAGCCTGGGAACCTCCATGTGCCATGGGTGCGGCCCTAAAAAGGAAAAAAAAAGAAAATTGCTACTAGGTATTTTGATCAAAAGTTGAGCAGACTGGAAGTCCCTGTTGTGGCTTAGCGGGTTATGAACACAACTAGTATCCATGAGGATGGGGGTTTGATCCCTCGCCTCACTCAGTGGGTTAAGGATCCAGCATTTTGGTGAGTTTTGGTGTAGGTCACAGATGTGACTTCAATCCCACATTGCTGTGGCTGTGGCATAGGCTGGCAGCTGAAGCTTCTTTTGACCCCTAGCTTGGGAACTTCCAAATGATACGCCCCAGGTGCAGCCAAAAAAAAAGTTGAGAAGACTTATAAGCATTGTTTCTTTGCTAGGAAATGTGGATTTTTTTCCAACTCTAGACTATTTATTTTCCTTATTCTCTATCTAAATGTAGTTATCACCTTCGTTTTTAACAATGGAACTCTTTAAAAGAAGGATCAGTAAGCTCTGTAACTCTAATTTTAACTTTGCTCCCCTATTTTAACCATCTCCGTACCAATCATTTTCAAAACAGAAGGGCACTCGGATGCTTAAAGAAATACTAAAAATTGATGGCTCTGGCACTCTGGACCATAAGAGTGAAATGAAACAGTTTGGTAATGAAGTCACTGTTTCCTCTAATAGAAGAGATGAATATGGATCTTCCTCACAGCCTAAACAAAATAAGAAATTAAGTAAGTAAGCTAAATACTAGTGCTAATAACCAATACCACTTCAGAAATTTAGATCATTTGTTTTTTTAATCATGTGGCTTTTAAACATAAAAGTACTTTTGGAGTTCCCTGGTGGCTTAGTGGTTAAGGATCCAGTGTCACTGCTGTAACTCTGGTTACTGCTGTGGTGCGGGTTTGACCCCTGGCTTAGAAACCTCCATATGCTGCGGATGCAGCCCAAAAAAAATGAAAACAAAAACGAAATTTTTTTTTAAGAATATAGTTAAGATTAACAAATAATAAGAGTGTATGAAGTTCCCATCGTGGCACAGTGGAAATGAATCTGACTAGGAACCATGAGATTGCAGGTTTGATCCCTGGCCTCACTCAGTGAGTTAAAGATCTGGCGTTGCCGTGAGTTTTGGTGTAGGTCGCAGACGCGGCTCAGATCTGGTGTTGCTGTGGCTGTGACGTAGGCTGGCAGCTATAGCTACAATTAGACCCTTAGCCTCGGAACCTCCATGTGCTGCAGGTGTGGCCCTAAAAAGACAAAATAAATAAATAAATAAGAGTATAATTCATATGCTGTGTCAGTTATATATATTTAACAATGTAACCAATAAATTTATAGTCCCTAAATGTCTTCTTGTGACTACTTCAATTACACTAATATAGATACTCATTCTGTAGATCCCAAACCTGGGAAGGTTTTTACATTTTAGCTTTTTCTTAGTAATTTTAAAATGATTATGCAACTTAAATACATTATTTAACTTTTCTGAAATTCTTTTATCTCCAAAATAACATTGCAAATGACTTGTGATAATTTTATGATACATAAAGCAGTTAGCACTGTGTCTAACACATTCTAGGTGCCAATAATTGATATTAGTATTATGTTAACTTGACCAACATAAAAATAGAAGACACTGTAAAATTAATTAAAAATGATTAATGGAGGCACTTAATTTAAATCTGTGAAGCCTATAGCGTAATATCTGGCACATAGCTGGATTTCAGTAAAAGTCCATCATTGCCTCTACCCTCTAAATTCCCTCTACTTTAATATTTTTCTATGTAATTATCTACAAAAGCCTGCCAGGAAGAATGACTCATGTAAAGTAGGTGAGGACAGAAGTTTCTCAGAGATAAAACATGTTGAAATAAGCAAACCTGTGTTTCTTAAGGATCAAAATCTGGAACAAAATCAGAGCCTAGCTTCATTTATACTCCACTGAGTATTGAGATAAATTATTAATGTAAAATTCCAGGAGTTCCCTGGTGGCACAGCAGGTTGAGGATCCAGCATTGTCACTGCTGTGGCTCAGATTCAGTCCCTGGTCAGATAACTTCCCAAGGCTGCAGGTGCAGCCAAAAATGAAATAAATTCCAATAGCTATCAGGAAACATTATTTACCATAGTGACAAACATGCTCTTGAAATAGAGAAAAATAAAATTCGAAAACAGTTTTGGATAAAGATAGTTCCACTGTCAGAAACAAGTAACTTTTACTGTATTTTAGTATAGTAAGAAATATCATATATCTTAGAGTCAAGACTTCAGAACCAGCCCATGTAACAGAAGTTTGGGCAAGCCACTTTTTTAAAAAAAAAATCTGTGTAATAGTAAGAAGTTTAGAATTGTTCTTCACTGGGGTATGCTTTTGTTCTGTTTGTGAGTTTATTGATTATAAAGAAGGTGAACTTCCTGAATTTTTAAATCATATTCTATATAAAAAAGACTTAAGTTCAGAAAACCTATTAAGAAATAGTATTTTAGTACAATAAAAACATTCATCCTTGTGTCTCAGAAAGGAAGATGAAATATTGAGAAATAAGATTGAAGCTGTAACCTCAGAACTTAAGAACTAATTGTAAATGAGCTTTAGAAAGCCATTTTCTTGTTTAAATTTTGCCTGTAACATAACTGTATAGTCATTTTCTCGCACTATGTTAATTATTGGCATTATCATATCATATTTTAAAATCTTTATCTTAATTATGTATCAGTAATTATAATCATCTAAAAATCTTCATTGCATTCTCATCATTTTAGGCAGTATTAAATAGTTCTTATAGTTACTTCATGGGAGATTTCTCTCCACTTTTTTACAGTGTCCTAATAGTATTCTGTAGAGCGCTGCCATAATTGCATAGGTTGGGATATCATTTAATATTGCTGTGTCCTTTTCTCTTTTTTGGTAGCATCTTATACGAACAAGCCTCACAGTGCCAGTGAGTACCATAATGTTCAGTCTTTGGACAGTATGTGCTGGCCTGCTCTCAGCCAGATTCCTCCTGTGTCCACACCAGTAACTGAACTTTCTCGAATTTGTTCCCTTGTTGGAATGCCACAACCAGATTTCTCCTTTCTAAGAACACCACAGGTATAGTATACTAATGTTTCATTTACATAAGTGTTTGAACACTGAGCTTAAATAAATTGACTGAAAATCTTTGGCTAGAAATAATATAATGGAGCTGATTTTTTTTCTAACTTTATGAGAAGCATAGATTAATACTTCTCACACTGGCTCTTAGATTTATGCATAACCAGAGCTCTCAGAGAGATTTATCAGAGGAACCTGGGCAGCAGGTAGCCTGGCAAGATTTTTCAGACTAATAGAGTCTAGGGATCTTGGGCTACAGAAACAATTTTCAAACTTTTTGTCTCAGAAGCTCCCCCCTTTCTTTTTGAGGCTCCCAAGGAACTTTCATGTACTTGTGTTATATCCATATTTACCAAATTAAAACTGAAAACTGAAAAAAAAATTTTAGTATTTCTTGTGCATTAAAAATAACTTTTCCAAAAAATTTATTTTTTTTGTTTTAAGTTACTTTTAACTTTATTTTTTATAATGATTTTTATTGTTTTCATTATAACTGATTTACAGTGTTCTATCAGTTTTCTGCTGCACAGCAAAGTGACCCAGTCACACATACATATATACATTCTTTTTTCTCACATTATCATGCTCCATCACAAGTGACCCGACATAGTTCCCAGTGCTATCTATACAGCAGATCTCATTGCTTGTCTATTCCAAAGGCAATAGTTTGCATCTATTAACCCCAAATGCCCAGTCCCTCCTACTCCCTCCCCCTCCCTCTTGGCAACCACACGTCTGTTCTCCATGTCCATGATTTGCTTTTCTGTGGAAAGGTTCATTTGTGCCATGTATTAGATTCCAGATGTAAGTGATATTATATGGTATTTGTCTTAATCTTTCTCACTTACTTCACTTAGTATGAGTCTCTAGTTCCATCCATGTTGCTGTAAATGGCATTATTTTGTTCTTTTTTTATAGCTGAGTAGTGTTCCATTCATGTATATATACCACATCTTCTTAATCCAATTGTCTGTCTGTGGACATTTAGGTTGTTTCCATGTCTTGACTGTTGTGAATAGTGCTGCAATGAACATGCGGGTGCATATGTTTTTTTTTCAAGGAAAGTTTTGTCCAGACGTATGCCCAAGAGTGGGATTGCTGGGTCACATGGTAGTTCTATGCATAGTTTTCTAAGGTACTCCATACTGTTTTCCACAGTGGTTGTACCAATTTACATTCCCACCAACAGTACAGGAGGGTTTCCTTTTCTCCACACCCTCTCTAGCATTTGTTATTTGTGGACTTATTAATGATAGCCATTCTGACTGGGGTGAAGTGGAACCTCATAGCAGTTTTGATTTGCATTTCTCTAATAATCAGTGATATTGAGCATTTTTTCATGTGCCTATTGGCCATCTGTCCATCTTCCTTGGAAAAATGTCTATTCAGGTCTTTTGCCCATTTTTCCAATGGGTTGTTTTTGCCATTAAGTTGTATAAATTGTTTGTGTATTTTAGAGATTAAGCCCTTGTCAGTTGCATCATTTGAAACTATTTTTTCCTATTCCGTAAATTATCTTTTTGTGTTTCTCAGGGTTTCCTTTGCTGTACAAAAGCTTGTCAGTTTGATTAGGTCCCATTGGTTTATTTTTGCTTTTATTTCTGATGCTTTGAGAGACTGACCTAAGAAAACATTTGTAAGATTGATATCAGAGAATGTTTTGCCTCTGTTCTCTTCTAGGAGTTTGATGGTGTCTTGTCTTACATTTAAGTCTTTAAGCCATTTTGAGTTTATTTTCATGCATGGTGTGAGGGAGTGTTCCAGTTTCACTGATTTACATGCGGATGTCTAGGTTTCCCAGCACCATCAGCTGAAAAGACTGTCTTTTTCCCATTTTATTTTCTTGCCTCCTTTGTCAAAGATTAATTAACCATAGGTGTCGGGGTTTATTTCTGGGTTCTCTATTCTGTTCCATTGGTCTGTGTGTCTGTTTTGGTACCAGTACCACACTGTCTTGATGACTGTGGCTCTGTATTATTGCCTGAAATCTGGGAGAGTTATGCCTCCTGCTTGGTTTTTATTCCTCAGGATTGCTTTGGCAATTCTGGGTCTTTTGTGGTTCCATATAAATTTTTGGATTTTTTGTTCTAGTTCTGTGAAAAATGTTATGGGTAATTTCATAGGGATTGCATTGAATCTGTAGATTGCTTTGGGTAATATTTACAATATTAATTTTTCCAACCTAGGAACATGGACTATCTTTCCATTTCTTTGCATCCTCTTTAATTTCCTTCATTAATGTTTTATAGTTCTCATCATGTAAGTCTTTCGCCTCCTTGCTCAGGTTTATTCCCAGGTATTTGATTTTTTGGGGTGCAATTTTAAAAGGTACTGTATTTTTGTCTTACTTTTCTAATATTTCATTTTTAGTATACAGAAATTTGACTGATTTCTGAATGTTAATCTTGTATCCTGCTGCTTTGCTGAATTTGTTGATCAGTTCAAGTAGTTTTTTGGGTTGAGTCTTTAGGGTTTTCTATATATAGTATCATGTCATCTGCATACAGTGACAATTTTACCTCTCTTCTTCCAATTTGGATACCTTTTATTTCTTTTGTTTGTCTGATTGCTGTGGCTAGGACTTCCAGTACTATGTTGAATAAAAGTGGTGGGAGTTCCCATCGTGGCTCAGTAGTTAACAAATCTGATTAGGAACCATGAGGTTGCAGGTTCAGTCCATGGCCTCGCTCAGTGGGTTAAGGATCCAGCATTGCCGTGAGCTATGGTGTAGGTCGCAGATGCAGCTCAGATCATGTGTTGCTGTGGCTCTGTCGTAGGCCGGCAGCTACAGCTCCGATTAGACCCCCAGCCTGGGAACCTCTATATACCGCAGGTGCAGCCCTAGAAAAGAGAAAAAATATTTAAAAATAAAAGTGGTGAGAGTGAGCATCCTTTTCTTGTTCCAGATTTTAGTGGAAAGGCTTTCAGGTTTTCTCCATTGAGTATTGTATTGGCTGTGGGTTTGTCATAAATGGCTTTTATTATGTTATGTTCCCTCTATACCCACTTTGGTAAGAGTTTTTATCATGAATGGATGTTGGACTTTGTCAAATGCTTTTTCTGCATCTATTGAGATGATCATGTGGTTTTCGTCTTTTCTTTTGTTAATGTGGTATATGACATTGATTGATTTGCATACATTGAACCATCCTTGTGAATCTGGGATAAATCCCACTTGGTCGTGGTGTATGATCTTTTTTATGTGTTGTTGGATTCGGTTGACTAATATTTTGTTGAGAACTTTTGCGTCTATATTCATCGGAGATGTTGGCCTATAGTTTTCTTTTTTCATGGTATCTTTGGTTTTGGAATTAGGGTGATGTTGGCATCATAAAATGTCTTTGGGAGTATTCCTTCTTCTTTAGCCTTTTGGAAAAGTTTAAGGAGGATGGGTATAAAATTTGTATGTTTGGTAGAATTCACTTGCAAAGCCATCTAGTCCTGGATGTTTATTTGTAAGGAGTGTTTTTATGACATATTCAATTTCATTTCTAGTGATCAGTCTGTTCAGTTGATCTATTTCTTCTTGATTCAGTTTCGGCAGGCTGTAAGTCTCTAGAAAGTTGTCCATTTCTTCTAGGTTGTCAGATTTGTTGGCATACAGTTGTTCACAGTATTCTCTTGTGGTTTTTTTGTATTTCTGCAGTATCCGTTATGATTTCTCCTTTTTCATTTCTTATTTTATTTGGGTTTTTTCTCTCCTCTTGGTGAATCTGGCCAGGGGTTTGTCAATTTTGTTTACCTTTTTAAAGAACCAGCTCTTGGTTTTATTGATTTTTTTTTCTATTGTTTTTTGAATCTCTGTTTTATTGATTTCCTCTCTGATCTTTATAATTTCCTTTCTTCTGCCAACTTTAGGTTTCATTTGTTCTTCTTTTTCTAATTCATTTAGGTGATGGGTTAAGTTGTCAATTCGAGATCCTCTTTTTTGAGGAAGGCCTGTATTGCTGTAAATTTGCCTCTGAGTGGTTATGTTAAAAAAAAAAATTAGTGAGGAGTGGTATTGCTCTACATTTTTGCAAATCTTTTCCATCTTCTAGCTTAATAGAAAAAGCTAGATTCTCATATGGGCCTCTTACATCAGTCTCTTGTAATATGTGGTTTGGGTTGAAATAGATGAAGAAAATCTGACCTCACAGAAATAGATAATCCAAAACAGGGAGAAAATTTTAATAGCCTTTTCATATAAGTGGGAATATTTTTTGGTACTACATTAAAACATGGTATTTTCGTAAAAGTTAGTGCAGTGTAGAATCTGAAATTGTTATCAGTGTACTTTTTGTCCTCTGTATACTTAATGAGAAAATGAGAGTGAAAATGTCAAATAGTATCTTCATAATTTCATATTGTTATGAAAATAGAACTTCAAGGATCCCCAGAAAGGGTCTCAGGAACCTCCAGGGACCCCATACTGCACCTCAAGAACCATTATGAGAAAGTTGCTTTATCCTTTTTCTGTATACAAATTCTCACCTGAAATAGAAAGCATGATTAACTAACAATACTATATAAAAATCTTTTTGTAAGAGGGGGAAAAAAGTATACTGTGAAGAGTTATCATTTAAATGTAAATGTATCAGTCAGAACCTCTGAGTCTTTCAGATTTTGGAAGTAAATTCTCATTAGCAAAATACCTTGTATTTAAAGGATGTTGGGAAGCAAGGGTCAGCAATTTTTTTGTATAAATGGCCAGATAGTAAGTATTTGGTCTCTAGCACAAGCACTTACCTCTGCAGTTGTGGTATGAAAACAGCTAATTCAGAAAAAAGTGGACTTGGCTGTGTTCCAGTAAAATCTTATATACAAAAACAAGCGAAGACCTAGTTTTCCAATCCTAGATATAAGGAAGAAAGTTTTTCTGGCTTTCATTTCCATTAGGATGCTTGACCCTTCAGCTAACTTAGAGATCATTTTAACTTTGTAAACATTGAAAGACAAGACAACAGTTTTAAAGTTTTTGCATTACAACCCAAAACTTAAGCTGATAGTCCTTTTTTAAATTCTTGAATTTTGTTTAATTTTTTTTACAGAATGTTAGATGATGTTATTCTCCCTGTTTAGACTAAGCTTTGGAGGAGGAGGTCAACTTCCTGGCAGATAACTTCATAAACATTCATGTTTGGTTGTTTTTGTTTTTTTTTTTTAGACAATGACAGTTTGCCAGGTAAAATTATCTAATGGCTTACTGGTACATGGGCCACAGTGCCATTCTGAAAATGAGGCCAAGGAAAAAGCTGCACTTTTTGCTTTACAACAATTGGTGAGAACTGTCCATGGATTCTCTACTAAATCTTTAATCAATCCCTGTACATGTTTTTGTTGCATTGTCTTATAACTTTTAAATACTTTCATAGGGCTCCTTAGGAGTGAATTTCCCTTTGCCTCCACCAATATTTCCAAGTTATCCTCCTGCTGTACCACCTGGAACAATTCCTCCAGTTTTTCCCCAACCTACTGGTAAGATATTTTGCTCTTCTAAATATTTGTTATTGAGTTATTGTTTTTAGAAAGTTCTTTTTAAGAAGTATCATTTTGATAAAACACAAGAAATTATCCAAATGTCTAGGGAATTTAAGGAGTTATGAGAAATAAGCCTGAAACCAGAATCTGCAGATTCATCTAGAAATACCAGTGTCCTCCTGTAGTCTCTAGTGTGGCTGGATAGAGTAGGACAGTTCTTTGGGGCAGCCCAGTAACTGCCCACACATGAATTTTGGTTTAAGGTAGACATCAAAACACAGGATGAGGTGGAGGGTATGGGAAGATAAAACAGAGATGAAGGGAATAAAAAAATAGGTAAAGCTTTGAAGCTGTGGGTTTGAAAGAAACTGCCCTTGACAATGAGAGAAATAAAGAGTGGAAAGTATTTTAGGCTTACCGTATGTATGTTTCTTATGCACAGTTGTCTTCCTCCTCCAAACATAGTGCCAAGCAGGTAGTTCCCTGCTTCCTGTAGTCACTTGGTGACTTCCTGGTTTGCTGGGGGAATGAAAAGGTCACTGTGGAATCAGGACTCTGTTTTTGTCCAGGTTCTTTTATTGAGAAAGTCATGGGACTCCGTTGGGATACCATTTTCTTATTTATGCTAGACTGTGTTTAGGATCTCTTTATTCTTTTCTTTATTTTATTGAAGTATATAGTTAATGTACAATGTTATGTTAGTTTCTTCTGTACAACAAAGTGATTCAATTATATATATGAATATATATATTATTTTTCAGATTCTTTTCCATTTTTTTAAAGTTATAATTGAAGTATAGTTGATTTACAGTGTTGTGATAATTTCTGCTGTACAACAAAGTGGTTCAGTTATATATATACGTACATCTCTTCTTTTTCAGATTCTTTTCCCATATAAATTATCACAGAATATTGGGTAGAGTTCCCTGTGCTATACAATATACTCTTTTTCCGTTATGATTTATCACAGGGTATTGAATATAGTTCCCTGTGCTATAGAGTAGGGCCTTGTTGTTTATTTATAATTTTTTATTCTAAACCTTAAGTTTATTAAACACTTCTCCGTCACCCCTCTTTTCTAATAACAGTTGGTTTCTTCATATCCTAATCATTATCATTTTAAAACCAATAATTTGCTGGAGTTGCCATCGTGGCACAGTGGTTAATGAATCTGACTAGGAACCATGAGGTTGCAGGTTCGATCCCTGGCCTTGCTCAGTGGGTTAAGGATCTGGCATTGCCGTGAACTGTGGTATAGGTCACAGACATGGCTCAGATCCCGTGTTGCTGTGGCTCTGGCATTAGGCCGGTGGCTACAGCTCCGATTAGACCCCTAACCTGGGAACTTCTATATGCCATGGGAGCGGCCCTAGAAAAGACCAAAAAAATAAAAAATAAAAAAATAATTTGCTTATTTCAAGTTTAGAAAATTACCTTTTTGAGTCTACTGTATGCCAGATATTATTCCAGGAGCTCTACATACTAATCCTCACTATAAATATTACAAAGGTTAATAATGCTGATTAAACTAGTTATCTCTTCTCTTTGCCTAAACTCCATTAAACTGAATCATAAATTATTAATTTTTTTTTAACTTTTTAAAAAATTTTTGCCCACCCCAAGGCATATGGAGTTCCCAGCCCAGGGATCAGATCCCAGCCGCAGTTGTGACCTAAACCGCAGTTGCAGCAACACTGGGTCCCTAACCCACTGTGCTCAGCTGGGAATCAAACCTGTGTCCCAGCGCTCCCAAGATGCCTCCAGTCCCATTGCGCCGTGGCAGGAACTCCATAAATTATTTTAAATGTGTAATAAGCCTACAAGGACAAAGGGGCGAGGGAAAGCAGCAAATTAGACACTTGGAAAGAGTGTGTAATGAGAAAAGCAGTTAAAGAAATAGTAAGCAATTTAGCAGAACAGGATTCTGCTACAAACTGAAGTGTCTATTAAAGAGGATACTCAGGGGAGTTCCCATCGTGACACAGTGATTAGCGAATCCCACTAGAAACCATGAGGTTGCGGGTTTGATCCTTGGCCTTGCTCAGTGGGTTAAGGATCCAGTGTTGCGGTGAGCTGTGGTGTGGGTTGCAGATGCAGCTCGGATCTGGCATTGCTGTGGCTGTGGTGTAGGCCAGCAGCAGTAGCTCCAATTCAACCCCTAGCCTGGGAACCTCCATATGCCACGGGAGCGGCCCTAGAAAAGGCAAAAAAAAAAAAGAGACAAAAAAAAAGGATACTCAGGGTTCCCGTCGTGGCACAGTGGAAATGAGTCTGACTCGGAACCATTAGGTTGCGGGATTCATCCCTGGCTTTGCTCAGTGGGTTAAGGATCCGGCGTTGCCATGAGCTGTGGTATAGTTCGAAGACATGGCTTGGATCTGGCGTTGAAATGGGTATGGTGTAGGCCAGCAGCTGCCGCTCCAATTCAACCCCTAGCCTAGAAACATACATTTGCAGCATATGTGGCCCTAAAAAGCAAAAAAAAAAAAAAAAAGGAGAAAAAGACATAATTTTCTAAATCTCACTATTTTCATATTGAAACTGTTCTTTATCCTGGAATGAATGTGTGTAATTCGTAAAATTGAAAAATAGAGATTCATCTCTCCTGATCGAAACTTTTTTTTTTTTTTTGGTCTTTTTGTCTTTTAGGGCTGCACCTGCAGCATATGGAGGTTCCCAGGCTAGGGGTCCAATTGGAACTGTAGCTGCCAACCTACGCCACAGCCACAGCCACACAAGATCCAAGCCATGTCTGTGACCTACACCACAGCTCACGGCAACACCGGATTCTTAACCCACTGCGCGAGGCCAGGGATCGAGCCTGTGTCCTCATGGATGTTAGTCGGGTAGCTAACTGCTGAGCCATGACGAGAACTCCCCCAAACATTTTTTTAAGTGGCTAAATTTTAGTTAAGCTATACTGTCTTATAGTCCAGGCTGCCTTTTTAATCTCTCTAGAAAGAAGGTTTGAACACAGAACATACTTTCTTCAGTGGCAATGTGCCAGTGTCTCAGATGTCATTGTTTAATGCAGCAGTTCCCAAATGCTGCCTTGGTACTGACTGCTTAAGAATCACCCATGAACCTTATTAAGAATACAGATTTTTGGGCCCCTCAGAGTCTATGTATAAGATCCGGGGCCTTGGCCAGGAAGCTCACCATGTGTTTTAGATACACAAATTTCCTTGGGGAATCATGGATTTAATGCACTTTTAATAAGAAACAAAATATAAATTTTTAAATGCTCGAATTACAAATATTAGAATAGGGGAAAGAAAGAGTCTGCATATCATATGAAAGTGATCAGATTTCAAGACTTGAGCTTTTTTGGTTTTTTTGTAGGCTGGGATCACTATGGAAGCAACTTAGCATTGGGGGCAGGTGAGATCCTTAAGATTTCTCTCTTTGTGCCCTGGCTTTCCCCCCCCATCCCCAAGAGATAATTTCATAACCATTTTATTATTTTTTAAAATAGTGTTACAAATATTCCTAAAGTTCGTATCAGTATACAGTACTATTGGCCTTCATAGGCCAGATAGCATGATGATAAGATGATGTCTGTAGATGGTTCACAATCCTTAAGGGGGATCCTGAGCTTGAATGTTGTAAGCAAGATCAATCAGAGAAGCTAAGTGTATACCCTTTGCCATAGTGAAAAAAGCCAAAAGAGGGTAGCAGGAGGAGGTCTGAAATTTTGGGCTTTAATGACACCATTTTACTAAAACAGTTTTTCCATGATTTTTAACAGCTAATATCATGCCATCATCAACTCATCTCTTTGGCTCAATGCCATGGGGACCACCAGTGCCAGTTCCTGGGAAGCCCTTCCATCATACTTCATATGCCGGGACCATGCCCATGGCTGGAGGAATGCCAGCTGGTGTGCATAATCAGTTCATACCTTTACAGGTGAGACCTAAAAGACAATTATTACATTTTTAAGGGAATTTTTTACTGCTCAAAGACCATTGATAAAATTTTGTGTACTCGGGTGTTCCTGTTGTGGTGCAGCGGAAGCAAATCTGACGCTAGCATCCATGAGGACACAGGTTCAATCCCTGGCCTTTCTCAGTGGGTTAAGGATCTGGCATTGCCATGAGCTATGGTGTAGGTCGCAGACATGGCTTGGATATGGCATTACTGTGGCTTGTGGTGTAGGCCAGAGGCTACAGCTCCCATTTGACACTAGCCTGGGAACCTGCATATGGCTGCAGATGCAGCCCTAAAAAAAAAAAAAAAAAAATTGTGTACTCAGTAATTACTTATTCGGTGCCAACTAGAAGCTCAATCAGTACTGGTCTGGGTACTGAGAATGTTTTTTACCAGTGGTAACCAAGTCTGACCTGGTCCATGCTGCCTGAGTTTGTGTTCTAATGAATAGTAATAATTACAGCAAGTTGTAACATCCTTTTCTAGAACAAAGTAATTTAAAATCAAGAATATAGGAGTTTCTGTTGTGGCTCAATGGGTTAAGAACCTGCCCATTTGATCCCTAGCCTGAGAACTTCCATATGCCACAGGTATGGCCCTAGAAAGAAAACAAAGTCAGGAATATAAATTTTCTTTATATTTAAGTTATGGATAATTTTAAAATATTTTATTTGTAACTAAATTCCTTGAATTTAAAAAGTCTGATTTGGAGATTATACCTGGAAGTAATAAGTCAGTGGTAATTGATGAGTGTTAGTAGCATGGGTTATGGTAGTTTCTAACACTAGCTTTTTTTGCCTGTGTTATTAATTAATGATGCTTTTATTTCTTAAAGGTAACTAAAAAAAGAGTTGCAAACAAAAAGAACTTTGAGAACAAGGAGACTCAGAGTTCTCATGCCACACCACTTCAAACTAGCCAGTCAGCGTCTTCTGATGTCACCAAAGCAGTTCCACAGGAGAGTTCATCAGCTTCGTTAAAGTCCTCTCAGAATATCCAACCTGCATCTTCTCTTCAAGCTGAAGCTGCCTCCCCAGGCCATAGTATGTCTCACCATAAATCAACACCAAGCTCTTCTTCAAGAAGAAAATCAAGAAAACTGGCTGTCAATTTTGGCATTTCTAAACCTTCTGAATAAATTTGGTACTTGGAATTAAATCAACTTCTTTCCTTTCCTCCCACCTTTTTATAAATCCATATCTGTGTCTCATAAAAATTACAACGTACTATTTTAAAACAATATGTTTCAATTAAAATTTTTTAAATTTTAGTTGTCAGGCACTTTTCATGCTGTTTAAAAACTATCCATCAAATTGTACATCTTAAGTATGTGCAGTTTGTTTTACATCAATTATACCTCAATAAAGCTGTAAAAAAAAGAATAAATTAAACCTTGTGTTAAAATAATATCAGTGGACTAAGCATTCAAATGTACCACTCCAACCATTGGCCTCATCATTAGAAGCATCCTAAACTATGAATTAGATGTCATATTGCAATAATAATAAACATTTTTTACATTATCATTGAGGGATAATTAAGTAGAGCATGAAAATTGGGCCTCAAGTATAATTTACTGAATGTGGATTTTATTTCTTTTTTTAATGATGTAACAAGATTGTCAGGAGAATGGCTCTTATTTATAGGTATTTTAACTTATGTTCTGTTATCTCTGAGGGTCCTTTAGACCTGCTATGAAATGATCACACTTGTGGTGGTGCTGCCAGTTTTGCTTTATTCTCAATTTTGTACCAAAGCTACTTCAGAATATGGATCAGACTATTTCATTTAACTGCTTGAAACTATAAATAGCAATCTAGATTTGAGTAAATAATTACAATTTTTTAGACCATGGAAGAACCAGCATTAGTAATTTCTAGTAAAATTAAGTTTCAAAATCTACAGGGTAAAATGATTACAAATTAATCTTCTCGTTGAATAAAGTACAAAATATTAATCATAATTAATTAAAATAAAATCGTGTTATTCTTTTGAAAAGCTTTTTACCTGCATACTTAAACATACATGAGAGCTCTCTTCTTGGTCCATGTATAGTATTTCCTGGGACTGAAGAAATTCTAAATTTTTTTAAATTCCAAGTTGTGCACAGGCACAATCAGTATATAATGTACATTATTTATATGACAAATGCTCACTCATCTCATTCTCTTTCCATATTTTTAGCTTTATGCTGAACTGTTCAGTGCCTCTGGCATTTTGTCTTTGCATGTCTTGTGTGGGTGTGTGTTGTTCAAGCTGTGGCTGTTGAAATTATTTTAGAATTTATGAAAATTTCTCAGTGGTACCAGGGCCTGAGTTTTATATATATATATATATGTATGTATATGTATATGTATTTATGCTTAATTTTTGTGATATGCTTATATTTTTAAGGAAGTAAGTTATCATACTTTTTTAAAGTAGGAACCACAGTTTTTGTATGGAGCTGCATATTATTATATCCAGTTTGATTTTGCTCATTGAAAACTCTGCCTTGAGTCTTAAAGTAGTCTATTTGTTTTTAAAAACGCTGGTATTGAATTAAATGGATTCCTTTCTCTAACTGCTGATTTCAGAGTTTCTCTAATGTTAATAGGATATTTGTATATTAGTAGTGCCTTTAGTATATAAGAGGGAAATGTTCATTATTTGTCATTTATTATAGTCATATGAGTTTCTGTGATTTTATTTTCCATTAATTTCCTAGATTCAAATGTACATTGTTTCCCAACATTTCATTATTGGGAATGTTTGTTTTTCTGCAGGGGGAATTTGAGTCATGAGGCTCAGGTAATTCTCAGTGCTTGTCCTTATTGCCTCATAAACTATTTTTTTATTGGAAATATCTCTTATGGGAATACAATACAAGAAAGTTGAATTGTGACAGTAAGGTTATGTTAACCTCTTACTACTTTGAAGTGTATAATATTTTTCATCTTATGTAACTGTAAAAATGCCAGCATTCAAGAACTGCCTCATTCATCACTTCTGTGTGACCACTCTATAAACAGTGTACAGCCCACATCTTTTTTAGAACACAGAAGGAGGAGCACATGTATCTTCTGAAAACTTCAAGAGAAATTTTGGTAAGCATAGTGCCAGTGACCCATATAAAGATGTGTCCTCAGTATTCAGGCAAAGCAAGCTGATAATTCTAGGTGGATAGGCAGTAAAAATGTTTTCTTTGTTTCTTCTGTTTTTCAAAAACATATTGTTCTAGAAGTCAGGATTATTAAAGATAGATTAAAATGGGGTAGAGCTCCAAAATGACTAGATAGTGCAAAGGCATTTGTCTTTATTCTCTTTCCCTTGTAGGCCTTTCCCAGATGGGGCCTGAGATCAACAGATGTGCCCTTTCTAGGGAGGATGTAAGAGGCAGAGGCTGTTTTTATTTCATGATAATCTTGAGAGGACTAGATCCACTGAAAGATTGGAAAACTTACAAGTTTTCCTTTTTGGATGGGGCAGACTTAGACTACGCCAAGGTTTAGAAATATGTCCATTCAACTATTGAACCTGCTCTGGACTTTCTGTGAAAACCATGGACTATATAAGGCACAGAAGACCAGAATCCCCAAAATGCTTCATGTTTCCACATAACTAGAGAGAGCAGTTAAATCTATTTAAACCTTCTTTTCTCACTGAAACATTTCTAAATATTCAATAAGGGAGTTTTTTGAGCAAATTAAGTGAATTTTGAATATTCATCCTTTCAGTCTTATTGTTTCTTTTCAGTATTTCTTAATCATTACCTGAGTTTTGTAATTGGACAGGTAGAATGTACTAATTGATAAAAACATTATGTAGTAGGAGTTACCGCTGTGGCTCAGCAGGTTAAGAACCTGGCATAGTCTTCATGAGGATGCGGGTTCAATCTCTGGCCTCACTCATTGGGTTAAGGAGCAGGCATTGCCTCAAGCTTCAGGATAGGCTGCAGATGTGGCTTGGATCTTGCCTTGCTGTGGCTGTGGCATGTAAGCCAGCAGCTGGAGCTCTGATTCAAGCCCTAGCCTGGAACTTCCATATGCCTCATGTGTGGTCCTAAAAGGGAAAAAAAAAAAAAATCATGTAGTCTCAAGTCTTAAACATCTGAGACTCAGTTGCCTAAAAAATTGATTTCATCTCTATGTATACCTTGGTTTCCATTTTAAGACTTTCCTTGCTTTTCAGAGGAACAAGTATTTCTTTCAGAACAAAAAAAAAAAAGCCTTTTTTTTTCCTATTAGTGGGAGAGAGAACTCTTGATGCAGGTTTTTTGTTGTTTATTTCCTTTTCTATGATGAGGAACTTGCTTTGGTTTTAGACTGTTTTGTTTGTTTAGCAGCCCCTGCAATATATGGAAGTTCCCAGGGCCGTGGATTAAACCCACGCCACAGCAATGATCTGGGCAGCTGCATTGAAAATGCTGGATCCTTAACCCACTGTGCCATCATGAAACTCCTAGACTGGTGTTTTTCAAACTAGTCGAGATTCTTGGGGAGGGGGCAGAGAGGAAGGTGGTTGCTAGAAGGAAACCAGTTAAATTAAGACCTATCCAATCACTGCATTTTCAGACTATACTCTATCTTTCTAGCCCAAGGAAATAGGTAAGCTGCAGGGCCTTTTTTAATCATTCACTTTTAAGTTGTCTTTTTGTAATAATAAATCATACATTTCCATAGTGATTGTCTAATTTTTCCCTCTAAGATAGCTGGAACTGTCTAGCTCGCCACTGATGTTAGTTCTAATATGCTTTATCTCATTCTCCAGAGCCTCTTTTTTAAAGTAGCTGTGTACAATTTCCTAGCTTTTTGAGCTTGCTATATTTAATACCATCTTACTTCCAAACTGTGTTTTTACTGTGGAGGAGAATTAATTTATTGGAGGGAATTCTCCAATAAATTGATGGGTATTGATGGGTATTCTCTACCTTTAAAAAAAATGAGTCACAGAACTTACTTTTTTAGAGATAGTGATGGAACTCAAACTGGCAGTGTCATTTATGTACATTTCAAAAGCTTTGTCAGTGAAACAGTCTTTTTTTGCAGAAGCTTCCTTTCCTAGTCAGGGTAATGCTTAAAATTCCAGAGGTGATTATGTTTCAGACCAAGCTGGTTCACATTTCCATCAGATCTCTCCATCTTCCACCAGAGAAGCAGGCACCAACAATAACGGGGCAGAGCCAACAGACACGAGCAGGAGTTTCACTGACTCCAACACCACTGATCCTTCTTTTAGAGAAGAAAAAAAAAAAAAAAGAAAACAGGTAAAAACAGCTTTTGTAGTTAAGACTATCAGTAATCCATTGCTGCTTTTGTGTTTGTGTGCATGTGTATGTCAGTGAACCAACAATAATGCCTTGCCCAAGCCGTGCGTTCAGCCATCTCAAGTGCAATTCGTGATGGAGACTTTGGTTTCCAATAGATAAAGTCTTACATAATTAAACCTGTAAAAATTAATTTTTTCCAATAGTAAACCTATTGCTATCAATTATTTCAGCAATTGGTATACTATTAAAATGACCAGGCCACATGAGTTTCTGTAGATGTTTTAGTAATTTGAGCCAAATCCTCATACTGTTTTCTCATAAAATAATAGGAGTGAGAATTTGGTCCACAGTTTGCTCTAAGTTCAAAAAAGAACTTTCCCTTACAGTTAAAAGGCTTTTTCATTTGTTTTGGGGCTTGGGGGCTTTTTATTTTTTTTCCTCAAATCTCTTATATTTTCTTTTGCCTGCACCTGGTTACTTCTTTGAGCGTTTCCATCTATTTTGATATATGGGTAATAGATAGTGCACAGTATCATCAAAGTGTTAGAAATTTTGTTCACTTAATATAATTAAGTATAATTCATACATATGTATCTTAATTCCTTTCTTTCCTCACACAACTATTTTATAAGTAACTGGAATTTTGCATTAGATCTTATACAGAGCAGTATTTTATTAAAATTCAAAAGGGAAGACTTTTATGTGTTCATTTTATAGTTTTTGTTTTTTAAATATCTTTACATTGTCTGCAATTAAAGTGTTTTAAACTTGCATTGGAATGGACTCTGAATGTATTTTTGTGTTAAGCTGTATATTTTTTAGATTTTTAGCATGAAGTTAGCTGCAAAACATTGTACAAAAGAATTTTAAAATTTAAGAGTCACTAAAAGGGTTTAAACATCTATACATGTTAAATGCTATATGGATTTTAATTAAACATTTGAGAATGATTTCACATGCTGTTTGTTCTTGTGTATTTGCAGTGACGTTAAAAGTAGAAACACTGGAGTTCCCTGGTTGCCTAGTGGTTAAGGATCTGGCATTGTCGCTGCTATGGCTCAGGTCACTGGTATGACTCAGATCTGATCCCTGGCCAGGGAACTTCCCTATGCCACAGGCATGGTCATTCAATCAGTCAATCAATAAAGTAGAAATATTACAGTATTTACTTAAACCCCATATCTTTTTATATCAGTAATTTGAATTTATGTCATTTAACATAAACTAGACAGCATGAATGGTGGAAAAAGTCTGAATTATAAGAATGAATGGCTACTGTTCAGATCCTAGCTTTTCTAATTATGAATAAGATACTATCATATTAGAATTGTCAAGTTATATAATTCCTAAGCCTCAGTTTCTCCATCTCCTAAAGGAAGAAATGCCTCTGTGCTTTTCCCACTAAATCCCTTTCCAGTGTCAGGTTCATAAATAGTCATTTGAGCTCCACTTGGATATCTGGAAAACTCTTTTCTTTCCGTTCGTCTTCCTTTATCGTGCGTGCCATCAGTCCCCTCTTTCTATTCTACCAATGGGAAAGTTCTTGCAGAACCATGTTGGGGAAGCTACAGGACTAACGTCTTCCTAATGTTGGCCATGTCTTATAACTCTGATACATTATGATACACGTTACCAAAATCTGTCTGTGGTAGGGGTGGGAAGGAGTTGGAAAGAAGGGCTTAAGAAGGGAAGAAAATCTCTTCCTGCTATATCTGCTTCCAGCTCTCCTCTTAAACCTGAGACTGTCTCTACTGTTGTACTTTATACAACCCCTCACCCTCCACCAAGGAGCAGTCACATTCTAAGATAAGGTATTTGGCCACTTTGATCCAGAGGAAGCAGGCATCCTAGGATTACCAGTGGACACTTAGCTAGCTGCTTTTCAACTCCATTTCCCAGACTGCCAGCTCCCCATACTGACATCCTTGGTAACCACCCCTCTCTCCCCCAACTCTGTAGCATCACTGAGCTCCCCCAATCTTGGTGTCAGTTTTTTGACTTGGAAATCGAAACTAAATAAATCAAAACCTACTCAAGCTTGCTTAAGAAAAGGAAATTTGTTGTAAGAATATGAGGCCTTTGGCTACAAACATTTTGGCCCAGCTGTCAAAAGTCAGCATAGTCAAGTCGGACAAAGAAGCTTTGCGGCTGCTTGTGGTGATTTTTAGACAAAGAAAAACAGTTCTTAGAATTTGGGGTACTTGGCCTGTTTTCAAAAAATATCTGTCTTATTTCCTTGCTGCATTTTAAGACTCCAAACATTAAGGGTGAGTTTGATGATGTATATTTTATTATTTCTCCCTATATCTTATTATAAACAATTTCCAAACACACATAAAAGGTAAAAAAAAGTGCTTCAGTGAACATCCATATATATACCACCTAAATTCTACCATTCATATTTTACTATTCTTACTTAACCTATGCATCTATTCATCTCAGTTCCCATTTACCAATCATCTCATTTTTTACACATTTCAAAGCAAGTTGCAGACATTAGCATACATCCCCCAAAAAGACTCCAGCATGTATATCACTAACTAGAATTCAATATTTTTATAGTTGCCTTTTGTTTCTTTAAATGTAAGACTTAAATAAAGTGAAAGCACAGTTCTTAAGTGGATCGTGAGGTCCAGCAAATATTAACACATGTGCAAACTAAATCACTACCAAGACACAGAACAGAAAACATCACACACAGGAAATTCCCTCATACCCTCTCCCAATAAAGCTCTACCCCCATCTGCCCTTAGGCGACCATTGTTCTGAAATTTTGTCACCAAAAAAGTGCTCTTTTATAAAAAAATTGAATATAGTTGACTTACAGCTATGTATGAGTTTCAGGTGTAAAACATAAGGATTCAACATTCAGTATATACTCTTTATGCAAGGTTTCTTTTACTCAATATAATGTTCTAGGATTCATTCATGTTGTATCAATAGTTCGCTTCTCTTTTTTCCTGAATAGTAGACCACTGTGTGAAGAACATAGCTTGGGATTGATTCTCCAACTGCCAAACAGTTGAGCTGTTTCCATTTCAGGCTCTTATGAATAAAGCTGCTGTGAATGTTCTTTGTACAAGTCTTTTTGTGGACATTTGTTTTCATTTATCTTGGGTAAATACCTAGGAATGGAATTTGTGGGTCATAGGATAGGCATATGTTTAGTTACATAAGAAGCTATCAGGTTGTTTTTTGTTTTGTTTTGTTTTGTTTTTGCTATTTTAGGGCCAGACCGGGGCATATGGAGGTTCCCAGGCTAGGGGGTGAATCGGAGCTACAGCCACCAGCCTACACCACAGCCACAGCCACACAGATTCTGAGTCCCGTCTGCAATATACACCACAGCTCATGGCAACGTTGGAGCCTCAAACCACTGAGCAAGGCCAATAATCAAACCCGAATCCTCATGGATCCTAGTTGGGTTCATTAATTGCTGAGCCAGGAAGGGAACTCCCAGGGTTTTTTCGAAGTAGTTGTACCATCTTACCTGTCCACCATCAGTGGGTGAGAATTAGGTTTATCCCACATGTCCACCAACATCTGTCTTATTTCTCTTTAATATTAGCTGTTCTGTTTGCATTAGAGTATTATTTATTCTTCAATAAATGCATTAAAGTCAGTTTATTTCTAGGAAAAAAGTACCCTCCGTTAGAGATGGCAAGACTTTGTTTTCTTGCACTCACAGGAAACTGACATACTTTAAAATATGTACATGCAGTCTCTCCTTTTTTTTCCTTAGGCTCCATTTTATGTTATTTTTGTCTTGTAGTTTTTTAAAAATTGCAGTAAAATACACATAAGAAAATTTGCCATTTTAGCACTTTTAAGGTGTATGACATGGTGGTATTAAGTAGATGGATGATGTGCAACCATCACTGTATCTAACTGCAGAAATTTTTCACCAACCCAAATGGAACACCCCCACTTGTCACTCCCCTTTGTCCTTCCTTCTGGCCCCTGGCAGCCACAAATCTGATTTTTCTTCTCTATGGTTTTCCCATTCTGGATATTTCACATAAATGGAATAATACAATATGTGGCTATTCTATGATTCTTAAGATATCGGGTATGATGATAGATTCTTCGGATGACAGGACACAGCACAAAGGCACGCTGGGAAAGTGAAAGATGGAACATTTTGCTACTTATGGCTCCAAATGAGAGAAAGCTTTCTCACAGGACAACGCAGGAGTTTCCCCTGGGGACAGGGTAGCAACAGCTGGAGCTGTAGGAAGCAGCTGATTGATGTATGACAAGCAAAGTGGTAGTAGCTAGGTTTGGTGGGCTTCCTAGGAATTGGGGACTTTGAATAATTCTAAGGAAAAAGAGGCCACCCCTCTTTGTTGTCTGGGGACCCCTGGCAGTTGAGAATGTGTGCATATACCACAGGAGTGTCAGAGCCCCATAGGGAAGTAGATGGGGTGGAGACCTAGCAAACTGCCCACAAAGGGGAAGTGAGATTTTTCACCATGACTTCAAATTGGGTCAAGACAGCACTTGTGAAATATTCTAGTACAGTGGCCCTTTGTGTCAGGCTTCTTTCACTTGTGTTTTCAAGGCTCATCCATGTGGCAGCATGTGTCACTACTTGATTCCTTGCTATGGTGGAACACTAGTCTATTGTTTGGATATACCATATTTTGTCTATTCCTGCACCCGTAGAATGGACATTTGAACTGTTTCCAATCTTTGGCAGCTATGAATAGTGCTGCTATAAACATTTGTGTGTATATTTTTATTGGAACATCTATTTTCAATTCTTTAGGGTATATTCCCGGAAGTAGCATGGCTCAGTGGTATGTATCATTTTGAGGAATTGTCGAACTGATACCACTTCACATCCGCTAGAACGGTCATAGAAAAATGGGGGCTCCCATTGTGGCTCAGTGGGTTAAAGATCCAGCTTTGCCTTGACCTGTGGTGCTGGTCGCAGATGAGGTTCAGATCCTGAGTTGCTGTGGCTATGATGTAGGCTGACAGCTGCAGCTCGGATTCAACCTCTAGCCTGGGAACTTCCACATGCCACAGGTGCGGCCATAAAAAACAAAATAAACAAATAAAATAAAATGTGGCAAAATGATCCTATCTACAAAACAGAAACAGACTCATGGATATGGAGAACAGACTTGTGGTTGCTAAAGGGGAGGTGGGTAGGAAGTAGGATGGACCAGGGGTTTGGGATTGGTAGATGCAAGCTATTCCATTCAGAATGAAAAAGCAATGAGGTCCTACTGTACAACACAGGGAAATATATGCAGTCTCTTGGGATAGACCATGGTGGAAGATAGTATGAGAAAAAGAATGTATGTGTATGTATGACTAGGCCACTGTGCTGTACCGCAGAAACTGACACAGCACTGTAAAATAACTATAATAAAAAAATTTTTAAATAAAAAGTTAAAATGTGTGCATTGTTTACATAAAAGGATCAACTTTTCAGATGACATTATTCTAGTTTTCAGAAAAGAACTGGATATCCTGATTAGGAGGCATTAAATTTAACTGAAATTCAAATCTTATAATCCTATTATCAGAACAGGTGACAAAAACCTTATGCTTGTAACCGTAGATGTTAAATACAATGGAGAAATGACAGTCTCCTCAATTAAACCTTCTTAATCCACCAAAACTAATATTTCAAATGTGGGCAAAAGCTCATCAAACTATAGTTAGAAAAGCAAACACTTAATACTATTAGAATTAATTAAAAAGAGGTCTTTGCCACTATAATTCTAGGCAGTTTTTTTGGCATAACATCAGCCAACTGTAGCATAACCAGGAAAAATCATAGCCAACATGACCAATTTAGGAACTTAACTTTTCACCTATATACCAAATTGCAAATACCCAAAAGTTAGGGAACACACAAAAACTCTTAGTGAATACTAATGGAATTCAACCCAGTTAGGAACCACAGTTTCTCAATGTGGAAAAATAAGCCAAAGCTGTCCCGTAGGCTTTTTTCAAGTGCTAAATAAGTGGACAAAAAACACATAAACAAAGAAAATGCAAAATCTCTTTACAAAAAATTCCCTGGTCTTAGGGAAAATTTATCAGGGGAACTGCCTTAGAGATGAGAGGCAAGGCAAAAAATGGACTCCTCTTATATAGAAGACTGCAGTCCATACTACTTTCTCTCTCTCTCTCTCTCTCTCTCTCTTTTTTTTTTTTTTTTTTTTTTTTTTTTGCTTTTTAGGGCCACATGCACATTGAGGCATATAGAGTTCTCAGGCTAGGGGTTGAATCAGAGCTGCGGCTGCCACAGCCACATCAGATCCGAGCCATGTCTGCAACCTATACCACAGCTCATGGCGATGCCAGATCCTTAAGCCACTGAGCGAGGCCAGGGATCGAACCTGCAACCTCATGGTTCCTAGTCAGATTTGTTTCTGCTGCACCACAACAGGAACGCCTTTTTTTTTTTTTTTTTTTTGTCTCTGTAGGGTCACACCCGTGGCATATGGAGGTTCCCAGCTAGGGTCTGAATTAGAGCTATAGCTGCGGGCCTACACCACAGCCACAGCAATGCCAGATCCAAGTTGTGTCTTTGACCTACACCACAGCTCACGGCAATGCCGGATCCTTAACCCACTGAGCGAGGCCAGGGATAGAACCCACAACCTCGTGGTTCCTAGTCAGATTCATTACTGCTGCGCCATGACGGGAACTCCCATACTTCTTTCGTTTGACATTTGGGGACTGAATCTGGGAGAGGAAGTTTGCAGTGACATATTTAGGTTGCTTGATGAATGCAAATTGTTGTGTTATAAAAATGTCAATCAGTGAATCAATAAGTGTAGGAAGAATGATGGGGAAAAAAAAAATCACCATTTGGCAACCATCTTAATAACTGAGTAAGGCAGGAATCTCAATGGATGCTAAAATTGAGTGTAAGTTTGGGAGTTCCCACTGTGGTGAAAGGGGATCGGTGGTGTCTTCAGAGCACTTGGACACACGTTTAATCTCCAGCCTGGCACAGTGGGTTAAAGATCCAGTGTTGCTGCAGGTGTAGCTTCAGTCTCATCTGTGGTTGGGATCTGATCCCTGGCCTAGGAATTACATATGCTGCAGGGTGGCCAAAAAAGAAAAATGAATAAATAAATAAGTAAATAAATACATAAATAAATTTTTTAAATTGAGTGTAAGTTTGAAGAGTGACAAGATATTTACATAGTCTCAAAGTACCTCCCTACAAGACATTTATTAATTACCAAAGGAATTATAGAATCTGCACAGTGAAGAAATCTGGCTGACACTACCTTAATCAAGTGACCAACAGACATCATACTGAACTAGTAGATGCCACATACCTTCTAAGATGATGTACTGAGAGCCAGGACTAAGGTGAAGGAAGCCAGGGGTCTAGGGCTGACCCTGTACTTGTATGAAATTGAGGTCAAGTATCTCCTTAAATTTTTTTTTTATCTTTTGTCTTTTTTTGTTGTTGTTGTTGCTATTTCTTGGGCCGCTCCCGTGGCATATGGAGGTTCCCAGGCTAGGGGTTGAATCGGAGCTGTAGCCACCGGCCTATGCCAGAGCCACAGCAACGCAGGATCCGAGCCGCGTCTGCAACCTACACCACAGCTCAAGGCAACGCCGGATCGTTAACCCACTGAGCAAGGGCAGGGACCAAACCCGCAACCTCATGGTTCCTAGTCGGATTCGTTAACCACTGCGCCACGACGGGAACTCCTCTCCTTAAATTTTATGCCCTGGGTACCTCCTTTGCCTTACCCAAGTCCCAGCCCTACTGAGAAGATTATCTTGCTTCTGTGCTGTTCCGACCAAAAGTATAACCTGAATGTAATTATGAGGAAATATCAAATTCAAAATGGACATTCTACAAAATGATCGATCTGTACTTTTGTCAAAAATGTCAATGTCGCTAAAGATAAAGACTGAGCAATGGCCCCAAGAGAAAGGGAGACAAAAACAAACAAACAAAAAAAAACAAACCCAAAGAAACAGCAAACAAACAAACAAAAAAATCCCAGGGCCCTGAATGCAACATACAAGCTGAGATTTTATTTTTCTGTAAGGGACAGTTGTGACAATTGGTGAAATCTGAATAAAAACTCTAAATTAGCACATAGTATTCTGTGTGATTGTGTTAAGAGAGTATTTTTGTTTTTAGGAAGTTTTAGGAGAAAATGGGTTTCATGTCTGCAGCTTACTTTCAGATGGTTCAGAAAAAAATGTGGGTAAATAGATAAATAGGAAAAGGTGAATTAAATGTGATAAAATGTTTATGTTTGGGAAACTGGGTAAAGAGTATATCGGAATTCTTTGTGCTATCTTTTTTTTTTCATTTTGGGCCATATCCACAGCAATGTGGGTCAGGGATAGAACCCATACCACAGCAGTGACCCAAATAACTGCAATTACAATGCCAGATCCTTTTTTTTTTTTTTGTCTTTTGTCTTTTCAGGGCCACTCCCGAGGCATATGGAGGTTCCCAGGCTAGGGGTCGAATCCGAGCTGTAGCTGCTGGCCTACGCTACAGCCACAGCAACTCGGGATCCAAGCAGCTTCTGCGACCTATACCACAGCTCATAGCAACACCTTGACCCACTGAGCAAGGCCAGGGATCAAACCCATGTCCTTATAGCTACTAGTCAGATTTGTTACCACTGAGCCATGACAGGAACTCCTCAAATAAGTTTTTAAATCAAAGACCTAGGAGTTCCCGTCGTGGTGCAGTGGTTAATGTATCTGACTAGGAACCATGAGGTTGCGGGTTTGGTCCCTGCTCTTGCTCAGTGGGTTAAGGATCTGGCGTTGCCGTGAGCTGTGGTGTAGGTCGCAGACGTGGTTTGGATCCCGCGTTGCTGTGGCTCTGGCATAGGCCGATGGCTACAGCTCTGATTCGACCCCTAGCCTGGGAACCTCCATATGCCATGGTAGCGGCCCAAGAAATAGCAAAAAGACCAAAAAAAAAAAAAAAAAGATCTAATAGGAGAAATTATGAAGGATAAGAGGAGACAAGTACAAAGCATTACATTTTTCAGAACAGTCTGAAGGAACAAAATAGGATAAACTAATACCAAGACCACACCTAGGAAGACCAGAGCATTGAATTTGAATAGAAAATCTTAAAGCCACCAAGGAGAAAAGATAGAGTACCCACAAAAGAATGAGAATTCGTAAATTACAGCTGGAAGCCAATGGAAGAGTATTTACAAAGAGCAAAAAGGAAAGTATCAAACTAGTATTGTCAAACCCATCAAACTATTTTCTAATGTATTCTAGGGGGAGTTCCTCTGTGGCACAGTGGAAATGAATCCAACTAGTATCCATGAGGATGCAGGGTCAGTCCCTGGCCTTGCTCAGTGGGTTGGGGATCTGGCATTGCCATAAGCTGTGGTGTAGATAGCAGACGAGGCTCAGATCCTGTGTTGCTGTGGCTGTGGTGTAGGCCAGCAGTTGTCGCTCCAATTCAACCCCTACCCTGAGAACTTCCATATGCTTCTGGCATGGCCCTCAAAAGCAAAAATAAATTAAAAAACCCCAAAAGTATTCTCGGGAGTTCCCATTGTGGCTCAGCAGTAACTAACACAACTAGTATCCATGAGGATTCGGGTTTGATCTTTAGCTTCATTCAGTGGGTTAAGGATATGGCATTGCTGTGGATTCAATGTAGGCCAGCAGCTGCAGCTCAGATTTGACTCCTAGCCTGGGAATTTCCATATGCTGAAGGTGTAGCCTTTAAAAAAAAAAAAGTATTCTAAAAATATATTTTTTCAGGTATTCAACAACTTAAAGTTTATTACTCAGGGATTCTAACTGAAAGAAATATTAACTGGTATAATCAAAGAAAAAGGAGACTAACCTAGAAAGATGGAAATTGAATGAGAGATGAAAAGCAATGCTAGGAAAATACATTAATAAACATCTTGCTAAATCTAAGTACAGAGAGATAGGAGTTCTCTGGTGGTCTACTGGTTAGGATTTTGATGCTTTCACTGCTGCGGATTGGGTTCAGTCCGTGGTCTGGCAACTGAGATCCCACATCAAGCCACTCCACAATGAGGCAAAGAAAAAAAATACAGAGACACTTAGAGACAGAGAGATGTGCACATTCCCAGCTGAGCTCAAATAAGATGACACTCTGCCTTCCATTTCAGCCTTTATATAGTAGACAGATGTCCTTTCCACTGTCTATATAGTGCCATTTTTCACATGCTTAATATTTTACTGGTGATTTTGTGTGTAAAGTGACCCCAAGTGTAGTATGAAATTCTCCAAAGTGTTCCAAAGCCCAGGAAGGATATGATGTGCTCTGCAGAGAGAATACATGTGTTAGAGAAGCTTCATTCAGACATAAATTATAATGCTGTCAGCTGTAAGGTCAATGTTAATGAATCAATAATATATATTAAGCTGATGTCTTTAAACAGAAACAGACACAGAACAAGGTTATTTATTGATCAGTCATTGGAAATGTGACCAGAAGCTGCAGGGACCTAACCTTGTATTTTCTCCAGGAGAAATAGTTCAGTATTTGCTAATTCAGTGCTGGACATAACTTTATAGAACCAAACTACTGCAAAGAATGAGAGCGCAGTGTAATTCTTTTTCAGTTTACTTAAAATCTACTGTTTACTATTTATGGTTCTTTATTTCTTCTTTGTGTTCTGAATTAATTAGACTTTGTTCAGAGATTTACTTCCTTTATATAGAACATATTTTCTATTAAAGCATAATGACTAGAGCTACAATTTGTGAAATACTGTGTGTAGTAACTATATTTCAAAAGAAGGCTCTTCCTTGACAGGATAATATGTAAACATGTCTACTGAATATTCTCATTGGGAACATTCCTATATAATAGTTTGAATTTACTTAAGTCATATAAATGAACCAGGTACTGTCAAGTTATTACACTAAACTTTACATAAGAATGTCTTTTGGGGAGTTCCCATTATGGTTCAGTGGTTAGTGAATCCGACTAGGAACCATGAAGTTGTGGGTTTGATCCCTGGCCTCACTCAATGGGTTAAGGATCCAGTGCTGCCACAAGCTGTGGTATAGGTTGCAGACATGGCTTGGATCCCAAGTTGCTGTGGCCCTGGCGTAGGCCGGTGTCTACAGCTCCGATTAGACCCCTAGCCTGGGAACCTCCATATGCCGTGGGAGTGGCCCTAGAAATGGCAAAAATAAAAATAAAAATAAAAATAAAAGAATGTCATTTGGCTAAAATCCCTAGGTTTACTTATCTGGTCCATCTGTCACCAGAAGTGAGTTCATTTATAGTCAGTTTGGAACTGGCAACTTCTTTTTTGGGATGAGTCGCATCTAAAATGACTGAGATTCAGGAGTTCCCATCGTGGCTCAGTGGTTAACGAATCTGACTAGGAACCATACAGTTGTGGGTTCGATCCCTGGCTTTGCTCAGTGGGTTAAGGATCTGGCGTTGCCGTGAGCTGTGGTGTAGGTTGCAGGCGTGGCTTGGATCCCGAGTTGCTGTGGCTCTGGCGTAGACCGGCAGCTACAGCTCTGATTAGACCCCTAGCCTGGGAACCTCCATATGCCTTGGGAGCAGCCCTAGAAAATGAGTTCCCCTCCTGGCCCAGCAGAATCTGACTAGCATCCATGAGGATGCAGGTTCGATCCCTGGCTTCACTCAGTGGGTTAAGGAACTGGCATTGCTATGAGCTGTAGGTTACAGATGCTGCTCAGATCTGACGTTGGTGTGACTGTGGCATAGGCCCAGCAGCTACAGCTCTGATTCTACCCCTAGCCTAGGAACCTCCATATGCCACAGATGTGGCCCTAAAAAGACTAAAATAAAATAAAATAAAATGGTTGAGATTGGAGGTCCCATTGTGGCTCAATAGTAATGAATCCAACTAGTATACGTGAGGATGCAGGTTCGATGCCTGGCCTTGCTCAGTGGGTTAAGGATCTAGCATTGCGGTGAGTGTGGTATAGGTCCCAGACGCAGCTCAGATCCTGCGATGCTGTGGCTGTGGTGTAGGCTGGCAACTGCAGCTCTGATTCGACCCCTAGCCTGGAAACTTCCATGTGCCTTAGGTGTGGCCCTAAAAAGACAAAATAAATAAATAAATAAATAACAAAATGACAGATTAATTTTCTAAATTCAAGAATTCTGAGTTATGTATGAAGATGACTTCATCTTACACTCATAGTAAAGGATTCAGAGTACTGTGAGCAAAAGAGACTTTTTAGGGTGATGGAGATATTTTATCAGTGTGGTGGTACTGGTTACATGGCTGCATATGTTTGTCAAAATTTATAGAATTGCACATCTCAATAAATATGACTTCAAAAAAAAAGAATCTTGTGGAAATCTTTGAAGAAAATAATGCCAACAGAGGCTAAGAAATATGAAAGGAAGGGTTTCCTTTTTTATTTTGGCTTATCCTTAACCAAAAGAATGGGATAGATATCTTTTTTTGGTGTGTGTGGGCGTACAAAGTGGAGGCATATAGAAGTTCCTGGGCCAGGGATCGAATCTGAGCCCCAGCTACAGCAACACCATATCCTCAACCCACTGCGTCACAGCAGGAACTCTGAAATCTTTATTTTTGAAAGCTTGCCTTGAATCTAGTAACAACTTCTTTTCCACATTTTCTTCCACAGCACCGTTCTTTATTTTGGATTTAAAATTGCCTTTTACAAAAATTCTAAGCTTTTCCTCAAAAAACAAAGTTTTATTTGTATCCATGATTCAAAAAGTGTTTTCAGCCATTCTCCAATACAGTTTAAATCTTAGCTTATAGAACTCATTCATCTGAGATTTTATAACACCCCCAGTTGAATAAAAGGCTTCTGACCATGAGTGAAACAGGATGATTGGGATGAGGAGGAGAGGTAGAATGCTCCTCTTAAGCAGTGGCCTCTCTTTAGAACTTTCCAGTCTCTGGGTATTCAGAGACATGAAAGGTGTGTTCAGAAACCTGGGCCACATAAACCTCCTTTTCCTCCCGCAACGTATATAGACAGGTGAGTGAACAAAAAGATTTCCTGTCACTTAATCCATTTCAGGAGGGGAGAATTTAAGTCATGGAGGAATAAGCCAGCTCATGTTTATGACAATGGATGCCTCAGAAGGGCAGGGGATGGGCAGGTACCTGCGCAGGTGTGGCAGGTGTGGCTGGCGTGGCTCCGATTTCCCTTAGATTAGATGGTAGCCTTTCTGAGACTCCCAGTAGCCCAGCCATGAAGAGGCCACCCTTTCTGCCAGGGCCCCCTGAGGGTCTAGACAGGTCACTGCCAAGGGTGTGGCCCTAAAAAGACCAAAAAAAAAAAAAAAGAAAAGAAAAGAAAAAGAAAAAAATTAACTTCCTCTAATCTGGGTTTTATGGTATAGTTATTCAATTTCAATTTCCAGTTTTCCCCTTGGTTCTGCTCTGATCTAAGTTCCTTTTTTATTTTCAGATCTTGATGGACCTTAGACTCAAGAATTTGCATTTGTGGGTTCTCCTTCTTTCCAGTGTGACCGCTTTGAGGAGTGAATGGGTTTAACAGCAGGGCTCAGTCTGGGTGTTCCTGACACCAGGCTCGGGGCAGGCAGCACGACGCCAGGCCTCCCTTCCACATCAGAAGGTCTACGTGGGTGGTCAGGTGACAGTCTGCCCAGAGTAGTGCAGGTGTTAGGACAGGCTCACGGCCCTCTGTGTCTTGTGGCCCTCTGTGTCTTGTGGCAGAAGGCAAGGTCTGATAAGGACTTGTACATAGTCATTAATATGTTTGTTCATTTTGTCATTCAGCAGTCACTCTGTGAGTCTTGGAGGAAAAAGGAAGACTAAGGCCCCATTTCTGTCTCAAAGCAGTGGCTGATACCTAGACAAGAAGTAGTCAGCATCCCAGAGGAAGTCATCTGCGGACCCCAAGAGCCTCTCCGGAGTGAGGAGGACCATTCCGGTTTTAACATTGAAAAGTCCTGTGTTTTGAGAAACTCCTTGGTGCAGGGCAAATAGGGAGAGTGAGACACCCGAGGAGGAAAGGACAGTGACTAGTTTCCTTGGAGACAGGAGGGTATCCATGGAGGTCCCTGGGGCTCAGCCTCAATGCACCCTCCATTTCCCCTTAGGGAGTCATAGGGCATCGTGGCCTCACGTGCTTTCTGATTCAGCCCAGAGTAGCTGCATCCAAGTTTCTCAAGAGTGTGGGAGGCTGGTACAAGTTGTAATTCTGGGCCTGCTGTCAAGGTAGAAAGTGCAAGGAGTGAGAGTGGTGGGAAAGGAGCCTGGGAGAAAGTTTCACTGGCCACCTCTGCGGTCAAGCCCCAGATGTGAGAAAAAGCAGTTGGGGGAGCCAGATGCAGCCCAAGGCCATCCCATGACAGAGCTCAGAGCAGCAGAGGGCTTTGAATCAAGAACAATGAATGTCTTTTCATGTGCGTATTGGCTCTCTGTATATCTTCTTTGGAGAAATGTCTATTCAGGTCTTGTACCCATTTTCCGAGTGGGTTGTTTGTTCTTGTGTGTGTGTGTGTTGTGTGGGTTGTTTGCATGTTTTGGAGATTGGGCCCTTGTCGGTTTTATTGTTTGCAAAGGGTTTTCTGCCATTCTATGGGTTGTCTTTACCTTTTTTTTTTGTCTTTTTTTGTCTTTTTGCCTTTTCTAGGGTCACTCCCACGCATATGGAGGTTCCCAGGCTAGGGGTCGAATCAGAGCTGTAGCTGCCGGCCTATGCAACAGCCACAGCAATGTCAGATCCAAGCTGCATCTGTGACCTACACCACAGCTCACAGCAATGCTGGATCCTTGACCCACTGTGCAAGGCCAGGGATGGAACCTGCAACCTCATGGTTCCTAGTTGGATTCATTAACCACTGCACCACATTGGGAACTCCGTCTTTATCTTTTTTAAAATATATTCCTTTGCTGTGCAAAAGCTTTTGAGTTTATTTTTTTTTAGGGTCACATCAGAGGCATGTGGAGGTTCCCGGGTTAGGGGTCCGATTGGAGCTATAGCTGCTGCCCCATGTCACAGCCATAGCAATGGGGGATCCAAGCCGCATCTTCGACCTACACCACACTATGGCAACACTGGATCCTTAATCCATTGAGGGAGGCCAGGGATTGAACCCTCGTCCTCATGGATGCCAGTTGGGTTTGTTAACCACTGAGCCATGATGGGAACTCCAGCTTTTGAGTTTAATTAGGTCTCAGTTAGAACATGATGGAAGATAGTATGAAAAAAAGAATATATATATTCTTCATATATATGTATATGACTGGGTCACTATGCTGTACAGAAAAAGTTGACACAGCACTGTAAACCAACTCTACTTTAATAAAAATAAAAAGAACCATGAAGGGACCCATCAACAAAGGGTCTCTGAGCCCTGGGCCCTGTAGGCACAGCTGGATGAGAGGTGCTGGCAGAGAACATTGAACATGGGGGAAACACAGTATCCCTTTTCCCCCCCCAGAGCCTCTCCCCTCAACAGTCTGTCAAGGTTTGGGAACTCACTCTGGATTTTTAATCTGAAATCGTCATGTTTAGTTTATCCCACCTGAAATTAATGCTAAGTTTTGTGTATATAATCATCTTCTCAGGAAGATAGCATTTATCAGTTCTCAAATTTTTTAAAAATTAAACAGATTAAGAAACATTAGACTAAGTGGTTGCCAAACTCCCTGTTTTCACATTCCATGGTCCTTTGCTAATACTCAAGATAATTGATTTGGGAGTTCCCGTTGTGACACAGAGGAAACGAATACGACTAGTATCCATGAGGGTGCAGGTTGGATCTCTGGCCCCTCTCAGTGGGTCGGGGGTCTGGTGTTGCTGTGAGCTATGATGCAGGTCCCAGACGTGGCTCCCATTCCCAGTTGCTATGGCTATGATGTAGGCCGGCAGCTACAATTCTGATTTGATCTTTAGCCTGGGAACTTCCATATGCTGCAGGTTCGGCCCTAAAAAAAGGAAAAAGAAAAAAAGATAATTGATTTGAATGTTTAAAAGAATCACAAAGGAGGGAGTTCCTGTCATGGTGCAGTGGAAACGTATCCAACTAGGAACCATGAGGCTGTGGGTTTGATCTCTGGCCTTGCTCAGTGGGTTAAGGATCTGGTGTTGCTGTGAGCTATGGTGTAGGTTGCAGCTGTGGCTCAGATCTGGTGTGGCTGTGGCTCTGGCGTAGGCTGGCAGCTGTAGCTCTGATTAGACCCCTAGCCTGGGAACCTCCATGTGCCGCAGGTATGGCCCTAAAAAGCAAAAAAAAAAAAAAAAAAAAAAGAATCACAAAGGAAGTAAGTGCAGAGTTCCAAGAAGCCCAAAGAATTAGCACTTTGAGAAATATGATAATTATTGATATCATGGAGAAAACCGCTTTCTCTTTTGTGGAAGGGGGTGTGTGATGGTTAATTTTATGTATCAATTTGGCTAGGCTAGTGGACACACAGTGTGGGTGCCCAGTTGTTTAGTCAAGTCTAGACGTTGCTATGAGATACCTGAAAGATATGATTAACATTTTTTTTTTCTTTTTGGCTGCCCCCGTGGCATGTGCAAGTTCCCAGGCCATGGATCCAATACATGCCACAGGAGCTTCCTGAGCCACTGCAGTGACAATGGCAGGTCTTTAACTCTCTGAGTCACCAGGGAACTCTGTGATTTAAATCGAGACCTTGAGTAAAGCAAACGACATTTCATAATGTTAATGGGCCTCATCCAATCAGTTAAAGGCCTTAAGGGCAAAGATTGAGGTTTCGCAAAGAATTCTCCTTAAGATTGCAATATAGGAACCCTGCCTGAGTTTCCAGCCCACTGCCCTGCGGAGATTAGACTCAAGACTGTAACATCAGCTCTGAATTTCTAGACTTCCAGCCTGCCCTACCTCTTGACAACCTTCATAAACATGTGAGGCAGTTTCTTAAAATAAATCTCAATCTTTTTCTCAATCTCTATCCCATTGGTTCTCTTTCTCCGGAGAACTCTGGCCTGTAGATGACCCATTAGTCATTTATTTCAAATTATGATACAGGGTATTAACATAATACAGAGTACATATGACTCATCCAAACAGTCACCACTGGTGAACAGTCCTGGGGCCAAATGGGACAAATGGACCGAGACAGAGTGTAAAGCTCAAAACCCAAACCAAACAACCCACCACTCCCACCCCATACTCTTTCAGGTACTTGCTCCAAGCTTCAAGTAACATAACAAAAGAACCCAATTTGGTCAAATTCGCTGAAAGGGAGTTGGTTAACAGACAGTTTTGTCAAAAAAACAATTTGGTTCAAAAGGAATATCCTTTACTTATTAATCAGTATACCACTATTTTATTTTATTATTTTATTTCATTTATTTTTAGGGCTGCATATGGAGGTTCCCAGGCTAGGAGTTGAATCGGAGCTACAATTGCTGGCCTTCACCACAGCCATAGCAAGTCAGGATCCTAGCCGTGCCTGTGGCCTATACCACAGCTCACGGCAACGCTGGATCCTTAACCCACTGAGCCAAGGCAGGGATCCAACCCCAAACCTCATGGTTACTAGTCGGATTCATTTCGCCTACGCTACAACAGGAACTCCAGTATACCACTCTTCACTGTTGAGCTTTTTCACAAAAAATGCATATCCATATTACTTTCATAATTTTACAAAAAGGTAATGAATATTTTCAGGTACTGGGTTTTTGGAGGGCTGGAGGTGGAGTGGTGGCTGGAACAGGTCTTGACACCTCCCCACTCCCCACAGATAAGGACTTGGAGCTGGACCACCCCTCAAAAATCCCCTTGGGTTCGAAGCTGGTGATCAAAACGGAAGGAAACTCAAAATTACCACATGCGTCCTTCCTGCCCTCTGAGGGGAAGATCTCACGCTTTTGAGGCAGGAAAGGTAAAGGGGCTTTCAAATTCTTGAAAAAGCAATCGTTGGGGTGGAGTTTGCCGGTAAAAACAGATGCCTTGCGCTGTGCTCCTTCCTCCGACCAGAGGGCTGGGAAAGGTCTCACTGGTTGAGTGTTATTTCATTTAGCAAGTATTTATTGAGAAGTATTGTGTGTATCTGACCAGGTTTTCTGGGGAGAGGTCTTGGGAAACTCACAGTTTATTAATAAATACCTTTGGCCCAATTTTGTATTTCCTTTTAAGAGTTAAAAGAATAGCAGGCGAAGTTCCCCTAGCGGCTCAGTGGTTAACCAATCTGACTAGCATCCATGAGGACGGAGGTTCAATCCCTGGCCTGACTCAGTGGGTTAAGGATCCGGACTTGCGGTGAGCTGTGATGTAGGTCGCAGGCGCGGCTCCGATCCTGCCGGAGCCTGCGTTGCTGTGGCCTGGGCGGGCAGCTACAGCTACCATTTGACCTACAGCCTGGGAACCTCCATATGCCCGCAGTAGTGGTCATAAAAAGCAAAAACAAACAAAAGAAACGCAGGCACTTCCCGCATGATGCTCGGCATGAGGAGGAAAATCATGAAAATTACCGGCCGGGAAACTCCGAGAGCGGCGGGTGTTTGGAGAACTGGGCCACGTGTGTGAGCTGGGGCTCCAAAGTCCCACCGAAAACCCACTCGCCTCCACGCACCCCCGCGGCCTCTCGGCCCGCGCGCGCTCCTGCGAAGGGGCCCTGCGCAGCCGTGACGTCACGGCGTCGGGGCGGGGCCCTCGGCAGGGGCGGGGCCGCTCCCGGAGCTCGCGGAGGGGGCGGGCCGGGGGCGGTGGCCCGGCTGGGCGCGCTCCGCTCCTGAGGTGTGAGCGTTTGGAACTAGCCTGCTCGGCTGGCGGCTGCGGTAGAGAGGCGTTCGGGTCGGTATGTCCGAGCTGTCCACCGTTGCAGAGCAGGAACGCCAGGAGCAGAGCGCGCCGGACGGGCGGCGCGCAGGCTTCGTACTGGGGCTGGACGTGGGCAGCTCAGTGATTCGCTGCCACGTCTATGACCGCGCGGCGCGGATCTGCGGTTCCAGCGCGCAGAAGGTGACCGGGGAACGGGCGTCGGGGCTGCGGGTCAGCGTCGCGCAAGACGCCCGGGATCCGATCGTGGGCGCAGAGAGGGCGGGACCGCTTCATCCGGCCTGGAGGCCGCCACCTGCAGCACCGCCGGCCCTTGGTCTTGATCGGGGCGCCGGGATCGGCCAGGTCACCGCATTCCCTCCCGGGTCAGACTGAAACCCGTGCGCCTTTCCTGTCCCGGTTGAGGACCCTAGGGGCCCGCTTTGTCACCCGGGGCCGCTCACTAGCTTCCTCTCACCTGGGGATTCGCCCCTCTGGCCTTACCTGGGTGAGAATGCGGTGACTCCCTGGGCTGGGCAGGGTAGGGCGGACTGCGCATATCTAGCCAGAGGGTACTTTGTGATTTGCTTGGTTTTTCCTGCACTTCCTTGGTAGACCTCCAACACTGTCTTTATTTACATTTAAAATTTTCAGATCTTGATGGGATTTGACTTTATGTCCGTTCTTCATTTGCCATTATTAACTGTTTCCCAAAGTGCTGAGCAGCTCATTTCCATGGATACGGGAAGTTATTTACTCTTCTGTCCAATACCAACTTCTTTTTATATTAGCAGTGTTAGGGCGAGCAGGAGCTATTACCTAACCCATTCCCAGCAGCACAGAGCTCCCCTTTTGCTGGATTCCCACCCTTCTTCCCACCCCCTTTAGAAGCGGTTTTCTGCCTTAGCAGTTGCCCAGGAGCAGGTCCAGTCAAAACAGTTCTTTGAGCGCTCATGTTGAGGACTTCCTCATGCTGGTGTCAGAACCGGGACAGGGAGCTGGGACTAGAGCAGCTCCCTGGTCCTTTCTGCGTCCACCTGTGCAGGAAACGGTGAGTACTGCCCACTCACCCCTACCCCCACCTGAAAGGAGAGACAAAAGGCAGACTCTGTCCTTAGAAACTACGTGCTCCTTATCTTTTTGAGTCTTTATCAGAACACGGTGATACTTTTCACAAGTCTCCCTTATAATTCTGGACACAAAGTACTTTTGTGTTTAGGCGGAGTTTTTTTGTTTGTTTGTTTTTTGCTTTTTTAAGGAGTTGGAGTATTTGGAACCAGTATTTGGATACAGAATTTCTGTTAGAAGAAATTTGTTAGAAGAAAACAAAGTTTCATAGTTGCTATATAGTTTGGGGGAATCATTCTATTTTTTTCTTCTTTCTTTCAAGAAATTAGGTAAGGATTTCAAAGGTAAATCAAGATTGCTGTGAGTAGCAGGAGACTAGAATGGTTTGCTCAGGCTGAACTGTGGAGGTGTCTGGAAGGATATGTGAGTAAATGAAAATACAGAAAATCCCTGCCCTTGAGGGCTGAAGCTCTGTATCTTAAGTAGTTGACAGCAGTGTCTCTCAAACTGTGATAGGAATTGACAAGCAGTGCTTCTTAAAGTGTGGTTCCTAGGGTGCTGGGGTTGAGATAGAGAAACTAAAATTTAGAAACTCGTGTAGCAGCTTGGCAGTATAATTTTATGTCTGTTGACCTTAATAATAAAATATTTGGGATTTTATTTTGTCATTTTTTTCCCTAGAAAAGTGTTTCCGTTGTGCCTTAAAAATTGTTGGTCCACAATGAATTAGAAATCAGAAAAAAAAAATACAAAAACAAACAACAACTGCTCCTTTACTTCAAATAACTTGAGTTCTTTGGGAAAAGGGGTCTCGTCGGCCTACATTGTTTCCTATTACCTGGCTTATTACTTCATAGGTATAAATAATTTAATTGCATCTAATCAAAGTATTAGATATTCAGTTTGCTCCATGGGACTCTATGGATTAGACAAAGAACCTGTTTTTATTTTTTCAAGTGAAAAATCATACCTCTTGGAGTTTCCATTGGGGCTTAGTGGGTTATGAACCCAATCTGGCATAGAGTCCATGAGCATGCAGGTTCAATTCCTGGCCTTGCTTAGTGGCTTAAGAATCTGCTTGCTGTTCCTACAAGTTGTGTTGTGGGTTGCAGATGTGGCTTGGATCTGACGTTGCTGTGACTGTGGTGCAGGTCTGCAGCTCCACTTCTCATTCAACCCCTGGCCCCTTCCATATGTTGCAGGTTCGGCCACAAAAAAAAAAAAAAAAAAATCACACCTCTGCTAATATTATGTTGGAAAGAATATGTAATAGAAAGCCAAACCTCTTAGTACAGGATTTGATTGATAGCGCCAAATAAATATCTTCAAAAAAGGTTTTTAACAAAGGGAGTTCCCACTGTGGCTCAGTGGTAACAAACCCGACTAGTATCCATGAAGTCACGGGTTCTATCCCTGGCCTCAGTGGGTTAAGGATCTGGCATTGCCATGAGCTGTGATGCAGCTTGCAGACAAGGCTTGGATCTGGTGTTGCTATGGCTGAGGTGTAGGCTGGGAGCTGCAGCTCCGATTTGACCCCTAGTCTGGGAACGTTCATGTGCTGCTGGTGTGGCCGTTAAAAAAAAAAAAAATTGAAAAAGAAAAGATTGAAAAAAAAAGCCACCTGAATTTCCAGTTGTGACTCAGTGTTTAACGAATTTGACTAGTATCCATGAGGATTCAGGTTTGATCCCTGGCCCGGCTCAGTGGGTTAAGGATCCATTGATGCCATGGGCTGTGATGTAGGTCGAAAACACGGCTTGAATCCCAAGTTGCTGTGACTGTGGTGTAGGCTGCAGCTACAGCTACAGCTCTGATTTGATCCCTAGCCTGGGAAGCTCCATATGTCTTGGATATGGTCCTAAGAAGACAAAAGACAAAAACAGTAACAGCAAAAAAGCCCTGAAGAGATCATACTCTAGAGACAAGAACAAAATAGGCCGTGTTGGTCTTTTGGTTAAAGTTGAAATCACAGGAGTTCCCGTCGTGGCTCAGTGGTTAACGAATCCGACTAGGAACCATGAGGTTGCAGGTTCCATCCCTGGCCTTGCTTAGTGAGTTAAGGATCCGACGTTGCTGTGAGCTGTGGTGTAGGTTGCAGACGCAGCTCAGATCTCTAGTTGCTGTGACTGTGGCGTAGGCCGGTAGCTACAGCTCCAATTGGACCCCTAGCCTAGGAACTTCCATATGCCACGGGAGTGGCCCTAGAAATGGCAAAAAGACCAAAAAAAAAAAAAAAAAAAAAGTTGAAATCACAAACAGAAACCTTCATGGAAGGCTACTAACTAGGCCTATCAGAAGACCTCAATTTTAAAAATATTTATTTTTTATTAAAGTATAGTTGATTTACAATGTTCCAATTTCTGCTATGTATTATGACATTTTTTTTTTCTCTTTTTAATGCTCCACCCTTGGCATATGGAGGTTCCCAAGCTAGGGGTTGAATCAGAGCTGAGCTGCCAGCTTGTACCACAGCCATAGCAATGCAGGATCCCAACTGTGTTTGCAACCTAACCACAGCTCATGGCAACACGGGATCCTTAACCCCCTGAGCGAGGCCAGGGATCAAACTGGAATCGTTACCCTGCTGAGCCACAAGGGGGACTCCTATTATGACTTTTTTTTGTCTTTTTATTTTTTTAGGGCCGCATCTACAGCATATGGAGATTTCCAGGCAAGGGGTTGAATCGGAGCTATAGCTTCTGGCCTACACCACAGCCACAGCAACACCAGTTTGGAGCTGCGTCTGTGACCTACACCACAGCTCATGGCAATGCTGGATCCTTAACCCACTCAGTGAGGCCAGAAATTAAACATGGGTCCTCATGGATGCCAGTCAGATTTGTTTCTGCTGAGCCATGATGGGAACTCCCTATTGTGACATTCTTTAATAGCAAAGACATTTCTATAAGTTATATTTTTTATTATTATTATTTTTTATTTCTGCCTTTTCTAGGGCTGCTGCCACGGCATATGGAGGTTCCCAGGCTAGGGGTCTAATTAGAGCTGTAGCCGCTGGCCTATACCACAGCCACAGCAACATGGGATCTGAGCTGCGTCTGTGACCTACACCACAGCCCATGGCAACACCGGATCCTTAACCCACTGAGCGAGGCTAGGGATCAAACCCGCAACCTCATGGTTCCTAGTCAGATTCATTTCTGCTGCCCCACGAGGGGAACTCCATAAATTTTTCTTTTTTCTTTTTTGGCTGCCTTGTGCATATGGAGTTTCCAGGCTAGGGATCAGATCTGAGCTGCAGTTGCAACCTAAGCCTCAGCTGTGGTAACGCCAGATCCTTAACCTTCTATGCCAGGTTGGAGGTTGAACCTGTGTCCCAGTGCTCCCAAGATCCCATTGCGCCACATGGAGAACTCCTGGACTCTTAAATAGTGATGTTATGAGGTAGAGTAATATTCAGAGTTGGAAATCCCATGTGTGAATATTTAATATTTTTACTTTTTCAAAATGAAGAAAGTTCATCATGTTTCCCATTGGAACATCATGCCATTGTGAGTAACTGAAAGATAATAACATCCTTATTGGAAGAACAGGACAGAAAGGACACTCCAGAGAAAATGGTGGGCTCTCCAATACTGTGTACCCTTGGTACATTCTTAAAAAAATTTGGTTGTTGTCTTTTGTTTTTAATCAACAAAACACATTTGTTTCTTAGCCTTGATTATACTCTTGATCTGATTTCAGTTTGGCCTTCCAAACTGTTGTGACATGTTTGAGGAGGGTGAGTTGTCTGGGATAGTGGAATGGGAGGAAGTGACCCTGCCAAATCTGGTTTGCAGACTTGACACAATGCTGGCCACACTGAGTTTGGGGGGCTGGGGATGAGGAAGTGTTTATTGTGGTTGAGCCATTACAGTCTGTGGTCATGAAAGTCTTACGTGGTGGAAAGAACAGAAATATTTGAGAGAAGGGAATAGATTTTGTCAAATCTCTTTATTTCTAATGAGCTCACTGGTGAATAACAGACTCCTTCTTCATACCATCCCCATGTCGCCCTCATGTTCCCCACATTGTCAGTTTTCTCACAGTTCCTTTTCTTCTTATCTGTTCATATTTTCAGTACCATGTCTTACCTCTATTTGGTATTTTCCACTAAAGAACTTCTGCTGTTCAACTCTCCAGAGAGTAAATCTCTTACCTTCTGCCCTGTTAGGGGCAGTGGATGGGATGGACGAGGGGAATTGGAGAGCTTTATAAAGATTTTGAACCAATCCTCTGTTCATCCTCATCTGGCATCCTAGCCTACTGAGATGCCACTAGTTGTCCGGATTGTACCCAAGAATCTTAAATGTTTGTATTTTTAATTTTGTTTTTATTTTTGGTTGCACTCACGGCATGCAGAAGTTCCAGGCCCAGAGATAGAACCTGTGCCACAGCAGTGACCTAGAGCATACCAGTGACAATGCCAGATCCTTAACCCATTGAGCCACCAGGGATGTTTGTATTTTAATGAAGTCTTGAGAGGAATTGGAGATAAAATGCTTATGTTCAAGTCATCATTTTAACCTGAAGCCATAGCTTCTTTTTATTTTATTTTTTAAATTAGCACACAGTAAAGTTGATTTTTTTGGTGAAAAAGTTGTGTGAGAAGTAACCCCAAAAAACTCCTTTATGCTAGCTAGCCCTTTGTAGTGAGACTCTTCTCCCACACCTGATCTCTGAAAACCACTGATCTATTTTCTACGACTGTAGTTTTTTGTCTTCTTGAAAATGTCACACCAGTAGACCTATACAGTAAGTAGCCTTTGGAGACAGGCTTTTTTCAGCATAATGCCTTTGAGATTTATCTGTATTGTGTTCATTCCTTTTTATTTCTGAGTAGTAGTCCATTACATGGATGTACCACATTCATTTTAGCGAAGTACGTTTCCATTGTTTCCAGTTTCTGGTGATTTAAAATAGAGCTGCTATAAACATTAGTGTACAGATTTTTTTTTTGTCTTTTGTCTTTGTAGGGGTGCACCCATGACATGTGGAAGTTCCCAGGCTAGGGGTCTAATCAGAACTGTAGCCGCCAGCCCACACCACAGCCACAGCAGTGTGGGATCCGAGCTGTGTCTGTGACCTACACCATAGGTCACGGCACTGCTGGATCCTTAACCCACGGGCGAGGCTACGGATCAAACATGCATCCTCATGGGTACTAGTTGGGTTTATTAACCACTGAGTCATGACAGGAACTCCTGGTGTACAGATTTTAATGTGAATGTTTGTCATTTCTCTGGGATAAATACCTAGGAGTAGGATTGTTGGGTCTTTTGGGAAGTGAATGTTTTAACTTCAGAAATTGCCAAACGTTTCTGGAGTGACGACCACATTTTGCATTCCCACCAGCAATGTATATGAATTCCATTTGTTCTTCACCAACACTGGTATTGTCAGTATTTTTTATTTTAGGTACTCTGATGGATTTTTTGATATCTCATGGTGGTTTTGATTTGAGTTTCTCTAATGGCTAATGATGTTGAATATTTCCATGTACATATTTTCTATCTGTATATCTTCTTTGATGAAGTGGCTGTTGAAGACTTTGGGTTTTTTTGTTTTTGTTTTTGTTTTTTTTTGTTTTTTTTTTTTTTTTTTTTGCTTTTTAGGGTTGCACCCGCCACATATGGAGATTCCCATGCTAAGAGTCAAATTGGAGCTACGGCTGCCGGCCTATGTCAGAGCCACAGCAACACCAGATCTGAGCCCCATCTGCAACCTACGCCACAGCTCTTGGCAACACCGGATCCTTAACCCACTGAACGGGGCTTATGGTTCCTAGTTGGATTCGTTTCCGCTGCGCCACGATGGGAACTTCCAACTTTGGGCCATTTTTTAATTGAGTTTTTTTTCTTACTGTTGAGTTTTTAGATTTTTAGATATATTCTTGTGTTGAATATGTGATTTACAGATATTCTCAACAAGTCTGGACCTTGTCTTTTCTTTCTTTCTTTTTTTTTTTTTTTTGCTGAACATGTGGAATTCCCTGGGCCAGGGATTGAACCTGCACCACAGCAGTGACCTAAGCTGCTCCAGTGACAATGCCAGATCTTTAACCTGCTGGCCACAGGGAACTCCTGTCTTTTACTTTTTTAACAGTAGCTTTTGCAGAGCAGACATTTTTAATTTTGATGAAGTCCAATTTATCAAATTTTTTGTTTCGTGAATTATACTTTTGATGTCATGTCTAAGATCTCTTCACCTAACCCAATTCACAAAGATTTTCTGCTCTGGTTCTTTTCTAATCCTTTTTATAGTTACATGTTTTACATTTAGGTCTATGATCCATTTTGACTTAATCTTTTTTGTAAGGGGTGAAGTTGAAGTTGAGGTTAATTTTTTTGTATATGGATGTCTGATTATTTCAACTTTGTTGAAAAAGCTTTTTGTGTTTTTGTTTTGTTTTGTTTTTTGGTTTTTGGCTGTGCTTGCAATATGCAGAAGTCCCTGGGCCAGGGATCAAACCCATGGCAGTAACCAGATCTGCAGCAGTGACAACGCTGGATCCTTAACCTGCTGAGCAACCAGGGCACTCTGGAAATGCACTCTTTTCTCCATTGAATCACCTTGTATATTTGTCGAAAATTAATCAGCCATATTTGTGTGAGGTTTTTTTTTCCTGGATTTTCTTCTGTTCCATTGATCCATTTGTCTATTTTTTTAATTTTTATTTTTTTATTAAAGTATAGTTGATTTACAGTGTTGTGCCAATTCCTGCTATACAGCAAGGTGACCCAGTCATATACACACACACACACACACATTCCTTTTCTTTTTTTTTTTTTTGTCTTTTTGTCTTTTTGTTGTTGTTGCTATTTCTTGGGCCGCTCCTGCGGCATATGGAGGTTCCCAGGCTAGGGGTCGAATCGGAGCGATAGCCACCGGCCTACGCCAGAGCCACAGCAACTCGGGATCCGAGCCGCATCTGCAACCTACACCACAGCTCACGGCAACGCCGGATCGTTAGCCCACTGAGCAAGGTCAGGGACCGAACCCGCAACCTCATGGTTCCTAGTCGGATTCGTTAACCACTGCGCCACTACGGGAACTCCTTTTTTTTTTTTTTTTTTCCTTTTCTTATATTATCTTACATCACGGTCTATCCCAAGAGATTGGATATAGTTCCCTGTGCTATACTGTAGGACCTCATTGCTTATCCATTCTAAATGTAATAGTTTGTATCTACTAACCCCAGATTCCCAGTCCATCCACTCCCTTCCTCCTTTCCCTTGGCAGTCACAAGTCTGTTCTCCATGTATGTGAATCTGTTTCTGTTTTGGGTTCCACATATAAGTGATATCATATTATTTGTCTATTTTTATGATGATAGCGTTTCAATTACCATGGCTTAATAGTAAGTCTTTCAATTGCATAGTGTGGTTCCTCCAATTTTTATTCTTTTCTCTTTTTGTCTTTGGCCACACCATGGCATATGGGGCTCCGGAGCCAGGGATCAGATCTGAGCCACAGTTGAGACCCATGCTGCAGCTGTGGCAACACCAGATCCTTAACCCACTGTGTGGGGCGTCGAACCTGTGTCCCAGTGCTCCTGAGACGTTGCCAATCCCGTTGTGCCACAGCGAGAAATCCAACAATTTTTATTCTTTTTCAACATCGCTTTGGCAATTTTAGTTCTTTTGCCTTTCCATATAAATTTTAGAGTCGTCATATCTATATCTACAAAAAGTCCTAGGATTTTGATATAGAATTGTGGATGAAAGATCCTTTAGCACTCTATAAAAATGTTGAGCCACTTCCTTCAGGCCTTCATGGTTCACATGAGAAAGCCACAGTCATTGGCTTTGATTGTGTGTGTAATGTGTCTGGTTGCTTTCAGTTTTGTTTTGTTTCGTTTGTTTTAGGTTTTCAGCATTTTAATTATGATTATTTGGGTGTGTAATGCTTTGGACTTATCCTGTTAGGAGTTTTCTAAACTCTTTGAATATGTAGATTTTAAATCTTTAACTGAACTTGGGAATTTTTAGCACTATTACTTCCTTGAAGTAATTTTTTTTCTGCGCTGAACTCTTTCTTTTTTCCTTTGGGGCCTCTAATGACATAAATGTTAGACCACTTACTCTTATCTGAGATCCCTGAGGCTTTATTTATTTTTTCCAATATTTTTTATTTCTATTGTTCAGATTAGATAATTTCTGTTGATCTGTTTTCAAGCTTGTTGACTATCTTCTGTTATCTGCATTCTACTGTTGAGCATCTCCAGTGTATTTTTAAATTTAATTATTACTGTGTTTTTCCTTTTTAATTGATTTTTTCCAGCTTTGTTGAGGTTGATTGACCAATAAAAGTTGTATATATGTAAGGTGTACAAATTCATGGTTTGATATATATTGTGAAATGATTACCACAATCAAGCTAATTAATATACTCATCACCTCACATGGTTACCATTTGTTTGTGCATGTGCGTGTTGAGAAAACTTGAGAACTACTCTCTTAGCAAATTTCAGGGGTACGATACCTTATTATTAGCTATAGTCACCATGCTGTATATTAGGTCTCCAGAACTTAGTCACCTTATAACTGAAAGTTTGTTTCCTTTGACCAGCATCTTTCCATTTCCCCCACTCCCCTAATGTATTTTTAAATTCTGAAATCGTCATTTCATTTTTCTTTATGCCTTTTATTTCTTTGCTGAGACTTTCTGTCTTTGCATTTGTTTCAAAAGAATTCGCCCTTACTTCTTGGAGCATTTTGGTAATAGCTACTTTAAAGTCTTTATCAGATATCTGTGTTAGAATAATGATGGTGTCTCTATGTTTACCTGTGTGAGCTGAGATTTTTTTTGCTTCTTCACATACCCTGTAACTTTGGATTGTATCCTGAACATTTTGAGTGTCACCTTACAAGATTTGGGGTCTTGTGTAAAGTCTATGATGAAGGTTGATATTTGTCTTTTACCAGGCAATTAATACAATTGTGTTCACACTGCAAATGCTGACCAGCTTTCTGTGCACCTTGATTTCAATGTTAGTTCTGTTTTCAAGATCTTGGCCGTGGAGTTCCTCTTGTGGCTCAGTGGGTTAAGAATCGGACATAATGTCTTTGAGGCTGCAGGTTCAATTCCTGGCCTCACTTAGTGGGTTAAGGATCCCATGTTGCTGTGGCTGTGGGGTAGGCCAGCAGCTGCGGCTCCAATTCGACCCCTAGCTTTGAGAACCTCCGTATGCCACAGGTGTGGCCGTTCAAAAAATAAAAAAGAGGTCTTAGCCCTCCTGTTTAGTTCTGCCTCGTGTAGTATATGCCACCTAGAGGGCAGTCTGGGACCTGGGTGGTGTCCGTTCCTTAGTTCTGCTCTTAATGTCTTTGCTGTGCTTTTTAGGACTATTTTCACACATATGCTGCAGCTTGGAGGTGAGCCTAGGATTTCATCCACAACTTTCTGGAGTAGCTTTCCTGAACTCTTCCCTCTCTCAGATCTTCTTGGTACTTTTCAGCTCCCTGGACCTCGCCATTTGGGTCCTCTTGCCAGAAGCTGGAGCTTTCATTCCTCCATTCTGCTGGGCACTGCCTTTGTGCTTCTCTGGGGCTGGGCATCAGAAGCATCCGAGAGAAGAAAGCCATTGGGGATTCACTTACCCTCTGGTGCCCACAGCTTCTCTGATTAGAGAGGAAGTTTTACTTCCCTCAGTGTTTTAGGTGCTTGTGGTGGCTGCTGCAGGCACCACTTGGGGATGGACTGAATGTAAAAGTATGGAAGCAAAGGGGGATTAAAAAGAAAAATGGGGATTTCTCCCATTCCTGCTGAGTGTCACCGGAAACTCGGAGTTTCCACTGCACCCTGGTACCCACTTCTGGTTTTCAGGCTGTCTTGCATCCAGGCCAAGGCATACCAGAAAAAAATAGGACACAAGACCAGTTCAATGGTGTTTTAATTCTTACCTTCTTCCCCTGTCTGCCTGCCACCATATACTTTTCGGAGTCCACAAATAGCTAGTCCATGCATTCTTTTTTTTTTTTTTTTGCTTTGCAACATATGGCATATGGAGATATGGAGGTTCCCAGGCTAGGGGTGAAACGAGCTACAGCTGCCGGCCTACACCACAGTCACAACTATTCGGGATCTGAGCTGCATCTGCGACCTATACCACAGGTCACGGCAATGCCAGATCCTTAACCCACTGAGCAAGGCCAGGGATCAAACCTGCAACCTCATGGTTCCTAGTTGGATTCATTTCGTTGCACCATGATGGGAACTCCTAGTCCATGCATTCTTGCCAGGGTTTTTTTTGTTTATTTTTTGTTTTTTTCCTTGCCCTTGGCATGTGGAAGTTCCTGGGCTAGGGATCTTACCTGCGCCACAGCAGCGGTTACCTGAGCCGCGGTAGTGACATTGCTGGATCCTTAACCTGCTATGCCACAGGAAAAACCCTCTCTCTAGGTTTTATATCAGCATTCAGTGGGAGAGACAGGCTGGAGTGTGCTTACTTCATCATAATCTGAACTGAAACTCAGTACTTTGATAATTTTTTGGGTTTTTTTTTGGTTTTACCTTTTCTTATTGCAAAACCAACACATCCTCCTTATAGAAAACTTGGAAAATAAGCTTGGAAAAAAAAAGATACAGATTAAATATTAGTTCCCTGGTGGCTCAGTGGTTTCACGCTCCAGCATTGTCACTGCTATGGCTTGGCCCGCTGCTGTAGCACAGGTTTGATCCCTAGCCCAGGAACTTCACTATGTCATGGGCACAGCCAGAAAGACAGAAAGCAAAACAAAACCAAAAACCAAAAAACCAAAAAACTTGTAGGAGTTACTGTTGTGGCTCAGCAGAAACGAATCAGACCACTATTATGAGGGACGCAGGTTTGATCCTTGGCCCCGCTCAGTGGGTTAAGGATCTGGTGTTGCTGTGAGCTGTGGTATAGGCCAGAAGCTGCAGCTCCAATTCCACCCCTAGTCTGGGAACCTCCATATGCTATGGCGATGGGTGCACCCCCTAAAAAAAAAACCTAATAAAGATAAAGAAAGCTAAAATCTTTGCAACGCATTAACTATAGAAAATTGTTATTTTGGTGTATTCCTTTTTATTTCATATATGTATTTTTTCCATCCTAACAATAAAAATGAATTAGATAATAAATAAAATCATGCTTTTAATTATTTTAACTAGTAAAACTGTAAGACCCAGATGCTACTGACTTGATCTAATGTTGATTTCACTAAATCTTCTTTTTTTCCTAAACAGGTAGAAAGTCTTTATCCTCAAACTGGCTGGGTTGAAATTGATCCTGATGTTCTCTGGATTCAATTTGTTGCTGTAATAAAAGAATCTGTCAAAGGTAATTTGATTTATTAAATTAAATTAAAGAGGAAAACAGTCATGGTCTAAAGCTTAGCTCAAAGAACGTTTTGAGCGCAAACCTTCTCTAAGAACATGATGAAAGATGACTTGTAAATGTACATTCGAAAAGATCTTTTACTTCATTTTTATGACTTTTTTTTTTTTTTTTTTTTCCTTTTATGGACACATCCACAGCATATGGAGTTTCCCAAGCTAGGGGTCGAACCAGAGCTGAAACTGCTGGCCTAAGCCACAGCCACAGCAAGGCAGGATTCTTAACCCACTGAGCGAGGCCAGGGATCGAACCCAAGTCCTCATGGATGCTAGTCAGATTTGTTAACCACTGAGCCTTGATGGGAACTCCCATTTTTATGACTGAAATGCTTCTCCTTCTTACCTTTCTGGTTCGAAGTATTTCAAAACCTGTTTAAAAAATGTTGAAAGAATACTGCACTGAATACTTATATATGTTCTCCTACATTCATGCATGTTTTGTGATATTTACTTTACCATCCTCTGCAAACTTTTAATCTTTTTGGCTGATTGATGTGAGTTGGTTGTGATGTAATAACCTGTTTTCCTGTTTTCAGCATTACCTCCAGAGAAAAGGGGAATTCTTATACATAAACACATGCAGTTATCACACAGGCAAAGTAACAGTTGGTCCTCAATATTCCCCTCTTATCAGTCTTGAATAACTTTTCAGTCCAGAATCCGAGGATGAGGCATTGCATTTGGCAATCAGTCTGTTTAGCCTCCTTTATTTTTATTTATTTATTCTTTTTGCTTTTTAGGGCCGCACGTGTGGCCTATGGAAGTTCCCTGGCTAGGGGTCTAATCAGAGCTACAGCTGCTGGCCTACGCCAGAGCCACAGCAACACCGGATCCTTAACCCACTGAGCGAGGCCATGGATTGAACCACAACTCAGATTCATTTCCGCTGTGCCACAACGGGAACTCCTGTTTAGTCTCCTTTAATCTAGAGCAGTTTCTTCATGACACTGACAGTTTTCAAAGGTATAGACCCGTTTAACAGACTCTCCTGCATTTGGCGGCTGTCTCTTTCCTCATGATCAGGTTCAGGTTAACTGTTTATTGAAAAGAATATGGTGCAGGGGCTAATGTGTCTTCCTTGGTGCTCTAACTGTAGTAATTTCTCATTTGCTCAGCAGGATAAATTGCTCTTGTAAAAGAATGTCACAAAAATACCCAAGTTGCTAAATATTTTAAGAAACTTGGACCTTCCAAAATCCATGTTGTTCTTTGCAACCTGGCATCTGTGAGGAAAATAAGATCTATGCTTTAGTGTTTATACTACTTTCCCTGAGGACTTTCTCTTGTTGCCATCAACCAGCTTCTCTTACCACGGATCATTGCTTAAATTAAGACCCAATTTTTTTTAATTGTCAAGAAGAAAATACAACCTGACTGACTTAAAGTAGTGTTTGTTTTTTTCCTAACCTTTAAAGCAAAAAGGTCATTTTATTATTATTAGGATATGATCTTTTTCCCCTTTAAGTAAAATAAATACTACAAAATCATTCTAGTAATGCTTTATTGATTAGTTCCATTTGTGTTATTAAAATGCAATGCTAAACCCAGTTGTTTTTCTTAAAGATTATATTGAACAATTTCTTTTCCATATTCTAATATTGTAAAACAAAACCTCAGGCAGTTACATGTGTTTTATCCATCTTTATTTTCAGCTGCAGGAATAGAGATGAATCAAATTGTCGGTCTTGGCATTTCAACACAGAGAGGAACCTTTCTTACGTGGGACAAGTAAGTACATTGTGTGCTAAGGACTATTGTTGGGTTCATACCACACTGAACCCATTGCAGTGAAACCTGTTTGGAGAGTTTTAAATATATGAATTTAGAACAATTTTGCTTGGTTAAGAGAGATGAAAGTTGGCCTAGTTTCTGGCTTATTAAATATGCTCCCTGCTTGTCATCTAGCCTTGGCTTAAATAGTAGTAATAAAAAGACTATTATTGTCATTGAAATTCTCCATTTCCTTGTTTATGTGAGTTAGTTTTTCAAATAAGCATGGATTGAAGATCTAAAAAACTAGCTTATAGCTAAAAAGATCCAGGAAAACCTGGCCCATTTTATTTTATTTATTTTGTCATCTTAGGGCTGCACCCATGGCATATGGAAGTACCCAAACTAGGGGTCGAATTAGAGCCGTAGCTGTGGCCTACACCACAGCCACAGCAACATGGGATCCAAGCTGCGTCTGTGACCTACACCACAGCTCACAGCAATGCCAGATCCTTAACCCAGTGAGCAAGGCCAGGAATTGAACCCTTGTCCTCATGGATAGTAGTCAGGTTCATTACCACTGAGCCATGATGGGAGCTCCAAACCTGGCCCATTTTAGAAACACAAGACTATAATTATGTTTTATATTTTTAGTCTACTCCAAATTTAGTATTTAGGTACCTAGAGTGTATGAGTTATGTATGGATTAAACACAGTTATAATAACATAATGACTACTATGCAGTGGATTCTTGTGATACCTCCTTCAGGTTCTGATATCCTTACAAACAATCCTGTTATTTGATTGTTATGTCTTATTCAAAGTCATTCAGTTAATAAATAGAGCCAAGATTCCAAATTATCTTTTTGATCCCAAAGAATATGCTCTTTCTATTACCCCCATATTGCCTTCAACATGTGTTTTTTTGTATTAAAAAGAATAACAACATAAACAGTGTAAAATGTTTTTTTGTTACCAAGCCTTGCACTCCAAAGGGCATCTTGAGCTTAGGGTAGTGGGGAAGAAAGTGAAGAATGTAGGTGTAGGGATAAGTCTAAGAAATATAACAATGGTGAATTCACAAGAGCTTGGACTTAAAATTCAGTGTTAGGCAAAAGGAAGAAGTTGAAATTTTCCAATATTTCCAGTATTTGATTGGGTGGGATCAAGAAGTGGAATAGGAAGACCCTGAGCTCACCTCTCTCCACAAATGCATCAAAACTAGAGTTGTAGTTATATAGAGCAGCTCCTTCTTAGAACAACCTGAGGGCTAGCAGAATGGCTCTTTTACAACCAAGGTTATTAAAGAAAGAACATATTGTTTCTGGTAGGAGGGGAGGAGAAGCAATCTAATCAGGACCTGTAACCCTAGTGGGTAACCCAGAAGAGGAGGGGGATATCATAGGCTGGGGTGGCTTTCCTGAGGAACAAGGGAATTGAGTCCAATTTTGGGTACCTTAGCCCTGGGGTTCAACGTTGGGAAAACAAGCTTTCTTGGCTAGTTTGAAAACCAACAGGGTTTAGCAGAAAGCTGTAGAAACCAGGACTCCTCTCTTGAAGAGTACACACAGACTTGCCTGCTCCCAGTTATAGTGCGAAAGCAGCAGATTGAAAATATCTCATGTTCTGGCTGGCCTACCAGGACTGCCCCTCAGCCCACACTGGGCTTCTGTTCCAGTACTGCTTCTAAACAAGCTGCAAACTTGCACCAGGGTGAAGCTGAATTAGCTCAAGATTTGCAGCTTAAGCCCAATAGGCTCCAGTCCTGCCTCTGACCAAAGTGGATATTGCCATCACAATGGGGAGAAGTGGCATTAGCTTAGATCTGCAGCTCCAGCCTCTTTGGCTCTGGCCCTGTCCTGAGCCTGGAAAAAGCCCCAGCTTACTCCTAGCTCCAGTCCTAACCCCTCCTTCTTTAGTCCTATATCCCATCAAGGTGGCAGCTGCCAGCACACCTGAGACAAGATATGATTAGTGCTCACTTCAGATTTAGCTCTCCCACCAAAGCCACTGGGCACATGCAGACTGCATAGGAATGCTCCTACTCAAGGATATACCTTTAAGACCAAGATAGGTAACTGTTTAACCTGATTTATAGGGACGAAAAGAGAAATTCAAACAAAATGAGAAGACAGAGGAATATGTTCCAAATGAAAGAATAAGAAGAAGTCCCAGAAAAAAAAACCTAATAAAATGAAGATAAGTTATTTACCTGATTGAAGAGTTTAATAGGAATAAAAATGCTCACTGAACTCAGGAAAAGAATATAGGAGCACAGTGAGAACTTCAACAAAGAACTAGAAAATATAAAAAAAGAATCAGAGCTGAAGAACACAATAATTGAAACTAAAATTTACTAGAAGGAATTAATAGCAGATTAAGTAATATAGAAGAATGCATAAGTGACCTGGAAGACAAAATAGTGGAAATCACCCAATCAAAATGGCAAAAAAAAAAAAAAAAAAAAAAATTGAAGACAATTTAAGGAATTTGTAAGAAATCATCAGGAATGCTAACATTTGGAATTCCAATTGTGGCTCAGCAGTAACAAACCTGACTAGTATCCATGAGGACATGGGTTTAATCCCTGGCCCAGATGATTGTGTTAAGGATCTGGTGTTGCCGTGAGCTGTGGTGTATGTTGCAGATGTGGCTTAGGTCTGGCATTGCTGTGGCTGCAGCTCCAATTCGACCCCTAGCCTGGGAACTTCCATATGTCATGGGTGTAGCCCTAAAAAAAAGAATGCTAACATTCACATTAAAGGGGTCCCAGAAGGAGAAAAGAGAGAGAAAGGGGTAGAAAACATACTTGATGAAATTATGGCTGAAAACTTCCCTAAACTGAAGAAGGAAACAGATTCCCAAGTCCAGGAAGCACAGAGAGTCCCAAACAAGATGAACCCAAAGAGACCCACCTGAAGACATATTATAATTAAAATGGCAAAAGTGCAAGAGAGAATTCTAAAGGCAGCAAGAGAAAAAGAGTCACATACAAGGGAACACCTGTAAGGTTACCAGCTGATTTTTTTCAGTAGAAACTCTAAAGGCCAAAAGGGAGTGGCATGATATATTTAAAGTGCTGTAAGGGAAAAACTTATGGTAGGATACTCTACTCCTTCAGAATTGAAGGAGAAACAAAGAGTTTCCCAGACCAGCAAAAACTGAAAGAATTCTTTACTACCAAACTGGCCTTATAAGAAATGTTAAAGGTCTTCCTTAAGTGAAAAAGAAAGGGCTATAACAAGAAATAAGAACATATTGGGAGTTTTCATTGCAGCTCAGCGGGTTATGAACCCATCTAGTATCCATGAGGATGCAGGTTCAATCCCTGGCCTTGCTCAGTGGGTTAAGGATCTAGCATTGCCATGAGCTGTGGTGTAGGTTGCAAACATGGCTTAGATCCTGTGTTGTGGCTTTGGTGTAGGCTGTCAGCTGTAGCTCCAATTTGACTCCTACTCTGGGAACTTCCATATGCCACAGGTGCAGCCCACAAAAAAAAAGAAAAGAAGAGAAAATATTTAAAGGAAAAGATCTGATAAATGTAAATATATAGGAAAGGCAGTCAATCAACCACTTAAATAAGTTAGTATTAAGGTTAAAGACAAAAATTGTAAAGTCAACTACAACTGTAATAAACAGGGGATACTCATAAAGGTGTAAAATATGACAGCAAAACAAAAAGTTGAGGGGATAGTAAAAAAAAGTAGAGTTTTAAGAATGTTTGGAACTTATACTGACTATTATTCTAAAACAAGTGGATATATTTACAGATTGATATATATGAGCCTCATGGTAAACACAAATAAAAAACCTACAATAGATGCACAAAAAAACAAAGAGAAAGGAATCCAAACATAGTATTTTTTAAAATTGTCAAACCACAAGGGAAGAGATTAAAATGAGAAGAAAAAACAAAGAACTACAAAAGCAGCCAAAAAACCAGTAACAAAATGGCAATAAGTACATACCTATATATATTTTTTTTTTTCACTTTTTTTTAGGGCCACACCTACAACATATGGAAGTTCCCAGGCTAGGAGCTGAATCAGAGCTACAGCTGCTAGTCTGTGCCACAGCCATGGCAACACAGGATCCAAGCTGGGATCTGAGCTGAATCTGTGACCTGCACCACAGCTCATGGCAGCGCTGGATCCTCGACCCACTGAACAAGGCCAGGGATCAAACTGGCATCCTCATGGATACTAGTCAGATTTGTTTCTGCTGCGCCACAACAGGAACTCCTAAGCAATAAGTACAGACCTATTAATCATCACTTTTAATGTAAATAGATTAAATGCTCCAATCAAAAGACATAGGGTAGCTGATTGGATAAAAACAACAAGACCCGTCTATATGCTACCTACAAGACTCACTTCAGTGCTAAAGATACACACATTGAAAGTGAAGAGATTAAAAAAGATATTTCAGGACTTCCCATTGTCGCTCAGAGAGTTAAGAACCTGACTAGTACCCATGAGGACAAGGGTTTGATCCCTGGCCTTGCTCAGCGAGTTAAGGATCTGGCATTTCTGCAAGCTGTGGCGTAGGTTGTGGATGCGGCCCAGACCCAACATTGCTACAGCTGCAGCTTCAGTTTGACCCATAGCCTGGGAACTTCCATATGCTGCAGGTACAGCCCTAAAAATACAAAGATTGGAGTTCCCGTCGTGGCGCAGTGGTTAACGAATCCCACCAGGAACCATGAGGTTGTGGGTTTGGTCCCTGCCCTCGCTCAGTGGGTTAAGGATCCGGCGTTGCCGTGAGCTGTGGTGTAGGTCACAGACGCAGCTCGGATCCTGCGTTGGATCCTGTGGCTCTGGCGCAGGATTGTGGCTACAGCTCTGATTCGACCCCTAGCCTGGGAACCTCCATATGCCGTGGGAGCGGCCCCAGAAAAGGCAAAAAGACAAAAAAAAAAAAAAAGATGTTTTATGCCAATAGAAACAAAAAGCTGGAGTAGCAGTACTCATATCAGACAAAATAGACTTTAAACCAAAATCTATAATAAAAGAAAAAGAAGGACATTGATTATATAATGATAAATGGGTAAATCCAAAAAAGGGATGTTAGACTTGTAAATATATATGCATTCAATACAGGAGCACCAAAATGTGTGCAGTAAATATTAACAAATATAAAGGGAGAAATTGACAATAATACAATAATATTAGAACTTTAATACCTCAAGCACATTAATGAATAGATCACCCAGACAAAATCAATATGGAAACATTGGCATTAAATAACATATTAGACCAGACTGACTTAATAGATATCTGTAGAACATTCCATCCCAGTCCAGCAGAATATCCATTCTTCTCAAGTGCACAGGATAGATCATATGATAAGCCACAGAGCAAGTTTCAATCAATTTTAAGAAGATTGGGGAGTTCCCATCATGGCTCAGTGGTTAATGAATCTGACTAGCATCCATGAGGACACAGGTTTGATCCCTGGCCTTGCTCAGTGGGTTAAGGATCTGGTGTTGCCGTGAGCTGTGGTGTAGGTCACAGACGCGGCTCGGATCCTGAGTTGCTGTGGCTGTAGTATAGGCTGGCAGATGTAGCTCCGATTCGACCCAGAACCTGGGAACCTCCATATGCCACAGGTGAGGCCCTAAAAAGCAAAAAAAAAAAAAAAAAAGAAGATTGAAATTATATCCAGCATCTTTTCTGATTATAGTGGTATAAAACTAGAAATCAAACAAGTGGAGACTGAAAACATGCTATTAAAAAATCATTGGGTCAATAAGGATATTAAAAATAATTTTGATGTTTAGGAAGAGGTGATAGAAATTGTAGAGAATGTTAAGAGGAGGGCTGAGTTACTTGGTGATGAGAGTGGGTAGAATGTTTGGTTTGAGACTTGCGAATGTGGAGGTAACCCAAAAGTGGTTAGAAGATTGGTCTGGTTTAGACTGAGACTCCTTTCCTCCAGATTGGTACTCTTTCTTTCAGGGCATAATGCATCTCATGTTGATGCCTGCATCTGCAGTCCCGCTGTGCCTCCCTCCAACTCCCTGCCCAGGGTCTTGAGCACAGCAAGTTCTTCTTTTTTTTTTTAGGGCCACACCCACAGCATATGGAGATTCCTGGGCCAGGGGTTGAATCGGAGCTACAGCTTCTGGCCTACACCACAGCCACAGCAACTTGGGATCTGAGCCACATCCATGATCTACACCATAGCTCACAGCAACACTGGATCCTTAAACCACTGAACAAGGCGGGGGATTGAACCTGCATCCTCATGGATCCTGGTCGGGTTCCTTAACCGCTGAGCCATGAAGGGAACTCCCAGCAAATCTTAAGTAGTACATTAATCAGATGAAGGAATAACTGAGTTAAAGTCATCCGAGGAGATTCAGGGTTTCTAAACAGTGGCACTCTCGACATTTGGGGCCAGGTAATACTTTGTTCTTAGGGGCTGTCCTGGGCACAGTAGGGTGTTTAGTAGCATCCCTGACCTCACTAGTTACCAGTAACATCCCACTCCCCCAGTTTCACAACCAAAAATGTCTTCAGACATTGCCAAATGTGTCCTGAGGAGCAGGTAACTCCCAGTTGAGAACCGATGACAGTTGTATCCTCTGGTAGAGATTAAATGGATAGAAGAGAGGAAGGCAGAGGATTTGGACAGTGAGTTTCTCCCCTTCCTCCCCTCCCCCCTCCTCCCCCCTAGAATGCAAAATGCTGGCAAAATAGGACCAAGGCAGATCTGGGAGGTGGATGGTATGGAAGTAGGGGCAGGAGAGTATCTCCAGGGAAAGACTAATTGGAAATGTCATGTTTGGTTGCATTTGGAGATCAGGTCATTGGCCACAGAGAATGCTTTCATCAGAACCTGCATACAAGGTCATTCATAGCAGAAAGGTCATAGTATTGTGTGTCTGTGGCAGTAGGATCAGACCTTAAAAGAGGAGAAATAGAAGAGTCAGATTTGTATTGCTGTTGTTGTAGAGGTTGAGATTTTTTTTTTTCCTAAAACAACTGTGAGTTTTCTCCTTTGTTGTCCTTTTTTGAGATGTCTGTATTCTTTCTTGAGTTTAGAAAACTTTGAGGGAACTGAAATACTGGATAGTTTTCAAAAATAAACCAGACACACAGGCCTCATGCATCTTTGACCTTAAAACAATGGAGTTGTATTCTGCTCCCTGGTTCCCAGTGAGCCACTGCGGTGGATAATGCTGGCACATTCTACAGGCTCCCTAACAAACAGCTGAGAAAAAAATCACAGATGTGCGCACATCTCTGAGCCAGCAGGAAGTACTTCTTGCTCATTCGTGAGAGAAAATGAGAGACAGACTGGACCCTGTGGAAACACCCTATTGTCCAGTCTACTCCCAGCCTCTTTCCAGCTCATTGTTTTTTTTCCTCCTGTGTCTATGGTGCATTCTGTTGTCAAAGCCTTAGAAATGTTATGTTCCTTACAGTTGCTGTCAGGAAGTCTAAACCTTGGAACTTTGTGTTTTTCTCCTCATTCTCCCCCACCCTTAAGATGCCAGAAAACTCAGTTTTTATTAACTTTTCTCAGTCCTTGAGTTTTCTTTATATTGTTCAGGTTAAAAAAAATTTTTTTTAATGTATTTAATCAGTGGTGTGTTTATCCTGTGTTCTAAAATAGCTCTAAATGACCTCTCCATTTTGGTTGTTTTCAATTCCTTTTGTTCTAAAAAATCATGAGTTGTTTTCTTTCTTTTCTCGCTGTGCCTCTCAGGGAGGCTTCTGCCAACTAATCTCAGATCACAGGGTGTGTGCCAATTAGTAACATAAGCTATGAGTCAGAGAACCGAGATTCACACTGTAACTCTTTGCAGGCTCGTCACTAGTAAGGCAGGTAAGGCGCTGTGCTGGTGGCTGAAGTGAATATAAAGATGAATCAGAATAGCAGCCCTCCAAAAATTTACAGTCTCTTAATACAGATATCTAAGGCATTCTGTGTTCCCTAAGCACCAAATATATCTTTTATTGTAGTACCTGATCCTTGTATTAATGATTCTTGCTGATTATACATGATACACAATATATTAAGAGCAATAGGAGGAAATTCCCTTGTGGTCTTAGGTGTTAGCACTCAGCACTTTCACTGCTGCGGCCTGGGCTCGATCCCTGGTCTGGGATCTGAGATCCCACATCCAGCTGCTACATGCCATGGCTCCCCCCAACCAAAAAAAAAGCCACAGGATGGTATAGGGTGTTAGGGAGGTCTAAGATAATTCATTTGTAAAATTGCCACTCATGTTTTTCCTCCATTTCTCCTTGTATTTTTTTTTAAATTTTTCATTGAAGTATAATTGTCTCCTTTCATTGTTGACAGAAATAAAGCAAATCTAAATCACTGCTAATTGAATGTTGGAACATGTGCTATTACTTGAGATCAGCATCTTTGAACATAAATACGTTTTGTTGGGAATGTTCACCCTCCTTGTTTGTCCGTGCTTATCCTTCAGAACTCAGGTTCCACCGTCACTTTTCAAAGCCTTTCCCCTCCTCCCAGGCTAGGCAGGGTCTTCCTGTTCAAATACTTATGGCCCCTCTTATTTCTCCTTCATAGGACTTACTCCATTTGTAAGTAAGCAACTGAGTAATGAATTATTTGTTCGACCCTGATAGAAAATATATTCGTAGGGACAAAGTTGCAGTGTCTACTTGCAGCTATGTCCCCAGCTTCTGGCAAGAATTGCTATATAAATATTTGATGAATCAGTGAGGGGGAAAAAAATGAAATTTTAGTGTGTAAGTAGATGCTGTCATAGAATGGTTCCAAAGAATCTTTTTTTTTTTTTTTTTGTCTTTTTAGGGCTGTACCCGCAGCGTGTGGAGCTCCCCAGGCTAGGGGTCATGTCGGATCTGTAGCCGCTGGCCTACGCCACAGCCACACCAGATCTGAGCTGCACTTTGTGACCTACACCACAGCTCATGGCAGCGCCGGATTCTTAACCCACTGAGACCAGGGATCGAACCTGCAACCTCATGGTTCCTAGTCAGATTTGTTTCTGCTGAGCTACGACGAGAACTCTGGTTCCAAAGAATCATATATCAATAGATTTCATTTCTGTCGATCACAATCTGATGGTCCTCACTGGCAGAGCAGCATTTATTCATTGATCAGCTATCTCTTGGGAGCTGAGCATGTGGTGAGAACCTGAAAGGGAGCTCACTGTCCCCTCAGGAGGCTCTCAGGCTAGTAGTAGAAACAGATGTAATGATAGATAGTGAATGGCTGGCCTTGCAGAACTGCTTTATATCTGGTCATGAGGGAACCAGAGGGGGAGACTGAATGGCCTAGAAGTGGGGGTCAGGGAAGGTCTCACAGAGGCACATGAACCAGGTTTTAAAGGATGAGGAGGAGTTCCCTACGTGGGAAGAGCAAATCACTGGCAGAGGTGCAGGAGTGTGGTGTGTCTGAAGCATCTAATGGAATCTGGAATTCAAGCAAGTGGCATCCGGAAGGCACCACGCCCAAGTGTTCTGACTCTTTTCCTGACTCTGACCTCATCTCTGACCAGCCCTGCTCCTATCTCTATGGTGCAACCACACCAGCCTGCTGCCTGTTTCTGGAACACTCCCCTGGTTCCTACCTTCGGGCTTTGTACTTGCAACTTGCCCTGCCTGGAGCTCTCTTTCTCAAGAACTTAACCTTTCTCATTATGCAGACCTCACTTAAGGGACCTTCCCTGACCATTGCCTTTACCCATAACGTTACCATTTTATTTCCTTCAAAATGCTCATCACTAGTGAAAAATTTTATTTACCTATTTGCCCATTTTTTTATTCCATCTCTCCCATCGAAGTTAGAAGTTCTGTGAATGTCAGGCCTTTCATGCCCCCATTCTCACCGGGGCCTTCACACCTAGAGGAGTACCTGCAACATATTAGGTACATGAGGCTTTGATTGAGATGAACCTAGAGAGGAAGCCAGGGTTCCAGACCAGAGAAGGCTGTTGATGGTAGTAAACAGTTTGCCCCTTATAAGCATTGGGAAACTATCAGAAACTGTTCAGCAGGAGAGTAATGTAACCAAACTTATATTTTAGAAAGAGTATTCTTTTTTTTTTTTTTTTTTTGTTTCCCTGAGGCATATAGAGTTCCCAGGCCAGGGAGCAGATCCAAGCCACAGTTGTAACCTATGCAGCGGCTATAGATGTGCTGGATCCTTTAACCCACTGTGCTGGGGCCAGGGATGGAACCTGCATCCCAGTACTGAAGAGACACCACCAATCCTTTTGTGCCACAGCAGGAACTCCTAGAAAGGGTATTCTTGAAGCAGCATGGATAGTGGATTGGAGGGGAATGAGGCTGAGACTGGGAAGTCTCTCTCTCTCTCTTTTTTCTTTTTTAGCCCAACACCCGCAGCACATGGAAGTTCCCAGGCTAGGGGTCAAACTGGAGCTGCAGCTGCTGGCCAACGCCAGGCTAGGGGTCAAACTGGAGCTGCAGCTGCTGGCCAACACCACAGCCACAGCAATGTGGGAAGTCTCTTTGAAGGTTTCTGCTCATTCAGATCTCTGATCTCTTGGAGTTCCCGTTGTGGTGCAGTGGTTAACGAATCCGACTAGGAACCATGAGGTCATGGGTTCGATCCCTGCCCTTGCTCAGTGGGTTAACGATCTGGCGTTGCCGTGAGCTGTGGTGTAGGTTGCAGACGAGGCTTGGATCCCGCGTTGCTGTGGCTCTGGCGTAGGCCGGCGGCTACAGCTCCGATTCGACCCCTAGCCTGGGAACCTCCATATGCCGCAGGAGTGGCCCAAAGAAATAGCAAAAAAGACCAAAAAAAAAAAAAAACAGATCTCTGATCTCATATCAAAAAGACACCTCACCCCTGGTTACTCTATGCTGGTGTTTTCATAGCATAATCATTGTATGAAATGGTATTTTTATTAACTCACTTATTATACCCCCCCCCCATTAGAGTGTAAGCTGCAGGGATTTTAAGGGAACCCTTTGAGGATGTAGGATGACTCCTTCTCCCTCAGTTTTTGGCTGAAGCAGCTGAAGGATACCCTTAGCTCAGATGTGACACACTGGAGGAAGAGGAGCAGCAGGTTTGGATAGATGTGTTCATTTGAGGTGGTGTGGGTAATCTTGGGGGATATGAGGAAAGCAGCTATTTATTTATGAGAGGATGGAACTTAAGTTAGGGGCTGGCCCTGGAGATGAGGATCATTGAAGGCCCTTGGTGACTGCCCTTATGGGTGGGGGTCAAACTTTTTCAGAGAGAGCAGCTAGTTGAAAAGAGAAGGGGACCATGGACACAACCCTCAGTAAACACTAGCATATAACTGGCAGTCAAAGGAAGAACAATTTGCAGAATAAATCCAGAAGACCTGCATAGAGAGACAGGAGGAGAAACAGTACAGTGATATCATGGAAACCTAGGAAAGTGGCATTTCTAGTAAGGAGGACATGATCATCTGGTGCCAATATTGCAGAAGGGTCAAGCCAAATTGAAAGGATCTTATAAATCTGGAAATTAGAAATACATGGGTGACTATAGTGAATGTAATTTTCATGATTGATTGGGAATTGGGATTGATTTGAGGAGTTTCCATTGTGGTTCAGTGGGTTAAGGACGTGATGATGTCTGAAGATGCAGGTTTAATCCCTGATCTTGCTCAGTGGATTAAGGATCTGGCATTGCCACAGCTGTGATGTAGACCACAGCTACAGCTATTCAGCTGGCCTGGGAACTTCCATATGCCACAGATGCGGCTGTAATAAATAAACAAATTGCATTTGAATTGCATTTAGTTGAGAAATGAGAGGTGATGAGGAAACACTGAGAGGGCTTAGCTGGATGGGAAGGCATCCTGGGTCAAGAGATTTGCTTTTAGAGAACTAAAAGATCAGGAGATTTAAGCATGTTTAAAGAAGACAGCTGGGAGTTCCCAACGTGGTGCAGCGGAAATGAATCTAACTAGGAACCATGAGGTTGCAGGTTCAATCCCTGGCCTCGCTCAGCGGGTTAAGGATCTGGCATTGCTGTGAGCTGTGGTGGTGTAGGTCACAGAGGAAGCTTGGATCTGGTGTTGCTGTGGCTGTGGCATAGGCCGGCAGCTATAGCTCCGATTGGACCCCTAGCCTGGTAACCTCCATATGCCGTGGGTGCGGCCCTAAAGAGACAAAAGGCAAAAAATAAAAAAAAAAAGATAGTTGAAGGAATGCTTGTGAAATGAGGTGATAAAAGAGACAGAAAGGCATGGATAAAGAGAATTACAGGTAGAGATGCCAGCCTTAGACCTGGAAAGAGAAAGCTTTTCTTTTAAACCAGAGATGCGTGATGGCTGTAGGTATAGCTGGTGGAAGAGTGAGGAGTTGAGGAAGATCATTCCCTGTGTCCTTACTTCCTTTGACAAACAGGAGGCCAGTGGTAACCTAGGGCTTGAGAAGTCTGGTGAGAATTCAGATGTGTTATTTGTGGAGAATGGAGTGGAAACTAATTAGGGACAAGAGAAAGAGTTTCATCATTTCAGGTGACTTTGAGACAGCAGACAAGCTTGTATCTCATAGTTATGGATTGACACACATTCACATTGCTAGGTGACTTTCCTCCAGCTCTTCTCAATGGTTTTGACATTGAAAGGGAACCCAGTAGAAAGTTAGATTGATCCCAGGTTAGGGATTGAAAACGTAGTTAACTTGAATGTCAAGGAGTAAGACACTGTAGGGGGTCGATCCCTCCACCAAAACAACCGTTGATTTGGAGAGATTGGAATAGCTCTTTCAGAACTCTGGAATATGATTGGTCCTTATAACAAATAGGGGACTGCTGGATGAAGGGAGAGGTTACTGTTCTTAGGTAAGAGTGGGTATGTATGACCTGGCTGGCCACCAGTCCTGCTGCTCCTTTGGGGAAAGCAGCCTGCATTGCAGGAGTGAGGACTGGTGCCAGGGCAGGTTGTGGGAGCCTTGCCTACAAAAACGTGGACTTATATACTTTGGTGGATTTGGCAATACACCACAGAACCGACATAGATGTTTACCTAGATTTTGGCTCTCTCAGCTTCAGTGATTTCCTCAGGCAGTGTCCATTGGAAGATTTAAAGGGCCAATACCTTTTTGGATTTGGGGAGGGCCACACATTTTAGAAAATCACTAGTCAGATCACTAGCCAATCATGGGGAAAACATAATAGAAGTTTCAGAAACTTCAGTGACCACACACAACAAAGAATACACACTTTGCAAAAGTAGTTTGGAAAAGTCACAAACTGACAGCTCCAGCCTTCAGCTAGGAAGAATTGGCAATCCCCGAGGATAAAGAAGTCAGTTTTGTAGAGTTATCATAGTTATTTTCAAAGGAGAAAAAGTTTTACAAATCTTTACCCTATGTACCATCTGGTAGGGGCACCCTGAGAACTTAATTGTGCATTTAACTGTGTGGCCTTTGATTATAAGATCAAATACTGCAGCTTTTGCTACTTTTTTTTTTTTTTTTTTTTTTAGGGCCACACCTGTAGAACATGGAAGTTCCCAGGGTAGGGGTTGAATTGGAACTGCAGTTGCCAGCCTACACCACAGCTTGCAGCAACGCCAGATCCTTAACCCACTGAGCAAGACCAGTGATCAAACCCCCATCCTCATGGACACTGTGTTGGGTTCTTAACCCACTGAACCACGAGAACTCCTTTACTTTTCTTAACTATTGGAACTCTCCAGAGTAGAAACTGAGAATTGCCCTAAATGTAATCCAAAATAATGAAGTCATGTTGAAATTATTTTTACATGCTGTGTAAATTGCATTTTAAAAATGTCTTAAGGGAGTTCCTGTTGTGGCTCAGTGGGTTAAGGGTCCAGTGTTGCCATGAGCTATAGTGTAGGTTGCAGACGTGACTTGGATCCTGTGCTGTGGCATAGGTTGGCAGCTGCATCTTTGATTTGACCCCTGGCCTGGGAACTTCCATATGCTGCAGGTGCGGTCCTAAAAAGAAAAAAAAAATGTGTCTTAAAAAATTTATAGCCACTGATACCTTAAGTCTGCAATTAGATTTCTAAAAACTGACTGTATGTATGTAATATGGAAGGTATGTGTCTTGGTATGTTCGGTGGTTTGTGATTTCATTTAAGGTTGAGGACTACAATAGTAGAAGAATCACTTCTCTGCTTTGTAGTAATGATAATGGTGACCATTTGGATCACTAAAGGAAGAAGTACCATGTTCATGATGTAAGAGAATGCTGCGATCCTGTTAATAAAGGTGAAAGACAGAAGAAAAAAAAAAGGGACATTTTAAATGAACTAAAACTCACAAAGTGAGAGGAAATATTTGCAAATCACATATTTGACAAAGAATATTTAAATACCTCCTACAGCTCAACAACAGCAACAAAACCTAAATCCAACTTGTAAGTGGGCAAAGGGCTTGAATAATATTCAGATGGTCAATAATCACATGAAAAGATGCTCAGTATCATTAGCCATTGAGCAAATGCAAATTAAAACCACAATGAGATACCACTTCACAACCCCCATATGGCTATAATTTTTATTTATTTATTTATTTATTTATTTGTCTTTTTGCCATTTCTTGAGCCACTCCTGCAGCATATGGAGGTTCCCAGGCTAGGGGTTGAATCGGAGCTGTAGCCGCCGGCCTACGCTAGAGCCACAGCAACGCAGGATCCGAGCCAGGTCTGCAACCTACACCACAGCTCATGGCAACGCCGGATCCTTAACCCACTGAGCAAGGCCAGGGATGGAACCCACAGCCTCATGGTTCCTAATTGGATTCATTAACCACTGCGCCACAGCGGGAACTCCCCAAAAATTGGGACTCTTATATACTGGTTGCTGGAATGTCAAATGATGAAGCTTCTGTGGAAACAGTTTAGTAGTTCCTCAGAAAGTACACATGGAATTACCATGTGACCAAGCAGTTCTAATCCTAGTATATACCCAAAGGAATTTAAAATAGGGACTCAAACAGATAACTTGTACGACAGTGTTTATAAGAGCATTATTCACAGTAGCAAGAAATGGAAACAGCTCAAGCGTTTGGAAATAGTGGTGATGGTTATACAGCATCAATGCCACTGTATTGTGCACTTAAAAATAGTTAAATGGGTAACTTTTTAAAAAGTTTTATTGGAACATCATTACTTACAAAGCTGTGTTAGTTTCAGGCGTACAGCGAAGTAAATCAATTATACATATACCTGTACCCATTCCTTTTTAGATTCTTTCCCATATATGTTATTACAGTGTTGAGTAAATTTCCCTGTGCTATGCTAAAGTTGTAACTTTTATGTTATTTATATTTTATCATGATTAAAAAAAAAAGAAAGAGTTCCCATCGTGGCTTTACGGAAATGAACCTGACTAGTATCCAGGAGGACACGGATTCGAACCCTGGCCTTGCTCAGTGGATTAAGGATCCAGTGTTGCCCTGAGCTGTGGTGTAGATCACAGACTCAGCTCGGATCCTGCATTACTGTGGCTGTGGCATAGGCCAATGGCTACAGCTCTGATTTGACCCCTAGCCTGGCAACTTCCATATGCTACATGTGCAACCCTAAAAAGACAAAAAGAAAAAAAGAGAGAATCGAGAAATAGAGAGTGTATGAAAGCAGGTTATTAAAGTGATAGACCATGTAAGTAATCCTAGTAGGAAGGTAAGGAAGGTAAGCCTAGGAGGGGTTGGTAGTGAGGAAAGAAAATATTTGAGTGGTTAAAGTTTGCAGTATGTTTGAAGGTAAGGTATTTAGGGAGTGAGACTGAGAGAACTGAAATAATAGCAAGATGTATATCGACTGATATATTGGAATGTTAGGATTTCTCTCTTTTTTTTTTTTGTTAATTTGCCTTATTTATTTTTAACAAATTGGGATTGCAATATATGTCCTTTTTACCCTGATTTTTTTTTATATTATACTGTGAGCATTTTCCTGTCCTTAACTGTTTTTTTTTTTAAATGAAATCAAATTGATTTAGTGTTTCAGGTGTACAGCAAAGTGATAGAATTTCATTGGTAGAATATTTCCAGGTGATAAAGTTGAGGATGTGACCTCAGGTGAGAATTGCTTAAGAAGGGTGGGAAATGACAGTCTTGGAAATGAATGTGGTCAGAGTCACACAGGAGGGAAGTCTGAAGGGAGGACAGAAGGCCAGCCTGAGCTGCATGTTGAAGATGAGTGGATGGCAGTGGTTGATTTGCAGGAGTCTCAAAGGAAAAAGGATTTGTTTGCACTCTTTTGTCCTAGTTCTGTATTGCTATTGTAGTATTGACCCAGAGTTTGTTGAATTTCTTTTTCTTGGACCGATTTTGGTAAGCCTGGTAGGTTGCCAGTGGTTGAACCAGTGCTAAAGTTGAGAGGTCTCAACAGGCCCGGGCTACACATTTCAGCTCTCTTGTAGGTACAGAAGTTTTTATCTGGTTGTGTCTTTCAAGATAAGTATAATCAAAAGCTTCCTTATTGGGCGTTCTCCTCATAGCTCATTGACAATACACCCAACAACCCAATTAGTATCCTTGAGGATGTGGGTTCCATCCCTTGCCTCGCTCAGTGAGTTAAGGATTCTGCAGTGAGCTTTGGTGTAGGTTCAAGATGCAGCTCAGATCCCGCATTGCTCTGACTCAACCCCTATGCCATTGGTTGGGGTGAGGGGGATAAAAAAAGACAAAAAAAAAGAGCTTTCTTATCTTGCTTTTAAAATCATATAAGCAAGAATTTAAATGCTTTTCATCAGTTTTGTTCTGTTTTTGGGAGTGTACACATCGTAAACCTTCCAAAAAATACTTTCTGGATAGAATATGATCTAAAATTTCATACTGTATATCACATCATAATTGTTATGTAGTGTTGTTCAATTTATCCAATCGAAGAGAATAGTCCTTCAGAAAGCCCCATCTAATCAAATCATACTTTGAGGTTTTGATTGGGCCTCTAATTTTGTTTTCTCTTGTGGCAGATTTATCAAGTCACATAGTCTCTGATTTATACTGGGTCTCAAACTAATGTTTTTATCTTTCTTAGGAAAACAGGAAAACATTTCCACAACTTCATTAGTTGGCAAGACCTAAGAGCTGTTGAACTTGTAAAATCTTGGAATAGTTCTCTTTTAATGAAGGTAATCTTTTTCTTATGTTCTGTGATTTGTTTGTTTGTTTTGTGCTTTTTAGGGCCAAACCCTCGGCCTGTGGAAGCTTCAAGGCTAGGGGTTGAATTGGAGCTGCAGCTGCTGGTCTATGCCACAGCCACAGCAACTCGAGATCCGAGCCACATCTGCAACCTACACCACAGCTCAAGGCAATGCCAGATCCTTAACCCACAGAGCAAGGCCAAGGATCGAACCTATGTCCTTATGGATACTAGTCAGGTTTGTTACTGCTGAGCCACAACGGGAACTCCCATGTTTTGTGATTTGGATGTTACTGTTTTTCCTGCCAGTGTCCTTTGGCTGTAGGCTTAGTTGTATAATCTACTGATGATATTTTAGGACATTAGAGACAGAATGTACACTCACACTTCCCACACCAGTGAAATTTAATAGCAGTTACCCAAAAGCATGTGTGCAGGATTGAAGTACTTCACAACTGTACTTCAGGAAGCCCTGAGGAGGTTTGGGGTGGGCCAGAGGTTCACAAGTTAGTGCGAATTCATTTCCATTCCTAGAGACATGGAAAAAAAAGTACAGACTATGTCCAGAAAAGATACAGGCCGTGTCCGAGTGTCATGAACTTTTGTTATACAAGTGGAGACTGGATCTTGAGATCGTTAACTTACTGACTGCTGCAGTCTCTCAACATGATGCCTGGCACATAGTAAGCAAATGACAATGGTGGTGATGACGGTGACCCCCCCCCCCAGCAGCAGCATCTCAGTCCCAAGTGTGAGGTTACTGAGTCAAAGGGTGAGACAGTTCTGTTTGATCTTACAATCAGTATTGCCTCTTGGTTACTTTAATGCTTCTAATGCCTCACAGCTAGGATGCTCCTACCAGGTGGTGTATGTGGAAGTATCTGGAGCATCAGTTTTCCTTGATAAGTATTTGCAGACATTCATTTTGTATGAAAACAAACCCGAATATGTTGAAGTATATGACAGCAATGCATGAGTGAACCAAATTTGCCATAATCGCACCCACACTGATTTTCTTTGACTTTTCAGTTTAATAATATAAAAATGCACCTGCTTTAGTAACTTGTGAGGCTGAATGCTGAGAGGTTGTTTACAAGAAAGAGTAATGAAGGGAGTTGAAAGTGGTTATAAGGAAATGTGAACTTTCAATGGTATCACATTATGAAATTATACTATTTATAATGTGTAGTGTTATAGTTTAATATGTAATATTAGTTTTTAATAGGTCAGGGCATCAGATATTCCTGAAGTTAGTCAGTGAGGTGTTTAAAACGTTTATTCCTTTGAAAATAAATTGTGATCATGAAAACTTTTATTTCTGGAGTATAAGCCCAAAATCTCAAGTCATAGTGTAAAATTGACTTCAAACATAAAACTGTGCCTTTAAAGCCTTTAATTTACTTGAAATTGAACATGTGTAAGATGTAAGTTTGGGCCTCTCTTCCACAGCCACGTCTGCGACCTACACCACAGCTCATAGCAACACCGGATCCTTAACCCACTGAGCAAGGCCAGGGATCGAACCTGTGTCCCTATGGATGCTAGTCAGATTCATTAACCACTGAGCCACAACGGGAACTCCTATGTATATTTTTCATATTCTTTTCTATTACGGTTTATTACAGGAAATTGAATATAGTCCCCTGTGCTATACTGTGGGACCTTGTTTATTTCATTATATGTTACGTTATTGGCCTCACCTGCAGCATGTGGAAATTCCTAGGCCAGGGATTGACTCAGGTCACTGCAGTGACAACAATGGATCCTTAACTCTCTGAGTCATTAAAGAACTCTTTTTTTTTTTTTTTTTTTTAAGGGCTATACTTGCTGCATATGGAATTTCTTGGGTTAGGGGTTGAGTCAGAGCTGGAGCTGCCAGCCTATACCACAGTGACAGCCACAGCAATGCGGTATCCTAGCCACATCTGTGACCTACTCCATAGCTTGTGGCAGTGCTGTATCCTTAATCCACTGAGTGAGGCCAGGGATCGAACCTGCATCCTCATGGATACTAGTTGTATTCTTAACCTGTTGAGCCACAACAGGAACTCCTCTATTTTATTGTCTTTTTTGTTGTTGTTGTTGCTATTTCTTGGGCCACTCCCTTGGCATATGGAGGTTCCCAGGCTAGGGGTTGAATCGGAGCTGTAGCCACCAGCCTACGCCAGAGCCACAGCAACGCGGGATCCGAGCCGTGTCTGCAACCTACACCACAGCTCACGGCAATGCCGGATCGTTAACCCACTGAGCAAGGGCAGGGACCGAACCCTCAACCTCATGGTTCCTAGTCGGATTCGTTAACCACTGCGCCACCACGGGAACTCTAGGAACTCCTCTATTTTATATATAGTAATTTGTACCTACTAATCCCAAACTCCTAGTTTATCCCTCCTCTACCCCAATTTCCCTTTGGTAACCATAAGTTTGTTTTCTATGTCTGTGAGTCTCCTGTTGCATAAATATGTTCATTTGTATCATATTTTAGATTTTACGTCTAAGTGATATCATATGATATTTGTCTTTCTCTGACTTAGTATGATAATCTCTAGTTCTAGCCATGCATATATCTTTTTTTTTTTCTTGGCAATGCCTGCAGCACGCTGAAGCGCCCTGGTCAGGGATCAAACCCAAGCCACAGTAGTAACTCTGAATCCTTAACTGCTAGGCTACCAGGGAACTCCTTCATATATCTTCTTGAATTAGAGTTTTCTCCAGATATATGCCCAAGAGTGAAATTGCTGGATCATTTGACAACTCTATTTTTAGTTTTTTGAGCAAACTCCATTCTGTTTTCCATGGTGGCTGCACCAATTTACATTCCCACCAACAGTGTAGGAGGGTTCCCTTTTCTTCATACCCTCTCCAGCATTTATTATTTGTAGGCTTTTCAACAATGGCCTTTCTGACTGATGTGAAGTGATACCTATGGTACTTCTGATTTGCATTTCTCTAATAACTAGTGATGTTGAGCATCTTTTCATGTGCCTATTGGCCATCTGTATGTCTTTGGAAAAAAGTCTATTTAGATCTTCTGACCAATTTTTTTTGATTGGGTTGTTTTTTGTTATTGAGTTGCATGAGTTGTTTGTATATATTGGAAATTAATCCCTTGTTGGTTGTATTGTGCACAAATATTTTCTCCCAATCACATTGATAGATTTCCATATGTTGAACTATCCTTGTGACCATGGGATGAATCCCACTTGATAGTGGTGTATGATCTTTTTTACATGTTTTTGAGTTCAGTTTGCTAATATTTTTTTGAGACTTCTTACATCTATGTTTATTATAAGTATTGTCATGTAACTTCCTTTCTTTTTTCTTTTTTGGTCATGTCTATGGCATGTGGAAGTTCCCAGGCCAGGGACTGAACCAGTGCCACAGCAGTGACCCAAGCCACTATAGTGACAATGCCAGATCCTTAACCCACTGTACCACAGGAGAACTTTGTAATTTTCTTTTTTGGTAATGTCTTTGTCTGGTTTTGGTATCAGGGTGATGGTGGCTTCATAAAAAGACTTTGGAAGTGTTCCTTCCCCTTCAGTCTTTTGGAAGAGTTTGAGAAGGATCAGTATAAGTTCTTTGTATGCTTAACGGAATTCCCCAATGAAGCCATCTGGTCCTTGACTTTTGTTTGCAGGGAGGTTTTGTTTTTGCTTGTTTGTTTTTATTACAAATTTTATTTCACTTCTAATGATTGGTCTGTTCAGATTGTCTGTTTCTTCCTGATTCACTTTTTGTGGGCTTTATGTTTCTAGCAACTTATGCATTTCTTCCACTTTGTTGGCATATTCTTGTTCATAGTATTCTCTTATTATTTTTTTGTGTTCCTATGGTATCAGTTACTACTTTTCCACTTCCATTTCTTCTCCCTTCCTTTCTACCTTTCTTTTTTTCTTTTTTTTTTTTTGTCTTTTTAGGGCTGCACCTACAGCATATGGAAGTTCCCAGGCTAGGGGTCGAATCAGAGCTTCAGCTGCTGGCCTGTGGCATGGCCACAGCAACGCCAGATCCAGTCAGCATATGTGACCTACACTGCAGCTTGCAGCAACACTGGATCTTTAACTCACTGCGTGAGGCCAGGGATCACACCTACATACTCATGGATACTAGCTGGGTTCTTAACCTGCTGAGCCACAACAGGAACTCCTCCACTTCCATTTATTATTTTTGGTTTTTTGGGGTCCTATCTTTTTTCTTTTAGTGATCCTGGCCTGAAGTTAATTGATTTTTTTTACTGTATGAAAGGACCAGCTCTTGGCTTTATTGATTTTTTTTCCTACTGTTTCTTTTTCTTTATTTTTTTGGCCACCCAATGGCATATGAAGCTCCTGAGTCAGGGATCATATCTGAGCTGTGATTGTCACCTACGCCGCAGTTTCAGCAATGCCAGATCCTTAACCCACTGTGCTGGGCCAGGGATCAAACCTGTGTCCCAGTGCTCCAGAGATGCTACCTATCCTGTTGAACCACAGCAGGAACTCCTCTATTGTTTCTTTAATCTCTATTTTATTTATTTCCTTTATGATCTTATTATTTCCCTTTTTCTGCCGACTTGAAGTTTTGTTTTTTTCTTTTTATAGCTGTTTTAGGTGGTAGGTTAGGTTGTTTATTTGAGATTTTTCTTGTTTTGTTTTTTTTTTTGAAGTTCTGTATCACTATGAATTTCCTTCAAAGGACTGATTTTACTGTTTCTCATGGATTTTATATGGTTGTGTTTTCATTGCCATTTTTCTCACAGAATTTTTTTGATTTCATTGTTGATCCATTAGTTTTTTTAATAGCATGTTGTTTGGTCTCCATGTAATTGTTTTTTTTTTCTCCTTTCTCTTTATGTGGTTGATTTCATGCCATTTGTGGTCAGAAAAGATGCTTGAAATAATTTCTAGTTTCTTAAATAAGTTGATGCTTGTTTTATGTCCTAATATGTGGTCTATCCTAGAAGGTGTTCCATGTACACTTGAAAAGAATGTTTATTCTAATTTTGGGGATGTGATGTTCTGAAAAATGTCAATAAAGTCTAATTGTTCTGTTGTGTTACTTAGAATTTCTGTTGCCTTATTGATTTTCTTTCTGGACGATCTGTCCATTGGTGTCAGTGGAGTTTTAAAGTCTCCTACCATTATTATATTCTCATCAATTTATCCCTTTATGCTGTTAGTATTTGTTTTGTTTAGGCGTTCCCATTTTGAGTGCATATATGTTAACGAATGTAATATCCTCTTCTTGTATTGATCCTTTTGTTGTTATATGATGTCTTTATGACTTTTGTTTTAAAGTCTATTTTGGGGAGTTCCCTGGTGGTCTAGTTGTTAAGACTCAGTTCTTTCACCACTGTAGCTGGGTTCAGTCCTTATTCTGTGAACTGAGATCCCACATCAAGCACTGTATACCACAGCCAAAAAAAAGATAAAAACACTATGCTTCGGAGTTTGTGTCTGGCCTAGCATGTTAAGGATCTGGCATTGTCCCTGCTGTGGCTCAGATTGCTGCCATAGCTCAGGTTCATTCCATCCCTGGATTGGTAACTTCTACATGCCCTGGGCACAGCCAAAAAAAGTCTGTTTTGTCTGGTATGAGTATTACTAACCCCACTTTCTTGTCATTTTGATTTGCATGAAATAATCTTTTTTCCATCTCTTCACTTTCAATTTATGTGTCCTTTGCCCTAAAGTAGGCAGGCTAATGTGGGCTCTTATTTTATTATCTAACCTGCCACTTTATGTCTTTTAATTGGAGCACTTAGTCCACTGAAATTTAAGGTAATTATTGACAAATAGGAATTTATTGCCATTTTAAACCTGTTTTCCAGTTGATTTTGCATTTCTTTTTTTCTGTGTGTGGTTCAATGGTTTTGTATTATACTTGCATTTTCTTCTTTTGGCCTTTTGTGCATCAATTGTATGTTTTTGTTTTGTAGTTAGCCTATTTTTCAAGTTTATTAACCCATTACTATATCTATTTACTTTAGACTGGTAGTTATATAGTCTCAAATACTTTCTTTTAAAAAATTATGTTTTCTTACTCTCTTTCACATTTCATGATTTTGATGTCCTTTTTTACATCTTAAATTTATCATTTTTTCTGTTCATTATAGTTATTATTGCTTTCACACCCATTTTTTTTTTTTAATTTGTGTACTGGCTTATTTAAGTGATCTGCTTTCCAACACTGTTTTTCTCTTTCCTGTATATTCTTCTTTTCTATTACAGAAGACTTTTCAATATTTCTTTTAGGGCAGGTTTAGTATTTATATATTCTTTTAGGTTTTGCTTGTCTGAGAAATTCTTTATCTGTCCTTCTCTTCTAAATGATAATCTTGCTGAGTAGAGTATCCTAGGTTGCAGGTGTTTCTCTTTCAGGACCTTGATTATATCTTGACATTCACTTCTGGTCTGCAATGTTTTTGTAGAGAAATAAGCTAATAGCCTTGTGAGGGTTCCTTTTAATTAACTCTTTGTTTTTCTCTTGCCTTTAGAATTCTCTCTTTAACTTTTGCTATTTTAATTGTCTTTCTGTAGGTCTGTTTGGGTTCATCTTGTTTGGGACCCTCTGTGCTTCCTTACCTAAATATCTGTTTCCTAGGTTTGGGAAGGTTTCAGCCATAATTTCTTCAAACATATTTTTTAATCCCCTTTCGAGCCATATATATCTTAATTGAAATTTAAATTGAGATAATTATTGGTTCACATGCAATTGTAAGAAATAATAATACAGAGATCCCTTATACATTTTGCAGTTTATCCTGTTGGTAACATTTTACAAAACTATAGCATAATGTTACAACCAAGATCTTATTTCAGGCAGAGCTTCCTTGCCTGCCCACTTGCACCTCTCACAAGCATCCTATTCTAATAAATCTATTAAAAAAAGGCCTTATTTCAGATTTCCCCAGTTTTACTTATACACATTTTTGTTTGAACTTATGTGTGTGTGTTTAGTTTCTATACAGTTTTTTTCATATATATAGAAGTCAAGATGCTGAACAGTTCCATTGCTACAAGGATACCTCATGTTTCTCTTTTATAACCACATCCACTTCTCTCCTGTGAGTCTCTCCACCCTCTCCCATCCCTAGTTCCTTTCAACATTAATCTGTTCTGTCCTATATTACAAATTTTTCTCATTTCAAAAATGTTATACACATGGAATCATGCAACATAAAACCTTTTGGGATTTGCTTTTTTCACTTAATTCCGTAGAGAATCCAAGTTGTTATTCAGTAGTTATTTCCTCCCTCTATTGTTGAGTTGTATTATGGTACAGATATACCACCTCTTGAAGGACATCTGTGCTAATTCCAGTTTTTGGCTGTTACAAACGAAACTGTCATGAAACAGTCATATTGCAATGAAACATGTCATTTGTGTATGAAATTTTATGTGAACGTAAGTTTTCATTTCTCTAAGACAAATATCCCAAGAGTACAATTGCTAGGTCATGCAGTAATTGCATGTATTATTATTAAACTGCCATAACTTTTCCAGAGTGGCTGTACTTCCCACCAGCAATGTATGAGTTATAAGATACGTATTTTTTCCAGTTTTGAAAAGGATGATTTTTAACCAAGAAGCATTTTTAATCATTACAGTTGGGGGGGGGGTTGGTCATGTTAACCATCCATTATACCTTAATATTATATCATAGTATAATTATTAGGATTTTTTTTCTTTTTTGGTGGTACATTCAACAGTGGTTCATTTTACTACTGGTATCTTAGATTATCTCATTTGTTGACTTGATTACTTGTTTGTTTCTTCACATTAAAATATAAATTTCAGGAAAGTAGGGATTCTGCCTCTATTGTTCACTCTGTTTAATCAGGGCCTAGCACAGTCTATGGTACACAAAAGGTACTCAATAAATATTTGTTAAGTATATTAACAAGTGGGTTCATTGTTCATATGTTGACTAAAAGTGTGAATATTAGAACTCTTTATACTTTTGTATGTTCCCACCATTTTAACAAAAGATCCCTCAAGGATCCTAAATCTAAGTTTTTGTAGCAAAAACTATAGTTGCTTGTAGAGACAGAACTCATTTCAGTTTGACACATTTCTTAGTATAACACATTAGAACAAGGATTCCATGTGGTCACTTTAAGTACTTTTTAAAAGCTTTATATTTAATAAATAATGTAAAATATAAAGAAGTACAGAAGGTTTGAGTACTGAACAAATGAGATGGAAGTTAAAAGGTTGCAAACTTTCAGTTGTATGATTAATGAGGTCTGGGGATCTAATGTGTAATATGATGACTACAGTTGATAATACTATATCATATAACTGAAATTTGCCAAGAAATTAGAACTTAAATATTCTCACCAAAAGAAAAAAAAAGTGAAAAAATTAAAATCAAGCTTATTGTTCAAAAAAAGGAGAGAGAACTGAGTCTCCACATTTCTTGACTGATGCATTATGCTAAAGATGAAAGAAAAATAAATTTATTTCTATTTTAAATAAATAAGCCAAAATCTTTCAATTTATTTGGGGGAAGGTAGAAATAATAGAAAAAAATGCAAGTGGGTAAATTCTCCATAAATGAATGTTCTGTAAAACATCAGTTTCAGAAATTCAATTATCCATCTGCATTCTTGTAGTTAAGTGGCATGATAAGGGTTTTTGTTATTGTTGTTTTTGGGTTTTTTTTTTTTTTTTTAGTATGTCATACAAACCTTAAAACTCGATGCTGGTTTTCTGTGTGGAGGCTTTTTTTTTTTTTTTTTTTTGTCTTTTTGCCTTTTCTAGGGCCACTCCCGAGGCATATAGAGGTTCCCAGGCTAGGGGTCTAATCGGAGCTGTAGCCACCCGCCTATGCCAGAGCCACAGCAACGTGGGATCCGAGCCACGTCTGTAACCTACACCACAGCTCACGGCAACGCCGGGTCGTTAACCCACTGAGCAACGGCAGGGACCGAACCCGCAACCTCATGGTTCCTAGTCGGATTCGTTAACCACTGCGCCACCACAGGAACTCCCTTTTTTTTTCAGTTAAAGATTTTTGCATGCTTCATCTTTGATCATTAAATAAATATAAGTAATATTAAACAAAATCATTCAACCAAAACTTAGCCACATAATATATAGGGAAATTTCCCTTCTGGGTTAACACTCACTTGATTGGGATGGAATTGCTATAAAATTTGGTTGTGATGATTGTTGTACACCTATAAATGTAATAAAATTCATTGAATAATGAAAAAAATAAAATAAAATTTCTTTGAGTAGCTGAAAAAAATATGTATTTCCAATAGAAAAATAGTCTTCTCCCTTGACTCTCTCCCTTTACTTCTATAGTTAAAAATAGGTAAAGAGGCAGAAAGTAGTTTTAAAAGACTTTTGTAAGTAATTGAGCCTTTAGTGTTTGCTAAAGAATTTCATAGTAGATGTGTCACATTTCGTATGTTAGAATGCAGACTGTCTGTACAGGGTGCTTTGTTTTATGTTCAAAAAGTGAGAACACTTTATACATAGTTAAATAAATTGTTTGCTGTTGGATTTGTCTGCATGTGTATGGAATGAATATAGAAACATCAAACACAATTAAACACATTTTCCTAAAATATCTTTCTTTAAAAAATAGCTCATACACAGTTCCTGCCGAGTGCTGCACTTTTTCACTAGAAGTAAACGATTTTTAGCAGCCAGTTTGTTCACTTTCACAACCCAGCATGTTTCTTTGAGATTGGCCTGGATTTTGCAGAACTTGACAGAGGTAAGGAAAGATTGTGTGTGTTTGTTATCTGTCTCTGTGTGTCTGTATCTAGACTATGGGCATGAAAAAAATTCAAGGAATAATGTAATTTGATTATTTGAGGGAAAATTAAGTTTCCACCACATTGGGATAGAAGACAAGGACTCTTTACTGAATTTATTTTTTTAAACCTTTTTATTGTAAGTCATAGCACGTACAGTAATGTGAACAAAACAAAAATGTACCATTCAGTGATAGTTTTTGGAGCAAACATCTGTGTAACACTACTTGAATCAAAAACTAGAACACTGTGGCACTATATATTATATTTTCTTTCCACTTTTACAATTTATGTGTTTATTCCTAAACACTATACTTTAGCTTTCTTTGCTTGAATATTTTTGAGCTTATATATATATATATATATATATATATATACACATATATATATATTGAACTTATGTATATAATGGAATATACATGGGATATAAATGCAATATATACTTTTGAACATATAAATGGAATAAATATATAAACGGAATCATGCACTGTCTATTCTTTTGTGTCTAATTCCTTTTACTTAAACATTATATTTGTGAAATATACCCATATTGTGTAAATTAATCTCCTTAAATTTTCATTGCTATTTAGTGTTCAGAATATTATTTTACCATAGTTTACCCATTTATCCTTTCTGTTCACATCCATTTGATTTATTTCCAGTTTGGGGCCATTATGAATAAAGATATATAAAGGCATTTCTGTTGTATCTATACATGGGAGTGGAATTCTTAGGGGATGAATGTGTATGTGTGTGTGTATATATATATATATATATATTTTTAATCTTAAGTGGATAATATCAAAAATTTTCCCAGTTTTTGACCTTTTACCTACCTATCATCAATGAATAAGGGAACTCATAATTTCATTTGCCATCATAATTGATATTAGCAATTTTTTTTTTTGTCTTTATAGGGCTGCACCCATGGCATATGGAGGTTCCCAGGCTAGGTGTCTAATCTAAGCTGTAGCCACCAGCCGACCCCACAGCCATAGCAACAATGGAACTGAGCCACGTCTGTGACCTACACCACAGCTCACAGCAACGCTGGATCCTTAAGCCACTGAGTGAGGCCAGGGATCAAACCCGCAACCTCATGGTTCCTAGTCAGATTTGTTTCCATTGCGCCATTATGGGAACTCCTCAGTCTTTTTAATTTTAGCCATTTTGATAGGTAGGTAGTGATGTCTCATTGTAGTTCTAGACTGGATTAAAAAAAAAAATCAGGAGCTCCCTTGGGATGCAGTGGATTAAAGATCCAGCATTGTCACTGCAGTGGCTCTGGTCACTGCTGTGGCACGGCTTCAGTCCCTGGCCCAGGAACTTCCACATGCTGCAGGCACAGCTGAAGAAAAAAAAAATTGAAGTATGTGCTGTCTTACAGGAGCCATACTTTAGATTCAAAAACTATAAATCAGTTAAAAGAAAATGGATGGAAAATGCAAACAGCAACCATAAGCTAAGTGGCTATGCTAATATCAGACAAACTAGACTTTTAAAACAAAAATAAATGTTACTAAAGGTAAAGAAGAGCGTTTTATAATAATAATATGTCAGTCCATCAGAAATATTTAACAATTATAAACATATATGCACCTAATAACAGTACTCAAAAATACAGAAAGCAAAAACTGACAGAACTGACAGAGAAAATAGACAATTCACCAGTGGTAGGTGGAGACATCAATACCCCACCTCAAATAATGGATAGAACAGCTAGGCAGAAGATCAACAAGGAAATAGAAAGCTTGAACAATAGTAGAAACTATACTTAATAGACATTTGTATAAAACTTTAATAACAGAATATACATTCTTCTTATTTGCCATGGGACCTTCTCCAGGATGTATGATATGCCACACCATAATGCAAGCCTCAAGAAATTCGAAAGGACCAACATTATACCAAGTAATTCTGTGACTAAAAATGAATGAAATTACAAATAAATAACAGAAATAAATTTGGGAAGTTCAAATATGTGAAAAGTGAACAATTCAATCCCAAGAGAAATTAGAAAATACTTTGAGATGAATGAAAATGAAAACACAGTAATGTAGCAAGAGTAGTGTTTACAGGGAAATTTAGAAGACTATTAATACATATAGAGTCTGCATTAAAACAAACCTAACATTCTACCTTAAGACATAGGGAAAATATGAACAAAAAGAAAAGAAAAAAATTAGCAAACTAAACCCAAAGCAAGTAGAAGGACAGAGTTCCCGTTGTGGCACAGTGGAAATGAATCTGACTAGGAACCAGAGGTTGCGGGTTTGATCCCTAGCTTCACTCAGTGGGTTAAGGATCTGGCATTGCCATGACCTGTGATATAGGTCGCAGACACAGCTCGGATCTGGCATTACTGAGGCTTGGCGTAGGTTGGCAGCTACAGCTCTGATTGGACCCCTAGCCTAGGAACCTTCATATGCCACTGGTGTGGCCCTAAAAAAACAAAAAGACCAAACAAACAAACAAACAAAAAAAAGCAAGTAGAAGGAAAGAAATATAAAGACTGGAGTGAAAATTAATGAAATAGAGAATAGAAAAACTGTTGAAAAATCAGCAAAACCAAAAATTGGTTTGAAAAGATCAGCTAAACTGACAGAGGAAGAAAATGAGAAGACCCAAATAACTAAAATTATGAATGAAAGAGGGAACATTAATTCCAACTTCACAGAAGTAAAGGCATTGTCAAACAATACTATGAACAAGTATATGCCAACAAATCAGAGAACTTAGATAAGTGGATAATTTCCTGGAAGTGCACAAAATGCCTAAACTGACTCAAGAAAATACAGACAAGCTGAAAAATCTTTTTGCTATTAAAAAATTGGTACATCTTAATTTTAGAAGAATTTTAGATTTATAGAAACATTCAGCAGTTTCCATATTCCCAACACAGTTTTCCTGTTATTAGCATTTTGCATTAATAGGTTACATTGGTTACGGTTGGTGAATCAATGTTGACACATTATTAAGTATTATTAATGTAACCTGTCTATAATTACAGTATCATACACAGTAGTTTCACTACCTCAAAATCTCCTGCACTGCACTTATTTATCCCTCTCCTCTTATCCCTGAATCCCTGGCAACCAACCACTGATTTATTATTTTTTTTTAACTGACTTTATGGTCTTGCCTTTCCAGAATGTCATGTAGTTGCAATCATACAGAAAGTAGCCTTTCCAGACTGGTTTCTTTCACTTAACAATATGCCTTAAAGGTTTCCCCATGTCTTTTTGTGGCTTGATAGCTGACTTTTTATCACTGACTAGTATTTCATTGTCTGGATGTATTACAGTTTGTTTTTCCAGTCACCTATTGAAGACTGTCTTGTTTTCAATTTTTGGCAGTTATGAATAAAGCTGCTATACCTGTGTGTACAGACTGTTGTATGAACATAAATTTTCAACTCATTTGGGTAAATACCTAGGTATGCAATTGCTGGATCATATAGGTAACACTGTTCAGTTTTGTAAAAAACCGCCAAATTGTCTTTAAAGTGGTTGTACCATTTTGTGTTCCTACCAACAATGAATGGGAGTTGCTTCACATCGTTACCAACATTTGATGTCAGTGTTTTGGACGTTAGATATTCTACTAGGTCTAAAATGATACCTCATTAGTTTAATTTGCCATTTCCTAATCACATATCATAGAAGTATGATGTTACTTTCATTTCTTTTTCTTTGCATTGACAAGCACATCCAGGATATACTGACTAGAAGGGATGACTGCAAACCTTTTTTTTTTTTTTTTTCCATTTTTGATCTTGGAACAAAAGCTTTCAACATTTCACTATTTAGTATGAATTTGTAGTACGTTTTCTTTAGATATCCTTTATCAAATTAAGGAAATTCTCTGCTTTTCCTAGTTTTCTAATAAGACTTTGTTATAAGTGGATGTTGACTCTAACAAACACATTTTGTGCACCTATAATCTAGGAGTGACAACCTACTTGTGGTTTGCAGGGTGTCTTGAATTCATTGCCTGATATCTGTTGTTGATTTGAAAAATTTCTCAGCCATTATCTTCAAATGTAATTTCAGCTCCATTCTCCTTATCTTCTTTCCTTCTGAAAATCTGATTACATGTATGTTAGACCTTCTTACTAAATCCTTTTTGTCTCTCACTGTCTTACATATTTTTTCCGTTCGTTCTTTCGTCTCTATGGACTTTATTCTGGGCGTTTTCTTCTAACCTGTCTTCCAAGTCTATTATTATTTCCTTGTTTCTACTGCGTTATTATTAAAACCCATCAAGTTCTTAATTTTTTAGCTCTAGAATTCCTCTCCCCCTTTACATAATTAGCATGAAATTTTAAAAGCCCATGACTATTAATTGCAGTAGCTGTAGCCCCTATGGACTGTCTCTCTCCTTTTTTCCCCCCATAGTGTTCTCATTTCCTCATATGCCTGGTTACTTAATGTTTTAAAAAAAGATTTTAAAGCCACTTTATGGAGGTATGATTATTGGCATACAAAAAGCTGCACATATTTAATGTGTACAACTTGATGAGTTTGATGAACCTGGTCACTTATTTGTTTGTGTGTATGTATATGTATGAGCTAGTTTGTGAAATTGTGTGTGGAAATTATGAGAGCCTTAACCTCTTGCTCTAGGTGGGATTTATGTATTTTCTTCCACTCTGCTAGGTACCAGGATTATCTCAATCCAATTTAATGTTTGAGATGATTTAAAGCTGAGTCAGAGTTCTTGTAAGGTCCAATCTTTTTAGTTTACCCGTACGCCTAGGGTACGGCCATTTGGAGTCGTAACCCAGTGTGAGGATTGCCAATGGTCCTTCTCCCTTAGCAAGCCCTGATACCTACTCTGTGTCCCTCTAGCCTCATAAGGGCCTGCAATCAGAAGGCCTGGCTTTCAAGTATTTATTTATTTATTTATTTATTTTGCTTTTCAGGGCCGCACCCATGGCATATGGAAGTTCCCAGGCTAGGAGTCGAATCAGAGCTGCAGCTGCCAGCCTATACCTCAGCAACATGGGATCTGAGTCTTGTCTGCGACCTACGCCCCAGCTCACGGCAACCCCAAATCCTTAACCCCCTGAGCGAGGGCAGGGATCAAACCCACCAACCTCATTTTTACTAGTCAGGTTCATTAACCACTGAGCCACAAAGGGAACTCCTCAAGTATTTTTTGAATGAATAAGTGAACTTATGACCTGGCAGGCATTATTGCTTCTTGCTGTAATACAGATTAACCTTTGTCTAATTTGGAGCAAATTTCAGAATCACAATTTCTAAATTTAAGAAGGAAGTGAAACCTAAATATATTACTTTACGTATACCATATTTAAGGGGTGTAACACTTGAATTTTCAAAATACGTGCTACAAGTAATCTACCAAAGACGTCTTTTTTTGGAACTCATGTCATCTGTTTTTGTTTTATTAATCCTATTGTTAAAATATAATTCATCCTTAAATGTCTTCATTTGCTGTTTTTTTAAAACCTCATTTATTTATCAAGTATTTTTTTTTAAAACAATCTAGTTCCTGCTTCTAAGGAGCTTAGGGAAGTAATGATGCTGTGAAATCATGGCTACATGGAAGATGTCCACTGGGTCCTGGGCTGGGTGTATCCAGGAAATGCTAGTCTTAAGGGACAAATGAGTTGGACATGTGATAAAGTATGATTTGGGGATTGTTTTCCAGTAAGTTAACAGTATCTTTACAAACATTTCAATTTCTCTATCAGCTGGTTTTGATATTTTCTTTTGGCAAATATTTTCTGTAACATGCCAGATAAGTAATATTTTAGGCTTTGAAGGCCATGAGGATTGTGTCACACTAGTCTCCCATTGTAGCCATAAATAATGTATAAACAAATGAGCATGGTTGTGTTCCAGTGAAACGTTGTTTAAGGAAACAGAAATTTGAATTTCATATACTTTTCATGTGTTACAAATAAATTCTTTTTTTTTTCTTTTAACTATTACAAAATTTTAAACTTGCAGTACAGAAACAGGCATTGGGTTGAATTTGACCTCTGAGCTGTGGTATGCCATCCCATTTCAGACTTTTTATATTGCGACTAAACTAAAAAAACATATATACTGTGTTTCGTTTTGTTTGATTTTTTTCATCACAAAAGGAAGCATGCTTGATGTAAAACTAAAGCCTTTCATACCCTATAGTAATTGCTTAGAACTTTGGGGATAAATTCTAGAAATTATTTCTCTATGTATATTTTAACTTTCATTAAAAATGGGGTTATATTGTGTTTAGTGATTGGCACTAAATCATGCATTTAATAATTTCGCCTTTTTGAGTTGATTTTGTATTTTGTGTTTTCAAGGTACAAAAGGCCATTCAAGAAGAAAATTGCTGCTTTGGGACTGTTGATACCTGGTTGTTACATAAACTTACAAAAGGTAAAGACGATTTGATAGATCTGTCTCAGCTAACTGGAATTTGATAGCAATGATTTATCTTCAGGAAAAAAGGGGGGATTGCAGTTCCCATTGTGGCTCAATGGGTTAAGAACCTGACATAGTGCCCATGAGGATGCAGGTTTGATCCCTGGCCTTGCTCAGTGGTTTAAGTATCTGGCGTTGCTGCAAGTTGTGACAGGTCACAGATGTGGCTTTTATCTGGCATTGCCTTGCCTGTGGCGTAGGCCAGCAGCTGCAGCTCTGATTCAATCCCTAGCCTGGGAACCTCCATATGCCGAGGGAGCGGCCCTAGAAAACACACACACACACAAAAGACTTGAGTTCAATACCAGTGTGTCACTTTGCAACTATACCTATAGCATAGCTATAGGTGATCACATTTTCCCCTGATTCCCTTTCCTCATCTTTAAACCAGGAATCATGATCTGACAATGGGAATCACGATATGAAAATGCCTTTGTAAACTCTAAAAGTTCAAAAAGATTAAGTGGGAAATTTCTTTGGAGACTTTGCTCTGGAAGTACACAGTTTGGTGCAAAATTGAGGGCCGACAAAGGCCAAGATTATAAAGGAGGCATACGTGTTGATTTACACTATCTGATAATAAATAGATCATTTCTAATGTAAATTTAGGTTCTGAATTTGCCACGGACTTTTCAAATGCCAGTACAACGGGACTTTTTGACCCATATGAGGTAAAGCTGCTTTCTCCTCTTTTTGAATCACCAGTTTTTGTGTAATTTCGCTTGGATTCTGATGACATGTTTTTATGCTCAGATGTGTTGGAGCAAGCTCATTACCTCCCTGCTTTCCATACCGCTCTCTCTCCTGCCTCCCGTCAGGGATACGAGGTAATAATAAAAATCAGACTCAGAAGCCAGCAAAATTGTCCCTGAATTCACTGTGCCTTTGTGGGGAAAGCATTTTATTACATGACTGAGGTGCTTTTATGTTCATTACTTAACTTTTTAACTTATGCTGAAAATATTTGCTGCATTTCAGAATTAGTATTTCTAGAGCTATAACTTACTTTTTAATCAATTTTATTTGAAGCCACAATTATGGATCCGTGGATGAAGAGATATTTGGTGTGCCTATACCAATAGTGGCCTTGGTAAGTAGAAAACTTGAAGGTTTCTCCTTGTATAGTATAAACTAAATATGTGTATATAAAATATTCTCTATATCCTGGAAAGGGGCCCACTGAGCCAATATTCTATCATGGAAATACTTTATAACTTTCTCTGACTTTTCTTTTTAGTGTTTTCCAGAAAACTGTTAAATTTTTTTAAAATGTAGTGTTCTGAGGAGCATATGGTTTATATTTATTAAATAGATGAAACAACAAAAAACCAGTGATAGGGCCAGTGCTTGATTTACGTCTGTTACAGTATGACCATAAACTCTGATAGAGCAATTAAGGTAAAGAAGAAATGTATTTATATTTTATAAAATCCTTAGTCAGTGTCTACTTAGCCAGTAAAGAACTTGAATAAAATAAAAGATGGGAAATGAAGAAATAAAGAATTTGTGGAAGAATGAAAAATTAGCTGCTTCTGGGTTTTGAGGTTTCTTTCTTCATTGTAGAAACTCAGACTTTGCCTTTAATTTCCTGTAGCAGCTTAAACAGAAGGTTTAGAGCATCTGTCTCTAGATGAACAGTCACCATGTTAGGTGGAAGAATCAAGTTGAGGGGAGGGGAATTTAATTCCCAAGTTACAGGTTTCTGGAGAGGATCAGTCTTAACTTGGGTTAGGCTCAGGTTGAGATTAAGTTTTGGCTGGAAGAATATATCAGTGAGAAAGCATTCTTCAGGAGAGTTTTGGTCCATTTTGATTTTTTTTTTTTTTGGTCTTTTTGCCATTTCTTGGACCACTCCCACGGCGTATGGAGGTTCCCAGGCTAGGGGTCCAAATGGTGCTGTAGCCACCAGAGCCGCGGCAACACGGGATGGAGACACACCTGCAACCTTCACCACAGCTCATGGCAACGCTGGGTTCTTAACCTGCTGAGCAAGGCCAGGGATCGAACCTGCAACCTCATGGTTCCTAGTCAGATTCGTAAACCACTGTGCAACAACAGGAACTCCCATTTTAATTTTTTTAACAAGAAATGTATGGTTGGGAAATGTGTGGTTTTAACCTTCATCTCCTTATAGTAAAGCATACATCTGTCACTGTTATAAAAAGAAATTTGTGTCGTCCGTTATTTTGACTAATGAACAAAAGCACTTGCAAATTGAAAACAAATAATCTTAATTGGTTCTTCCCAAATTTTATTCTGACTTTTATTTGAGATTATTCTTTGATACTTAAAAGTCATGAAGTAGGTTGTCTGCTAAAAATTCCCAAGACACATTATTCATCCACATAATATTAGTCCTAGAGAGACTCCTATCATATAGTTGTTGCTCTCTGTTCTCTTTAGAGATTTTTTTTTTTAAAAGAAAGAAAATGTTGAACCATGAGAGTACAGTAAGTGAGACAATGGGATACAGTGAACTGGACCACTGCAAAGGGCCCAAAGTTTTGGTATTTGAATGTTTTCGGCAGGTCGCTGACCAGCAATCAGCCATGTTTGGAGAATGCTGCTTCCAGACAGGAGATGTGAAGTTAACCATGGGAAGTGGGACATTTTTGGATATTAATACTGGAAATAACCCTCACCAGAGTGTAGGGGGTAAGTAGTTAGAATTCATCCAGTTTATTAATCAAATATCTCTTCTTTTCATATTTAATTTTTGTGACAGTATTTGCCCATTTGATGATGACAGTGATGTTTGGCTATGTCTATGGCATGCAAAAATTCCAGGGCCAGTAATTGAACCTGCACCACAGCAGCAGAAACCTGAGCCATAGCAGTGACAAGGCCAGGTCCTTAACCCACTGCACCAACAGGGAACTTCCCCCATTTTACATTAAGGATATTCTCTAACACTTTTCATTATTATTCTTAGAGACAGTTAATCCCTGTTTCCCTTTTTTCTTTAAATTAAAATCCTTAAAAAATGAGAAAGATTTTTTTAGATAAATTGAGAAAGATTAGGGTATTTTTGGTCAGCTCTCCAAATATTTTCCCATAATACTTGTTATATTTGTTTAAAACATCTTTCTAGGCCTCTAAAATGTCTTTTATGGGTTAGAATTTCTTCCTTTTGTGAATTTTTTGGGGGTGGTACTTCTCAACTAGTGATGTATTCACTCTTAGGGCTTTAATGACAATTGAAGAATTTGTTCTCCCTAATAGAAGATATCCTGGAATGTTCAAACCAAGAAATCTAGATTGGGTAACGGTACCCAGGAGGACTAGGGCCTCTTAATCTGAGCTCTGGTCCCCTACTGTGGTTACTAAGAAGTAGATTTTAAACTCCATTTCCTGCCATAAAAAAAGAATAAAATAATGCCATTTGCAGCAACATGGATGGAACTAGAGACTCTCATACTAAGTGAACTAAGTCAGAAAGAGAAAGACAAATACCATATGATTTCACTTATATGTGGACTCTAACATATGGTATAAATGAAACTTTCCACAGAAAAGCAAATCATGGACATGGAGAACGGACTTGTGGTTACCAAGAGGGAGGGGGAGGGAGTAGGAGGGACTGGGAATTTGGGGTTAGTAGATGCAAACTATTGCCTTTGGAATGGATAAGCAATGAGATCCTGCTGTGTAGCACTGGGAACTATGTGATGGAGCATGATAATGTGAGAAAAGAATGTATACATACATGTTTGTGTGACTGAATCACCTTGCTGTGCAGTAGAAATTTGACAGAACACTGTAAATCAGCTATAGTGGAAGAAATAAAAATCATTATAAAAATAATAAAAATAAATTTAAAAAAATGTCTATTGCCAAGTGAAAAATAAAATAAAAAACTCCTTTTCCTGCCTTTCATCCCCACTAAACTTCCTTTTCCCCTAGCTGGGAAAATGTTGGTCATTGATTCTATTAGAAACCTTGTTTAGAAACTACAGATAAATGCAATAGCATGGTTAGTTCTCTAGAAAACCAATCTCATAATTACCTTTAATTTCTCAATTAAAATATTGCTTCTGGAGTTTCCATTGAGGTGCAGTGGAAATGAATCTGACTAGCATACATGAGGATGCAGGTTCGATCCCTGGCCTCACACAATGGGTTTAAGATGCAGCATTGCCATGGGCTGTGGTGTAGGTCACAGATGGGGCTCAGATCTGACGTTGCTATGGCTGTGGTGTAGGCCAGCAGGTACAGCTCCAATTCAACCCCTAGCCTGGGAACGTCCATATGCTGAGGGGGCAGCCCTAAAAACCAAAAAAAAAAAAAAATATATATATATATATATATATAGTTTCTGTGTTTCTAGAGACATAGATATGCTTATAGCTAATAACAACTAACGTTCATGGTTTGTATTATATGCCAGGCACTGCACTAAGTTCTCTTTTTATATGTTAACGCAGTTTATTCTCATAGGAGCTCTCTGAGGTGGACCATTTACAATCATGGAACCTGGAGCTAAGAGGTTAGAAACTTGTAATACCACAGCTAGTAAATGAGAGAGGGCTGGGATTTGAACTCAGGCAATCAGACATCAGAGCCATGTTGCTGTTTTCTGAGATAATCAAATTGTGCCATTGTAGGTGTCTCTGAATGAATTCACTGTTTATTATGTGACTTATACTGTTTGTTTGTTTTTTAGGCTTTTACCCATTAATTGGGTGGAAGATTGGGCAAGAAGTTGTATGCTTAGCTGAAGGCAATGCAGGAGATACTGGTACTGCCATACAATGGGCTCAAAAGTTAGGTAAGTTGTCTTCTAAATGGATTTTATAGGCCAGACTTAAGAATGCCACAGGATCACCAATCATCAGGGCACAAATAGATCATTCAGATGAAACAGAAAATAAAATGACATGTGCCAGAAGAAAATACAGGAGGTTATTTTTATGACATTGGGATGGTAAAAGGCTAGGTATTAAAGCCAGATACCGTAAAGAAAGAGAATAATAGAAGTAAATATGTAAAATATTACAATGTGTAAGGAGAGAGATGCCGTAGCAAAGTTAAAACACAAAGTTGTAAGGACAGTTGGTAGCATATGTTAGAAAAACTTATAAAGACGACCCCCAAAATGGACAAAGGACAGAAGAATAGGTATTCTGAAATCAAATGACTATTAATACATGTTGTTCAGATTTAGTGGTCAAAGAAATACACATTTGAAAAATGGTATCTCAGGAGTTCCCGTCATGGTTCAGTGGTTAATGAATCTGACTAGGAACCATGAGGTTACGGGTTCCATCCCTGGTCTTGCTCAGTGGGTTGAGGATCCGGTGTTGCCGTGAGCTGTAGTGTAGGTCACAGATGCGGCTCAGATCCCATGTTGCTGTGGCTCTGGCGTAGGCTGGCGGCTAAAGTTCCGATTCGACTCCTAGCCTGGGAAACTCCATATGCCACAGGAGCGGGCCTAGAAATGGCAAAAAGACAAAAAAAGACAAAAAAAAAAGGATATCTCCCATCATTGCCAGAGATCAGTTAGTTTGGGGGATTTTCTTTTAGTGTTTGGTTTTTTGGACACACACATAGCATATGGAAATTCCCAGGCCAGGGATCAAACCTTCACCATTGTAGTGACAATGCCAGATCCTTAATCCACTGTGCCACAAGAGAACTCCAAGACTGATTAATTTAATGATTCTCAGCACGAGTTGGAACATAGAGAAAAGTGTCTTGTTTCCCATTGGAATGAATGTTTTTTTTCCCTTGTTATGTATTTTATTTTTTAATTTAGTTTTATTTTATTTTTAATTTTTTCCATTATAGTTGATTTACCGTATTCTGTCAATTTCTACTGTACAGCAAAGTAACCCAGTCATATATATATATATATATATATATATACACATATATATATATGTGTGTGTGTGTGTATATATATATTCTTTTTCTCACTTTATGCTCCATCATGTTCCATCACAAGTGACCGGATATAGTTCCCTGTGCTATACAGAAGTATTTCATTGCTTATCCACTCCAAAGGCAATAGTTTGCATCTATTAATTTTAATTAGTATGAACTTTCTGGACGACAGTTAGGCAATATGTGTCATTTTACAGAGTACAAACCCTTGACCCTTAGGTCTGTTCATTGTTTTCTAAGAAAATAATCATACAGGTGTGCAAAGATGTGTGTACATAATGGGTGTTTCATATGGCAGTTGGAAATAAATTCTTGTCTAAAAATAAAGCACTAAATAAATAAATGTCAGCACAGCCATATAGTGGAACAATGGATCGTCACAAGTAGCAGTGTGGTAGCATGCCTCACTGACATGGAATATTTGTCTATGATACATTAAGAAAGGGATGAAGGAGTTGCAGAACTGCCTCTGTAAATATTTTTTGCTTTTTTTTTTTTTTAAAAAAAAAGCTTTTTGAGGGAGTTCCCATCGTGGCTCAGTGGTTAACAAATCCGACTAGGAACCATGAGGTTGCGGGTTCGATCCCTGGCCTTGCTCAGTGGGTTAAGGATCTGGCGTTGCCGTGAGCTGTGGTGTAGGTTGCAGATGTGGCTCGGATCCTGCGTTGCTGTGGCTGTGGCAGAGGCCAGCGGCTGCAGCTCTGATTCGACCCCTAGCCTGGGAACCTCCATATGCCACGAGAGTGGCCCAAGAAATGGCAAAAAGACAAAAAAACAAACAAACAGCTTTTTGAGATATAATTCACACACCATATAATTCATTTACTTAAGATATACAATTAAGTATTTTGTAGTATTTTCACAGAGTTGTGCAGTTAGCAGCAGAGTCTAATTTTGGAACGTTTTTGTTCTAAAAGAAACCCCGATACCCACTGACAGAGATTCCCTGTTCCATGCTCCCAGCCCTAAGTTACCATTGATTTACTATCTGTCTCTCTGGATTTGCCTGTTCTGGACATTTCATATGAATGGAATCAAACAATACATGGTCTTTTGTAACTGACTTATATAATTCAGTATGTAGTATTTTCAAGGTTCATCTGTGTTGTAGTATGTATCATTATTTATTTTTATTGTGGGATAATTTTCCATTGTATGGATGTACCACTGATGTATTCATCAGTCAGTGGCCGTCTGGGTTGTTTCCACTTTTTGGCTGTTGTGAATAATGAACATACCCTTACTGGATGCATCCAGTATGTAATGTTATATACCAAAATATTAACAATAGTTATCTCTAATGATTAAATTGTGAAGAGGGCCTGAGTTTCTACTTTGCTGATTTGAGCTAAGCTGATTTGTTTAAAGACAGAGATAATTCCATTGGCAGAAAATATGTACTCTAGGAGGAAAATGCCAATCTATTTCTTCCTTTCTTTCTCTCTGTATAAGCCTGCACCTGTATTATAAGCTTAAGATTACCTAGTAAACAAAAAATATTTATTTGAAAGCTTTTTATCACTTAAAATCTCTTCTTCTTTAAATGTACTTCTTTTAATTTTTGGACATGTGTCTTCAGTTAACTCCAGATTATCAGAAATAGAAAAATATGTTATGTATTTCTTCTCCTTTAGTTATACTTTTTATTAACTTCCTTCCCAAAAGATGCAAAGGAAAAGCAAAATAATTTCACATTAAAAAAAAAAAAATCCTAAGAGTTCCTGTTGTGGTGCAGTGAAAATGAATCTGACTAGTAACCACGAGGATGCAGGTTTGATCGCTGGCCTCACTGAGTGTGTCAAGGATCCAGCATTGCTGTGCCTGTGCCTGTGGCTGTGGCTGTGGCTGTGGCATAGGCTGGCAGCTATAGCTCTCATTTAACCCTAGCCTGGGAACTTCCATATGCCTTGGGTGTGGCCCTAAAAAAAAAAAAAAAAATTCCTAAGTTCCATATAACATCATGTGAACATTATCAGTGGGAATGATTTCCACTGCTTTGTTGGGTTGAGGCTCATTCACTCTGATTCTCAAATGACAAAAATTATTTTCTAGGAGGTGGAACTAAAAGGCTCTGACCTAGAAAAGTGGTGTGATTTCCGGGATGCAAGCTAGTCCCGAATGCCAGTCCCATCTCTGGCAGAAAGCAGAACCATTGGTCTGTCTGGAGGGAGAGAATTCAGAGTTGAATTATTTACTTTAAAATTTCAGTCATTGGCAGGAGTTCCCGTTATGGTGCAGTGGAGACAAATCCAACTAGGAACCATGAGGTTGCAGGTTCGATCCCTGGCCTCACTCAGTGGGTTAAGGATCTGGCGTTGCTGTGAGCTGTGGTGTAGGTTGTGAGCTGTGGTGTAGGTCGAAGACATGGCTTGGATCCCAAGTTGTTGTAGCTGTGGTGTAGGCTGGCAGCTACAAATCCGATTAGATCCCTAGGCTGGGAACCTCCATATGCTGCGGTTGCAGCCCTAAAAAAGCAAAAAGCCAAATAATAATAATAATAATAATAAAATGCCAGTCATTGGCAGAACTAAACTTTTCTGGTATATATCTCTCTGAAAAAAATTTTTTTTTGGTCTTTTGTCTTTTTAGGGCAAAACCCATGACATATGGAGGTTCCCAGGCTAGGGGTCCAATCAGAGCTGTTGCTGTCAGCCTACGCCACAGCCACAGCAACGCCAGATCTGAGCCGTGTCTGCGACCTACACCACAGCTCACGGCAATGCCAGATCCTTAACCCACTGAGCGAGGCGAGGGATCGAACCCGCGACCTTATGGTTCCTAGTCAGATTCGTTTCCTCTTTGCCACTAGAGGAACTCCTCTCTCTGAAATTTATATTAAAAAATTGAGAATTTTTATAGAACGCGAAGTTCTTTTTCTATTCTGAGAATTCACTTTAATGAATGTATTGAAAAAAATGACTGAATATATATTCAGGAAAAACACAGTGTGTAAGAGCCTGAGTAACCCTGTCATTTCTTTGAAGACGTGTAATCTACGCCTTTATGTCTCTGTGTGGTATACTGGGTTTGTTCTGCTCCTAATGGTGGTTCCTTCCACCCCTTTACTGAGTTGAACAGCTCATTCTCAGGCATAAAACTCTCTTGAACCACTTTCATCTTGCTTCTCAGATTTATTTTCTTCATCCTTTTCATTCAGGCCAGTTCTCTTTCTTTTTCTTCCCCTTACCTTCTATGTTAACTGCCCCATCTGAGTCCTTACAGGATCATCTCTTCTCCTTTCAATCTGGTCCATTCCTGCTCTCCTTTGCTCTTTGTTCTATTCTGCTATCGCAATCTTAGAAATGTTTTTACAGGAGTTTCTGTTGTGGCTCAGTGGTAACAAACTCCGCTAGTATTCATAAGGATGCGGGTTCAATCCCTGGCCTCGCTCAGTGGCTTAAGGATCTGGCATTGCCGTGAGCTGTGGTGTAGGTCACAGACACGGCTTGGATGCTGCTTTGCTATGGCTGTGGTGTAGGCCAGCAGCTGTGGCTCCAATTTGACCCCTAGCCTGGGGGCTTCCAGGTGCCACGGGTGCACCCCTAAAAAGACAAAAAAGAGAAAGAAATGTTTTCACATATTCCAGCTTTTATTCAGTTAACAAGTAATTGAGTGCTGAGTCCGAGCTTGGAACTGTACACGCTAGCAGTCACCAGTGAGAAAGACAGACATTCCCAGCCCTCATGGAGGTTACAGTCTAGCAGGAAGGACTTATATTAAATGAATAACTGAAAACAAAAAAGTTAGTGTGAAGTACCAAGAAGGAGAAGGAGACTCATTGATCTCTTCTAAAGGGAAGGCTTTGTCTAGTCTGGGCAATTGGAAGGCTTCTTTCAGGAAGCTGTGTTTCGTCTGAGCCCTGAAGGAAGAACAAGAGTGGCTGGCCTGGTGGGAGAGGCTGTTGGTCAGGGAGCAGTCCAAGCAGCAAAGACCAGTGAAGGAGGCCCCACATGGGGAGGAATATGACCTATTTAAGGAATTGAAATAATGCCCTATTTTTTTTCCCACAACTGAGATGGTTGTCCTCCAGTAATGTGGGTCAGGGGACATCTTTTCTCTTGCAGTACCACTTTTAATTGCTACATGTCACATCTGCCTGCTCCAGGCAGGCAAACCCCATCAGTTTTCCAATATACATTTGAAATTACTCAGCCTCTTGTTTACTAGAAATAAAGGAAACCAATTTCTTCTCTCTGGGTATCTTCCCCAGAGAGATACAGCGTCTCAACGTTAGAGGAGATGAGGTAAACATTCTCTCATACAGGAACTAATTGGGTGGCGGTGAATAGTTACATGTTCCTGCTGGTGAGTAGGATCTTTGTTCATGGTCTTGCTTCCTGCTGGGATGACATAGTAAGATAAATATGGCTGTAGCTGGAGTGGATCTCAGCCAGGGATGAAGCCTTGAGTTCTCAAGGAGACTGGGCAGACCCAGGGTCTGTGGAGAGCACCTGCTGAGTCTTATTGGTGAAAATGCTAGAGGCTGGTGAGGTCCCTGCAGATGTTCTCTGTGGATCGAAGCTGCTGGTGCAGAGAAGAAAGAGCTGGGCCTGCCCATCCCTGAGACAGCCTGATAACAGTGGACAACAGTACTGATTGGTCTGAATTGCTCCTCTTCCAGGCTGAGGGGAGAGAACTGATCTTTCTCATACTTTGAGAAACCCGAGAGCCCAGGACGTTCACTCCCTTACCTCTCACTGCCTGCCAATCTCCCAACCCCGAACTGAAAGAGAGCATGAAGTACTCAAGAACATCCAGCACCTATGGAGTTCCCTGGTGGTTGGGGGGTTAAGGATCCAGCATTGTCACTGCTGTGGCAAAACAAAAAAAAAAAGAACATACAACATCTTGAAAGAGGGAGGTCAAGTTCAATAAACCATAACAGGTGGCTCCACAGAGACCGCTGTCGTGGAAGAAACGAAAGATTAAAATAACAACAAAAATGAAACAATAAGTGGATAAAAGAAGATACTGCAGGGGAATGTTGGTGTTGGGAACACATAAAGGATTTCAAAGGACAAAAACCATGATATATAAAATGTAAAGAAATTAATAAAACGTAACCTGGATGGGCAGTGCCAAAAACCCAAGTAGGAATTGGAAAGAATTTAAAAAACAGAAAGAGAAAAAAATAGAAAATAAAATTGAAAGGTAAGAGATAGATAAGAAAGATCAAAGGAAAAATAAATCTGTGAATTGCAGTCTCTTTTCTAATGTGAAAATAGAATTATGAAAATGTAAAAGTTGAGATAATTGAAAATAAACTTTCCTGAGCCGAAGAAAGACCTGGGTTTTCAGACCAAAATGGTTTTACCAAGTTAGAAAAAAAGAGACACAAACTAAGACAGTCACAGGTAGATGAATTGTCTGAATTCTGAGAATAAAGAGGAGAGTCAAGACAAGAAGAGCAGTTTATTTGTAAAGATAAGAGAATCATACCAAGCCAAAAATGATAAAGGTGTACAAATCATAATATTGAGAAATAATAATAAAAGTTAAATTGATAAACTAAATCTCTTTTAAACATATCTGTTACCTTATATATGTTTCACTGAGTATATGTACCTATTGATTATCCATCCATCCTTCTATCCATCCACTATGCCATAGTATAGACGAATGTCCATATAATATTCTGAGCTCTTTAATAGTAGGTTGCATGCATCATACTCCTTTCCTTGTAGTATTTCACTGTGTATTTCCTAAGAACAAGAATAGTCTCTTACATATCTAAAACATGGTTATTAACTCCAGAAAATTTAATACTGGGTGTAATACTTTTGTCAAATTTAAAATCTATATTCCAGTTTTATCAGGTGTCCCAGTCCTGTCCTTTATGACAATTTTTTCCCAATACAGGATCCAGTCTAGGATTGCTTATTGTATAATTTCCCTTAATCTGGAACAATTTTGTGAACTTTTCTTTGTTTTTCATGCCATTGACATTTTTGAAGCATACAAACCAGTTTTGTTTTTTTTTTTTTTAGGGTCACAAGCGTGACCCTAAAATATGGAGATTCCCAGGCTAGGGGTCAAATCAGAGCCACAGCTGCCAGCCTAAAGAACATCTCACAGCAATGCTGAATCCTTAACCCACTGAGTGAGGCCAGGGATCAAACCCTCAACCTCATGTTTCCTAGTTGGATTCTTTTCCACTTCACCACGACAGGAACTCTGGACCAGATTTTTTTTTTTGTCTTTTGTCTTTTTTGTTGTTGTTGTTGTTGTTGTTTGTTGCTATTTCTTGGGCTGCTCCCGCGGCATATGGAGGTTCCCAGGCTAGGGGTTGAATCGGAGCTGTAGCCACCGGCCTACGCCAGAGCCACAGCAACGCAGGATCCGAGCCGCGTCTGCAACCTACACCACAGCTCACGGCAACACCGGATCGTTAACCCACTGAGCAAGGGCAGGGCTCGAACCCGCAACCTCATGGTTCCTAGTCGGATTCGTTAACCACTGCACCACGACGGGAACTCCCTGGACCAGATATTTTATTAAATGCCCCTCAATTTGGGTATCTCATATCTATATCTAGTTTATGTAGTTTAGGCTGAAATTATACACGTGATAACGTTTCTTTCTGGGAATACATACCTAGAGATGCAAGATGTCCCTTAGTCCTATTTTGGTTGTGTTAATTTTGTTCATGTGCATAAGATATTTTCTGATTTCTCCATTGTACAGTTAGCATTTTTCCTTTTGTAATAAATTGTATGTGGAGAGATACTTTGAGATGAGCTAAACATCCCATTTATCATCAAATTCCCCCCATACCCTAAATTTAGCATTCTTTGATGATCCATAGCTGGATCAGTCTTCATTCTGTTGGTTGCAAAATGGTATTTTCTTTTTAATTTTGTGTGTGTGTGTGTGTGTGTGTGTGTGTGTGTGTGTGTGTGTGCATTTTAGGGTTGCACCCGCGGCATATGGAAGTTCCCAGGCTAGGGATCAAATCAGAGCTACCGCTGTTGCCCTACACCATAGCCACAGCAACAGAGGATCCAAGCCACATCTGCGACCTACACTACAGTTTGCAGCAATGCCAGATACTTAACCCAGTGAGTGAGGCCAGGGATTGAACCCACATCCTCATAGATACTAATGGGTTTTGTTACCACTGAGCCACAATAGGAACTCCCATAAATTGGTATTTTCTAACTCCATCATTACCTCTGTTTATTGTTAACATTCTACTGTATAAGGATGAGCTCTCTCTTCCCCTTTATTTTTATTTACTTATTTTTCTTTTTTGGCTGCCCTGAAGCACATGGAGTTCCCAGGCCAGGAATCAAATCTGAGCCACAGCTGCGGCAATGCTGGATCTTTAACCCACTGTGCCGGGCTGTGAATCAAACCTGTGTCCCGGCACTCCAGAGATACCACTGATCCTGTTGCACCCACAGCAGGAGCTCCTCCTTTATTTATTATTGGTATAAACTCATGGTTTCTTATTTTATTCAGCAGGTTATAATTTTTATAGTTAACTGTTTTCCTACTCAGATTGTTAGTTTTGGCCAGTAAGAATCTCCTCAGAGTGGCTTCTTCGTCTCTTAAACATCTAGAGTTCCCGTCTTGGCGTAGCGGAAACGAATCTGACCAGGAACCATGAGGTTGCAGATTCGATCCTTGGCCTCATTCAGTGGGTTAAGGATCCGGCATTGCCGTGAGCTGTGGTGTGAGTCGCAGATGTGGCTCGGATCCCGCGTTGCTGTGGCTGTGGTGTAGGCCAGTGACTACAGCTCCCATTCGACCCCTAGCCTGGGAACCTCCATGTGCCGTGGGTACGGCCCTGAAAAGACAAAAGACAAAAAATAAAATGGTGAATTAAAAAAAAAAAAATATATATATATATATATCTGTATTATTTTTTGAGCACTTTTTTAGTTTCTGACACAAGATGTTTTAAGCTCATCTTGTGCACTTCTTATTCCTGCCCTGGAATTTGCCACTCTCCCAATGAGCCCAGGCTCCTTTTAGTGGGAAATGGTATTTAAAAACGATAACTGGAGTGCCATTGCACTTGTATCAGGGCTAGAAGTGTGTGTGTGTGTGTGTGTGTGTGTGTGTGTGTGTGTGTGTAGGGTCCTGTGCTATATTTTAATCTCCCCCTTTTCCACATTGAAAACCCTGTCTCCCAACGACATTAATGTTACATGTTCTTTTGCTCAATCTTAAAACATATACCAGGGGAGTTCCCATCGTGATGCAGTGGTTAATGAATCCGACTAGGAACTATGAGGTTGCAGGTTCGGTCCCTGGCCTTGCTCAGTGGGTTAAGGATCCAGCGTTGCTGTGAGCTGTGGTGTGGGTTGCAGATGCAGCTCAGATCCCGCATTGCTGTGGCTCTGGTGTAGGCCGGTGGCTAAAGCTCCGATTGGACCCCTAGCCTGGGAACCTCCATATGCCGCAGGTGCAGCCCTAGAAAAAGACAAAAAGACAAAACAAAACAAAACAAAACCTATACCAAAGAGTTTGAGTACTAAGCCCATATCACTACAACAAACAATGTTTGTTCAAGATTGTTTGCTGAATTTTATTTATATATATACACATATATATATCACACATACATATATATATCAAGGGTATATGGTCAAAGTGTACTATTCAGATTGCTTGGATTAATTCTTTTTCCTCTCTCTTCAGTGAGTTTATTAATTTGAAAAGAATTGGGTTCATTTATTCCTGTTATCATTCATTTTTAGTTTTTTCCCCCTCTGAATCCTTTTAAAAACCATGGTTTGGTTTTGGTTTGGATTTTATTTTTGGTTTTGTGGGGTTTTTGTTTGTTTGTTTGTTGGGTTGCACCCTTCACCACCCAAGAATTTCATTGTTTTGTTAGTGTGGAATTTTAACATAACTTCCAAGTCAAATTCATAAAGAAGTACCCTCAAGGCAATTAATTCCCTCCCCTCCCCTTCATCCTATCTCCCTATCTCTTGTGGATAATCGCTTCATTAGTTTTTGGTTTATCCTTCCTATTTGTTTTTGCAAAAATATGAAGATACAATGTTTTTTCTCTCATTCTGGTAGATTGTCAAGACACTGAAAAAACAAGAAAATGGGATAATTTCCCCACCGTCTGTCCTTAAAGACCCCCTGACGCCTACTCCTCAGAGGAAAAGGAGGGAACTTCTTTAGAAGCTCCTCATGTTTATACCCAGTGTACTGACCCAGGTTTTAGATTTGGGGCTGTTCAGGAGATATCAGAGAAAGTAAAAAAACCAGGAAACTCACTGCTTGTTTGGTGGTACTCAGAGTTCACTGGTTGGCCTGCTAGCTCTTTCTTTTGTGTCCTCAGATAGAAATTCTGAGGATTCTTAGTTGCATTGAGTGAATGAGAAGTGTGAAGTCTGCTTACTCCAGGAAACTTTCCATCAGTAAGCTCATTGGAGAACAGTTTAAGTGGAAGACTACTTAGAGAAATTCTTCAAATAAGGACAGAACAACCAGTAAAGAATGTGAACCAACTACATTCTCCCCTGTCCTGTTTCTTTATCAAAAGCTCTCTTCAGACCAGCCATCTAATATATTTTCCACATCCTGATTTAAAAATTTAGACATTTGGACATGATTTTTTTTTTTTTTAAGTTTAGATTTCAAAAGCTGTGTTGTCTTTTTAGGGCCAAACCTGCAGCACATGGAAATTCCCAGGCTAGGGATCAAATCAGAGCTGCAGCTGCAGGCCTACACCACAGCCACATCAAAGCCAGATCCAAACTGCATCTGCTACCTACACCGCAGCTCATGGCAACATCAGATCCTTAACCCACTGAGCGAGGCCAGGGATTGAACCCTCATCCTTACAGATACTAGTTGGGTTTGTTACCACTGAGCCACAATGGGAAGTCTGTGTTGTCTTTTTGATATATTCGTTTTTAAAGTGATAGATATATTTTAACGTTTTATCTGGACATTTTGAACAAATGAATGTAACTTATGGATCTGATAACTGTCATTTTGAGTAGAATTTCTAATTATTATTGAGTTATCCTCATTAACTTGAGTCTTTTTCGTTTTCTTTCTTTTTTTTTTTTTTTTTTTAGGGCCTTGTCCTGCAGCATATGGAAGTTCCCAGGCTAAGGGTCGAATCAGAGCTACAGCTGCCAACCTACACCACAGCCACAGCAAGGCCAGATCCAAGCCACATCTGCGACCTACACCACAGCTCACAGCAATGCTGGATCCTTAACCCACGGAGCAAGGCCAGGGATCAAACCCGCATCCTCATGGATCCTAGTCGGGTTTGTAACCGCTGAGCCACCACAGAAACTCCTAACTTTAATCTTAAATGGGTTTTCCTTAAACTTCTTGTCTTTAGTTAATTCTTCCTTATAAGAATAACAAACCATGTAAGAGAATAAAACCAGGGAGTTCCTGTTGTGGCGCAGTAGAAATGAACCCTACTAGTATCCGAAAGGATGAGGATTTGATCCCTGGCCTTGCTCAATGGGTCAAGGAGCCTGCATTGCCATGAGCTGTGGTGTAAGTTGCAGATGTGACTTGAATCTGGCCTTGATGTGGCTGTGGTGTAGGCCGGCAGGTGTAGCTCCAATTAGACCTCTAGCCTAGGAACTTCCATGTGTCACAAGAGTAGCCCTAAAAAGCAGAAAGAAAGGAAGGAAGGAAGAAAACTCATTATTACTGTATAAAGCAAGCAATATTTATTATGACCACTTCCTGATCTTTTTCATCTGATCTCTGCTGTCAATCACACATGCTTATTCAGGAGTCACTTCACACACAAAGGTATCCAAATGGCCAATGAAAAAGATTTCAACTTCATTAGTCAACAGGGAAATACAAAATCAAGCCACTGTGAAATACCACTAATTAAAAAAATGAGAACCCATAGACAGTATCAATTATTAGCAAGAATATGGAGTAGCTGGAGCTCTCATCTTGCTGGCGGTAGCCTTAAAATTGGTAAAACCACTTTGGAAAATGATTAGGTAGTATCTGCTTAAGCTAATCCTAAATGGGAAAATCCTAGGACCAGCATTTCCATCCCCTGGTATGTAACAAACAGAAATGTGTGCATATATTTACCAAAAAGAAGGAGCACAAGTGTTCAAAGTGGCTTATTAGCCAAAAACCGGAAACTACCCATTTCAGCTAAAGAATACTTGAATGAATTGTGTATGGTGAGAAGGGAGTACTATACCGGCATGAGAATGAATGGAGTACAACTGCTTGTAGCAAAATGAAGGCATCTCACAAGCATGATGTTGAACAAAGGAACTTTGATCTGGGTGTTAGTTGATATGGGCGCAGTCACACTGTGAAAACTCATCCAGCCCTACACTTGGGTTTCGTGCTTCTTCCTGTGTAAATATTAAAATACTTCAGTATGAAAATGTAGTAAATGAATTAGATCTTGATTTTCTTGTTTGTTTTATAAAGATTGACTTTTAGTATATCTATTTGTTACTGGCCTTTTTATTGAACTCATTAGATGAAATAATTTTTCAGTTGACTCTCTTGGTTGTTCTAGGTGGTTTTCATCAGAAAACTAGAATGGGGGAATTCTCTGGTGGCTCAGCAGATTAAAGACCTGGCATTGTCACTGCTGTGGCTCAGGTCACTGCTGTGGGAAGGGTTCAATCCCTGGCCAAAGAACATTTGTATGTTTTTGTATGTATGTTTTGCGGGCGTGGCCAAAAAGGAAGGGAAAAAGAAATCTTGAGTGTGTGTTATCTTCAGGAGAATGAATATTTTAATGCCAAAAACTACATAGAATTGATTTTTTTGGGGGGAGGGTGGTGTCTTTTTAGAGCCTGCGGCATATGGAGGTTCCTGGGCTTGGGTCAAATCAGAACTGCAGCTGGAGTTCCCGTCGTGGCGCAGTGGTTAACGAATCCGACTGGGAACCATGAGGTTGCGGGTTCGGTCCCTGCCCTTGCTCAGTGGGTTAACGATCCGATCCGGTGTTGCCATGAGCTGTGGTGTAGGTTGCAGACACGGCTCAGATCCTGCATTGCTGTGGCTCTGGCGTAGGCGGGGGGCTACAGCTCCAATTAGACCCCTAGCCTGGGAACCTTCATATGCCGTGGGAGCGGCCCTAGAAATGGCAAAAAGACAAAAAAAAAAAAAGAACTGCAGCTGCCCACCTACACTGCAGCCACAGCATCGCTGGATCCAAGGCTCATCTGTGACCTATAGCACAGCTGTGCCAGATATTTAACCTACTGAGCGAGGCCAGGGATTGAACCTATATCCTCATGGATACTAGTCCGGTTCATTACTGCTCAACCACAATGGAAACTCCAGAATTAATTTGTAAAAACAGCCTAGATATCATTAAAGGAAGAATCTAAGTCCTCCTGCATACAGAGCCCATCTAAGAGGGTCTTCTGTCTCCCTCACCCCTGCCATGGGCTGTCAACTGCTGAAGTGTGAGAACCCAGGTAGCACTATAGCAGACTGGCCTTTGCATTGACCCTTTTACAGGTGAGCGACCTTTCACATTATATTCTCAATAAGTGTTGATGCAGGTAAATACTAGTCATATAACATAATTCTGTCTGTCCCTCCCCAAGCCCTTCATTTTATTTTAAGGTGGTTTTTTTTTTTTGTTGTTTGTTTGTTTTTGTTTTTCCAGGTCTGTTCACAGATGCTGCTGAAACTGAAAAAATGGCCAGAAGTTTGGAAGATTCTGAAGTTTATTTTGTCCCATCTTTTAGTGGATTGCAGGTATTTTAAAAAACAAATAGTTAACGGCAATTACAAACATTTCTCTCTTCATCCTCACATCTAAAATTATGTATCGACCATTCCTTTACCTGAAATGTGGGCACTGAACAGAGCTAAGGTGAAATGTACTTTCTAGAGCTGAGAAACTGTGCTTTGACCCAGCATGAATTCCACGAGAGGGCAGAGTGAATTCAGCTGGTCTCTGCTCAGAACTCCATCTCTGTGGAAACTAAAAAGTGGGAGGTTTATTATAGAACTTTTATGTAAGACCCATGGTTACATTATATGACCAAAAATAGCCATTTCCAAATAGGGAAAATAAGTTAGTAAATTGGCATTCTTTACTTGGAAGAGGTGTACTATTGAGAATTAGAGAAGTAATGTTAAGCTATATAACACATGTATTTATGTATGTTTTGCAGTTATTTATAAGTTTCATTAACTTTTAAATATCAGAATTTCTTTGGGTGAACTGTTATGGTGTGGAATATTGGTTGCTTTCCTCAATAAAGAGTGAACCCAGTAAAACACTTGATTTTGTAAGATTTAACCTTGTATTTAATTAAAAGATCTGTGATACTGCCTTTAATTTTAGCATATTGTTACAAAGACTTTTAAAAACTGTATTCAGGTATATTATTATAAACAAAATTCCTTTTGTGGGGAATTAGTCCTTTTTTTTTTTTTTTTTTTGTCTCTTTGCCATTTTTTGGGCTGCTCCTGCAACATATGGAAGTTCCCAGGCTAGGGGTCAAATCAGAGCTATAGCTGCCGGCCTATACCACAGCCACAGCAATGCAGGATCCCAGCCGACTCTGTGACCTACACCACAGCTCACAGCAACACCGGATCCTTAACCCTCTGAGCAAGGCCGGGATCAAACCTGCAACCTCATGGTTCCTTGTTGGATTCGTTAACCACTGAGCCACGACAGGAACTCTGGGAATTAGTCCTTTTAATCCTCCTCCAAATATGCTTTTCTTTCTGGAGTTCCCATCCTGGCAAAGCGGAAATGAATCCGATTAGGGACCATGAGATTGCAGGTTCGATCCCTGGCCTCAATCAGTGGGTTAAGGATCTGGCGGTGCTATGAGCTATGGTGTAGGCTGGCAGCTGTAGCTCTGATTCAGCCCCTAGCCTGGGAACCTCCATATACCCCATGGTTGTGGCCCTAAAAAGCAAAAAAAAAAAAAAAAAAATTTTCTTTCCAAGAATAAAAATTTCTCTTCCTTCTAATCCATTCCATACTCAGGCAATCAGTTATACAAAAACCCCAAAATTTAAAAGTTTGGAAAATACAACATAGAACCTGATGGAAAAGAATTAGATCAGGATGTTTTAAATCTCTAAAAATATTGTATTTCCCAAATGGATTAAAGAACATTATTTTAACATCTGTAGTAATTTCCTTCTATATACCTTGTCCTAAAAGACCAAAAGTTTATAAACTCCGTAGAGAGATTGCATTGGATCCTCTGCAGGGTGATGTGAGGCCACTGGATAGCCCTCATGATAGTACAGAGCTTGGAGAAGATTTGTCTAATTGAGGTTTAAGGAGGAAAGTTCGATGAATAGTTGTCATCAGCAAAAGTAGGGCTTAATTAGGTTACTGTGGATTCTTCCCTTTTTGAAGAGTGTGATGGGGGACCTCATAGTCACTTTATCTCGGCAATTCTGCCTTTAACTTTTCCACCCACTCATGTGCCTGTAAAAATAATGTAAAATATACAATTAAAAAACCCAAAGTACTGCTAAAGCCCAGAAAATTAGACAAAATGATTATAGATTTGGGTTTTAACTTCTTGTTGATAACAGGATGTCCCTGTCCTGCCATGACCGCAACCTTGCAAAATGTTGAGGTTGGGTGGGGTGGGGGAGGACGGTAGGCCAGTTATTTCCTGAGGTAAAATGAAACTCTTCATTAGAAACTGAAAGTTAATTCCAACAACAATAGTGTGTTGATAGTAAGCTGTTGGGAAAATAGTAATAGTGTCAGTAACTAGAGAAAATGCGGGCAAGGAGAATGGAAGGAAGGGTCAGGTATCTGTGATACTGCCTTTAATTTTAGGATCTTCTTGGAATTCCCAGCATGGCGAAGCAGAAACGAACCCGACTAGGAACCATGAGGTTGTGGGTTCGATCCCTGGCCTCGCTCAGTGGGTTAAGGATCCGGTGTTGCTGTGAGCTGTGGTGTAGGTCACAGAGTCGGCTGGGATCCTGCATTGCTGTGGCTGTGGTGTATGCCGACAGCTGTAGCTCCGATTCATCCCCTAGCCTGGGAACCTCCATACGCCATAGGTGCAACCCTAAAAAGCAAAAAAAAAGAAATTAGGATCTTCATACAGCCATGGATAATGGGGAGGGGTGAGGATACGGAAGGCTGCTAATAGCCTCAGTTTCTCAAGGGTATCACCTGAGAAAGGGGCACTGGAGGAGCTTCAAGGATGGGGGAACGAGTGGGATAGCCATCTCAGGGAGCAGATTGGCGCATCCATCGGGCCTGTCCATGGGGTGGCATCAATTGGTGTGGCCATTGTGGCTTTGTTTAGCAGTGTGTGTGGTTTGAGGAGGGCTATACTAAAGTAGAGCATCCTTGGAGTGGCACAGCCTGGGTTGCTCCTATGGCACAAGTACAGTCCCTGGCCCAGGAGCTTCCACATGCCATAGGTGCAGCTAAAAGAAAAAATAAAAAGTAAAGCATCTTTTGGGAGCAAAAATCAGTGGTCATCTGCTTGATGTTAAAGTTACTGTGATGTTGGCTGCAATAGGATGAATAGGACCCTGAGCCAAGTGGCAGCCTTCAGAGAATGAGGAGTCATGCTCCAGGCAAGGTTCTTGGGTTTGCAAGGGCTTACTTAAGCACCACACCCACCTGCTCCCTGAAACTCAGGAGCTGGTTATTCGCACATTCCTGAACACCAGGATTGGAAAGGAGTCGGCAACTGACTTGATAGTTCTCAGTGTGCTCTGTGGTTTCTGCCTCTCTGTGGCTTTGCTTTTCTCTTCTTAGCAGCTTCTTTCAATACCCTTTCTTTCTTATAACTTCTATTTTTTGTTTGTTTGTTTTGCTTTTTAGGGTTGCACCTGCAGCTTATGTAAGTTCCCAGGCTAGGGGCTGAATCGGAGCTGTAGCCACCGGCCTACGCCACAGCCACAGCAACGTAGGATCAGAGCCATGTCTACAACCTACACCACAGCTCACCACAATGCTAGATCCTTAACCCACTGAGCAAGGCCAGGGATTGAACCTGCATCCTCCTGGATACTAGTCGAGTTCATTACCATTGAGCCACAACAGAAACTTCCATAACTTCTATTTAATTGTCATTCTTTTCCTTATACTTTCTGCCTTTTCACAACTTGGAGATAAACACAACCTTCTTTCCCTCGGTTCCCTTGTCAGTTCCCTCGGAAGTGTTTCCTAGTTCAGATTTCCAGGGGAGGAAAGGAGGCAAACTGATTCAGTTACCTTGTTTTTTCAAGCTTCCAACAGACTTTGAGTCAGCTGTGCTCACCCCTCACCAGTTGCAGTGGCGGCAGTGGGACCAGGACGTGAGACAGGCCCTGCTTTAGACCACGACTCAAGCCGTTTCCTGAGAACCCCTTCCCCTGTGGCCAGCAAATACTGTGAATTTCCCCCCTAGTTCTGTAGTGACTGGCTCATCTGAGCTATAGACAGGTAAAGGGAGATAAAGCACGGTGTTGATGTGGACCTAAGCAAACGTGCGGGAAGCGACACGTGTGCTGGCAGTAGATGTTCAGTGGCCGAGAGTGTTCATGGAAGGCTAATACCGTGTCCTTCTGGTCCTGGTGGTGTGGAAGCCTGAGGACCTGCCACGAAAGCCATGTGCCTGGCACAGAGCCATCTTTGTTAGAGAAACCAACCATAAGATAAGTGGAGTGAAGGCCTCAGAGTTGGTTAAGGGTTAGGAAGGTTTATTTGCAGTAGAAGGAAATGTTAGGAAGGCATAATGAAAGAGTTATGAAGAAAGTCAGTAGTCGTGGAAGGGTTTGGGTAACAATATCAATAAAGTAAAAATTGGGAGTTTTTGCTGTGGTGCAATGGGATCAGCAGTGTCTCTGCAGTGCCAGAACACAGGTTTGATCCCCAGCCCAGCACAGTGCATTAAAGGATTCAGTGTTGCAGCACCTGTGGCATAGGTCACAACTATGGCTTGGATCTGATCCCTGGCCTGGGAACCCCATATGTCGCAGGGCAACCAAAAAAGAAAAAAAAAGCAATTGTAGCCACAACTAACCTGTCATTATGTGCCATGTCAATATGTCAATTCAGGCACTGTCCTAAATTCTTTTTTTTTTTTTTTTTTGCTTTTTAGGGTCACACCCAAGGCCTATGGAGGTTCCCAGGCCAGGGGTCAAGTGGGAGCTGCAGCTGCCGGCCTACACCACAGCCACAGCCACATCAGATCTGAGTCATGCCTGTAACCTACACCACAGCTCACGGCAACGCCGGATCCTTAAGCCACTGAACGAGGCCAGGGATCAAACCTGCAACCTCCAGATTCGTTTCCACTGCCTAAATTCTTAACATGCATTATCTCATGTAATCCTCAATAACTCAGCAAGGTAGAATGTACTCTAATCATCCCATTCTGAAGCTGAGGAACATGAAGTGCAGTATTAGGCCATCACTCGGGCAGCATCACAGAGCTAGCGAGTAGCTGAGCTGGTTTTAGGACTCCAGAGTCCAGGTTCTTAACCGCTCTGCCAACTGTTTCATGGTATAGAATAAAATCCTCTGGAATTCCCGTCGTGGTGCAGTGGAAACAAATCCAACTAGGAACCATGAGGTTGCAGGTTCGATCCCTGGCCTCGCTCAGTGGCTTAAGGATCTGGCGTTGCCGTGAGCTGTGGTGTAGGCTGGCAGCAACAACTCCGGTTAGATCCCTAGCCTGGGAACCTCCATATGCCTCAGGTTAGGCCCGAAAAAGACAAATAACTAACTAACTAAATAAATAAATAAATAGAATAAACTCTTCTGCCAACTAGAATAAGTAAATGGAGCCAGAGGAACTTGGCTTAAGTTCTAGGTTGACAAGGACAAGAGGTAGGTGGCATTAACCATCCTGCAAGTCCTCAGTAGATTAGGCTGAGATTCCAGTGGGACAAGGACCTGCTGAGGCAGGTCGTCCGTGCCCCAGGCAGGAATCTGCGGGCTTTGCTCCGGCTGTCAAACAGAACTTTCCTGAGTCCTGCCATTCCTAGTTGGTTGATGGTTCCGGGCGCTTACTTGATAGGATTGCAGTGATAGATTGGAGGTGAGGCTGGAGGCTTTCTGCCCTGGCAAGATGCTACCAGGCCCTTGAAAGGATCTTGCCATGTTTTTCCTACTTTGTCATCCCAAAGAGAGACAGACTCACTTGGACTAACAAATGCAGGGACTTTGTAACCTGTAAAGAAATTCTTAGGTTTCTATGCAATTTATAACCACTCAGATTGGCCTATTACTAATGGTAAATTGTGTTTATAGCTCTTTGTAAAGTGATTTCAGGCCATTTATATCAGGCTTTTAGGTGTTATATTCGAAAAAGTAATTTTTATGCAGAAAAAAACTATACCACCAGTAACTAAGTAAACTGGCTAAGTCTGACCCATCTTTATTGTACATTATTAGACCACTTGGTGTAGACCCCAGCTTTACTGTATAAATCAGCTTTTACTGAGTGAATCTCCAAAAGATGTTAATAAATTTAAAAAATTATTAAGATGAACCCAATAGGAGGAAAATCATGGCTGTGGTAAAGATGTCATGTAGAACTTGGTTAAGTCATTAGGAAAAGTATTGTTTGTTCATGGATTCCACACATGCATATCAATCCCCTGTGGGGCCAGATGCCGTGCTAGGCCCTGGAGACACACCAGGAGACCATGTGAGAGTTTCACCTGTGCTGCTAACCGTGTAGCAGGAAAGATGGAGTTTCAACAGTCACACAAATATATGTGGTTATCAACTGTGGCACGAGATATGATGGGAAATTACAGGGTTCCATAAACATGAATACCAGGGGACCTGATCTAGTCTCTGGCATTAGAAATTTCCCCAGAGGAAGCTGAGACACAATTTATTTATTGATTTGACTTTCCTAGGGCTGCACCCGCAGCATATGGAGATTCCCAGGCTAGGGAGTCTAATCAGAGCTGTAGCCGCCGGCCTATGCCACAGCTCATGACAATGCCAGATCTGAGCTGCATCTGTGACCTACAGCACAGGTCACAGCAACGCTGGAGCCTTCACCCGCAGCAAGGCCAGGGATCGAACCCACATCCTCATGGATACTAGTCAGGTTCACTAATTGCTGAAACATGACAGGAACTCCTGAACCACGGTTGAGAAAGGGAGTAGGATTAAGTGTGAGGAAGCATGGTAGAAAGTATTCCAGGTAAAGAAGTGATGTGTCAGGGCCTGAAGCTAGAAGGTGCTTCAGGGGACCATCGTTTTGATAGCACTAGAATGCCCCTCTGTCATGACCTTTCGTAGGTGTTTTGGAACTGTTCTCTGTTTTCTTGTGAGATGGCAAGGGACCTTTGTTTCATCTTCATCTCCCAGAGTCATCTTGCATTTCTGGGGATGCAGAGATGAATATAAATTTCATCTCAGGAATACATAATTCCAGCTCAAAATTATGGCCTTTTAAAGACAAATGTTAGGAATTTGCTCATGGTGCAATAAGGATCCAGCGCTGTCGCCGCTGTGGTGCGGGTTAGATTCCTGGCCAGGAATTTCCACTTGCCATGGGCATGATCAAAAAAAACCCCCACAGATATTAGGCTGGGTCATTTCTGATATTAGGCAATAACACTATTTAAGCTAAGAAAAAGAGTTTAGTCTGAAAGTCTGACAGCATATTGGGTGTAAGTTACAGCACTGAAAACACATTTTTTTTTTGCATTATAGCTTTTTTTTTTTTTTTTATCTTGTCTAACCTAGTACCCTCAAAAAGTCACCCTACATAACAAACAGTTTCACTGTGAATACTTACGGTTGAAGAAAAGGAGAAACATTAGCATTGCTTTTCATTTTCTTCATATATAAAGCTAAGCATTTCCTAATCCGTTATTCTGGGCTTCAGTCCCTTTTCTTGGTGTGGGTACAGAAAATCCAACTTCTCAGTCCAATATCTGTGACTCAGCTTTGCTTAAATCTTGTCAAAAAGTTATTTGCAGGAGTTCCTGCCGTGGCACAACGGAATTGACAGTGTCTCTGGAGTGGCAGGGACGAGGGTTCAGTCCCTGGCATGGGGCAGTGAGTTAAGGATCTGGTGTTGTGGTGGAGGTTGCAGTTCTGGCTCAGATTCAGTCTCTGGCCTGGGAACTCCATATAACGTGAGTGGCCGAAAAAAGAAAAAAAATTATTTGCATAGCTAACATAATTTAGGGGCTACCGTTTATGTGAAAACTATCTCTAAGCATTCATTTTTTCTAAACGTGGTTATGTTTTTATTATATGTAACATATCTTCAAGTCTATAGATATAATTCGGAGCAATAACAATATATTCTTACTATCTCTTACTTTAGGCTCCATTAAATGACCCCTGCGCATGTGCCTCTTTTATGGGTTTGAAGCCTTCCACCACTAAATACCACCTTGTACGAGCAATATTGGAGTCAATAGCTTTCAGGTACCAGAATCTGCCCTAAACTCCCCCCTCTCCATCCAGTATTGCTGTGTCCTTTTATTAATATATAGTAAACTAATTTTAATGTTTTTCTTTTTCTTTTTTTTCTTTCTTTTTTTTTTTTTTTGTCTTTTGCCATTTGTTGGGCCGCTCCCGCGGTCGAATCGGAGCTGTTGACGCCAGCCTACACTAGAGCCACAGCAACGCCTACAGCTCACGGCAACGCCAGATCGTTAACCCACTGAGCAAGGGCAGGGATGGAACCCGCAACCTCATGGTTCCTAGTCAGATTCGTTAACCACTGCGCCACAACGGGAACTCCTTTTTTTGCTTTTTAGGGCCACCTTGTGGCATATGGAGGTTCCCAGGCTAGGGGTTGAATCGGAGCTATGGCTGCCAGCCTACACCACAGGCATAGCAATGCCAGATCCAAGCCACGTCTGTGACCTACACCATAGCTCACAGCAACGCTGGATCCTTAACCCGCTGAACAAGGCCAGGAATCAAACCTTCAACCCCATGGTTCCTAGTCAGATTCGTTTCCACTGTGCTACTATGGGAAAATTTAAATTTCTTAATTTTATTTATATCTTTAGTTTAATTCATACTGCATATGATGTAATCTGTTAATATTGCCGATTTCCTTAACATCTTTTTCCCCCATATTTAAATGTACCAGTACTACTTAGCTTTGATATCTGCAAACTGAATGATTTTTAAAATAGCCAATTTCTTTCTTTTTTTTTTTCAGGGTCGCACCTGCAGCATATGGAGGTTCCCAGGCTAGGGGTCCAATCTGAGCTACAGCTGCTGGCCTACACCAGAGTCACAGCAACGCAGGATCCAAGCCACGTCTGTGACCTACACCACAGCTCACGGCAACACCAGATCCTTGACCCACCAAGCAAGGCCAGGGATTGAACCTGAGTCCTCATGGATGCCAGTCAGGTTCGTTAGCCACTGAGCCACAATGGGAACTCCTAAAATAGCCAATTTCTTAAGAATAAAAGATTCAGGAGTTCCCGTCGTGGCTCAGTGGTTAACGAATCCAACTAGGAACCATGAGGTTTCTGGTTCGATCCCTGGCCTTGCTCAGCGGGTTAAGGATCCGGCTTTGCCATGAGCTGTGGTGTAGGTTGCAGATGCAGCTCGGATCTGCATTGCTGTGGTTCTGGTGTAGGCTGGCAGCTACACCTCCGATTCGACCTCTAGCCTGGGAACCTCCATATGCCTAGGGAGCAGCCCAAGCAATGGCAGAAAGACAAAAAAAAAAAAAAAGAATAACAGATTTAGGAGTTCCTTTCGTGGCTCAGTGGTTAACAAATCCGACTAGGAACCGCAAGGTTGTGGGTTCGATCCCTGGCCTACTCATTGGGTTGAGGATATGTCATTGGTGTGAGTTGTGGTGTCGGTCACAGATGCGGCTCAGATCCTGCATTGCTGTGTCTGTGGCGTAGGCTGGTGGCTACAGCTCCAATTCGACCCCTAGCCTAGTAACTTCCATATGCTGTGGGTGCGGCCCTAAAGAGACAAAAAATAAAAATTTAAAAAAATATATTCAAAATTTGGGCTTCAGAAGTTTTTGTATTCTTGGAGTTCTCCTGTGGTGCAGTGGGTTAAGGATCTGAGTTAAGGATCCAGTGTTGTTACTATAACGGCTCTGGGAACTTCTATGTGCCACAGGCACAGCCAAAAAATGCAAAGTTTTTGTATTCTTATTCATGAAAGAGGATTCTAGCTAATACTGCTTCTATTATACTCTAAGATTAATACATCAAAATTATTCTTTATCCATGTTTCCTGTGGTGGTCTTTTTATTATGGGGCAGATGTAGCTTATTCAAATTAAGAATGAAACTGTCATGAATGGAAAAACTGGAACATTTGTAATGTTTAAAACAACATATTCTATGATTACAAAATCATGATTTCCTTCAATTGCAATTTATGGTATATCATCTTAATAGCTACCTAGAAATGGATATGTGCTTTAAATTTTTATTTGCAGGAATGGTAATAGATTAAATTTAGTCATTTTCTTTTGTATCAAGATGAAAAGCATAGAGCCCTGAGCCTCTTGTTTATTTGATCATCTGTTATTGACTTCCAATTAGCATAATGTGTTTCTTTAATATCTTTTGAATATTTTATAAGTAAATATCATATAAATAAAAGCACAGTTTTTATTATTCTAAATTGGCAAAAATAGAGAACTATTATGATATGAATTGCCTCTCGATAGTTATCTTTTTTTTTTTTACCTAGAAACAAGCAGTTATATGAGGTGATGCAGAAAGAGATCCATATTCCTATAACAAAAATCCGGTATGTAAACTTTGTTTCAAATAGATTAAATTAGAAATTAGACATAAGTAGTAATGCTACTAGTGTTTTCATCATTATGATTATTCAGGATTTGAAAAAGAAACGTATGCTTACCTTCTTTGCAACAAAATTCATGGTCATAGGAATTTGGAGAGGAAGGAAAGCTAATATTGCACTTGTGGGAGGATCTTAGCTCCCATATGTATTGTATAAAAATCTTTACTATCTCTTGAGAGTTCCCTGGTGGCTCAGCAGGTTAAGGGTCTGGCATTGTCAGTGCTGTGGTGTGGGTTTGATCCCTGGCCCAGGAACTCCCACATGCTGTGGGTATGGCAAAAAAAGCAAAACAAACAAAAAAAAACAAACTTTAATGTCTCTTTTTTGGGTATGTGGCTATCATTTTAGATGGGAGCATCAAATTTTTCGTTGCTGGAATGTCCAAATTAATTGTTATATTAGATTAGTTCACTTGACCTATTTTGAATTAATCCCAGGACAAGCAGGGCAGGTGGGAAACTTGATGGCAGGAATAAGGAAAAATGTTTATAAATTACCTAGTAAGGTTCTCTATCTTCAAATCAATGCTAAGTGATATAATTTTGCGATTAAAAATTTGAAAATGTGTGGCTCTTTTAAAAAGAATTAATAATGGTGTTATGCTTTTGTTGCAGTAATTTATCTCCAATATCTTGCTCCCCACAGGGCAGATGGAGGAGTTTGTAAGAACAGTTTTGTCATGCAGATGACTTCGGACCTGATCAATGAGACTATAGACAGACCTGTTCATGTTGATATGTCGTGCATTGGTGCAGCTTCTCTAGCGGGCCTTGCGGTTGGTATGTGTGGATTTCATAAAAACTAGAGCTGTCTTGCAAAACCATTTCTTACGGATAGTATGGCTCCTCCCAAATCACAAAATTATAGAGAGGGTTTAGAAAGCTTTGGTGTCCATTGCACTCCATACACATATGCACATGGCTCACAAAGTACTCCTGGCACCTCTTGGGGGGTCTGGTTCCTCTTCCATCCTTGCTGCTCTTCTTTAGTCACAAATATGAGGCCAGGAAAATTAATTCTCAGCTGCTCTGATCTTTAGCAAGGGAAAGTCTCTGGGTAAACTTTCTGATTAGGTAAGCTTCCCTTTAGCGTTAGAAGCCACTCCATTATTTTGTTTATTGAACATTTGCTGAGTCCCTGCGACATGACAGTCACTGCTGGGAGTAGAGTTAAATGACATAGTCCCTGCTAGGGGAGTCTCCAGTGGGAGCAGTCAGACAAGTCAACCAATTACTGTCAAGACTTTCACAGGGGACACAACATAGAGTTCAGGGTGTTTTTGTTTTTGTTTTTTCCTTCTTTTTAGAGCCCCATCCATGGTTTATGGAAGTTCCCGGGCTAGGGGTCGAATTGGAGCTGCCACTGCTGGCCTGTGCCACAGCCATAGCAATGTCAGCTCCCAGACACAGCTTCGACCTACACCACAGCTCACAGCAGCACCAGATCCATTAACCCGATAAGTGAGGCCAGTGATTGAACCCACATCCTCGTGGATACTGGTCCAGTTCTTAACCCACTGAGTCATAACAGGAACTCCAGAGTTCAGTTTTGCAGGGATTAGCAGAGAAGCAGGTGAGGAGAGCATAGATCTGAGCTGTCTGATAGAGATGCAGCTGGTGCAGAGGTGCTGGCCCATTATGGTGCTGAGAGGGTGGGAGCAGGATGGGAGGCTGGAGAGGTACAGAGAGGTCCAGCTGTGGTGACCTCTCATGAAGAGGAGTCTAGACCTGATCTTAAATGCATTGGAGAGCCACTGAAGGATTTGAAGCAGGAGAGGGACATGGATAGATCTCCTTTTGAACAGGTCACTTTGGCAATTAATGTTTTCACTCATTACTTGGGAGGGGTAAAGAATGGATGTGAGGAGACCAATTATCTAGCTCCCTAGGAAGCAGCACGATGCTTGGGACACTGGGAGTATTTTTGTGTGTTCCCTTATGTAAGGGAGGAGTATTTGTACAAAACAGGCTATCTTACTCTTGAGATATTATTTAGCAATTAATGTTACAGATCCAAAAAGCATCAGATCTCGGTAAGTGCAACAAACTTTATTCTACTAAAAATCCATTAACTTTGAATAAAATTGAAGCAATCACTTTCATTTGTTCATTGATTGATGTTTGATTCATTCAATAACTTGCCCTTAAATAATCCTTCCCATTTACAAATTTAAATTTCTTTGTATATTTCAACTCTTTTAACTTTAACATAGCTGCTTTTATTTTTAATAATGACACATGCCTAATCGAGCAAACTTAGAACTGTAACAAGGAAAATGTTTTCAAGTACTTAAACAACTCCTGAAAAATGAATAAATTAAACTTGGAGTTCCTGCTGTGGCACAACAGGATCGGCAGAGTCTTGGGAGTGCTGGGTCACAGATTTGATCCCTGGCCCAGGACAGTGGGTTAAGGATCTGGCATTGCCTCAGCTGTGGCTTAGGTCACAGCTATGGCTAAAATCTAATCCCTGGCCTGGGAACTCCATATGATGAGGGGTGGCCAAAAATGAAAAAAAAAAAAAAAAAGATTAACTTAAAATTATAGTAAGCGAAATGCTCATACACACTCTAATATTGTTTGTAAGATTATCAAATTCTTCTACACTTATCACCTTATAAAACTAAATATGTCAGATTCTCTTAAACATTTAATATACTTTAAATAACAAACACATGCAAGTTATTCTTACACATGCCACCATAGCTTGCGTTGTATCTACTTCATTATATCTGTATTTAATTTCAAAACTTTTCCACACAAAGACACTTCACTAACTATAGAGAGGGGTTTTACCTTCTCAGAAAATCTGAAATTTCTGATTGGATTGCTTCTTTCTCAGAAATTTGAGACCTGAAAGCTATGCAAATCCTCTGTATTTTCAAAATTCACTCAGAAACTGGGTCTATTCAATACATATTTAATAAACTGACTTTTAAATGTATATATGCTTTTAAGTGTAGATAATGAATTCTGGAAATAAGAATTTAAGAAGGTATTTATTTTCATGACTAGATTTATCTAATTGTAATATACTATCAAAAAGTATTTTTATCTTTTAGTAATTTCTATAAATTAGTATTTTTAAATATAGTCAGTCTAAAATGCTGACTTTGAAAGTAGAAAGTATGTGACCTAACATAAAATTTTAGAAGAAATTGTCAGCTTTATTAGTAAGAGAAAATGTGCTTTTTGAAGACTTGTCAAATATGTTAATACCTCAAAGTAGATGAGATGTACTAAGCTTATTAAAAAGACATTGCTACAATTTCAGACTGCATATCATAGGATCACAGTAATAAATGTGTTTTCTTGCTCTTCTTCACCACAAATTACATGATTCCCTCCCTCCCCCCTTTTTAAGCCCAAACCCAAGGCCTATGGAGGTTCCCAGGCTGGGGGTCCAATCGGAGCTACAGCTGCTGGCCTGTGCCACAGCCACACCAGATCTGAGCTGGGTCTATGACCTATACCACAGCTCACAGCAATGCCAGATCCCCAACCCACTGAGGGAGGCCAGGGATCAAACCTGCAACCTCATGGTTCCTAGTCGGATTCGCTTCTGCTGTGCCACGACGGGAACTCCTACATGATCCCCTTTGTAAAGAATAATATATGCCAGAACTACAATATTACCTCAAACTGGAATTTAAAAGCCTTGTATGAAATGCAATAGTTTGAAAAATAACTATTTATTACATTAATTCCCAACTTTGAATTTTATGCATATCCTAGGGAGTTGCTTCTTACCTCAAAGATACATGACAAAAATCTTAATTTATCTTTGTTTTTTTTTAAATTATATAAAAAGAAGAGATACTATTTGTTACTTGGTTGGTTGGTTTATTTTTCTTAATAGCAATTCATGAAATTAAATGACAGGATATACTTGTTCTAGAAATGATTTGGTGCCCCTGCACACAGACATAAAGCTGATAGGTAGAAACCAAAAGGTTTTTAAATACCTAATGTATTTATTCCCAGGGATAGTCAATGTAACAAAATTCAGAAGCAACAATATATTTTGAATTGTGTTTTAAAGTCATAACTGTTTACCTTTGCACCGGTTCATATAGATTTTGTAAATAAACTTTATGGACTTATTATTTGCTTTAAAACTTGAGAGTAAATTTTTTCATCTGTAGGGTTTTGGACTGACAAGGAGGAACTAAAGAAACTGAGGCAAAGTGATATGGTTTTCACGCCACAGAAGAAATACCAAGAATATGAAATGAGCATGGGAAACTGGGTCAAAGCAGTAAAACGCTCCATGAATTGGTATAACAAGACATAACACTAATGGAAGGATGGAAACCACGGATGGCAGGTTGCTGTGATGTACAGATGAGACAAAGCTCAGGGACGACAATAACGACGATGACTGAGAGCAGATTTAAACTGAGCTTTGCAACCTGAGAGAAAAAGCACTGCTTTTTTGAAAACACAACAAAACAAAAAAACCCTCATTTAAAAAACAGCTAAACCTTGGTAAGATTGTAAGGCAACGATACCTCAGAACTTTTTTATCTTCTGTTTTGTAACAAATTCCAAAGGACCTTAGCCATTTCCAATCCTGTTTTAACAGTCACGGGTCCTCCTCCTTTTTATACTGGGACATTGTTTACTGTCTGAGTTAATAGTTCCAGGTCAGGCACCACTTGTGTTTTATTCCAAAATTATGTGATAAGTGTTTCCTTAATTCTTTAAAATTAGGTGGGCTATTCAAAATGCATATAACTAAAAAAGAAGGAATAACTGAGGAAATGTGGGATTTTGAAACATTAATGTTTTATATTTAAAGCCATACTTTTTCAATGTTCTATCCAAATATGAGCTCAGTGTCTCTTCTCAAATAGGCTCATTTGGTAGTCACTTCTTTCCTTTATTGGTCTTAAGGATGCTGCCTTAATTTTTCCTGGTTGGAGTTCCTGTCGTGGCACAGTGGTTAATGAATCCGACTAGGAACCATGAGGTTGCGGGTTTGGTCTCTGCCCTTGCTCAGTGGGTTAAGGATCTGGCATTGCTGTGAACTGTGGTGTAGGTCACAGACATGGCTCAGATCCCGTGTTGCTGTGGCTCTGGTGTAGGCGGGGGGTTACAACTCCGATTCTACCCCTAGCCTGGGAACCTCCATATGCCGGGGGAGCGGCCCAAAGAAATAGCAAAAAAGACAAAAAAAAAAAATTTCCTTGTTTAACCAAGTCTGAGCTTTTTTTTTTTTTTTTTTTTTTTTTGGTCTTCTTAGGGCCACACCCGTGGCACATGGAAGTTCCCAGGCTAGGGGTCAACAAACAGATCTTTCTTGTTTGTTGAGATGCTAGCGTAAACATCTTTTGTTTTTATTTAAGTGCTTAACTGACAGCTTAATTTGAAGAAAGTGCCCAACATTATCAGTGACTTAAGCATTGCCTTCATTGGGGTATTTTCCTTGTCCAGGTATTTTTCTTTTTTCTTTCTTTTTGCTTTATAGGGCTGCTCTTGTGACACATGGAAGTTCCCAGGCAAGGGGTCACATCAGAGCTGTAGCCACCGGCCCACACTGCAGCCACAGCAACGCCAGATCCAAGCTGTGTCTGCAACCTACACCATAGCTCATGGCAACGCTGGATCCTTAACCATGTGAGCGAGGCCAGGGATTGAACCTGCGTCTGGATGCTAGTCAGATTTGTTTCCACTGAGCCATGATGGGAACTCCTCAGGTATCTTTCTTACTTTGGTCCAATCTCCTCCTCTCTCTGAGATTCATGCAGAGGGGATACCTGATGGAGGCAATGAGTGTGTGTTCATGCTGGTGACCACCCCTTGGCTACTGAGCCAGAGACCCACAGAGAGGAGCTCAGAGAGGTCTACATTTTCAGACCCTCTAACTGGAAACAAGATAGAGGAGTAAGAGTCGTGAGTAGCTTCAGGCCAGGGGTGAAACTGTCCTAAGACAAGTTGACCACCTCCCAACCTGTTCTCATGTTATTTGTCCCAGCCCTACTTATGGGCTAGTTATCTTTTAGATTTGCAGCAGTAATGTATTTATTTCCCTCTTGGTCTGGCTTTATCACATAAAGTCCTACTGTTATAGAGCTAGCTGTTAAATAATAATGTAATTAGCTGTTAGAGGGAGTTTTGCTGTTGCTATCGTATATGGTCATTTCAGAGACAGATAAAATAATAGATATCAGATTTGGAAATATTTTTGTTAAGTGGAGGTGTTTGGTTTACTGTCAGATGTCAGACCACCTTATTTGGATAATATCTTATTCTTTTCATTCTTTCTGTTTTTCATGCCCTTTTTACAAAGCTTAGTGGCCAATTAAAAGCTTTCTTATCTAAATCATATGAAAGCAGAGTTCCCATTGTGGCTCAGCGGAAACGAATCCGACTAGGAACCATGAGGTTGTGGGTTCAATCTTTGGTGTTGTTCAGTGGGTTAAGGATCCGGCATTGCCATAGGCTGTGGTGTAGGTCACAGACGTGGCTCAGATCTGGCCTTGCTGTGGCTCTGGCGTAGGCTGGCAGCTACAGCTCCAATTGGACCCCTAGCCTGGGAACCTCCACATGCCACAGGTGTGGCCCTAAAAAGACAGGAGGAAGAAAAAATAAAATAAAATAAAATAAATCCTATGAAAGCTGCTCTGTTTTACTATTTCTTATAGATTCTGCTCCTCAGTGAGTATAATTTCTATAGGAAATAACTGTCTTGCTGTATTAGGATATACTAAATGGTAATATTAATACCTAAAAGTTTATTAGTTCATTCATTTTTCCACATTCTTCTTTCCCATCATAAAACCACAAAATAAAAGAGAAATATCTTTTAGCTAATGTGGGAAAATAACTTTGAATATCTTTCACTGGAATTTTGCATCTCCTCAGAAGTCAGTGGCTATTTTCTTCTGTTAGTCAAGAAGTTAATGTTTTATTTTTAATATTTCTGGCTTTTTTAAAGTAACACAGTTTATTAAATCTTTTGTCAATTTTGACCTAAATCAGAAATGTGACCACATTTACTTTGTGGTTGCAGAAACGGTTGATTATCGAAATCATTTGAGCAAAAAAACAAAAAATTGTCCTGTCTTTCAAGTTTATTGTTCATGTGTATGCTAATAATTGAAGTTTAAAAAAAATTTGTGCTAATATTTCTCAGCATGTTTTATTTTCTCATTGTATATCTATTAAGTATCTTTAAGAGGTCCGTAGATAGGTTATCAAGGAGGAGAGTCTTCCTGCACAATCCTTCTTAAGTGGTACTAAATGATTTTATACTATGGACTTCCTGATTTTTAAATTTTTTTATATCCAGACATGACATGGTTTCTCAGCCTCAGCATCACTGACACTTGAGAACAGATAACTCTTTGTTTTGGGGTACTCTGTGTTATAGAATGTTTAGCAGATCCCTGACCTCTACTCACTAGCATCCTTCAACCTAAGGTGGTCGAAAATGTCTCCAACAACAAGGACCTACTGTATAACACAGGGAACTATATTCAATATCCTGTAATAAACCAGCATGGGAAAAAAAGTCTCCAAACATTGCCAAATGTCCCCTGGGAGGTAAAATCGCCCCCAGTAGAGACCACCGATATAGGCTGTTGGAAGAAAATTAAAGACTCAATGAATACTCCTTTTCTGTCTGCCTCATTTTCACCTTAGGAAATGGTTGTTAGCAAAAAGAAGTGGTGGTGGTATCTTAAAATAAATAGAGTTTCTACTTTGCTGGTTAATGAGGATTAAAAAAAATCTCATGTTGTAATTATCTTCTGTTATTTTTATCTACTCACCCCCATCCCCATGTCTGCATCCTCTGTGGTCTTAATGAGCAGGTTCATGACTTCTGTATAGGATTAATGCAGCCTGCAGATCATCTTGGATTTGATCTTCTTTGTTTCCTTTTCGTCTCTGAACAAAGGAGCTGATCATTCTTATATCTGCCTCTGGCAAGCTTCCACCAAACTAGAAGTTCCCTGAAAACAGAAACCATGTCTGTTTCCACAGAACTTAACTCTGTGCCTTCATATTTATGGGATGAATTCTTACTTTGTGTTTATAAGTGCAACTTTTTTTGGATATACATTTTTCCTGGATGTTATTTATGTTTATTGATAGAGGGCAGCTTATATTTGCTACAGTAAAATAGGTTTTGCTGGATTTAGAAGGACAGCTTTGTTATCAGAGAATTCTCACACTATTTATTTAAAAATTCTTTGTATATTTGTATATTTGCATATATGTCTGTGTAAAGATACACATCCATAAACACACATGTTAACTACAGTTTAACTAAAACCCTTCTCTTCAGAGGTTTTGTGTTTTGGACCACAGATGGCTAACAGATATGGCTAACAGATTGAATCTCAACACCAAACACTCTCAGGGTAGAGGGAGGAGACTTCAGAAGTAGCCCCTTCTGCTAGGCAGTTATTCTAAGGACCAGTCTTAAATTAAAAATAATCTAGGTGATCCTGCTGTGGGATCAGCAGCGTCCTGGAAGTGCTGGGACGGGAGTTCAATCCCCCGCCTGGAACAGTGGGTTAAGGATCCAGCATTGCTGCAGCTGTGGCTTAGGTCTTGAGTACAGTTCACATCTGATCCTTGGCCAGAGAACTCTATATACCGGGTGGCCAAAAAATGAAAATAAATAAATAAATGAATAATCTAGCTCAGGAGTTTGGCAAGAATTTTAAAATTCTTTCAGGGGAGACATAGCTGGACCCTGAGGTTCCTTAACTTCCAGTGATTCTAGATCATCCCAGAGATAGCCTAGAAGGTTTGAGTCTACCCCTAGAGTATTCTGAATCCTTTTGGAAAATTTATATCATGTTTCTCCATTAGAATTAAAAGCCCTAGACACACCCTGGACCTATCTGATCCCAGAGTCATCATCTTGAGTGCCCAAAGCCAGATCACCTGATTCAAACTAGCCTAAATGCATAACCCCAGGAAAGTCAAATAGACTATCAAGAATCATGTTGGGTTTTTTTTTTTTTCCAGCTTTGGATCCTCATAGCTATAAATATTTTGGCATCAGCATCTATTCTGAGTCACTGGCTATTTTGTCACCATATTCCCACGGGACTCTTGTCCCTGAAAGGATGCAGGAATGATCTTGGAAATACGAACCATAGAGGCAGGAACCTGCAGAATCAGATGTTTCTGAAATTCTCTGTTAATTCTATTTCTACTGTCTTTCCTTCCACTTTGCATTAAATTTGGCTTATTGAAATGAAATAGCTGTATCTGTAGAGATATCTCTATTATTTAGAAAATAAATAAGGTTTCCAATTTAAATGAGCCATATCTTTACAAGAAACTGCCAAACTGTTTTCTAGAGTAGCTGTACCATTTTACATTCCCACCAGCAACGTATGAATGATCCAGTTTCTCTGCATTCTCACCAGCATTTGATGTTATCCTCATTTTTCACTTTGGCCACTGTGATAAATGTATGGCTTTCTCATTGAGGATTTAGTTCGCTTTTCTTAATTAATAATGATGCTGATCTTTTCATGGGCTCTTTTGCCGTCTGTTTATCCTCCAGTGACATGTTTGTCTGTTTGCTAATTGGGTTGTTAGCTAAATGAGCCATATCTTTAAAGAGTATCTTTTTTAAAAACTCTAAAAAAAGTCAGCCCAGTGACTTAAGTCATTAAGTAGCATTTTCGAATCCTTCTGGGCAAAATGTATATGGCATTTGAACATGATTTTGTAATGTACTGAGCAGAAGAGCTCTCACATTCCTTCTGTACTCATTATATAGTGCAGGACGAATACTGGATAATAGCAAAAAAGTTTCAAAGATACTTTTACTTCAAACGTTAAGCAAAGCGAACAAATATATGTTTTGTACATAGCTATCATAATGCCTCTGATACTTTTTATTTAAAATAAAGTGATTTGTATAAATGTTTCAGAGTGATTTTGTGGAAAATTAATTCAAAAACTTACTGTTTGTATAAGACAGCTGATGCAGATTCCAGTTTGTATGCATCAGAAAATTTATAATCTTATTTCTCTGATGTTCTTTACAAATTTCAGCTTTATTAAATAGTCATTGAGAAGCTCATAAATCATTGTTCAGATCTATAAACTCTAAGATGCAGAATAAAAGGAATATTTTTCATGTGTATGTGAATTCCCCCCTTTTTGTCTATTTTACCTTTTGGATTTGTTTTTGGATTTTACCTGGAAATTCTCATTTAATGCTATGTCCTGTTTTGGTTTGTGCACATTAAGAACATCACAGAGAAATAAGCCTATGTTAATTGCCATTGTGACTCTCAAGATAAATTTGGGTTTGTGTTTCCCTTTTAACTGGAATTTAAAAAATGAGGCTTAATATGTTTTGAGAAAAGGTTTTCTTCTGTCTCTTTAGATCCTGTTTAAGCATATTCTATATTCTACATTCTTGCACAAAGGAAATCACTAGAGAAAAGAGTTTAGTTGTTTTCAGTGGCAAGATGATATAGTCTGCTGTGAAAATATATTGTATATTTAAATGTGTAGCAAATTTTTAAATAACTGGAGGAAACAATTTCAAACACTAATACAATGGAATTAACCTGGCAGTTGTTAAAAATCCGTTGTGAAAATTATCATTAAAATCATTTGGGAAACTTCAGTGAAACAGTGGATGATTGATCTAGTGATACAAATGGTGTATTAAAGCCATTTTGATGTAGTGTTTCTCTGTTTGTTGCTTCACATTTGCACACATGCATAGCGACATCTGATGATGGTGGTGGAAGATGCAGTCAGACAAACTGAATTCCATTCCCTGACCAAAATGGAGCCTATGGTTTAATTCTGGAGTAGGAATTTTGAAAGATGCTAAGCATTCAGTTATTAGAAGAAAGTAAGGGGTTTGGTTTTGATTTTTTGTTCCAAGTCATAAGAGTTTAATGAGAATGACAAGGAAGGAGGAGATATGTGGAACTGACTTTTGGAATTTATCTATGAATTGTATTAAATATTACAAAATTATTGTTTTTATTATAGCTGATTTATAGTGTTGTGCTAATTTCTGCTGTACAGCACAGTGACCCAACCATATATATATATTGTTGTGTGTATGTATACACATTACCGTTCTTTTTGTTTTTTGTGTTTTGGGGGGGAGTTTTGTGGTCTTTTAGGGGCCACACCAGGCCATATGGAGGTTCCCAGGCTTGGGGTCGAATCGGAGCCACAGCTGCTGGCCTACGCCACAGCCACAGCAATACCAGGTCTAAGCCACCTCTGCGACCTACACCACAGCTCACCCCAATGCCGGATCCTTAACCCACTGAGCCAGGCCAGAGATCAAACCCGCAACCTCATGGTTACTAGTCGGATTCGTTACCACTGAGCCACTAAGGGAGCTCCCGGAAGAAAGGTAATGTGGGAGTTCCCGCCGTGGCACAGCGGAAATGAATCCGACTAGTAACCATGACATTGCGGATTTGATCTCTGGCCTGGCTCAGTGGGTTAAGGATCCGGCATTGGGGTGAGCTGTGGTGTAGGTGGCAGAGGTGGCTTAGACCTGGTATTGCTGTGGCTGTGGCGTAGGCCGGCAGCTGTGGCTCCCATTCGACCCCAAGCCTGGGAACCTCCATATGCCTCAGGTGCTGCCCTAAACAAATAAAAATAAAAATAAATAAACAAATAATTATCTTCCATCACGGTCTATCCCAAGAGACTGGATGTGGTTCCCTGTGCTGTACAGTGGAACCTCATTGCTTATCCTTTTTTTTTTTTTATTTTCCCACTGTACAGCAAAGGGATCAAGTTATCCTTACATGTATACATTACAATTACATTTTTTTCCCCACCCTTTGTTCTGTTGCAACATGAATATCTAGACAAAGTTCTCAATGCTATTCAGCAGGATCTCCTTGTAAATCTATTCTAAGTTGTGTCTGATAAGCCCAAGCTCCCGATCCCTCCCACTCCCTCCCCTTCCCATCAGGCAGCCACAAGTCTCTTCTCCAAGTCCATGATTTTCTTTTCTGAGGAGATGTTCATTTGTGCTGGATATTAGATTCCAGTCATAAGTGATATCATATGGTATTTGTCTTTGTCTTTCTGACTCATTTCACTCAGTATGAGATTCTCTGGTTCCATCCATGTTGCTGCAAATGGCATTATGTCATTCTTTTTTATGGCTGAGTAGTATTCCATTGTGTATGTATACCACCTCTTCCGAATCCAATCATCTGTCGATGGACATTTGGGTTGTTTCCATGTCTTGGCTATTGTGAATAGTGCTGCAATGAACATGTGGGTGCATGTGTCTCTTTTAAGTAGAGTTTTGTCCGGATAGATGCCCAAGAGTGGGATTGTGGGGTCATATGGAAGTTCTATGTATAGATTTCTAAGGTATCTCCAAACTGTTCTCCATAGTGGCTGTACCAGTTTACATTCCCACCAACAGTGTAGGAGGGTTCCCTTTTCTCCACACCCCCTCCAGCACTTGTTATTTGTGGATTTATTAATGATGGCCATTCTGACTGGTGTGAGGTGGTATCTCATGGTAGTTTTGATTTGCATTTCTCTTATAACCAGCGATGTTGAGCATTTTTTCATGTGTTTGTTGGCCATCTGTATATTTTCTTTGGAGAAATGTCTATTCAGGTCTTTTGCCCATTTTTCCATTGATTGATTGGCTTTTTTGCTGTTGGGTTGTATAAGTTGTTTATATATCCTAGAGATTAAGCCCTTGTCGGTTGCATCATTGGAAACTATTTTCTCCCATTCTGTAAGTTGTCTTTTTGTTTTCTTTTTGGTTTCCCTTGCTGTGCAAAAGCTTTTCAGTTTGATGAGGTCCCATGGGTTTATTTTTGCTCTAATTTCTATTGCTTTGGGAGACCGACCTGAGAAAATATTCATGATGTTGATGTCAGAGAGTGTTTTGCCTATGTTTTCTTCTAGGAGTTTGATGGTGTCCTGTCGTATATTTAAGTCTTTCAGTCATTTTGAGTTTATTTTTGTGCATGGTGTGAGGGTGTGTTCTAGTTTCATTGCTTTGCATGCAGCTGTCCAGGTTTCCCAGCAATGCTTGCTGAATAGACTTTCTTTTTCCCATTTTATGTTCTTGCCTCCCTTGTCAAAGATTAATTGACCATAGGTGTCAGGGTTTATTTCCGGGTTCTTTATTCTGTTCCATGGGTCTGTCTGTCTGTTTTGATACCAGTACCACACTGTTTTGATGACTGTGGCTTTGTAGTAATTCTTGAAGTCTGGGAGAGTTATGCCTCCTGCTTGGTTTTTGTTTCTCAGGATTGCTTTGGCAATTCTGGGTCTTTTGTTGTTCCATATGTTTGGATTGTTTGTTCTAGTTCTGTGAAAAATGTTAGGGGTAATTTGATAGGGATTGCATTGAATCTATAGATTGCTTTGGGGCTTATCCATTTTTAATGTAATAGTTTGCATCTGCTACCCCCAAACTCCCAGTCCATCTCATTCCCATAAAATCTTTTTTAATGAAAAATCCAGCTTAAGAAAGTGTAGGAAAAATTAAATGAGGATGAATGGGAGTAATCGTGGATTTTTTGCTATTAAAAAAAAGAAATAGTCCATTAAGGGGTGGAGATTGTAGGGCAAATACCTTGGATTTGCTCAGTTCCCCTTCCTTCTCACCCACCACTTGGGCAAGAATATTCGCTACCAGATCTCAGGGAATTCTCATGTCCTTTAACCCAGCTTACAGAGTTCTTTCTCTCCCAGAAAGTCCTGTCTGTCAGCATCACAGTTTCATGACCAAACTCTGTCAAGAACTGAGAAGAGTTTGGAATTTTACTCTACTTGGAAACTAACAAGTTAGCCTCCTACAATTCCATGGATCCTGGCAGGAGATAGAAGACTCCTGCCAGTATCAGAGATTAAAGACTTTATATGATATAACAAACATCATGATCTTTTTATTTGCATCATTTCCCTTTGCCTCTTAACTCCCACATGGAATGTCCAGGCTGATCCTGTGCAGGCAGTGGGTTTGCTCTACGGTTGAGCAATCACAAGCTCAGGAAACTCTAGTCTTTTGTAGTGGACAGCAAGCATTGTGCCTGATGCTTGCTCCAGAGGAAATTATTTTTATTATCCAGGACAGGAAACAAAACTACCCTCCACTCTGGAAGGAGATCTTACTGCTGTTTTACAACAGAGACCTTGGTGCCTCTGCTTTTAAGGAGAGCAAAAACGAGGGAGCCACATAGAATTGCCTCCCAATTCTAATAAACTCACTATCTTGATTGTGGCAGTGGTTTTATGGGTATATACATATGTCAGAACTCATGAGTTACTGCATAGTTTATGTCAGTTTTACATCAGTACAACATGAGGGAAAAAAGTCTTTCGACTCCAGTGTGTTGCTGGGACCAATAACCTCAGTGTCAACAGAGTGCTTTTCAGAAAAGCAGAACTTTAGGCCTCATTCAAAATCTACTGAATCAGGGAGTCCCTGTTGTGGCTCAGTGGTTAATGAATCTGACTAGGAACCATGAGGTTGTGGGTTCAATCCCTGGCCTCGCTCGGTGGGTTAAGGATCCGCTGTGGCTGTGGCTGTGGCGTAGGCTGGGTACTATAGCTCTGATTAGACCCCTAGCTTGGAACCTCTTTATGCTGTGGGTGTGGCCCTAAAAAGACAAACAAACAAACAAAAATCTGAATCAGAATCTTTGTTTTAATAAGATTCCTCTAGTATTTAGGGTTGGGTTTTGTTTTACTGTTTTTGTTTTTTTGTTTTTGGCCATGCTTGCAGCACGCAGAAGTTCCCAGGCCAGAGATTGAACCTGCACCACAGTAGTGACCCGAGTCACAGAAGTGACAACACTGGATCCTTAACCCACTGAGCCATCAGGGAACTCCAAGGGTTAGTTTGTTTTTTTTTTTTTTTTAATTGAAATATAGTTGATTTCCAGTGTTTGGTTTTTTAACTTTTTATTCTGAAGTAATTTTAGACTTGCAGAAAAGTTGTAAAAGTAGTACACCGAGTTCCTCCTTCCCTCCAGTTTTTCCTAATTAACATCTTACGTAACCATAATAGAATTACTCAAACCAGGAAATCCACGTTGATACAGTAGTATAAACTAATCCACAGACCTTACTTGAATTTTGTCAGTTTTCCAACTCTTGTCCTTTTTCTGGCCCAGGATTCAAGCCAGGATTCCTACATTGCATTTCATATTCATGTCTTCTTAGTCTCCTCCAATCTGTGACATTCCCCTAGTTTTTCTTTCTTTCATGAGCTTCACATTTTTTGAGAGCACTGGCAGTTATGTTTTAGAACGTCTCTCGACTTGGGTGGGCATGATATTTCTTGGGATGAGATTAGGGTCTGAATTTTGTTAGGATCCTGCAGAAGTGATGTCCGAGGCCTTAGTGCATCCTCTCAGGGAGACATCAGCATGTCTTACTATTGTTGTTCAGTTCATCTCGGTCACTTGATTAAGAGGGTGCCTGCCAGATTTTCCCATTGTAACATTACTATTGTCCCCCTTTGTAGGGGATAAGAATCTTCTGAGGAGATACTTTTAGACCATGTAAATATTCCTGTTTCCCATCACACTTTCACTCACTAATTTTAGAATCCTCAGATGCTTTTTGCCTGCCACAATTATTCCTGTACTATTTGCTTAATGGTGGTGATTTTTCAATTTCCTGGGTAATGTTTAAACAATGAGGATGGGAGGCCGTGTATAAATCCTACTCTTTTTTTCTCCTTAAATGGACAGTTCTGAGTGTGCTCTTCATAGCTCCTTGGAGAAGAGTTCATTTCAGTAACACATCCTTGGATTGGCTTTTCCTCCTTCACGTGTTACCCTTCCTAGCCCCTTTTGTTCCTTGGAATCATCGTCCAAAATAAGCCACTTTCACATAAGAATTTGTCTCAAATGGGAGTAGGGAAGGACAAGCAAAGATCTGTGTGTTACCTGTTGTTAAACATTTGATTCTCTAAGACTCTGTGGAAACTTCCATGTGTGCAAGAATATTCATAACAGCAGAATAGGAAAAAAAAATGTAGAAAACCCAAATGCCCATCAATAAGAAAATGGATTATATAAATTTTGTTATTCTTACATCAGTGAAATATAATGAACTACATCCATCAAGATGGATGACTCAAAATTTTGAGCAAATACACAGTTCAGAAAGACGCAAAACCAAGAAATATATTGTATAGTGTTACATACATATATGCTAATTTTTTTTCTTCCGTGGCATATGGAAGTTCCCAGCCTAGGGGTCAAATCAGAGATACAGCTGCTGGCCTACAGCCACAGCAATGCAGGATCCAAGCTGCATCTGTGACCTATGCCATAGCTCATGGCAACGCCAGATCCTTAGCCCACTGAGAAAGGCCAGGATCGTACCCACAACCTCATGGTTCCTAGTCGGATTCATTTCCACTGCGCCATGATAGGAACTCATCTTTTTTTTTTTCATATGTGTTAAAATTATAAAGAAAACCAAGGAGGAGTTCCCTAGTGGCTCAGTAAGTTAAGGATCTGGTGTTGTCACTGCTGTGGTGCGGGTTTGATCCCTGGCCCCAGAATTTCCATATACTGCAGGCCCGACCAAAAGAATGAATGAATGAATAAATAAATAAATAAATAAATAAAGGAAACCAAGGAAATTCAGAATTGGGTTATTTGGGGGAGGGAAAGGCAGAGAGGCATGTGGGGTAGGTACATTTTCTATTTCTCAGACTGGTACATGAAGCTTTATCATTTCTTATACCTCATTTATATTTTTATTTCTAGGATGAATAAAATATGTATCAAAGTAATTTTAGGAGTTCCCATTGTGGTGCAGTGGAAACGAATCTGACTAGTACTCATGAGGATTCAGGTTGATCCCTGGCCTTGTTCAGTGTGTCAGGGAGCTTCCATATGCCATGGGTATGGCCCTAAAAGGCAAAAAAAAAAAAGTAATTTTAGGTTTGATATTAAGAAGAGGTTACTTTTATTAATGGTGACTGTGGAATCCTTCTGCAGCTAGAACCAGTTCATTTCTGAAATAAACTGAGGTGAAAGTCATGTCCCTCATGGAGAAAATTCCAAGGCTTTGATCCTACCCTGCCTTATTAATGTGACTAAGCTGCACATAATAGGACTGTCTCTGGAAGACAAGGCTTTGATTTAACACCTTTTTTCTTTTAAGTGTTTTTTCTTTTGTCACTGCATGGCTTAGGAGTGAAAACCGGATGCTTTTTTTTTTTTTTTTTAAGTCATATTTGCAACTATAAAGGTCTAGACAACTATAGGCCTCTGGGAATGATAGAAAGGTGTCACTGAGGACCTTGTCACTCAAAGTGTGATGTCTGGTGAAGCAGCACCATTTGGGAGTTTGTTGTAAATGCAGACTCTACACCCCGCCTCAGGCCTGCTAATTCAGAATCTGAATTTTAGTTTTACAAATTTTTATGGAAATACAGTTGATTTAAAATGCTGTGTTAGTTTCAGGTGTGCAGCAATGTGGCTCAGTTATATATACATATATATAATTATATGTATATAATTTTTTTACATTCTCCTTTATAATAGGTTATTATAGGATATTGCGTGTAGTTCCCTGTGCTATACAGTAGGTCCTTACTGGTTACCTATTTTATATTTTAGTGAGGTGTATATTTTAATCTCAAATTCCTAATTTATTCCTTCCACTCTTTCCCCTCTGGTAACAATACATTTGTTTTCTATGTCTGGGAGTCTCTTTCAGTTTTGTATCTAAATTCATTTGTATCCTTTTTTTAGATTCCACTTTGTCTTTGACTGACTTCACTTAGCAGGATACTCTCTAGATCTATCCATGTTGCTGCAAATGGCATTATTTCATTTTTTTTTTTATGGCTGAGTTTGAATTTTAACAAGATCTCTGATTCCCTGTGCACATCAAAGTCTGAGGCACTGGTCCTGGGGTCTATAGCTCCACCTACAGGAAGTGGCATCAGTCCCAGGACAGGGGCAGCACAGGGACATTTCTCAGGTTGAACTGTAACAGATCTGTCTCTTTCATGGCCATTTGTTTGTGGGTTCCCAAATTTACAAGTAGGGACCTATTTATTTATGCCTCTCTCCTCTTTCCAAGGGGGCTGGGCTGTGGCGCTCTAATCCATTCGGTAAAAACTTAGTGAGCTTCCTTCAATCACAGAAGATACTGTAGTGAATAGGGTGGACAACATAGCTCCATATCGCAAGGAGCTTGCAGTGTAACAGGATACAAATATTTAAAGTAGGGGAGTTCCCGTCGTGGCGCAGTGGTTAACGAATCCGACTAGGAACCATGAGGTTGCGGGTTCGGTCCCTGCCCTTGCTCAGTGGGTTAACGATCCGGCGTTGCCGTGAGCTGTGGTGTAGGTTGCAGACGCGGCTCGGATCCTGCGTTGCTGTGGCTCTGGCGTAGGCCGGTGGCTACAGCTCCGATTCAACCCCTGGCCTGGGAACCTCCATATGCCGCGGGAGCGGCCCAGGAAATAGCAACAACAACAACAAAAAAAGACAAAAAACAAACAAACAAACAAAAAAGACAAAAAAAAAAGACAAAAGATAAAGTAGGAATTACAAGTCCGATGAATGTTAGAAAGACAAAGAATTGTATGGGAAAAGAGCTGGAGATAAGCTTTTCTGGAGAAAATGCTGTTTTAGTTAGGATGAGAAGGTTCATGTAGATGAGCTGTTTGTGAACTGGAGATGTTTTAAATTTTTTGGCCATGCCCTCTGGCACGTGGAAGGTCTCCAGTCAGAAACTGAACCTGAGCCACAGCAGTGACAACGCCGAATTCTTAACCACTTAGGCCACCAGGGGGTTTTTCTAAGCACAAGGAACATCCATGAATGAAGCTCTTTGGACATTTGTGGGTGTATTTCCAATGCCTTGCACTGTTGTTGGCATACAATAAGTGCTTAATAAGTGTTTGCCAAATCAGTAAGCATTCTGTTATGTGTCTGACATCTACTCTCTTGCCTTGGAGATAGTGGAAGCTTTATTTTCCTCTTCAAAGGAAATCAGATCCCTTAATGGGGAAATGAGAAGGAAGGGAGAAAGCTGACTCTTGTGCAAATTGCTAAATTGGAACTGTGAGTGGGAATGCAAAATTGATTTACATGAATTTTCCTCCCTGAAGCAACCTGACAATTTATTCTGTTCTGAAGAATTTTCAGTTTTTGGCTTCAAAACCAAGCTGTTCCTTATTCTGAATTTCTTGGCCTGCTGTGAAACTAGCATTTAGTGTCTTTTACAGCATACCCTGATTAGGTCATGGAAATTCACAGCTAGATCAAACCAGTATATGGAAAATTTGAAACTTGCACTGCCCATTTTACTTCATGGTTTTGGAAGGTGTTATGAAACATTGACTTTTAAATCATTTTTTTTTTCCAAAAGCACTATTCTCAAGTGATCATAATAATTGCAATCATTGATGGAACCCTTACTATATGCATTATATTGCAAAATCCTCATCTTAACTCTAAAAGAGTAAGTTGAGCCATAGGAAAATTGCCCGATATGAGCAATTTCATATGGTTGAACTTACTATTATGTTCAGATTCTCACCTTAAAAATTTACCAAGAGCTTAGAGAATCCCTGATAACCATAGCCTTACTCTAAAATTTAGCCCTGAGTTGTCTTCACAGATAAAGAGATCTTGGGGTCCAGCTCCTTAAGATTATCCACCACCACCCCTACCCCATGAGCCCAAGCACTGCTCTGTTTCTCCGGCCACAACTGCTTACACTTTGTACTCTGTGTCTTGCTTACACCTTGTGCTGGGGAGATTTACAATCCATCTCCCTGCTAGACTGAGCTCCCTGAGGAAAGAAGTTTTGTCTCTTTTGCTCATGTTCATACCTTTGTGCCTAGAGTGTCTGAAAAGTATTGAAGTTGAAAACTTAACAAAATTTCTGTGGAATCTAAACAAAACCTATTGATTTGTTACTGAAAAAATGCAAGGTAATGACTCCATCGGGGCTTTTGCATTTTAGAATCAGTCCAAGGAGACTGCCTTTGGCATTCTTGAACGCCTGACTTTATCTAGCTACAATTATGCAGAAATTATCTCTCCACTCCACCCCAGAGAAAGGTCCAAAGGTACTTTCTCACCTCCCCCACCTCGTTTAGGTATTTATTTAAATGGCACATTTCCTGCTGCCTTCCCTGGGTACTGTGTTTAAGACAAGCCATCCCTCAAACACCCTCTCTGCTAGACTGTTTTCCCCACAGCATGTGTACCAGCATGTAACGTAGCTAATATCTTGCTTATCTCTTTTGCATATTGTCTTTCCCACCCCACTAAAATGTAAGCTCACATGATTTTCAGATAGGCACACAATTAATAAAATGTATTAATATTGGAAGTGTATTTGGGGATAGAAGCTGTGATTTTCTCCTCAGCTTCTAGTGACCTGGCCTGGTTTGGATCTTATATGCCAGTGATTGAAGGACCCACATCCCGGGGCTCTCTAACCCACTGTCTGAACAATTCACAGGGCACTGCACACTTGGCCTCACACGTGGCCTCAATCACTTGTCCCCATTCTCCTTCACGCTGCTCCCCTGGAGATGACCCATTCGAATGCCTAGGGACGGAGATGTAACCGCCCTAGTTCCCCCTTTTCTAAGGGAGATAGGGTTTTCCTGCTTTAGGCTGAGGGGATGGGGGAGGATGAAAAAGTCAAGATTCCCACCATGGCCAGGGGAGACGGGGGAGGGTGTTTCTATATATTTTAGGCCTCAGGCCTGTAGCCTGCCCTGGAGGGGGCCGGGGAGCCGTGTGGTGGGACCGCTGCGGGGGGCCCACCAGGACCCTCCAGTGAGCTACCCAAGGCCGGTGCAGAGGGCAAGAGACCCCGCTTCCCCACCTGGCGGCCCCCTCCTCTCTTTGGGAAGCCTGGGGGCGGGGTTTGTTTACTCCTTGCACGCACCGCCGGCTTGGCCAATGCGTGGGGAGAGGCGCCTTACGTCACTCATGCCGAAGGCCAATCGGCGCTCACCGTGCTGCTCCGCCGCCAAAGCTCGCGCGGGGGAAGCGGGGCAGTGGTGGGGCCGGGAAAGGGCGGACGAAGCCGCCAGCGCTCTCTGCTGCAGCCGCCGGAGCTGCTCGGTAAGCGGGGCGCGCCCTGACCCTTCGTCTTTGGGCAGGCTCGAGGTCGCGCGCGCGCGCGGTCGGCGTCCCGGGGCCTCGAACTCCAGGGCCTCCACTGGGCAGGCCGCGGATCGCCCACCCTGCCCCGAGTGTAAATCCACAGGGACCTGGCCGCCGCCAAGCGCCGGCGCCACTGGAGCGGCGGCGCCCGAAGACGCGCCCCAGGCTCGAAGAAGAGCCCTGCGTGGCCGCCTTGTCCTCTGCAACCTAGCGGCGGTAAGGTCCAGGGCGAGGGCGCGGGCTCCGTGCCGAGGGCCTCTGGATTCGGCCCGCCGAGTTCCCGGGCAGGTTTCCCTCCATGAGCCTCCGGCCCCCTTGCAACCTCGGGTCCCATCTGTTTATTCCCACGCGTTCTTCCAGGCCTCGCCGAGTAACCCTTAAGGGTCTGGGGAAGAGTCGGAAACTCGAGACTCCCCTACTACCCCACTCCCCCGTACAAACTGGAGTGAGCCACCGTGCCTGAGTCACGCCTCGTGGAAGAGAGGAAAGGCTGCTTTCTCCTCTCTCGGCATCTTCGGGGGAGAAGGATGGCGTTAAGTCTAGGTTTCTGACTTTTCCTCCTTTCATGACCCATAGGCCTCCATCTCTCTCTATCAGGTGTATTTCAGAGTGCCAAAGCCTTTTGCGATTGGAAGAACCTCATCGCCCCCATAAGGGAACTTTTCTCTAAAGTAGAGGATCACTTTTGGGGCCCAGGCTCCTTTGAGAAATTCCAGAGAGCCAAGGTCTCCTCCCCTCTCCACCTTCCAGAAAAGTATAAAGGTTTTTGTAGGATCTTGTAGAGAGACTATGCAGCCAAGTGGGTGAGCTCTCAGCCTCTGCTACCAGCTGGTATTACCTTGCGTGTGGTCTCTTTCTTCATCTGTAAAAGAGTATCCACCTATTCGGGTTGTTGCCGGGAGTAAATGGACTAATAGGTGGAACCCTTTGGAACAAAGCTCATCTCCTATTAAGTGCTCTGCCCTGAATGAGTTAGGCCTTTAATTGACCACCGTGAATGGTGGTTTGTAAAAGGTCCCTCTATTGATGTTTCTCTTTTTTCTGCTGAAACAGTTAACAGGCTCATCATCCCTTTCTGTATTCACTGCTGAAGCTCCTTTTGAGCCTTTGAATACTTTGAATGCTTTTCTCTTCCTCATTCTATCTCTGAGGATTCAGACTCCCTTCCCACTTCTTTACTCTCTTTTTAGTAAGTCATTCCCTCCCTTCTCCGTTCTCCCCCAAATCTTTGTCTTGTGTTTTTTCATTTGACTTCTATAGCCTCATTCCGCCCCCCCCCCCCCGCCCCCCACCGGGCCACTTTTCTTTTCTCTTATTGGCTTGTAATCATCTTCACCTAGTTGACATAGTTGAGGTTATTCATCTGTCCTCTGTACAAAATTACATAGAATTTAGTTGATTTGATATTGCATGTTGCTTTTCCATTTCATTGGTTAGCCTATAATTTAGCTAAGCTTTATCACTATCCTGTTACTGTAATAAATCTTTCATGGCAGTGTCCATTCTCAAGTAGCACCCGGAGAAAAATCAAATGCCTAGACCCCGGATTCTGTCACACTTGTGTGCTGGCTCTCAATGCATTTGTTATTTATTAGAACATCTTGTGCCTGGAACTAGAGTCTAGTCTCATGGCAGACATGGTGTCTGTAGCACTGTTCTGGCAGTACAGTTGCAGTTTCAGCAATATGGCGCTTATATTTAATAAATGCCCAAGGCTTATTAAACTCTTATTTTTGAGTTCTCTTTATTTCTAATTGTTTAATTAAGAGGAGAAAACAATTTTCAAGTGTGTAATACCGCACATTACCATTTTGTGGTCATGTACCTTTCCATCCAACTCTTGGAACTCTGTCCTCCAACTGGCACCTTTATGTTTTTCCCTTGCAGCCAAAATCTTGACTGAGCTATGTCCTCTCAATGCAGCTTGAAATTGGATGTACAAATATGTTTCTCCTTTATGGGAAAGCATTTGCTGATGCAAATTATTCACTAAAACATACCCTAAGGATTCAGAGATGGCTTTTTTGTAATTAGGAATCGAAATGTGAATATACATTTGCTTTGTTTTTTTTTTTTTTAGCGTGATAGATTGGCTTTGTTTTTTTGCTGTTGCTGTTTTATACAAAATGCATGAGTTAGTTATATTTACATTGACTTTACCATTTCTAAAACCTGTTTAGATATATGAAAGTTTTTAGAACATGGTGGGGAAACAGAGTGAGCTAAAATTAAATTCAAGGCAAAGGGAGTTCCCGTCGTGGCTTAGTGGTAGCAAACACGACTAGTATCCATGAGGACATGGGTTCCACCCCTGGCCTTGCTCAGAATCCGGCGTTGCTGTGAGCTGTGGTATAGTTCGAAGACGCACTCAGATTCAGTGTTGCTGTGGTGTAAGCCGGCAGCTGAAGCTCTGATTTGACCTCCTAGCCTGGGAACCTCCATATGCTGTGGGTGGGGCCCTAAAAAGACAAAAAGTAAAAAAATTAAAAAAAATACATTCATAGCAAATTTGGTAAAATAGAACCTAGTGCTCTGACTTCTGGTCCATTGTTTCTTAGTCTGTCAAACTTAACAGTTAACCAGGAGTAAAAGATGAAAAGGGAGAGTTTACGATGAAGTCTTGAAAGCAAAGGGGGGACTTTCTAATTTGGGCGTTAAATATTAGATATTGAGTAGTACATTATCACCTTATTTTATCTTTAAGCTTAGGTATGTTTCTTTTAAGGTTTAAATAAATAATAAGACATTATTACTTATAGTCACAACTTACTTATGGGCAGTTTACATTGTCACTTGGCAAACTTCATTTCACTTTCTTGTGAACTCGCCATCATTCTTCTTTTTTGCTGCACTCATAGAATGTGGAAGTTCCTGGCCCAGCGATTGAGCGAACCTGAGCCACACAGCAACTCAAGTCACTGCAGTGACAACACTGGATCCTTAACCCACTGCACCACAAGAGAACGCCCCAATTTTTTTTTTTTTTAAGTAGACAGACCTTTTTGAATTTAAAAAATTTGTATTGATTTATTTTTATTTTTTGGCCACTGGCATGCAGCAGCTTGATGGGGGGTTTCAGTTCTGAGACCAAGGATTGAACCCTGGGCCTCAATGGTAAAAGTACCGGATCCTAACCACTAGACCACCAGAGAACTCCCTTGCCATCCTATTTTAAACTCTTACTGCAGCATGTATCTTAATATATGTTAGAGGAGACTAGAAAGCATAGAGTTCAGGGTTTTTAGATCATAAAATTTTAAGTTGTAATCAGTTCTAAAGATTATTAAATATACTCACCTTTTCTACTTAAATCCTTTCCATTTTAACCTGAGATATATGATTTTAGGGGTAGGACATGAATACATTTAAAGTAGATTTGTGAACCCTTGGAAATTTTATAAAAAAATATATGCATTTGTGTATTTTTCTGAAGCAAAGATATTTGGACAACTCTAATTTTTGTACAATTATTTCTTTTACTGAACTGGAAGTTACATCTTTACAGGTTCCAGTTCTGTCTCTTCTATATGTGGGTTTTCAAATATCTGGAGATACCTCCTATATTCTGATTCTTTACTTCTCTAGTCAGAAAATATTTTCGGTCTTTAATCTCCTCTAATGATTTTATTGTTTTGATCTGTACCTCCTCACAATACCGATGGCTCAGTTGTGGATTTGTGTCATTTCCTCCATATTCTTCTTAAAAGTGTGGTACCCATAATTAGATGTTAACCAGCAGAGAAGACCATGTTACCACTCTGATTTTAAAGCATGTACTTGAAGATTAAGAGTGGACTTGTTTCTTTGGCAACTGCATCACACTGTTAATTCATGCTAATGACCTGTCTAAAAAAGACAGACTCAGGGGCCAGCCTGCTTGGGTTTAAATCCTTGCTCCACAGTTAATCAGCAGGATGGCCTTGAGTAAATTATGTAAACGTTTTGGGGCCTCAGTCTTCTCATCTGTAAAAAGGGTTTGTAATAGTACCCGTCTCATAGGGTTGTTCTAAGGAATAAATGAGTGCATATATGTTAAACACTTAGAATGGTCCCTGGCATTTGAGTGCTATGTACTTTAACCATTATTGATTTTTCAGTCAACTGAAATTCTTGAGTTGTTTTGTCCATGCTCCCAGTTCCTTAATAGATTATTTTTTTGGTAGGATTTTACATTTTATCCGAATTAAATTTTGCTTTGTCAGATTGGTTCCAGTATGTTGACTCTGAAGGAAAAAAAATCTTCAATAAAGAAGCTTTTTGGTTTATGCATAGATTTGATAAACTATAAGTTTGATAATGCTGACATAGCCCTCATGTAAATATTATTAAAATGTTGACTAGGAAGGCCTAAGAGCAGAGCTCTTGCCCTTCTAGAGACCTCTTAATGTTGATTTAAAAAAAACTTGTTGGGGAGTTCCTGTTGTGGTTCTGGTAATGAACCCGACTAATATCCATGAGAATGCAGGTTTGATCCCTGGCCTCACTCGCTGGGTGAGTTAAGGACTGGGTGTTGCCATGAGCCCAATCTGTAGTGTAGGTGTAGGTCGCAGACACAACTCGGATCCTGCATTGCTGTGGCTGTGGTGTAGGTAGGTGACTACAGCTCCGATTAGACCCTTAGCCTGGGAACTTCCATTTGCTGTGGGTATAGCCCTGAAAAGACAAAAACAAACAAACAAACAAAACAAAACAGAACTTGTTGGAGTTCCCAGGTGGTGCAGCAGGGTTTGGGGATCTGGTGTTGTCACTGCTGTGACTCAGGTTGCTGCTGAGGGTCTGGCCGTGGAATTTCCACATACTGTGGATGCTGCCAGGAAAAAAAAATCTTTTAAATTCTTTGGTCGTATGTGTTCAGCCAATTAAAAATCCAGCTAATTTGTCATTATCTACCTCAGATATTTCCAGGTTTTCACAAGGGATATATAAGGAACTGTAATGATTGCTTTCTTTTAGGAGGTTTTAACCCAGATAATTTTATATACTTCATTTAAAAAGATCCTGTCTGTTCAGTAAATGTCAGGAGAAGAGCATTAATCTGTCATTATGTGTCCTTAATGAAACTGTACTCGTTTCCAACAGCAGTATGTTGGTTACTACCTTTTCTGTGTTCATAAACTTCTCTCAGTAATGACTCTAAAATCTTGTTCAGAATTACATTTAACTTCACTGATCAGGATCCCTTTCTCCAGCAGCTGCATGAACATTTATCTGGAGTGATATACCTTGTTAAAGATTTCTTTAGAGCAGTTAGGAACTCTCTTTAATCTTCTCATCCATATTAGCTTTGGTTTCCATTAATTCTTGTTTAAATTTATTAAATGCCTATTTTGCACACGATAACAATGCTGTTTAACCCCATCTGATCTGAAAAGAATTTTTCGGAAGAGATACTTGAAGGAAGAAGGTAATCCTTGTCCATTTTTCTCCATTCTTGTGTAGTCTGGACCTCCATTCCTTCTTTACTCTGCAAAAACAACTTCCTGTTAACCTTTCTTCTTCTGGATCTTTTTCTGTCTCCAGTCCTTTAGCACTGTAGCTAGAGTCATCTTTGTTTTTAAAGTGCATATACCTCGGAGTTCCTGTTGTGGCTCATCGGAAATGAATCTGACTAGTATTCATGAGGACGCAGGTTTGATCCCTGGTCTTACTCAGTGGGTTAAGGCTCTGGCGATGCTGTGAGCTGTGGCGTGGGTCGCAGACATGGCTTGGATCTGGCATTGCCGTGGCTGTGGCATAAGCCAGTGGCTACAGCTCTGATTCGACCCCTTAGCCTGGGAACTTCCATATGACATGGGTGTGGCCCTAAAAAAAGGATAAAAATAAATAAATAAAGTGCATATATCTCTAAAGTCTTTTCTTCCCTGATAGAAAAATCTAAGATGATCTAATTAGATTTTTAGTTTCAAGTACTTTTCAACTCTCTTATTCTGTTTTCTATTTACTATCCTTCTAGATTCAAGACCCTTTCCCCTTTTTCACCTTCTTTATTCTTAGAGATGATATGAACCATCAGCCAGACAGTAGGCATGGAGAGATGGTGGTTCCCCACAAGCTGGTCCATGTGTGTCCCTCGGCTTGTCAGCTGTTACAGGCACTGTGTGAGGCACTGAATTGACAAAGGAGCATGACATAGCCTCAGGCTTTGAAGAATTCTAAGTGCAGGGAAAGATAGACCAGAGGAAACTGTTTGGAGAAAACTTTTTTTTTAATACTCAAAAGCATAATAGGTTTATGTAACGGATTCCATTTTACTTTGAAAAGAGCCAAGTATGTTGTTATGAAAGAATGAGTTTGTTAAAGTGACCAATTCCATTCCAAGTTAAATCAAATAGTAAAATCATAAACCCATGAATGTAGAAGAACAGTCTATATTTCAAAACTGCCAAAATAAACTATTTAATCAAAACTGGAAGTACTAACTTCTTTTTTACATGCCACTTGAGAGTGAACAATTACAAAATCAGCCTACCAAGTTTTTCTTCACAGCATCCTTGAAATTGTGGCGATGAGATAAAACTACCTGTGAAAGAGAAGCTTTATGACACTGCGTGCTATTCAGAGGAGTAGGGGGAGAGGGAGAGAAGAAAAGGGGATGAGGCAGGAGAGGAGAGGATGATCAACAGTTGCTATTAGAACTAGGGATGAAATATACAATGTGACAGGTAGAATTAAACACCTCTGTATGTTATACAAGAAAGCTGTTAAGAGAGTGAAACCTAAGAGCTCTCATGGCAAGAAGAACAATTTTTTCTTTCTTTAATTTTGTATCTATATGAGATGATGGATGTTCACTAGGCTTATAATGATATTCCCTTCCTGACGTATGTAGATAAATCATTATGTTGACCACCTTAAACTTATATAGTGCTCTTTGACAACTAGGCCTCAATAAAACTGGAAGAAAGGAAAGAACATATACAGCTATGGGAGTTCCTGTCCTGGCTCAGCGGTGACAAAACCGACTAGGATCCCTGAGGACATGGGTTCAATCCCTGTCCTCACTCAGTGGGTTAAGGATTTGGCATTGCTGTGAACTGTGGTGTAGGTTGCAGACAAGGCTTAGATCCCAAGTTGCTGTGGCTGTGGCAAGGCAAGCTGCTGCAGCTCCGATTTGACCCCTAGCCTGAATGTGGCCCTAAAAATACAAAAAAAAAAAAAAAGGAACATACATAATTAACAAACAGTGAGTAAAATGATTTCTGGACTAATGAAAGTGTGGAAAAACTCTTACATAAATGATTCTGCACTAATTGATACATTTTTAGTTATAAAGTTCTTTACAAGTACATTTTGTGAGCATGATGATTATGTATTTTTAAGCTGAACAGACCCATGTTCAAAGATAAGACTGTATTACTTGTATAGGCATTCTAAGACATATACACTGAAAATGTGTGTCGAAAGTGCCATCATTATATATGAAAAGCAGTAGGATACTTATTGATGTTAACATTTTGCCTACATACAATTTTGCCATTAAATTCATACTGTTCAGGGAGTTCCTGTCGTGGCTGAACAGTTAATGAATCTGACTAGCATCCATGAGGACGAAGGTTCGATCCCTGGCCTTGCTCGGTGGGTTAAGGATCCAGCATTGCTTGTGAGCCATGGTGTAGGTCTCCGACATGGCTTGGATCCTGCATTGCTGTAGTTGTGACATGGGCTGGCAGCTGTAGCTCCAGTTAGACCTCTGGCCTGGGAACCTCCACATGCTGTGAGTGCGGCCCTAAAAAGCGCGGGCGTGCGCGCGCGCGCGCACACACACACACACACACCCCATACTGTTCAGCACGTTGTACTATATCACAGTTACTGTTTTAAAAAACAACTACTGGAGTTCCCGTGGTGGCTCTGTGCTTAATGAATCTGACTAGGAACCATGAGGTTGTGGGTTTGATTCCTGGCCTCGATCAGTAGGTTAAGGATCTGGCGCATTGCCCTGAGCTGTGGTGTAGCCTGCAGATGCGGCTCCAATCCTGTGTTGCTGCGGCTCTGGCATAGGCCGGTGGCTACAGCTCCAATTTGACCTCTGGCCTGGGAACCTCCATATGCTGTGGGTGTGGCCCTAAAAAGACAGACAAATAAATAAATAAATAACAACTACTAAACATCTTTAAAGAAAACGATTTATGGAATATTGAGAATTGTGGTCAGAAAAGTTGTTTTAGAAAAGTTTTCCAAGAGTACTTGACTACTTTGGATCTTGAAAAGCTTATTTGAAAATAAGCATACTTTTTTTAAAAGTTAGTTTTTCATAAGATGATTTATTTTGATTGGAAAAGGGTTGATGAGGGCAGCTTAAATTCTTACCTAAAAAAAACAATTACAGTATGAATTCCTTGATTATTATATGGGAAAAGAATCATGAGCCTTGTTATTGAAATCTTTGTACTGTCATAATAAAAACATAAGATGATAATTCAGACAATTAAGATAACAAAAATGAAAAGCAAAAGGCAAACAATCATCTGATTTTAATTCAGGTGCCAAAATGCTAAGCATTAGTCAGTGGTTCTTGTCTTTTTTTTTTTAAATGGAAGAATAAAAAAGGCATTCTCTTGTGGCACAGTGGGTTAAGATCCAGCATTGTCCCTACAGCGGCCGTGGCATGGGTTTGATCCCTGGCCAGGGAACTTCCACATGCTGCTGGTGTGGCCAAAAATTCAAAGCAGTAATAAATTAAAAATAAAACCCGGAACATTTAGTAAAGCTCAGGAAAAACTGGAGTAGATGCAGCTGTTTAGTTTTCAAATATAAAAAGTGCATGGTTCCTAGAGATGTGTTTGGCTTCTTTCAAGTTTCAGCTTGTGTGTGTGCTCGCGCGCTCTTTTTTAGGGCCGCATCTGTGGCATATGAAGTTCCTGGGCTAGGCATTAAATAGGAGCTGCAGCTGTGGGCTTATGCCACAGCAATTCAGGATCTGAGCTGAGTCTTTGACCTACACCACAGCTCACGGTAATGCCAGATACTTAACCCAGTGAACGAGGCCAGGGCTCAAACCTGCATCCTCATGGATACTAGTTAGGTTTATAACCCATTGAGCCACAACGGGAACTCCCTCAGGTTTCAGCTTTTCAAAGCTGGAACTCAGCAGAGCAAGTAAATGAACAGGTTTACTGTGGAAGCAAGTAATACAAAAACAATTGTTAAATAATTCAATGCTGAAATTTCTTCAGTAGTACTATCAGTGAGTTATTTTGAACCAAAAGACTGCTATGGCATACATTTCCATTATGGGGTACCAGTATTTAGGTGTTAACAGATGTTAGATTCTTTTCTAATTCATATCAGAATGATTTTAGGTCTATGGGTTGTAATAACATCTTCCATTGACCTTAACATTTGAGCAGACTTGCTAACTTAATTAGTAAACTAGTTAATTACAATGTTAGAATTGGATAATTTTTTTTCAATAAATGAGCTCTGAAAGAATTTAAAAAAGTATTCCTTCTTCCCAGGTTGAATTATTTTCTTTTATTGTTATTATAGCAGATCCAGTAATATCCTTGAGAAAAATCTGTTCTGAATTAGTAATTTCTTAGGTTAATTGAAGTTACACCCTGGGGAAAAAGTTCAGACAATTGAATTCCCTCTCTCTCTCTCTCTTTTTTTTTTGCTTTTTAGGACCGCACCCCAAGCATATGGAAGTTCCCAGGCCAGGGGTCGAATTGGAGCTACAGCTGCCAGCCTAAGCCACAGCCATAGCAACTCGGGATCCGAGCTGCATCTGTGACCTACACCACAACTCACAGCCACGCCAGATCCTCTATCCACTGAGCGAGGCCAGGGATTGAAACCACATTCTCATGGATGCCAGTCAGATTGGTTTCTACTGAGCCACGATGAGAACTCTGAATTTCCTCTCTTGACGTAAGTGACATAAAGTAAGAATAAATTTCAAGAAACTGAAATACTGAGCAAAAGCATGTGAAACTAATGCTAGGGAAAAAAAAGACTTTTAGAAAGGGGTCACTACATAAAAAACCCTTCTCGCCCGTAAGGAAAAGAAATTTCAGAAGAGATGAGATGATAGTAAAGAAAATAAAAGATTGTATTAGTATAAGCAGCTCAATGAAAAAAGTGAAAGCTTGTTTACCGGGCTGTTTTTTTTTTTTTTTTTTTTGTCTTTTTAACCTTTTCTAGGGCCGCTCCCACTGCATATGGAGTTCCCAGGCTAGGGGGTCTAATCAGAGCTGTAGCCACCAGTCCACACCAGAGCAATATGGGATCCGAGCTGAGTCTGTGACCTACACCACAGCTCACGGCAACGCCGGACTGTTAACCCACTGAGCAAGGCCAGAGATCGAACCCGCAACCTCATGGTTCCTAGTTGGACTTGTTAACCACTGCGCCACGACGGGAACTCCAGGGGCTGTTTTTTTTATAACCTACAAAATGTAAAAGACTGTAGCAAATTTTCTAGAATTGAGTAAGGAAATAAAGATCCATAATCTAAAAGCTTTGTATCCATTATGAATTTTAATGACTTGCTTTGCTAAACACCTCCAATGCGAAAAGGATCTCATTTAATCCTTCCCCAAAGTGTACGAGATAGGTTTAATTGTTTTTCATTTTATAGGTGAGGACACAGTTGCTTTACTCGGATTAAAAAGACAGGGAGGGTGGAGTTTCTGTCGTGGTGCAGTGGTTAACGAATCTGACTAGGAACCATGAGGTTTCAGGTTCGATCCCTGGCCTTGCTCAGTGGGTTTAAGGATCCTGTGTTGCTGTGAGCTGTGGTGTAGGTTGCACACGTGGCTTGGATTCTGAGTTGCTGTGGCTCTGATTTGACCCCTAGCCTGGGAACCTCCATGTGCCAAGGGAGTGGCCCTAGAAAAGGCAAAAAGACAAAAAGAAAAGAAAAAAAAAAAGACAGGGAGGGCAGAGCTCCAACAAAAATCTGACTGTAATGCTAGCCACTGCACTAGATTCCTTCCCTGAAATACTTAGGCCTTCAGCATTCACGCAAGAACCCCCATGAATTTTGGCCACCCGGAGGCATATGGAATTCTTGGGCCAGGGATAAGATCTCCGCCACAGTCTTGACCTAAGCCACAGTTGACTTAACCCACTGTGCCAGGCCGGAATTCAAACCTGTGTCCCAGCACTCCCAAGATGCTACCAATTCTGTTGCGCCACAGTGGGAGCTCCAGGAGCCCAGACATTTTTATAGCTTAGTTCGGTCTTCTTGGTATAGTATCTGTTTTTTCCTGGTGTGTTATAAGTTTATCCAAATAGTGAGTGAATTGAAAATTAGCCTTTTTTTTTTTTTTTTTGGCAGTAGTATGCAGCAGCTTGATGTGGCATCTCAGTCCCCAGACTAGGGATTGAACCTGGTGAAAGCCCTGAATCCTAAAAACTGGACCAGCAGGGATCTCTTCATCATTTTTGATTGATCATCCTTTCTCTAGCATCACTGTTTACTGTAATTTATTTATTTTATTTTTTTGCTTTTTTTTTTTAGGGTCACACAGGTGGCATATGGAAGTTCGCAGGCTAGGGTCCGAGCCTCGTCTGTAGCCTGCACCACAGCTCATGGCATTGCCAGATCCCTCAACCCACTGAATGAGGCCAAGGATCGAACCCGAATCCTCATGGGTACTAGGTGGATTTGTTTCTGCAGAGCCATGATGGGAATTCCATTTACTGTAATTTAAAAACAGACCATTTCTCCGTAGTTCCCGTTGTGGTGCAGTGGAAACGAATGTGACGAGGAACTATGAGGTTGTGGGTTTGATCCCTGGCCTTGCTCAGTGGGTTAAGGATCCAGCATTGCCGTGAGCTGTGGTGTAGGTCACAGATGTGGCTCGGATCCTGCATTGCTGTGGCTGTGGCATAGGCTCCGATTAGACTGCTAGCCTGGGAACCTCCATATGCTGCAGGTGTGGCCCTAAGAGGACAAAAAACAAAGAAAAACCCCAGACCATTTCTTTATAATGTTGTGTATGGTATCTTAAATTTAGCTGTATTTCAGTTAATGAGTTAAATCATGATTAAGAGCTCTGTGAATCTAATATACTGACGGGTCTGCTGTGAATAGAAACAAGAACATGCTTAGATAAGACATTAACCTAACTCCTTTGTAACATAAATTTTAAGTTTTATTTTAATAGGCTATTTTGACTTGTTCCAAAATCAAATACTTGTGGGCTAAGAGAAAAAAAGGTCATTCTGAAATGATATAGAATCTTAGAGTTGTGATGAAAGGAGAGACAAAGGCTAAAAGTGTTCCTAAAAGTGAGAAGAATAAAAATAAAATAGCAAGCAATAGGAGCAGTGTTTATTCTTAGTCACAGAGCAGGAGCACCCTGTATTTCATAGTCAAAGATGCTGTGGCTAATGATGCTGTTATCAGCAGGATGTGGATGTGTCAACAACGAAATGTATACATGAAAATAAGAATGATAGTACATATCTTTTCACCAAAGTAGAAGACATTGTACAAAGGATTTTTTTTTGTCTTTATCTTTAGGTATATATAATTTTTATATATATATATTTTTTATTTATTTTTGTCTTTTGTTGTTGTAGTTGTTGTTGTTGCTGTTGCTATTTCTTGGGCCGCTCCCGCGGCATATGGAGGTTCCCAGGCTAGGGGTCTAATCGGAGCTGTAGCTGCCGGCCTACGCCAGAGCCACAGCAACGCGGGATCCGAGCCGCGTCTGCAACCTACACCACAGCTCACGGCAACGCCGGATGGTTAACCCACTGAGCAAGGGCAGGGACCGAACCCGCAACCTCATGGTTCCTAGTCGGATTCGTTAACCACTGCGCCACGATGGGAACTCCATCTTTAGGTATATATTGAAGCCTTCCAACCAACTGCAGAATAGAGCTCAGACTGGCCATCTATCTGTCTAGTTATTTATCTATCTTAGAATCAAAAGCCTTTGACATCTTATGGTACTTCCTGTTTGTATAAAACTCTCTCCCCCATTTCACCCTGGAAAGAAACACTTTGACTCAGATTGGCCTTGAGTGAAAACAGGGAACTCTTGGATTCATTTGATTTAGTCATTTGTGTAAACCTTTTTCTGTTTTTTTTTTTTTTTTTGTAAATCATTTTAACTACCTCAAGGATAGAGAAATTCTCAGCCCACTATCTAATTATTTTTTAGGCTTTCTGTAATAACAGACACAATATGAAGTACTTTTTTCATGTTGTGACTAATAGTAACTTTGATGAATTTTTCACATTGAATCTACATGTCTTAAGTACCAGTCTGTGTTTGGTAATATTTTATGTCACATATGAGGAGCTCTCACAAGTTGTCATTTTCTAGTGCTTACTATGTGTGAATCTTACTGTGTCTGATAGTCCCTTGATGATACTCCCTATTATAGCAACTCTTAGTTTTAGCTCTTGATTGTCTTGCACAAATCCCACTCTTTCTTGGAAGAATAAGGGTGAGGAAGAACATTAGATCAGTTGGGCTTTCTGGATTCTTCTGGACCTCTGGTCCCAAGTTTGCCTTTCTGACTATGTGTATTAATATTTGGCAGTTATCAGTTTTAAAACTTTCTGAAGGAGACGTCGTCTTCATATTTGTACTTCCACTTTCCAGAGGTAAAACCACATATTGAAAAAAAGCATTTTTACTGAAAGATGATAGATTTCTACATTCTGGCAGATTTTTACTAAATAGCACATCTGTGTAACTAGCACCTTAGATTCAAAACCAGACTGTGACCAGTTGTATCCCTTTCCAGTAGTGGACACCTCTTTCCTGACTTCTAAGAGCATAAATTGGTAAAACTACCTTTAACCATATCTGCCTTTAGGTTTTTTTTTTTTACTGATTATCACTCTTAATGGTATAATTATTGCTGTATTTCTTTTAAAAACCTTCTTTTGAACCAGTTTTAGACATAATAAAAAGGATACGGTTTCCTAATGTTGAGATTTTCATAACCATGGTATAATTATCAGGGGCAAGAAATTAACAACAGGGGAGTTCCCATTGCGGCACATCAGGTTAAGGACCCTCTGTTGTTTCTGTGAGGATGTGAGTTCGATCCCTGGCTTTGCTCAGTGGGTTAAGGATCCGGCATTGCCACAAGCCGCAGTGTAGGTCACAGCTCAGATCACGGTGTTGTGGTGGCTGTGATGTAGAGTTTGACCCCTGGTCCAGGAACTTCCATATACTGCAGGTACAGCCATAAAAAGAAAAAAAGAAAAGAAATTAACATCAGTACAATATTATTAACTAAACTACAGACCTTAGGGAGTTTTTGTTGTGGCTTAGCGATAGTGAACCCAACTAGTATCTCATGGATGAGGGTTTGATCCCTAGCCTAACACAGTGGGTTAAGGATCTTGCGTTGCTGTGGCTCTGGTGTAGGCCAGTGGCTAGATTCAGCTCCTAGCCTGGGAGCATCCATGTGCCGCAAATGTGGCTCGAAAAAGAAAAAAAAAAAAAAAAAAAAAAGACGAACTTGTTTTAATGTCTGGTTAGGGCTATTTTCCTGTCATAGTTTTTCTTTTTCAGTACTTTTCTAGTTATTCTTGCATATTTGTTTTCCATATCAACATTAATGGTGATTTGTCTAACTATAAAATGGCATGTAAGTATATTTATTTGTTGGGATTACATTAAATTTATATATTAATTTAGGGAGAATTTATATCCTTACAATGTTTAATTGTCTTATCAAAGAGCAGGGTATGTCTTTTTCCTTTGTTCAGTCTTTTTTTGTTTTTGGTCTTTTTGGCTATACCCATGGCTTGTGGAATTTCTGAGGCCAGGTGTCAAATCCTTGATACAGCAGTGACAATGCCAGATCCTTAACCTGCTGAGCCACTAGGGAACTCCTCTATTGTTCAAGTTTTTTTTTTAAGAGTATTTAAATATTTCCTGAGCTTTTTTTTTTTTTTAAATATAAAGAGCTTTTTGAGATTTAATTCACATATCATAAAATTTACCTTTTAAAGTGTATGATTCAGGGGTTTTTGGTACATTCACAGATATGTGCAAACATCACCACCACCTCAATCCAGAATATTTCCATCACCACAAAAAGAAACGCTGTACCGGGAGCAGTCCTCCCCATTCCCTTTTCCCTCCAGCCCTTGGCAACTATTGATTTACTTTGTTTCTATGGATTTTCCTACTTTGAACATTTCATGTAAATGGAATCTTACATCATGGGCGTTTTGTGACAGTCTTTTTTTTTTTTTTTTTTTTGGTCTTTTTAGGGCCACACCCATAGCACATGGAGGTTTCCATCGGAGCTCTAGCCGCTGGCCTATGCCACAGCCACAGCAATGCAGGATCCTTAACTCACTGGGTGAGGCCAGGGATTGAACCTGTGTCCTCATGCATGCTAGTCAACTTGTTTCCACTGAGCCGCTAAGGGAACTCTGTGACAGCCTTCTTTCACTTACCCTAATATTTCCTAGGTTGATACATGCTGTAACATGATCAGTATTTCATCTCTTTTTTATTGCCAGATAATATGCGTTCCATTGCATAGGTATAGCCCATCTTATTTACCCATCACTTTTTGGCCATTATGATAATGCTGCTGTGAGCATTCACAGTCAGGCTTTCTGTGGGCATATGTTTGTTTTGGTTTTGTTGGTTTTTGGCTGCCTGGAAGCATATGGAGCTCCTGGGCCAGGGGTCAGATCTGAGCCACAGTTTCCACTTTAAGCCACAGCTGGGGCAGATCCTTAACCCACTGTCAGGCTGGGGGATTAAATCTGTGTCCCAGAGCTCCCAAGACACCACTGATCCTGTTGGCCACGGCAGGAACTTCTGTGTAGGTGTATGTTTACAGTTCCCTCTTGCAAGTTTTATACATTTCTTGTAATTTATTATGAAGTATTTAATCTCTCCTACTATCGGACTTTACCATTATACCCCTCCTAGTGTTTATTGATTTCTGTGTTTTTCTGTATTGATTTTGTTTTGGTATATAAGTTAAACTCGACTGCAATTTAACATATTGGTCCTGTCATTATCTGGCTTTGGTGTAAAGGTTATACTGACCTTATTAAATAAGATGCTGTTTTGAAGAGCATTCTTTGGAAGACAATGTGTATTCTCCCATTTTGGGGGCAGCTTGCTACATGTGTCTCTCTCTCTCTGTTTTTTTTTTTTTTTGGTTTTAGGGCTGCACCTTGTGGCATATGCAAGTTCCCGGGCTTGGGGTGAATCTAAGCTACAGCTGCCAGCCTACACCAAAGCCACAGCAATGCCGGATCCAAGCCTCATCTGTGACCCACACCACAGTTCATGGCAGCAACTGATCCTTAACCCACTGTGTGAGGCCAGGGATCAAACCTGCATCTTCATGGATTCTAATCAGGCTTGTTTTCTCTTAAACCACACTTAACTGTGTTGATGCAATTTTGTATATCCTTACTGACTTTCTTATTTTATCTGTTTGGCTGTATTAGTCTCTTGTTATTGTGGATTTCTCAGTTTCTTGTTCTACATTTGTCTCTTCTTCCGCCTTATACACTAGTAAACTGTTATAAAATACATCAGATTTAGAATATTTGTCTTCCTGCTGAAAAGAACCTTTAATCATTGTCCTCTTTATCCTCTGTAATGCTCTTACTGTAAAGACCATTTGTCTATTTATAGTCACATTGTCTTTCTTTTTTTCACTCTGTTACTTTCTGTGGCGGTATGCTTTAGAGATTGCAGAGAGCAGTTGGATTTTGTTTTGCTTTTTGTTGTTTGTTTTAAACCCAGTGTGACAGTCTTTAAGCTGATGAGTTTATTCATGTATTTGCTTTTCTTTCTACCATCTATTTATGTTGCCTTTTCTGAGCTGCTTCTATTCTTCTGTCCTCTCTGCTTTTGATTACTCTTTTATACTTTCAGTGGTTGCCTTTAAATTTTTAGTGAGCATATTTAATTTAACACCATATTTCCTAAATAGCATCAGGCTCTTAGAATTCTTTAATTCTGATCACATGCCTCCCTCCTGATGTTATTGTTGTCCAAGAGGCATATCTTCTCCTGTTTTTACCCCCTACGTTCTTCGTCTTCTAAAATTTTTCAGTATAGCTATTGTACAGATGTTTGTACACACTCATATAATTTTTGTTCATTTCTCTTTCTTGAATTTCTTTTGCATTTTCAGTTTTGTTTCCATTTTCCTGAGGGACATCCTTTGGATGTCTCTTTTTTGAATGTCTATTGAAGGTAAATGCATGGAAAATGTCTTTTATTTCACCCTTATTTATATTATTGCTTTTTAGGGCTGCACTGGTAGCATGTGAAGTTTCCCAGGCTAGGGGTCTAATTGGAGCTATAGCTGCCAGCCTACACCACAGCCACAGCAACGTGGATCCAGAGTCGCATCTGCGACCTACATCACAGCTCATGGCAACGCCGGATCCTTAACCCCCTGAGTGAGGACAGGGATCAAACCCGCAACCTCATGGTTCCTAGTTGGATTCATTTCTGCTGTGTCTTGGCGGGAACTCCTATTTCACCCTTATTTTTGAAAAATAGTTTAGAATTCTAGTTTGCTCTTATTTTCCCTTAACACCTTGAGGCTGTTACTTCACTATGTTTTTGCTTTTACTGCTGTTGAGAAATCTTCTGCAGGCTAATTGTCATTCCTTTGTAGATAGTCTTTTTTTCTCTGCCTGTGTTTTTTCCTTCAGTTTTTTTTTTTATTGTGGTAAAATGCATATAACAAAGTTTACTATTTGAACCATTTTAAAATGTATGGTTCTGTGTTAAGTACATTCATATTGTTGTGCAATCATCACCACCATCTCCAAAACTGTTTTCCTCTTGAAAAACTGAAACTCTGTGCCCATTAAACAATAATGACCATTCTCCTCTTCTCCAGTCCCTGACAACCACTGTTCTGCTTTCTGTCTCGGATTTTGATTACTCTAAGTAGTGATATATAGCATAGATGTAGAATCATGCAGTATTTATCTTTGTGTGATTGAATTATTTCACTTAGCATAGTATCCTCAGGGTTCATCCATGTTATAGTATGTGTCATAATTTTCTTTTAAAATCAAACAATATTCCATTGAATACCCCCCCCCCATATTTTGCTTATTCATTCATCTGTCAGTGGTTACTCAGGTTACTTCCAAGTTTTAGCTGTTGTGTGTAGTACTCTTGTGAACATGGATGTACAAATATCTCTTTGAGACCCTGCTTTCAGTTCTTTGTAGTATATACCCAGAAGTGGAATTGCAGGATCACATGGTAATTCTATTTGCATTTTTTTCAGGAACTCTCATACCATTTAAACTCTACACTGGCTATACCATTTTATATTCCTACTGGCAGTTCAGAGTCTCAGTTTTTGTACATCCTTGCCAACACTTCTTGTCTGTTTTTTTTTTTTCTTATTTTGCTTTTACGGGCCGTGCCTGCAGCATATGGAGGTTCCCAGGTCAAGGATTGAGTCGGAGCTATAGCTGGTGGCCTACGCCACAGCCACAGCAACGTGGGATTGGAGCTGTGTCTTCGACCTACACCACAGCTCATGGCAACGCTGGATCCTCAGCCCACTGAATGGGGTCAGGGATCTAATCTGCATTGTCGTAGATTCTAGTCAGATTTGTTACTGCTGAGCAATGATGGAAACTCCAAAAATGTCAAATTTTTTTGGTATAATGTCTTTCCTTTTATTATGCTTTCCTTTTTCTGAAACTCCCTTTTAGTTGGACATTCTGGATTGGTTTTCTTATTTTTAAAACTTCTGTTCTGGTTTGTGCGAGAGTTCTGGCTTTTTCTTTTCTCTCTCTCCTTCCTTCCTTCCTTCCTCCCCTCCCCTCACCTCGTTCCTTTCCTTCTCTCTCTTTCTCTCCTGTTTTTTAATTCAGTCTCTTTATTTCACGTTAGATACGTTCCTCAATTTTTTGGTAAATTTGCCATCTGTTGAGATTAAAGAGTGAGGCTATAAAAACTCTGTCCATGGGGAGTTGTTAACTGCAAGTCTTAATACAGGAGACTGTAGGTCTTTTCTGGTGCATCAGATTCCCTGTGGTGGAATCTCCTAGTCTCCTGCTTGATTGGCCTGTGTTCCGGAAGCTAGTTTGGGGAGGAGGGCTGGGGTCCGCTGCTCAGCATGTAAATCTTATTTAATCTCTTTGTGGTATCCTATGACATACAACCCTGTGTGTGCCTGAATTCTACATCCTGTCTGATCTGCTGTCTTAAGGTAAACCATGTGTCTCTTGCTAGGGTGCAGGAGATCCAGTTTCTTGGCTACATGGGAAGGCTTCTGGGTGAAAACTGTTCCTTATTCAATTTTTCAACCAATATTCTGTTGTCATCTTTGATCCAGACCCCTACCTTAGGATGCCTCCAATTCCTAAGCCTTTCTGTTGTGTTTGCAGATTACTGGTTTCATACCCTCACCCACCCTCACATGCATAGGTTTGTGGTCTATTTTACCAAGCTGATTACTGTTCAGCTATCCTCTATCTAACTTCAGAAAGTTTTATTTAGGTCCCTCATCAGCTCTTGTTTCCTTTCAAGATATATCTGTATATGTTTTTTGGTGGGTTTGTTCTTTGTAAATCCTTTAGCCTCATTTTAGTGCCACGTCAGGAGAGAATGGATGTAAACCTATGTTTTCATATTTAACTAAAAGAACCTTGGGGAGATGGGATTAAGATGGCGGAATAGAAGGACTGGGGCTCAATTTCTCTCCTAAAAACAACAAAATTCACAACTAAAGGCTGAGCAGTCTTCACCCAAATGGACTGGAAGCCTTAAAAAAGGCTACTCCAGAAGAAAAAGAGGAGGCCACATCAAGAGGTAGGAGGGGTGATTTCATGATATAAACAACCCCATACATCCTGGGTGGGAAGCCCCACAGACTGGAAACTAACTGGTGCGCAGAGACTCACCTACAGGAGTGAGAGTTCTGAGCCCCACATCAAACTCTCATGTGTGGGAATCTGGCACTGGGAGAAAGCCCCTGGAGCATCTGGCATTGAAGGCCAGTGGGGCTTGTGTGCAGAAGCTCCATGGGACTGGGGGAAACAGAGACCCTGTTCTGTTCTTAAAAGGTGCACACAGACTTTCACGTGCACTGGGTCCCAGGGCAAAGCAAAGTCTCTGTAGGAATCTAGGTCAAACCTGATTGCAGTTCTTGGAGGACCTCCTGGGAAAACAGGGGTGAAGGTGGCTTGTTGTGAGGGAAGGACATTGAAAGCAAAGCTCTCTGGACTATTCAGCAGCATGCCTTTCTCTGGAGGTGGCCATTTTGAGAAAATCTGGCCCCACCCAACGGGGCTGAGAAGCCAAAGGGCAAACAACAATCCAGGTGTGATCACAGCCCCACCCATCAGTAAACAGGCTACCTAAAGACCCCTCAGGCACACAGCTTCACCTCTAATCTCATCCAGAGACTAAGCCTCACCCACCAGAGGGATTAGAATCCACTCCACCTACCAGGGGGCAGGCATCAGCCCCTCCCATCAGGAAGCTGCAGCAAGCCCCCATACCGACTTCAGCCACAAGGGGGGCAGACACCAGAAGTAATAGAGGCTACAACTCTATTATCTGTAAAAAGGTCACCACACCAAAAACCTATAAAAATGGAAAGACAGATAACTATAACTCAGATGAGGGAGAAAGGAAAACCCCCAGAAAAACAGTTAAGCAATGAGATTCTCAGCCTGCAGGAAAAAGACTTTAGACTGTTGATGCTGAAGATGATGCAAGACATTGGAAATAAACTGGAGGCAAAGATGGATAATTTACAGGAAACACTGAGCAAAGAGATACAAGATATAAAACTTAAACAAGAAGAGATGCAAAATACAATAATTGAAATAAAAAATTCACTAGAAGCAGCCAACAGCAGAATACAGGAGGCAGAAGAACGCATAAGCGAGGTGGAGGACAGATTAGTGGAAATTACGGATGCAGAACAGAAAAGAGAAAAAAGATTGAAAACAAATGAAGAGAGTCTCAGAAAACTCTGGGACAACGTTAAATGTACCAACATCCGTATTATAGGGGTGCCAGAAGGAGAAGAGAGAGAGAAGGGGACAGAAAAAATATTCCAAGAGATAATAGCCGAAAACTTCCCTAATATAGGAAAGGAACCACTCACTCAAATCCAGGAAGCACAATGAGCACCATATAAAATAAACCCAAGGAGGAACACCGCGAGACACATACTAATCAAACTAACCAAAATTAAAGACAAAGAGAAAATATTGAAAGCAGCTAGGAAAAAGAAACAAGTAACATACAAGGGAACCCCAATAAGGTTATCGGCAGATTTTTTAGCAGAAACTCTGCAGGCCAGAAGGGAGTGGCATGACATACTTAACGTGATGAAAGGAAAAAACCGCCAATCAAGATTACTTTACCCAGCAAGGCTATCATTCAGATTTGAAGGATAAATCAAAAGCTTCACAGATAAGCAAAAGCTAAGAGAATTCAGCAACACTAAACCAGCTTTACAACAAATACTAAAGGTACTTCTCTAGGCAGAAAAAGACAGCAACAGGAAACAAAAATTCCACAAATGATAAGGCTCACCAGTAAAGGTATATATACAGTAAAGATACAAAATCATCCATGCACAATTATACCACCAAATTTAGAAATCATGAGAAGAGGTGGGTACAAATGCAGGACACTGGAGATGAACTTGCAATTAAGAGAGCAACAACTGAAAACAGTCTCATATACATATACACTCTTATATCAAAACTTCAGAATAACTGCAAACCAAAAATCTACAATTGATACACAAATAAATAAGAAAAATCAACTCAAATACAACACTAAAGATAGTCATCAAACCAGAAGAGGAGAGAACAAGAGAAGGGAAGAAAAAAGAGCAGCAAAAACAAATTCAAAGCAATTAATAAAATGGCAATAAGAACATACATATCAATAATGACCTTAAATGCTAATGGACTAAACGCCCCAGCCAAAAGGCATAGACTGGCTGAATGGATCCAAAAACAATATCCATATATATGCTGTCTTCAAGAGAACCACTTCACTTCTAGGGACACATACAAATTGAAACTGAGAGGATGGAAGAAAATATTTCATGTAAACAGGCATCAAATAAAGCTGGAGTAGCAATACTCATAACAGACAAAATAGACTTTAAAATGAAGAATATTTTAAGGGACAAAGAAAGTCATTACATAATGATCAAAGGATCAATCCAAGAATAAGATATAACAATTTTCAATATCTACAAACCCAACATAGGTTCACCACAATATATAAGGCAACTGCTAACAATCTTAAAAGGACAAACTGACAATAACACAATAATAGTGGGGGACTTTAACACCCCACTTACAGCAATGGACAGATCAACCAGACAGAAAATCAATAAGGAAACACAGGCCCTGAAGGATGCATTAAACCAAATGGACTTAATAGATATTTATAGGCCATTCCATCCCAAAGCAACAGAATACACATTCTTCTCAAGTGCACATGGAACATTCTCTAAGATGGATCACTTCTTGGGCTACAAATCCAACCTTGGTAACTTTAAGAAAATTGAAATCATATCAAGCATCTTTTCCGACCACATCGCTCTACAACTGGAAATCAACAACAAGAAAAAAATCTGCAAAAAACACAAACACGTGGAGACTCAACAACATGCTACTAAACAACCAATGGATCACTGAAGAAATCAAAGAGGAAATTAAAAAATACCTAGCAGCAAAGGACAATGAAGATAAAACACTCCAAAACCTATTGGATGCAGCAAAAGCTGTTCTAAGAGGAAATTTACAGCAATACAAGCCCACCTCAGGAAACAAGAAAAAGCTCAAATAAACAACCTAACTTTACAACTAAAGCAGCTCAAGAGTGAAGAACAGACAAGACCTAAAGTCAGCAGAAGGAAAGAAATCATAGAGCTCAGAGCAGAAAGCAATGAAATAGAAACAAAGAAAACCATAGAAAAGATAAATGAAACGAAAAGCTCGTTCTTTGAAAAGATCAACAAAATTGATAAACCCTTAGCCAGACTTATCAAGAAAAAAAGAGAAGACTCAAATCAATAAAATTAGAAATGAAAAAGGAGAAGTAACAACGGACATCACAGAACTACAAAGGCTCACAAGAGACTACTATATGTAACTATACACCAATATAATGGAAAACCTAGATGAAATGGACAAATTCTTAGAAAAGTACAATCTTCCAAGACTAAACCACGATGAAATAGAAAAGATGAATGGACCCATCACAAGAACTGAAATTGAAACTGTGATTAAAAAACTTCCAACAAACAAAAGTCCAGGACCAGATGGCTTCACAGGCGAATTCTAGGAAACATTTAGAGAAAAGCTAACACCTGTCTTTCTGAAACTATTTCAAAACATTGCAGAGGAAGGGATACTCCCAAACTCATTGTATGAGGCCACCAACACCCTGATACCAAAACCAGACAAAGATACCACAAAAAAAGAAAACTACAGGCCAGTTTCACTGATGAACATTGATGCAAAAATCCTCAACAAAATACTAGCATGTCGCATCCAACAATACATTAAAAGGATTGTACATCATGATCAAGCGGGATTTATCCCAGGGATGCAAGTGTTCTTCAATATCTGCAAATCCGTCAGTGTGATACATCACATTAACAAACTGAAGAATAAAAACCATATGATCCTCTCAATAGACATGGAAAAAGCCTTGACAAAATCCAACACCCATTTCTGATGAAAACCCTTCAGAAAGTGGGCATAGAGGGAACCCACCTCAACACAATAAAGGCCATATATGACAAACCCACAGCGAACATCATTCTCAATGGTGAAAAGCTGAAAGAATTCCCACTGAGATCAGGAACAAGACAAGGATATCCACTCTCACCACTATTCTTCAACATAATTTCGCAAGTCTTAGCCATGGTAATCAGAGAAGTAAAAGAAATAAAAGGAATCCAAATTGGAAAGGAAGAAGTAAAACTATCCCTACTTGCAGATGACATGCATGATACTATACCTAGAGAATCCTAAAGACTCTACCAGAAAACTGTTAGAGCTCATCGATGAATTTGCCAAAGTTTCAGGATACAAAATTAATACACAGAAATTGACGGCATTTCTATACACTAACAATGAAAGAGCAGAAAAAGAAATTAGGGAAGCAATCCCATTTACTATTGCATCCAAAAGAATAAAATACCTAGGAGTAAACCTACCTAAAGAGATAAAAGATGTGTGCTCTGAAAACTAAGACATGATGAAAGAAATCAAAGATGACACAAATAGGTGAAAAGATATACTATGTTTGTGGATTGGAAGAGTTTATATTATCAAAATATTATACTATACTACCTAAGGCAATCTACAGATTCAATGCAATCCCTATCAAATTACCAAGGACATTTTTCACAGAACTCGAATAAAATATTTTAAAGTTTGTTTGGAAGCACAAAAGACCCAGAAGAGCCAAAGACATCCTGACAAAGAAAAATGGAGCTGGAGGAATCGGGCTCCCTGACTTCAAACTATACTGCAAAGCAACAATCTTCAAAACCATATGGTATTGGCACAAAGACAGAAATACGGATCAGTGGAACAGGATAGAAAGCCCAGAATTAAACCCACACACCTGCAGCCAACTAATCTATGACAGAGGAGGCAAGAATATACAATGGAGAAAGGACAGCCTGTTCAATAAGGGGTGCTAGGAAAACTGGAGAGCCCCATGGAAAAGAATGAAATTAGAACACTCCTTAACACCATACACAAAGATAAACTCCAAATGGATTAAAGACCTAGATATAAGACCAGACACTATAAAACTCTTAGAGGAAAACATAGGCCAAACACTCTCTGACAAAAACGACAGCAGCATCTTTTCAGATCCACCTCTTAGCGTATTGACACTAAAAACAAAAATAAACAAATGGCACCTAATCAAACTTAAAAGTTTCTGCTCAGCAAAGGAAACCCTAAACAAAACGAAAAGACAATCCACAGAATGAAAGAAAATCTTTGCAAGTGAATCAACTGACGAGGGATTCATCTCCAAAATTGATAAACACCTTCTGCAGCTCCATACCAAAAAAAGCAAACAACCCCATCCAAAAATGGGCCGAAGATCTAAACAGACAGTTCTCCAAAGAAGACACACAGATGGCCAAAAAACACATGAAAAGATGTTCAGCATCACTCATTATTAGAGAAATGCAAATCAAAACCTCTATGAGGTACCACCTTACACCAGCCAGAATGACCATCATCAAAAAGTCTACACACAATAAGTGCTGGAGAGGGTGTGGAGAAAAAGGAATCCTAGTACACTGTTGGTGGGATTGTAAATTGGTGCAACCACTGTGGAAAGCAGTATGGAGATTCCTCAGAAAACTTAACATAGAACTACCATTTGATCCAGCAATTCCACTCCTGGGCATCTATCCAAAGAAAACCAGGACTCGCAAAGACACATGCACTCTGATATTCATTGCAGCACTATTTTCAATAGCCAAGACATGGAAACAACCTAAATGTCCATCGACAGAGGAGTGGATCCAGAAGATGTGGTACATATACACAATGGAATATTAGTCAGCCATTAAAAAGAATGAAATACCGGCATTTTTAGCAACATGGATGGACCTAGAAATTATGCTAAGTGAAGTCAGCCATACAATGAGACACCAGCATCAAATGCTTTCACTGACATGTGGAATCTGAAGAAAGGACAGACTGAACTTCTTTGCAGAACAGATGCGGACTCTCAGACATTGAAAAACTTCTGGTCTCTGGAGGAGACAGTTTTGGGGGTGGGGGGATATGCTTGGGCTGTAGGATGGAAGTCCTGTGAAATCAGATTATTATGATCATTATACAATTACAGATGTGATAAATTCATTTGAGTAATTAAAAAATACAAAAAAGAGAATGGAAATAGCCTAATGTTCACCAATAAACTGCTTTTTTTTTTTTTTTTTTTTTGAAAGAACCTTACATGGAGTTCCCGTCATGGCGCAGTGGTTAACGAATCCGACTAGGAACCATGAGGTTGCGGGTTCGGTCCCTGGCCTTGCTCAGTGGGTTAACCATCCGGCGTTGCCGTGAGCTGTGGTGTAGGTTGCAGACGCGGCTCAGATCCCACGTTGCTGTGGCTCTGGCGTAGGCCGGTGGCTACAGCTCCGATTCAACCCCTAGCCTGGGAACCTCCATATGCCGCGGGAGCGGCCCAAGAAATAGCAAAAAGACCAAAAAAAAAAAAAAAAGAACCTTATGGAAACTACATACAAAAGAATGACATTAGAGGAGTTCTCTCGTGGCACAGCTGGTTAAAGATCTGGCATTGTCACTGTTGTGGTGTGGGTTCAATCCCTGGTCCGGGAACTTCCACATGCTGTGGCCACCCCCCCCCCCAAAGAGTGACATTACAACATTTTCTTATACCATATAAAAAATAAACTCAAAATGGACTTTTATTTATTTATTATTTATTTATTTATTTTGTCTTTTGTCTCTTTAGGGCTGCACTCGCGGCATATAGAGGTTTTCAGGCTAGGGGTCTATTCAGAGCTGTTGCCACTGGCTTACTCCAAAGCCACAGCAATTCCAGATACGAGCCGTATCTGCGACCTACACCACAGCTCATGATAAGGCCAGACCCTTAACCCATTGAGCAAGGCCAAGGATTGAACCCTGAACCTCACGGTTCCTAGTCAGATATGCTTCCGCTGTGCCACCATGGGAACTCCCAAAATGGACTTTTAAAGTAAGCCTGGAAACCATAAAACTCCTAAAAGAAAACATAGGCAGAACACTCTTGGACATAAATCATCGAAGCATTTTTTTTTTTTTTTTTGAAGATCTGTTTCTCAAGGCAAAGGAAACAAGGTAGAAATAAACAAATGGACTCAATTAAGCTTAAGAAGCTTTTGCACAGCAAAGTAAACCACTGACAAAATGGAAAGACAATCTATTGAATAGAAGAACGTACTTGGAAATGATATGATGATAAAGGATTAATACCCCAAATATATAAAACAGCACATACAACTCAATTTTAAAAAAACAAACAGCCCCGTCAGAAAATAGGCAAAAGATCTGAATAGACTTTTTTTTTCAAAGAAGACTTACGATAGCCAAGGGGTGTATTAAAAGAGGCCCAACATTGCTAATCATTAGGGAAATCCAAATCAGAACCACAATGAGATATGAGCTCACGCCTGTCAGAAAACCTGTCCTCAGACTACAAATAACAAATGTTAGTAAGGATGTGGAGAAAAGGGAACTGTTGTATACTTACTGTTGGTGTGAATGCAAATTGGTGCAACTACCATGGAAAACAGTATGGAGGGTCCTCAGAAAACTAAAATTAGAACTACCGTGTAATTTAGCAATTCCACTCCTAGGTATATGCCTGAAGAAAATGAAAAACACTAATTCAAAAAGATACATGCACCCCAGTGTTCCTAGTGGCATTATTTATAATAGCCAAGATACAGAAGCAATCTGTGTGGCATCAACAGATGAGTGGGTGAAGATGTATGTATATTCAATGGAATACTACTCAGCCTTAAAAAAAAAAATGAAAAATTTCCATTTGCAACAATGTGGATGGACTTGGAGGGTGTTATGTTTAGTGAAATAAATCAGAGAAAAACAAATACTGTAAGTTATCACTTATATGTGGAACCAAAAAAATAAAACAAACTAGTGAATATAACATAAAAACAGGCTCAAATGTAAAGAACAAACTAATGCTGAGCAATGGGGAGAGGGGATAGGGAAAAGACAAAATAGAGGATTCAGAGGTACAGACTACTATGTGTAAAATAAAGTGACAAGGATGTATATAGCACAAGGAGTATAGCCAATATTTTATAATAACTATAATCTTTAAAAATTGTGACTCACTATATTATACACCTAAACTTATTTAATATTGTAAATCAACTATGCTTATATTTTAAAAGAAAAACAACCTTATAATACATTTTAAGTATGTTATATTCACTTAACATAGTATTGTTATAAATTCGAGAATTTCTTCTTTCTTCCTTTTCCACTAATGTTTATTTCAGTTTCACATCTTGGGTGAAGAGTAGGATAGGTAAATATAGGAGGGAAGGAGGAAGGGCAACTAGAGAGACCTAAAGAAGAAGATCTGTTAATAACCGGAGGCTGAGAGGCTTAGAGGTAGGTACCAGGGAGACTTTAATGAAGTAATAGCGCCCTCTTCTGGCTTTTTAAAAACTTGTGTTTCTGTCTGGAATTCCATGTATTGGTTCCCTACCTTATTGTGGAAGGCTTTTCTTTACACAGGATTTGATTACAATATAACAGTTAGGTTTTTTTAAGCTCTCTAAGCAAAGATTCTGTCTGAAGTATTATAAAAGCCATACTGTATCTCTGTACCTCAGGTGGTTATTTCTACTTATTTTTTTTTTGAAAGCAAAAAGTACTGTTTCTGTACAAAGGAAAACACAGAATTGAAAAAGTTTAAGTTGGTGTGGTATATAGATACGTTCTTTGTGTTTATGGTGAAAATAGAGAAGGTATAAAGGATGTAAGTAGCTCATCTTATTATTTCCTTAAGATTAGTCAAATAAAAGAAAAATGCGTTCTTCTCACATTTGCCCATATATCCAGCCATTTCCTTTGCCTCTGAGGTAGTCTTTCTCATACAAATGCTATAATGTTACACACACTTCTCTTTCACTTGCTTCTTTTCACTGGACAATTTACATTGGAGTTCATTCTATCTATGCACAATGAGCTCCCTTCTTTTTTTAGACTGCGATTTGTTTAACCAGTCTACTGTCAGGGTTTATCTTAACTTTTGCTATGAAATAGATACCCTAGGGAGTGTTTTTGTGTATCTGTGGTTTCACATGACCCTAGGAAAAAAACTCATGGGAATATGTGCATGTATAATTTTCATAGATATGCTGAAGTTATCCTCTATAAGATTGTACCTATCTATTCTACCACCAGCAGGTATGATAAAGTCTATTTTCCTTCGTCTCTATCAATACAGTGTATTGGTATCAATATTTTTGATCTTACATATTACAACTTTATTTTGTATTTCTCTTATGAGAGAGGTTGGATGAATTTTTTTTATGTTTAAAAGCCATTTGTGTTTTCTGTTATATATCCTTTGCCCTTTTTTCTTTAGGCTCTTGGTGTTCTATTTATATATAGGAGCTTTCATAGGCTAGAAATTAACTCTTTTTCTATAACGTGAATTGCATGTATTCTTTCCCAGTTTATTTTTCCTATGACTTGCATTGTGGTGTTTTCTTTTCTTTCTTTCTTTCCTTTTTTTTGTTTTTTTGTTTTTGTTTTGTTTTGTTTTGTTTTTTTGTCTTTTTAGGGCCGCACCTGTGGCATATGGAGGTTCCCAGGCTAGGGGTCCAGTCAGAGCTAAAGCTGATGGCCTATGCCACAGCCATAGCAACATCAGATCCATGTCTACAACCTACATCCCAGCTCACAGCAATGCCAGATCCTTAACCCACTGAGCAAGGCCAGGGATCGAACCCACAACTGTATGGTTCCTAGTCAGATTTGTTTCCGCTGTGCCTTGACAGGAACTCCGTGGTGTTTTCTTTAAATGTAAAAAAAATTATGTAGTCATATCATTTTTCTTCCTTTAATGACTCCTTGGTTTGGGTTTATATTTTAGAAAAATTTTCCACACTTTAGAGGTTTTTTTTTAATATAACTCCCATATTTTCTTCTAATACCTAAAAAATTGTGTTGAGTTCTTTTGATCCACCTGGAATTTATTTTGAATGAGGTACAAATTATGGCTCCAATTAATTTTTTTCAGATGATTACTCAGTTGTCACATACCTCATTGCTATTTATTGAATAATCTACCTAAACCATTTATAACTTACTGATTTGAAGTGTCAACTTTGATATATACTAAATTTCTTTGTGGATTTAGGTCTGTTTGTGAATTTGTTTTTCTGATCCCTCAATCTATAAGCTTTTTCATTTACAACCGGTAGTGTTTTCATTATTGTAACTTTATAATTTGTTTTAAGAATAACATGAGACTGGAGTTCCCCTTGTGCAACAGCAGAAATGAATCTGACTAGGAACTCTGAGGTTGTGAGTTTGATTCCTGGCCTTGCTCAATGGGTTAAGGTTCTGGAGCTGCCGTGAGCTGTGGTATAGGTCACAGACGAGACTCAGATCAGGCGTTGCTATGGCTGTGGCGTTGTTAATGCTGTGGTGAAGGCCAGCAGCTGTAGTTCTGATTAGACCCCTAGCCTGGGAACGTCCAAATGCCTCGGGTGTGTCCCCAAAAAGAAAAAAAAAAAGAGAGAGAGTAATATGGGGCTAATCCTTATTTTGTGTTTTGCTTATTTTCCCTTGTAAATTGTTTTTCTTTTGCTTGTCCCCTACTTTATTTTCTGTCCACTAAAGAAGTTTTTTTTAAATTATCTAGCACAGTTTTCCATGGTGTATCATCTTTTCTTCCCTCTAAACTTTTTTAGAAAGAGCATTTTTTGAATATATATATATATATATATGCTGCTTTATCAGAAGTTTTATTGCAAGCAACAAGTACTCATTCACACAACATAGGACCATTTGGTTTTTCCATTTATTTTTATATTTATTTTTAAAGTTTTTGGCTGCCCCATGGCATATGGAGTTTCCAGGCCAGGAATCAGATCCATGCTTCAGCTGTAGCAACACTGGATCCTTTAACCCATAACCCATTGTGTCAGGCTGGGGATTGAACCTGTGTCCTGTTGCTGCAGAGATGCCGCTGATCCCATTGTGCCACAGTGGGAATGCCAAGGCTTTTTTTTTTTTTTTTTCTTTTTAGGGCTGCACCTGCAGCATATGGAGGTTCCCAGGCTAGGGGTCGAACAAGAGCTGTAGCTGCTGACCCACAGCCACAGCCATAGCAATGTGGGATCTGAGCCGCATCTGTGACCTACACCATAGCTCATGGCAACACTGGATCCTTAACCCACTGAGCAAAGTCAGGGATCGAACCCACATCCTCATGTATCCTAGTCAGGTTTGTTAACTGCTGAGCCATGAAGGGAACTCCCAAGAATTTTTTTTTATTGTAAAATACACATAAAATTTACCACTTTTAACCATTTTACATATATAGTTCATATTGTGTAACCAGCAGCACTCATGTCCATAACTCTTTTTATCTTATAAAACTGAAACTCTGTACACATTAAATAGTCATCCTCCATTCCTGCCTCCCGTCCCCCAGCCCTTGACAGCCATCATTTTACTTTCTAACTCTATGATTTTGTCTTCTCTAAGTACTTCATATAGGTAGAATCATAGTTTTCTTGTGACTGGTTTATTTTGCTTAGTGTAATGTCTGTAGGGTTTATCCATGTTGTGGAATATAGCAGAATTTCCTTTTTTTAAGACTGAATAATATTCCATTGTATGTATATATGTACCACATTTTGCTTATCCATTCATCTGTCAATGGATACAACTGCTTCCATGTTTTAGCTATTGTGGATAATGCTATTATGAACACGAGTGTACAGATATCTCTTTGAGACCCTACTTCCAGTTCTTTTGTGTATGTATCCAGAAGTGGAATTGCTGGATCATACAGTTATTCTGTTTTTAATTTTTAATTTTTTTCTATTTTGGCTGCACCTGCAGCATGTAGACGTTCCTGGGCCAGAGATTGAACCCATGCCACAACAGGAACCCAAGCCACAGCAGTGACAATGCTGGGTCCTTAACCTACCACACAACGAGAACTTTTTAATTTTTTGAGGAACTGCTGTACTGTTTTCCATAGCAGATATACTATATTATATTCTCACCAACTGTGTACAGGGGTCCAGTTTCTGCACATCCTCACCAACACTCGTTTTCTATTTTTTTTTGTCTTTTTGTTGTTGTTGTTGTTGCTATTTCTTGGGCCGCTCCCGCGGCATATGGAGGTTCCCAGGCTAGGGGTTGAATCGGAGCTGTAGCCACCGGCCTATGCCAGAGCCACAGCAACGCAGGATCCGAGCCGCGTCTGCGACCTACACCACAGCTCACGGCATCGCTGGATCCTTAACCCACTGAGCAAGGGCAGGGACCGAACCCGCAACCTCATGGTTCCTAGTCGGATTCGTTAACCACTGCGCCACAACGGGAACTCCTCGTTTTCTATTTTTTGATAGTGGCCATCTAGATCGGTGTGAGGTGGTATCTCATTGTAGTTTTGATTTGCATTTCACTAGTGATTAGTGATGTTGAGCATCTTTTCTTGTGCTTATAGGCCATTTGTATATCTTTTTTGGAGTGATGTCCATTGAAGTCCTATTTTCATTTTTGAATTGGATTTTTTTTTTTTTGTCATTGAGTTTTAGTTCTTCCCATATTTTTTTGGATATTAATCCCTATCAGATTTTTGAATCTCTTTCAGATTTTGGATTTGCAATTTTTTTTCTCTTTCATGGGTTGCATACTTTGACTCTATGGGTTGTGTCTTTTTTTCAGCCGCTCCTGTGGCATGTAGAAGTTCCTGGGCCAGGGATCGAACCTGAGCCATAGCAATGACCAAAGCTGTTGCAGTGACATTGCCAGATCCTTAACTCACTGTATCACAAGAGAACTCCAAGTTGTGTCCTTTTTTTTTTCTTTTTCTTTTTTTAGGGCCGTACCTGTGGCATGTGGAAGTTCCCATGCTAAGGGTTGAATAGGAACTGTAGCCGCCAGCCTATACCACAGCCACAGCAATGAGTTATCTGAGCTACATCTGTAACCTACACCACAGCTCATGGCAATACTGGGATCCCCGACCCACTGAGTGAGGCCAGGGATAGGACCCACGTCCTCATGGATACCAGTTGGATTTGATGCTACTGTGCTGCAATGGGAACTCCCCAGGTTGTGTCTTTTGATGCACAGAATTTAAAAATTTTTATGAAGTCTCATTTGTTTTTCTTTTGTACCTTTGGTGTCATAGCCAAGAAATAATAGCCAAATACAATATTGTGCAATTTTTGCCTTATATTTTAAGATTTTTATAGTTTTATGGCCTGTGTTGCAAGTCAGTTGATCTAATTAAAAAAGATTATTAATTTTATTGATTCATTATGTGTGTTGGTTACTTTGGGAGAAGTTAATTTGTTATGATTTTGTGTCTTGTTATTCCAGAACCTTTTATTTTTTTCCTTTTTTTAAACCCTATATTTTTCCTCTTTTTAAAAAATGTTTTTTGGATTTCCCATTGTGGCTGGAAATGAATCTGACTAGGAACCATGAGGTTGTGGGTTCGATCCCTGGCCTCGCTCAGTGACTTAAGGATCTGGTGTTGCCGTGAGTTGTGGTGTAGGTCATAGACTTGGCTCAAATCTGGTGTTGCTGTGGCTCTGGCGTAGGCTGGCAGCAACAGCTCCAATTAGATCCCTAGCCTGGGAACCTCCACATGCTATGGGTGCGGCCCTCAAAAGACCAAAAAAAAAAAAGTTTTTATTTTTTCCATTATAGTTGATTTACAGTGTTTTGTCAATTTCTACTATACAGCAAAGTGACCCAGTCATTCATACATATATATATACATACATATATTCTTTTTCTCACATTATTCTCCATCATGTTTCATTGCAAGTGACTAGATATAGTTCCCTCTGCTGTACAGCAGGATCTCATTGCTTTATTCACTCCAAATGCAATAGTTTGCATCTATTCCGTATTTTTTCTTGTTGAATTTTTTCCTAATTCTTTTTGTCCTTGCTACTATAAGTGGGGAAAATTTCCCCTTTATTTCTTCTAACTACTTGTTATTAGAGAGTATATTTTTATGTGTAATAAAGTTGTTAATTTCTGAGTATGAATTTTGTGGTCTGCTGTGTCACTTGTTTGAAAGAACTTTCTTTCCAGTTGATGCTCTTCTCTATAAACAGTCAGATCACCTATAAATAATTACTTTACCTCTTCAAGCCATTTTATATACTTATGTCATTCTTTCATCTAATTGCATTGGCTGGTATCTGCAGTACAGTATTAAATAATAGTAGTGAGTGGTAATAGTAGACATTCTTTCTTATTATTCTTTAATGGGACTCTTCCTTTAGTGATACTTAATGAAAAATACATCCATAGATGCTGAAAGGGCATTTGATAAAAATTCCGTATGCGTTCTTCATAAAATATAACCTTACTAAGTTTTAGTCATTTTCTCTTTTATTAAGTATAACAAGAATTTAATAAGACTATATGATGAATGCATATTAAGTCTTATCAAATTCTTTAAAAGCATATTTTAACATTTGCTTAAAAGGCATTAATATTTAAAATTTAATAATAATTATTAATAAATACTTAACATGTTTTCTTTTTTGATAGAGCTTATTTGTGAAAGTATGGCTCCAGTTGCAGTGGGCAACCTTTTCACAACTTAATTTTTTTCTGTGGTAACTTGTCAGCTTAGATTTTCTACCTCTTCTGAAGGTAGTTTTTGGTAACCTATAACTTCCTGGATAATCATCCATTTTATCCAGGATCTCAATTTATCTGCTCCCAAGCTGAAACGTAGCTCTTATGATTGTTCAGTTTCTTCTGGTTTGGTTGTATTTTTCCCTTTTGTCTTCTCATATGCTATGTAGCTGTGCTTTCTCCTTTTTTTTGACCCCTAATTAATTTGCTGGTGTGCTAGTGGTTTATCAGTTTATTGTTTTAAAGGACATAAGTGTTGGGCTGTTGCTGTTTTTCTTTTGACTTAAATGTTTTCTACACCTGCGATACATAAATAAATAAGTATATGGAATAATATAATGAACCCTCTTTGTAACCTGTAACTCTGCTTATACAGCTCCACATGTAGCTGAAACCTTTGTCCTCAGCTTAAATGCTTTCTTTCTTATGGGAGGGGAAATTTTGTTTCTGTAATTCCTGTGTGCTTCTCTTGTGTTTTACTCTTAAGTGGATGTCTCTAAGCACCGTGTATTTTTTTTGCACGCTCTAACTTATGTAAATATAATCATGTTGTATGTGTGCTTTTAACCTGGTATTACTCTTACGAGGTTTATCTGTGTTGTGGCATGTAACTCAATGAACTAATTTTCATTGCTATGTAATTGTAGTGGATATTCCAGTACTCTGCCTAGACCTTCTTTTTCTGAGTTACACCTTCTCTGCCTATGCAGGCCGGTGGCTCACAGCTGTATCCCTTACTGGGAGTCGCCCTTGGCCAAGTATGTTCCCTCCCAGAGGTGTCCTGTGAGAGCTAACTGAGTGCTGCCGGATATAAGATCCGACCAGATTCACTTCCTTTTGGGACAACTCTGAATGGCTTCCCAGCTCTAGAGCTCCATTAATATCAACTGAGGCCCAAGTTGCCCCTCTGTTGGGTCAGTTTCTTCCCATTCCCACCTCTGCCTCCTTCACTTACTTACAGGTGTGTCTGCTAAGGGCATTTCCCAGGAGATTTCCCTGCATCCTAGTCGCCCTCTCTCTTTTTCAAGGGAATGAATTTAAGACAAGTTGGTATTTTCTTTCAGATGGATAATGAATTGTGTAAAGTAATCTTTTATTAAGTCATCTCTTATGAGGCATAAATCTTAAGTGCCTTATAATGCCACTTACGTTTGTCATTACCATGTGTATTATGTTATATTTACTGTGTTTATTTATATGTTCTCTTTGCTTTTTTAAAGCATCTCTTCTGGCATTTAGGAATATTTGTATTTTTATTCTAGTAGTCCTAGTGTGTTAATAATTTTTATATTGTCCTTAATCTTTTTTCACTTTTTATTATCAGTTTTGTCATTTGACTCCCATCATTAACTATATAACAGTTAGTGATCTTATTTTACTTTCCTCCTTTTCCTTCCTCTCTCCTTCCAGTTTTTAGTTGCCTTCTTACTACTTTGTCAGAACACATAATGTTTGCACATTGTTCTTCACACCATAACCTCAATCTTGTTTTAGTGTTACCTTTACAATTGAATGTGTAAAGTGGTCACTGCCGGTCTTTTTGCAATACTTCTCCAGGCATATTTTGGTTGGTGAAGCTAATTCTCTAACAGATTCCTCAGAGGGGATATATATTCATAGTATTGCCATTCAGACTCCCCCCCCCCCAGTTTTATTGATGTAACTAATGTAACATTGTATGAGTTTAAGGTGGATAATACACATGTTTTTAAAATTTTTATTGAAGTGTAGATGATTGACAATGTTGTGTTAATTTCTACTTTTCTATAGCAAAGTGATTCAGTGATACATACATATATATTTTTTTCATATTCTTTTTTTTTTTCTTTTAGGGCCACAGATACAGCATATGGAAGTTCCCAGGTTTGGGTTTGAATCAGAGCTGCAGCTGCTGGCCTACACCACAGCCACGGCAATGTAGGACTCAAGCCACATCTGTGACCTATACCACAGCTTACGGCAATGCTAGATCCTTAACCCACTGAGTGAGAGCAGGGATTGAACCCACATCCTCATGGATACTAGTTGCGTTCTTAACCTTCTGAGCCTCAATGGGAACTCTGTATTTTTTCGTATTCTTTATTTTTTTTTGTCTTTTTGCTATTTCTTTGGGCCGCTCCCGCGGCACATGGAGGTTCCCAGGCTAGGGTTTGAATTGGAGCTGTAGCCACTGGCCTATGCCACAGCCACAGCAACACGGGATCTGAGCCGCGTCTGCGACCTACACCACAGCTCACGGCAACACCAGATCGTCAACCTACTGAGCAAGGGCAGGGATCAAACCCGCAACCTCATGGTTCCTAGTTGGATTCGTTAACCACTGCCCCTCGACGGGAACTCCCGTATTCTTTTCCATTATGCTTTATTACAGGATATTAAATATAGTTCCCTGTGCTACACAGTGGGACCTTGTTATTCATCCATTCTATATGTAATAGTTTGCATCTGCTAATCCCAAACTCCCTATCCATTCCTCCCCCACCTCCTGTCCCTTTTGGCAACCACAAGTCTGTTCTTGGTCTGTGAGTCTACTGTTTTGTAGATAGATTGATTTGTGTTACATTTTAGATTCCACTGTAAGTGATCTCATATGGTATTTGCCTTTCTCTTTCTGACTTACTTCACTTAGTATGAGTATCTATGGTTGCATCCATGTTGCTGCAAATGGTGTTATTTTGTTCTTTTTTATGGCTTAGGATTCCATTGTATGTATGTACCACATCTTACATTCATCTGTTGATGGACGTTTAGGTTGTTTCTATGTCTTGGCTACAATATGCATGTTTTTACTGTAAAATGATGACCACAGGAAGTTTAGTTTATTAATTCACATAGTTAAACATTTTGTTGTTGTTGTTATTTTTTTGTCTTTTCTAGGGCCACACCTGTGGCATATAGAGGTTCCCAGGATAGGGGTCTAATTGGAGCTGTAGCTGCCGGCCTGCACCAGAGCCACAGCAACGCGTGATCTGACCAACGTCTGTGACCTACACCACAGCTCACGGCAATGCTGGATCCTTAACCCACTGAGCGAGGCCAGGGATCGAACCTGCAACCTCATGGTTCCTAGTTGGATTTGTTTCCACTGCGCCACGATGGGAACTCTGAGATAGTATTGTTTATTATAGCCACAATGCAGTGCACTACAGCCCCAAAACTTATTTATCTTATTTAAAAGTTATTTATTCCATGTGTAGGTGAGATCATACAGTATTTGTCTTTTTCTGTTTGATTTATTTTGCTTAGGATATTACGTTCAAGGTGTATCCATGTTATTGCAAATGACAGGATATCTTTCTTTTTATGGCTGAATAATATTCTCTTGTACATAGAGCATATTTTCTTTATCCATTCATCCATCAGTGGACCCTTAGGTTGTTTTCATGTATTGATTATTGTAAATAATGCTTTGATGAACATGGGGAGGCAGCTGTCTCTTTGATATAGTGGTTTTGTTTCCTTCAGACATATACCTAGAAGTGGAATTGCTGAATCACATGGTAGTTCTATTTTTAATTTTTTGAGGAGTCTCCATACTGTTTCCAGTAGGGGCTGCACCAGTTTACATTCCCACCAAAAGTACATGAGGGTCCCTTTTACTCCACATCCTTGCCAACACATTTTTTTTTTTTTTAATGATACCATTCTAACAGGTATGAAGTGGTATCTCCTTGTGGTTTTGATTTGCATCTCCCTGATGCCTAGTGATGTTAATTAAGCACCTTTTCATGTACCTCCTGATTTTCCTGAACCTCTTGATCAAAAGTATGTCTTCTTTGGAAGAAATGTTTATTCAGATACTCTGCCCATTTTTAAAACTTTTTATTTGGTTTTTTGCTATTGAATTGTATGAGTTCTTTATGTGTTTGTTGGATATTAGTCATCAGATAAATGATTTACAAATATTTTCTCCCATTTGGTAGGTTGCTTTTTTGTTTTATTGATGATTTCCTTTGCTGTACAGAAGCTTTTTAGTTTGGTGTAGTCCCATTTGTTTATTTTTGCTTTTGTTGCCTTTGCTTTTAGTGTCAAATCCAAAAAATCATTGCCAAGACCAATATCAAGGAGCTTACCCTCAACATTGTTTTTTGATGTATTTGAAACCTGCAGAACAGCTTGGCAGGATATAATATCCTTGGTTTACATTTTCTTTCCTTAAGTTGCTTAAAAATGCTGCTCTGCTGTTTCCCTGATTTATATGTTATTTTTGAAGTAATTTATTGCTGGCCTAGCTTCCTTACCTTTGTAAATTATTTCATCTTTTTTTGCCTGAATGTCCTGAAGTGGTTTTTTTTTTTTTTTTTTTTTTTTCCCTTTAAACAATTTTTCAAGGATATGTCTTACAGTTGCTCGTTCTGGGTCAGGTTTCCCAGGTTACCTGGTAGGCCTTTTGAACATGTAGATTCAGGACATTTATTTCTGGAAAGTTTTTGTATTTCATAGTTTAGTGCTGACCTGTTGTTTTGACTCTCTTCCTTAGGGACTTCAGTCATACTGCTGATGTTCTCCCCTCTTTGCTTATCATCTGCATCAGCCAATTTCTCTCTGACCCATTTGCTCCTTTCTTTTTCCTTTTTTTTTTTTTGGGCCGGTCGGGGGGGGGGGGGAGCCTCACCCTCAGCAGGTGAAAGTTCCTGGGCCAGGGATCGATCCCACACCACAGCAGCAACCCAGGCCACTGAAGTGACAATGCTGTATTCTTAACCCACTGCACCACAGTGGGAACTCTGCTTCTTTCTTTATTTCACTTTCATTTTCTTTATTGTTTTCTGCTTTTCTTAAACATCCTTTGTTAAGTCTTTATTAAAATCTATTCCCCCTTATGTGCCTTATAATTAATTTTCATTTTTATATGATTTTATCTTCTCTTTCTTTCTGGAGTTCAGTCTACTATATTTAATTTCTTTTTTTTCTTCCAGTTTTATTGAGATATAATCAACATACTGCACTGTACAAGTTTAAGGTGCATAGCAAAATGACTTGACTTTATATACATCATAAAATGATGCCACAATAAGTTTAGTGAACATTCATCATCTCATATAGATACAACATTAAAGAAATAAAAAACAATTTTTTTCCTTGTGATGAGAACTCAGGATTCACTCTCTTGACAGTGTTCATATATAATGTACAACAGTGTTAACTATATTTATCATGTTGTATGTTACATCTCTATCTTGCTGGTTTTGTCCATTTTGGCTCTTAGTTTTTTTATTTCTGACTCAAGGTTTTCTTTCATACCCATAAAATCTTTTTTGAGGAGATGTAATTCAATATTGAGTGTGTTACAGTTTTTTCCAACTTCATAGTTGGTTTATGGGGGATAAAACCATCAACAGAAAAGCTTTCTTTTGGGTTTTTCTGGCTTTCTGCAGCACTTTTGTTGTTGTTGTTGTCTATTCATTTTGTGGACAGAGTTTCTAGTTTGAGATTTCTGATTTTGTCACTATTCCCTCTCCTATTCAGTATCTTTTATGGATTTGTGGCATTGATGGTGAGGAAGAAGGCTAGAGGAAGGCTTGGTATGTTTTGTTTTTATTTCCTTTCTGGAGAATCCTTAACTTCCTACCTCCTACAGCCTTCCTTCCATTCATTGCTTTGTCTCCAAGAGGTACCATCTCCTCTTCCATCTATATACCTGATTCTCCTCTGGAAGTAGTTCTCAAGGGCTGTCACTTCTGTTCCAGCAGTTTCCATACACTTTCCACATTCCTAGGGTTATCAGTTATCTTCCTAATTTGTGTCCACTATTAGCTCTCATTGTTTTACTTTTTCTGGGGGTCATTTTGTCTGTGCTTTCTGATCCTCCCTGCTTTTTCAAAAAAAAAAAATTTTTTTTTTTTGAATGTTTCCATGGCACAAGGAAATTCCTGGGCCTGGGATTGAACCCACACCATGGCAGAGACAATGCTGAATCCTTAACCACTAGGCCACCAGGGAACTCCCCCTCTGCTCTTTGCATAGAGTCTTTTTAGCTTCCTCTCACTCACTTTCTGCATCCACCAGCTTGCCGAAGGTAGGCAGTTGGACTTGTTATGGAATTTATTTTTTTCTCCCTAACTTATAGGCAATTTGAATGTTGTTGTGATCTCTGTCTTCTGATAATGACAGTGTTGAAGGCATGGGTTCTGTGTGGTTTTATTTATTTTCCTTGTTTCTTTTATATCTGCTTTGGGAAGCTAAGGGAAAGATTTGTACTTTGAGGGAAAGATGGCTACCAGAATTATTCTGCAAACTTGAAAGTTTCAACAATCCCTATTTTCATATAATTTTATACCTGAAAAACCCAAAAGAGTCAGCTGAAGAACCGCTACAGACAACAAGAGGATTCAGTTATGTAGTACTGTATAAAATTAATTAACAGAGGGAGTTCCCACTGTGGTGCAGCAAGTTAAGGATCCAGTGTTCTACATCTGTGGCATAGATTGCAGCTGTTGCTCAGATTCAGTCCCTGGCCATGGGTGCATAATAAAAAAAAAGAAAAAAATCAATAGAAATCCATAATTTTTTAAGTACAAAGAGTTCAGAAGATATAATGGAGAATTCTATGTATAATAGGAAAACGACCAGCTAAAAAAAACCCTCAAAAAGCAAAAAATAAAATGCCTAGAATAACTGTAACAGGAAATGCCTAAAACCCATTGCATTAGTTTGCTAGGGCTGCTATAACAAAGTACCGCACACTGGGTATCTTTAACAACAGAAATTTATTCTTTCCCTGTTCTTATAGACATCTGAAATCCAGGTGTCTGCAGGACCATCCTCCCTCCAAAGCCTTTAGAGAAGGAGCCTCCTTTGCCTTTTTCAGCTCCTAGTAGTGCAAGGCATTTCTTGATTCTGGAAGCATAACTCCAGTCTTTGCCTCCATCTTCACTTGGCCAACTCCCTGTTGTGTTTTTGTATCTTTTCTCTTTTCTTTTCTTTTTTTTTTTTTAGGGTTGCACACACGCATATGGAGGTTCCCAGGCTAGGGGGTTGAATCAGAGCTGTAGCTGCCGGCCTACACCACACCCACAGCAATGCCAGACCCAAGCCCAATCTGTGACCTACACCACAGCCCATGGCAACGCCGGATCCTTAACTCAATGAGCGAGGCCAGGGATCAAACCCACAACCTCATGGTTCCTAGTTGGGTTCATTACCACTGAGCCACAACGAGAACTCCTAATTAGTTAATTTTTAAACCAATGTTAAATAAATCAGATTGAAAATATGTTATGTGATTGTTCTTTTTAAGAGGCTAGAGGGCTCATACAAAGAAGACAAGTTTTCTAATACTCTCTTGTCTCCAGAAGCCTCTTTTAGATAATTTTAAACTGTATAATACTGGCGTTTTTAAGATAACCCAAACTTCCTTAAATGTTTTAAAAATCTTAAATTACTTTAAAATGAAAACTGCTCGGGACTCATCTTTTTATGATATCATGGAACATGTATATACTCACATCCCGCTAACCTAAACTTTATTATGAATTTTGGTTGTACGTGACCTTGCCCAAGTTATTTGTGCTGACTCAGTTTTCCCCGCCTGTAAAAATGGAGATAATAACTATTCATAGGGTTATTTTGGGGTAATAATATAGTAAATAGCTTGTGTGATGATGCTGATTATAAAATTGTTTCTTTTTTGTGGAATATAGGTTAAGTGTTTATATAAGTAAAGCACTATTCTAAATGAGGATTAGAAAATGCTATTTTCTTCAGAGATTGCTTCCTTTTATTGCTCCCATTTTTCTTTTCTTCTTGGACTCAGAGGTAAACTGAACATTTTACACTTGCATAGTTTTGTACAACACTTTGGTCTGTAAGTTATATTAATACACAAATGATATTTTAAAAACTCATCTAGCCTTATCAAGTAAGGATGAGTCTTGACATTTGTATTACTAATCTAAAGATATATTTATTTGAAGATGAGACTTTGCTGAAGAGCATATGGGCAACAGGTGACCTAATCCATGTAGTCATTGTGCATAAATTGATTAATGGTTTAAAAATTGGCTTGTACTACTTGATAAAAGAACCTTTCTTTGGGTTCTTTGCAGGATCTTGAAAGGTGATTTTGTTCTGAATTTGGGTCATGTCTTCTGATGCTGCTTATTTGAACAGGGCAGAAATAAGTTTTCTCTCTTGTTTTTAGTAATTAAGAACAAATAATAAGTTATGATTTATGAAAATGTTTGAAACAGAAGCATTCCTTAGGTTTTGTTGTGTGTATAGGAATATGTCATTAATCCAGTTTTGCCAAGGAATGAGGGAGGAATTCTGTTTCAGTAAATTTACTTGGTAAAATACAATCATGTGTGTATTTTTCTTCAGTACTAAGCTGCCAGTTGTCAATTGGTCAGTATGCTCATCTGTAACAGTGCCTAGCTATTTGCCCCCTATCCTTTCTACTGAGTATAATTGGCTTCAAGCCTGATAACCAAGATAAACAAATTTACTAAGAATTTTATGTTGAATTGAATCAGTAGGGTGAAGAAAGGCCTAAGTGCTTGAGTTACTGACCAGTGCATAGGTTTTGTGGAAGCTAGTTTAAGAGCTGGGGACTCCCCCCCCCCGCCCCCCCCCACCTTATTTCTGAGTTTTGAGTTTTGTTCCAGTTGGTTAAGCTAAATGAATTGTAAATGGTGGGTATACATTTATTTGGTATCATCAAGAAATGGAGGTTTTTCCCTTGTGGCTCAGCGGTAACAAACCCAACTAGTATCCATGAGGATGTGGGTTCAATCCCTGGCCTTGCTCAGTGGGTTAAGGATCCGGTGTTGCTGTGAGCTGTGGTGTAGGTTGCCTTGGATGTCATATAGGCTGGCAGCTGTAGTTCCGATTCAGCCCCTAACCTGGGAACTTCCATATGCTACAGGTACGGCCCTAGAAAACAAAACAAAACAAAACAAAAAAAAACCCGAAAAGAAATCTTTAAAAAGAGGAAAAGCCTGACCCAGTGATATATGATTTGTCCTATATTAAAGGAATTCTTTTGGTAAATAAGTTTTCCTTTTATACGTGGATTTATTATAGTAATTACATATTTTGTTGTATTTTGGGAATATATTATATATCAAAGCAAATATATTTTATAAATTAGCATAGCAGTTAACATGTGTGCTGGTCTAGGTTCCTGGATTGATATTCTGGCATTGCTATTTACACAGTTCCTTAACTGGGCAATTATTTCAACTTTCTAAAGCTCAGTTTTATCTTCCGTAAAATGTGAGTAGTAATGTTTACCTGATAGACTTGTGGTATGAATTGAATGAGATTATATATGTGAAGCACTTAGATAGATATGCTTATCACCAAAGAAAAAGCTACATACTATCACTTTCTATGAGAATATCTTCTAATCACCACCATTTATCAAATTTAGAGTGCAGAAAAAGAACACTGAAGGAAGTTAACGTCAAAAACTTACTATAGTTGCCTTTCAGAGGTAGGATTATGGCTGCTGTTTGTTACCTGCTTTATTGTTGTGTATATTTTTCTAAACTTTGAGATATGAACAGGTATTTAAAATTTCTACTGTCTTCCTTTTAAATATGCTGGCTCTGCTGAAATTTAATTTTTAGGAGCCTGTTCTTCAGCAATGTTAGAAAGTCTGCAAACCTCACTTTAAGTAATGTTAGTTCTACAGATATATCCATAATTATTTTTGCTTTCTTCCCTATGTTCTGATTAATGTTGTACCAATTTAAAAGGCTTTGTGCCCACAGCTGCTAAATTGTGATTGGAGAGGAAAGGGGTTTGAATTTTGAGACCATCTGTGGGAGTTGCATTGTCTGAGTCTGACAAGAGATCATGGCAGATGGTGAGGTCACTAAGATTGACTTTTTGAGCTTGACATAATGTGTTCATGAAGCTGGAAGAAGAAATCCGACTTATTTTTTTAACCAACAGAAGAGCATGGTGACAGGAAGAAGTGCACAATTGTTAAGTCTGGATGAAACATAATGCATCAGTGCACATGACTGGTTTATCTTTGAGAATCACCAGTACTGCCAAAGATGGCAGTTTCTTGAAACATTTGGTGCCTTGTTTATTTACTTTCTAGGCACTTGGTTTAAGTCATACACGGCAAATGATTTTTAGATTAAAGACAGTGTAAAAGACAAAAGCTTTACAAATACTTAAAAATGTATACTTTTGAATTAAAAGGGTATAAGCTGTCACTCAAAGCCAGTACATTATACTTCTTCTTCTTCTTTTTTTTTTTTTTGTCTTTTGTCCTTTTGGGGCTGCACTCATGGCATATGGAGGTTCCCAGGCTAGGGGTCTAATGGGAGCTGTTGCTGCTGGCCTATGCCACAGCCACAGCCACAGCAACGCCAGATCCCAGCACAGCTCATGGCAATGCCGGATCCTTAACCCACTGAGCAAGGCCAGGGATTGAACCCCCAACCTCATGGTTCCTAGTCAGATTCGTTTCTGCTGCGCCACGACAGGAACTTCATACTTTTTCATTTTTAATTGAATGCAGATCTCTATCACAGTCCCATTTCTTTTTATTACATTTATCATAATGTAATTTTATTTAAGCTAAATTACCCTTGAAGGTTTATGCTTAACCTTCATCTACTAGGAGGTCTCCAGTGCCTGCATTAGTGTTTTACCCTCAGTGGGTATTCAGTAAATGCGGGATAGAAAGGTAAAGTAATGAATGAAGTTATTGCCTACTCCTGTTGATTTTAGAAGAGTTTTTCCTAACCACAATTAATCACTTTTTTTCTGCTTTAAAATTGTATTTATGTTGTGCTATTTATCACTTCCACTCCATGTGAATTATGTATTTATTTTGGAGGAAGAAACTTTAATTTGTCAGAAGTCAATAAACCACTTTTTCCCTTAACATTGATTGAGTACTTTACCTCTTGTTAGGCAGTGTCCTAATTATTTTCCTTGTCTTGACTCATTTAATTAAGTAGAAGTACGATGGCTATTTTACAGATGAAGAAATTGAGGCCCAGCAATGTTTAATGTAAATTTGCTCAAGTTATTCATGCACTTTGGCTCTATTTCAAGCATTTGTTGTTTAGGTAACATTTAGAGGTTGCAGTTTATGCTGAGCTCTGGTGAGAAGATATAAAGGGAATACTAAAGAAAATTACGTTTTGTCCTATCAAACTCAATTAATGTGGCTAAGAAGTATTTTCTATTGATCACTTCTTAACAGTGTGTTGAAATAGTAACACCCTGTTAATTTCTCTTTGTTTGCATGAGTAACACAGTTCTGCTCAGTAGCCCAGCCCTTAGGACATATAATCCTGTGTTGAACACTGAATATAGTAATGAAGCAGATGCATGGAGACAAGGAGCTCTAGCCATGACAACCATACTCTGGAAATGAAGAAATGGGGAGATGTGGGAAAATGATATTTACTAGCTGAATCTGGTAGCCCAGCCCAACAATGTCTGCTTATATTTCATTGGTCAGAATTATATCATAGTCAACCCCATCTGAGAGGAAGGCCAAGAATATAGTATTTTTAGATGGGCAGGTTGCCACCTTCAACTTCTCCTAAGGAAGAAGAGGAACATGATAGGTAACACGATCTGCCTTAGGTAGATATAGCGGCTTTCTAAAATTTAGCAAGTATATTGGATGGAAAAACTTCAATTTTTTTGTTATATTTTAATAAGTCATAAGGCAGTCTAGAAAATATCTAATACTGAATTTTCTCCCTGGCTGGGAGTGTTCAGTAGAAGGCATTTGTTACATTGACTTGGTGGATCTGGTGCTTGTCACTTTGATACAATGTATCTAATTTACTTCTACCCTAACCCTGAAAAATTCTACATACCTATTTTTCAAATGAGGACGCTGAAGCTCAAAGAGGTTAAATCCTTTGTTCGAGGTCACACAAGTAATAAATATCAGAGCTGAGACTGAGTCTGTGTTTGAAACAAACAAACAAAAATTCCATGCTCTTTCCACTCTGCCACACTGCTGCTTTACTTCTTAGATGTCTATGTCAAGTAGACATCTATTTAGTAATAATAAAATCAAAAGAATGGCTTAGAAACAGTTGTTATTTTTATTTTTTCCATTAATTCTTGCTCCTTGATTTTCTTCTTTCTTTGAGTTCCCACTTATCTTTTTAAAAATTAATTAATTAATGTTTGTCTTTTGTCCTTTTTAGAGTCACACCCTCGGCATATGGAGGTTCCCAGGCTAGGGGTCGAATCGCAGCTGTAGACTCCGGCCTCCGCCAGAGCCACAGCAAGGCGGGATCCGAGCCACGTCTGCGACTACACACCACAGCTCACGGCAACAACGGATCCTGAACCCCACTGAGCAGGGCCCGGGATCGAACTGGCAACCTCATGGTTCCTAGTTGGATTTGTTTCTGCTGTGCCACAACAGGAACTCCCCCACTGATCTTTTTAAACTTTTAAGTTAGTCACTTAATAAATTTAAAAAATGTAAATTTACTTCTGTTACTACTGTTTCACTGGTACTTTACAATTCATTCCTAAATATTTCAAATTTCCCTCTTTAATTCATGGTTTCTTTGAACGGTAATATAGTTTTCTAAATATATGACTTTTTAAGAAATTATTGATTCCTACTTTAATTGCATTGTGATCTGAGACTATAATCCACATAATATTGTCTCTTTGAGATTTGTTACCACTCCATTGATGATTTTTGTATGTGGACAAATTTTGTAAATATGTACTCAAAGAGATGTTTCATATCCACTAGGTACAGAGTTTGATGTAGATCTGTTAAATCAAGCTTGCTTAAAATATTAATCTTCGGAATTAAATACTTAAATGTTAGCCTTAAATTCTTAGTTTGAATATATCAGATGGTTTTGTCAATGGGATATCAAGAACTTGTGCTTTATTATTTATCTTATATTTGTAACACTGAAGAGGACATAACAAATAATTGATAAATGTGAGACAATTCCAGTGTAGGAACTTGAGTCTTATATTAGGTCATAATATCCATGACCAAGTCCATGGCTAAAATGGGAAAGCAAAAATCACAGTTGTAGTTCAGGTCTTACTTGGATTTTTAAAATATATATTTTATCATTGAAAAATAACCTTGTATGGAAAAGTAAAAACCAGAGATCCCGTCGTGGCTCAGTGGTTAACAAATCCGACTAGGAACCATGAGGTTGCGGGTTTGATCCCTGGCCTTGCTTAGTGGGTTAGGGATCCAGCGTTGCCGTGAGCTGTGGTGTAGGTTGCAGACGCGGCTCGGATCCCGCGTTGCTGTGGCTCTGGCGTGGGCTGGCGTACAGTTCCAATTAGACCCCTAGCCTGGGAACCTCCATATGCTGCGGGAGTGGCCCTAGAAAAGACCAAAAAATAAAAATAAAAAAATAAAAAACCTCATTCCCCCCCTCCCCAGAGTTTTACTTATGGATTCAAATTCTAGCATATAAGGCAAACATTTGAAGCCTCCATTTCTTCAAGCCCCTATTATTTATGATCTTTTCAAATTTTTTACTTTATCCTTCCTCTTGAATGTCTAAGTCAAGAAGTTTAATTGTGAAATAATTTTAAAATAAGAGAAAAGTGGCAGAAATAGGGCAAAGACCTCCTGAATACCCTTTACCTAGATTCACCAGCTGTCAGCATTTTGCCACATATGCTTTAATGCTCCCACTTTCTATGTATAGATTATGTACTTTTTTCATGATTTGAAAGTAAGTTCCTGCTATCATACCCTTTCACTCCTAAATATTTTGATATATTTTTTCGTAAGAACAAGGATATTCACTTAAAAAAAATAACCACATACACAAAGTCCTCTGATCAAAAGCGGGAAACGTTAACAGTCTCTGTTACTTCTTAGCTGAGTTGATTTAGTCAGATTATTTAACATCTCTAAATTGTAATTTTTATCTGGAAAATGACAATTAGAATGGTGTAGATCTCATAGTGTTATAAGGATTAATTTAGATAATTCGCTTAAAGAACAATGCATGTCACATAGTAAATATGACAGATGTTGCTTATTATTATCATATTATTATTATTACATTACTATTCCCTTTTTTCCCTTTAACAGGATGTTCTTTTAAAGAATTATTGAAGACGAAGTTTTTTTTATTTTTGTTTTTTGTTGATTTTTTAATGGCTTTACAGAATTTTAAATTGAATACAGTTTGACATGACGGCAAAAAATGTAAGTACTTGTAAATTTTTAAATGTAAGTATTTTAAAAATGGGTTGTACTTTTTTCTATGCATATTTTTTCACAATTCTGGATTAATCACATTCAGTTTACCACATTAATTTATTGCTGTTTTTGTTTCTACATAGAGAGATGGTAAACTTTAACACTACTGAGTATCATGCTCTCATGGGCATGGTAGCAATCTTGTAAATCCCTGCCAGGTCGCTCCATCAACAGCTGCAAAATTGCTGTCTCCGGAAAGTTTCCCACCCCCTCCTGTTTTGGCTGCTGTTAATACATTTGTTTTGGTCCCTGCTAGTGAGTTAGCTCCTTGGCCTAATTGAGAAGAATCAGTGTTTTCTTCAGCTCCATTTTTTTTTCTTTGGGATTTACTCTTGGAAATGTGTACAGTCAGATGTTGTGCAAAAAGCAGCTTGCTGTCCTCCATGAGATGATTCCCGAGGGAACAGTAGACTTTGGATGTTGTAGGGAAACTAGTTGTTTTCTTCTGCTTCAGACAGACTGTCAATTCTGAATCTTCTTCCTTTCAAGTTACATTTTTATGGTCACCCAGTATCAATGGATTTGTTTCCACTTATGGTGAAAGATTATGCCAGAAAGTAAGTACTACAACAGACAGGAAAATAACTGATTGTAATTGCTGTACTGGTCCCAGATTATTATGTTGGAAACTTTGATCACAGGTAACAAAAAACAGCTTGGCTCCCTTAAACAGAAAGAGGATTTGTTATAAAGATGCAGGAATGTCTCAAGGGATACAAGAATAGAAATTTAGCAGGCCCTCAGAAAGATCTGGGTCCAGAAACTTGAAAGCTACCAGGCATCGAAGCAGGATTTGATTTCTGTTTGTCATCTCTATTTGTTTCTGTGCATCTACTTTGTTCCTCTCTGTCTCTCTGCAAATCTTACTCAGTTCTCTGATCAGCATCTCCACCTACATGTTACAGCACCAGTTTGTTCAGGGACAGAGAGAGATGAAGGAAGGAGGGGACAGCCTGACAAATCCTGTCTGCCTAACTGCAGACTCCTCGGGAAGGACCTCCGGCACTGCTGCTGTCTGACATCCACTAGTAGTGTGGCTAGTTGTGACCAGAGCAGGTGTTATATTGTGTAAAAAGATCTTGTGAGCCAGACAGATAGTCCCAGATACTACCCATTATATATATCTAAAGAAGAGCATCAAAAACCTGTGTTTACTTATCTCTATTTTCTTATTATTGACCTTGCTTTTAACATACATTTGTAGCTATAAGCAGGTACAGATTTTGCTTCATTATCATCTAATTAATTTTATTTGGATGAATTATCTGGACTAGGTTGCTTTAATTTATGGCTCTTGTATGTATTCATTAGACTGCTGTTTGGGGAAAAGAAGAAGCAAAGTTTTGGTCTGTGTATTGGGAATTTTCTCGCAGGATAATTTCTTGATTTTTCTCTCCATTAGAAAAAAAACTGTTGCCTTTGGAATGGATTAACAATGAGATTCTGCTGTGTAGCCCTGGGAACTATGTCTAGTCACTTATGATGGAGCATGATAATTTGAGAAAAAAGAATATATACATGTATATGTAACTGTCTCACCATGCTATACAGTAGAAAAAAATTCGTATTGGGGAAATAACAATTAAAAAGAAAAAAAAAAAGAAAATGTTAAAGTTATCCTGAACAGTAAGGTGGTTCACATTCAAATAGCAACTATGTTTTGGCTTAAAATGTACCTTGAATCAAATATAATCTTCCCAGCTGTAAGTACTGTTTGCTTTATTAAAAGTTGTTTTCTGGAGTTCCTTTTATGGCTCAGCAGTTAACGAACCTGACTAGGATCCATAAGGATTTGGGTTCAATCCCTGGTCTCACTCAGTGGGTTAAGGTTCCAGTGTTACCATGAGCTGTGGTGTAGGTCACAGGCACCGCTCAGATCCCATGTTGCCATGGCTGTGGCATAGACTGGCAGCTGTAGCTCTGATTCCACCCCTAGCCTGGGAACTTCCATATGCCGCAGTGCAGCCCTAAAAAGCAAAAAAAGCAAAAAAAAAAAAAAAAGTTATTTTCCTAAGGTAACATAAAACCTTTGAGCCAGTGGTAATCATGCTCCTGTTATCTTGTTTGGGTCTTTGAAAGAACTCAAACAGTAATGCAATTCGTTTCTCCTTCTGCTACAGCAGTTTAGGAGCAGAGGGATAGTGAGCTGACCCTCTACTGATACCCTGGAATTGGGGACATGGAGGGTTCAGGCCTCAGACTGGGCGAAGCATGTGGGAAAGAATTGAGATAGGCTGTCTGAATATCCAGTCAAATTCACAGCCATTATGCAATAGACAAGAACATTTTTGTGGCTTTTAATAGGGTCAAAATACTTACTGGAAGGATTATACCAGGGCCACGAGCAATTCCCTCTCCTCTCTCCCCTCCCTTTCTTTCTCCAACAAATAAATGTATCCAATAACATTCCAGGCTCCTGCCTTCTTGAAATTTATAGCGTTGTGGGAGAAGATAAATAAATAATGTCCCATAATGACAAATGTTATGAAGAAAAATAAAACAGGGTAAGAGGAGAGAAAGTGATGGGAGTAGGGGGATCTTTTTAAACAAGGTGTTTAGCAGAGTCCTCTTGAAGGCAATAACGCTTAGGCAGAGGAATGCTCTTAATTCTCAGTTGAAGAAGGCTCCAGCCATGTGATTATTTGGGGAAAGGGAATTCCAGGTAGAGGCAGGAGAAGGTGTGGTTGTTCAAGAACAGCAAGATGGGGAGTTCCCGTCATGGCTAAGTGGTAAGGAACCCGACCAGTATCTCTGAGAATGCAGGTTAGATCCTTGGCCTCGCTCAGCAGGTTAAGGATCCGGTGCTGCTGTGAGCTGTGGTATAGTCTCAGACGCGGCTCAGATCCTGAGTTGCTGTGGCTGTGGGGTAGGCCGGCAGCTACAGCTCTGATTTGACCCCTAGCCTGGGAACCCCTATATGCTGTGGGTATGGTCCTAAAAAGACAAAAAAAAAAAAAAAAGAAGAAGAAAGAAAGAAAAAGAACGGCAAGATGCCCGGTTGACAGATGAAACAGTCCTAACTAAGCAAAGGATCGTGGGAGGAGATGGAGTTGGGGAGAAAGCAGGAGCCAGGTCATGGGAAGCCTTAGCCTTGAGGACTGGGGTGAGTGGTATATATTTTAAATGTCAGTAGGAAACTATTGGAGGTTTGAGGATGGTTGTGTGACCTGACTTAGCATTTTGAAGAGTTTGTTTTGGATGCTGAGTGAATGGCCTGAAAAGGGACATAGTAGAAGGAGGAGGACTTATTTGATACTTAGTCCAGTAGTTAGACAACAGAGTATGGTGACTAGGTCTGGGGTCCTGATGTGGGAGAGGGGGAAAAGCGGCTGGACCTGGGATGTATTTGAAAGGACAGCCTTTAGGACTTATTGAGTAATTAGGATATGGGGACAGGGAAGAAGTTAGAGATTTCTCAGCATTTGGCTTGTGTAACTGGCTAAGTGGCTTTGTGGTTTAATAAGAAGAGGAACTCTTGGGGAAGTGCAGGATTTTGTGGCAACTTCAAAAGTTGTTTTGAACCTATTAAAGTTAGGGACCTGAAAACAGGAGATATTGGCCGGGCAGTTAATTAAATGAGAAATAAATGACTCTCAGGGGAAAGTATGGGGCTGGATATAGAAATTTTGGAATCATTGCATATTAAATTACTTTAAAGCAGTGGGACTCCATGCATGGCCACAAATTACATAAGGACCAAGGTCTGAACACAGGGTTCTCCAACAACTGGGGAGGAGGAGAGGCAGCAGAGGAGACTGATGGAATGAACAGAAAGGAAGGAACTGGGGGTACCCTGATGATGTGGAAGCCAAGTGAAGAAAGTGTTTCAAGAAAGAGTGAGTGATCATTGTGTCATACACCACCGAATAGTGACTCTTAGACATGGAAGAGATTGCCAAGGTCTTACAGAAGCGCTATTAAACATGTCAAATATTTATGTCTTTATTTCGTGTTTCTCGTTTTGCATTTCTCTTATGAGAACTGGTTTGTGGGTTTTGTTTTGTGAAGACTTACTTTTGCCTTATCTATGCCACTCTAGGTCTCTTATGGTTACAGGTGTTAGAAACTCTATTCAGAATAGCTCAAGACAAAAAGTAGAATGGTTTGATTGGTATAACTGGAAAGTCTGGAGTACTCTGGCTTCAAATACAGCTGTAGTCAGGGGATCAAATGGTGGGTGCCAGGGCTCTGTCTCCGTTTTTCCAGCCCTTGGCTTCATAATGCTATCTCAGAAGAAAAGAGGGACCTCTTTTTTTTTTTTTTTTTTTGGCCGTATCCATGGCACATGGAAGTTCCCGGGCCAGGGACTGAACCTGCACCACAGCAGTGACATCAGATCTTTAACCCATTGAGCCACCCAGGAGCTTCAAGAGGGAACTTTTCTTTCCTAACATTACATTTCAGATTCCATGGAGGAGCTTTGGTTGATGCCTCTTGGCCCACATGCTTAGACAAGTAATTGTAGAGAAGGAAGTGGGGTACTGCAAACGACCCACTGCTTCCCTCTGAGTTGTGAGTCCACTTCTGTTGCTGTAGCACACTTGAGGCTCTCAGATTAACAGCCCTGCCAGAACTCCCATGGATTGTGGGATGGATCATTTTGCAAAAGGATGTTCTGCAGATCTGGCTATATATTCATTGTCTCTGTGATAAAGCTGTTATCAAGTAGTATCTAGTATCCAGTGATAATCTTCTAGAACAGAAATGCAGGTATGGGAGTTCCTGTTGTGGCTCAGCATACGAAACAAATATGAGTAGCATTCATGAGGATGCGGGTTCAATCCCTGGTCTTGCTCAGTGGGTGAAGGATCCGGCGTTGCTGTGAGCTGTGCTGAAGGTCACAGATGTGGCTTGGATCCACGGCTCTAATTAGACCCCTAGCCCTGGAACCTCCATATGCCGTGGATGCGGCCCTGAAAAAGGGGGGGGGGGCAAAAAAAATCCAGGTGTGTTCTCAGTATACAGTAAAGAATTTGAAATATAATTTTTTGCCTTGTCAAAGAATCTTTTAAAAATATGTAAGCCATGGTATTTATTATAAAAAAATTAGAAAATACAGATAAAGAAAAACTAGTATAGAGATTATCAGCAAAATTCTGTGAATATATCTGGTATATACACAAACGTGTATGTATATGTCATATAAAATTATGTATTATATGTCAGAGATATACATTATGCATCTATGTATATTATATATCTGAGAAGTTATAATCTATGTATATTATATATCAGATAATTTTGGGTTTTTTGGCTATGCCTGCAGCATGGAGAAGCTCCTGGGCCAGGAATTGAACCCATACTACAGTGGTGATCTGAGCCTTAGCAATGACAATGCTGGATCCTTAACCTGCTGCCCCAGCCCAGAATTCCTTTCTTAACTTTTTATTCTTGTTTACTCCTTGGATTACTTCTAAGAAGAAAAATCTTATGAAATTACTAATCCAAAGGATGTATACCTTTCAGGGGACTTTTGATTCATATTGCTAAGTTGCATATCAGAAAGATTGCACAGTTTATATATTCACCAGTGGTGTATGAGATTGCCATTTCCCTTTATTTTCTTTTTAATCTTTGTCAAACCAAGCAAAAATGGTATGTAATTTACTAAATTTCTCTGATTGCTAGTGAGGTCAAACTGGTATTCTCTATATTTACTGGTCAGTAAACATATAGAATGTGTCTCTTTTACGAATTGTCTAGGTCCGTGTGCAAGTAGTAGAACCATTGCCATTTGAATAACAACCCACATTTGAATATTGCTCTGCCGTTAATGAACATGTTCACATAATTATCTGAAGAGCTCTCTGAGTTTGTCGTACACATATGTATTGTCATCCCCATTTTGCAGTGACTGTTCTAAGATCACCTTGATTGTGAGTGAACAGTAGAGCTCTGAATCCTGTTTTCTTTCAGTTATATCAGTCTGAAATGTTAACTATCAGAGAAATTATAATGCTATTGTTGGGCTGTATCATTTGACTCAACATTTGGGCTTTGGATATTTTTATTCAATAGACATTAAATGTCTGTGTTTGAATGTCCAGATAGAAAACTTTTCTCAGGAGCTTATTAGATGAAAAATGTTACATAAAATGAGTTTACTTTTTTCTCTTGATTTGTGAATCATTATAGAAAGATCCTTTTTAAAATAGATCAAGGAAAAAATAGCTGATACTTTTAAATGCCTCTTCTAGTTAGCTTTTTCTACTCTCAAATAATCTACTTTTTCTTTAAATCTTTAAACTATGCAGCATTTATGAAAGAAATTAATACATTTTGAAATTTTAATTAAGTTTTAGTAGTAGTTATTTAAGTTCTAAATACAGACACCATCCTTCCGTCTATGAGACCAAAATCACACACACTTTTGACTCACAATTGGCCTTTGCCTTTTTGGAGTATAGTCTGTTGGTTACTGAGGTGCAGGTGTACAGCTGCTTAAAAAGTTTCCGAATTTGTTTGCCCCTTCACTCTGCAGAAGTTGGACAGTAGAGCAGGTGTTTAAATGTAGCAGTAATCCAGTAACCGTGAACTCTCGGCTGTGAATATGTGGTTTTAGTTGAGGTTTTTGCCGTTGTCTTTATATAATAACAAAAAAGAGATAAACTGATATTTTTCAAGTTACTGTAATACATGTGTTAAGCAATCACATTGAATTAAGCATGGACTATATTAAAGGTTGTCTTTGCCTTCTTTGCTCTCTCTTTACAGTAGAACACCAAGTTTCGCCTTTCTCTTCTTTTTATAGAAGAGCTTAAAAAGAGGAGGCTGTTAGTGATGCCACAGTAAACTCTTGACATTTACAAATTGAACACTTAACCTTAATATTTGTGAGTGCCTCTGGAGATCCATGCAGTGGTAATTTGTTGGAAATTTTGGTGCGAAAAGTTTACTTCTAATAGAATACTTATAAGAAGCTGGACAAGATTAAAGATCTGCACCATTATCGACATGGATTTAAGAACCTATGTCTTAGATGTCTTTGTCTCAGCCGCTGTCATGAAAATTTAATGTCAGATGCTGGAGATAGATTATCAGAATTAATTTTTTCTGTGATTCGAATAATAGTAGAAATGCTTCTGGCAACATTTCTTGACAAAAAGAAATAGCTCTTAGTAGAATATGTGAACTACCAAATGATGAAATAATTAGCTATGACATTGTGAAATTATAAAGTGTCAAAAGAGTAGTTTTGAAGGATATATAGTGTTAAAGTAGTAGATAGCTTAAAAACATAAAGCAAGTACATACATATGAACCTCAAGAGCTTTGTATGCCTATAAATGCTTTCAATGTGTTAGTACTTTGAAATGATATTTGGGGTACCAAATCAGCATTGATGTTTTAAAATTACACATCTACAGGGATTAAAACAATAATATCGTAGTCATAGTAGAACCATTTATTGGATACTGGTTTGTGACAAGTTTTCAAAAATGGAGGGTTTTTCCTGCTGTCTCTATAATAAAATTTTAAAATTCCATTTGATAATCCTACCATATTGAGTTCTGTGATTCCAGGTAGTCCAGTGGACATCACATTAAAAGAAATAAATTGTCTAAGGGTGAATTTATAAACAGTCCTTCAAGTTATCATGCAAACAGTAATGAGTGTTAGCACAGATTAGGCACTGTGCTTTATAAGAATTCTTTCTTAATCTTTTTTAACAATCTGAATCGGTAAGCACCTCTAGCACCCCCTTATTGACAGATGAGGAGACTGAGGTATAGAGAGTTTATGTGTCTTGATGAGCTGGAAGATGAACTGAAACAGTTAGACTTGAGGCCTGTGGACCTCACTTCTGTATTGTGGTATTGCTGGTCTTTAATAATCCATCACATGTCATAATGGTGACAGGCATTATAGGCAGTGATTATGAACAGTAAGAATTAAGGGCAGCACCGAGGGTGGAATTTTGGTATATCTATTAGCAACGTCATGGCTGCCGCAGTATTTACTTTCAAATAACCATCGGTAAAACCTGCTGATACTATTTTGCTCATAAGTGACATTACTTTATTAATTTCTCTTCATCTGGGCAATTCATATTTTTCCCAGTTCAAGCAATACGGCAAGATTTTTCTTTAAATCCTAGTCCTGCAGTTGATATAATTAACTCATCTTTAGGTGACTACATATACTATTTGATATGGAATTCTGGTGGAAGGTTATTAATAATAGCTTATTAGGTGATCACATAATATTTAAGAACCTATTTTTAATTTTTAAAACTATTTTATTTAGGTTGGTTTGACTTCCACAAATGCAGAACTAAGAGGATTTATAGATCAGAATCTCAGTCCAACAAAAGGTAAGGACAGTTGAATAAAAATTTTCTGCATTGAGCTAGTATTTTTTTTTTGCGTTTGTTTTATAAAATAAGCAGCTACTTAAATTATATATATAGTAACAATTACCTAATATTACTTTATGTATACTAACAATTATGTAATATTACTGTGTTGTATTATCAAATAATTTGTATCATAAAAGTCAGTTACTCTGAGAGGTAGAGAGAGCGAGAGAGAGTGTATGTATTTGTGTTTGTGTTTGAGAGCCTTACTTCCTAGTGATTTGACTTGTAAGGCAGTGCAATAGAATGAATGCATCTGTATGTAATACTTTGGTCTAATATATGGTTTACTGAGGGAGTGCTTATATTAAGAAACTGGCCCAACAGTACAAGAATTTATGCAGGACCCTGGTCAGTATCTTTCACTTATGTACCTTTCAACAGTATCTTTTGGAATGTAGCAGTAATGTACTGATATCTTTATGGTTGAAATAATATGACCTTTGGGATTGGCTTCCAGGTAATCTATTGGGGGAAGAAAAATAAAGTGAGTGAAGGTATAGATAAAGAGAATTGTCTGTGAGTTAGTTAATTGAGCTAGGTGATAGCTTCATAGGGTTTCATTATTATTTTCTCTCTTCCTTTGTATATGTTTGAATTTTTCCATTATACATGTACAGAGGTAGATACAAAATGTATGCTATTAGAATACAGATAGCTGAGAGAGAATCATCAGCTTTCTCAAAGGCTTTATGTCTAAGGGCTATATACTCTGGGAGATGGCTAGAGAAATCTGTATTTTAGTATAAAAATGTCTAGCTTATTAGTAGTAATAGTCTGTAGAAATAGTCTAAGAATTTAAATGTATTAGGAAGCAATGAAAGAGATGCTTGAAACCTTGATGGTTCTCATTTTCCCCCAGTTTTTGTTATTGCGGTCAAATACAGGTAACTTAAAATTTATTCTTCAAATATTTTTGGGAGTATAATTCAGTGGCCTTGAGTACATTCATGTTTTGCAGCTGTCCCACCATCATCCACATCCATAATACTCCTCATCTTGCGAAACTGAAATTTCAGACCCATTAAACAACAACTCTCCAATTCCTCCTCCTCTCAGCCTCTGGCAAGAACCATTCTACTTTCTGTATCTATGATTTTGACTACACTGTGTACCTCATATAAGTAGGATCATATGGTATTTATCTTTTTGTGATTGGCTTACTTTGCTTAGCGTGATGTTCATTTCATGATCATGCATCCTTGGCCTCTTTTGGCTCTGCCAGTGTCCCATACTTTCCATGGTTTGATAACTTGACAGTTTTGAGCTTTACTGGTTAGATGTTTTGTGGAATGTCCCTCAAGTGGGATTTTTCTGATTGTTTTTCTCATACTTAGATTGGAGCTATAGGTTTTTGAGAGAAAGACCACAAAGATAAAGTGCCATTTTTATCACATCAAGAGTATCAACATGATTTATCATTATTTAAATAAAAAAAAATGTTTGCAGCCTATAGTTGACTTACAATGTTGTATTAGTTTCAGATGTACCACAGAATATTCAGTTAGGTATATGCATGTATCCACTCCTTTTTTCCCATAGAGGTTATTACAGAATATTGAATAGATTTCCTAGTGCTATACAGTAGGGCATTGTTAATTACCTATTTATATACTGTAGTGTGTATATGTTAATCCCATGCCCCCAATTTATCCCTCTCCCCCATGCTTCCCCCATGGTAAAAAAAAGTTTGATTTCAAAATCTGTGAGTTTGTTTCTATTTTATTTATTTTATTTTATTTCATTTTATTTATTTTATTTTATTTTATTTTATTTTTTGTCTTTTTATTAGGGCTGCCCCCTGAGGCATATGGAGGTTCCTAGGCTAGGGGTCGAATCGGAGCTATAGCTACTGGTCTGCACTGCAGCTGTGAGGGATCCTTAACCACTGAGTGAGGCCAGGGATCGAACCTGAGTACTCAGTGGATGCTAGTCGGGTTTGTTAACCACTGAGCCATGACAGGAACTCCTGTTTCTATTTTATAATTTCTTTTGTATCATTTTTATTAGATTCCGTGTATAAGTGATACCATATGATATTTATCTTTCTTTGCCTTACTTCACTTAGTATGATAATCTCTAGGTCCCTCCACGTTGCTGCAAATGGCATTATTTCATTCTTTTTTATGGCTGAGTAGTATTCCACTGTATAAATGTATCATATCTCTTTTTTTTCTTCGTCTTTTTGCCTTTTCTAGGGCCGCTCCCACGGCATATGGAGGTTCCCAGGCTAGGGGTCGAATTGGAGCTGTGGCCACCGGCCTACGGCACAGGCACAGCAACACCGGATCCTTAACCCACTGAGGAAGGCCAGGGATCGAACCTGCAACCTCATGGTTCCTAGTTGGATTGGTTTCCTCTGTAGCATGTTGGGAACTCCATACCTCATTGTAGTTTTGATTTGCATTTCTCTAGTAATTAGTGATGATATGTTGAGCATTTTTCTGTTTTTTTTTTAAATTTTTTATTTAAAATTTTTGATATTTATTTATTTACTTTTGTCTTTTTGCCATTTCTAGGGCCACTCCCACGGCATACGGAGATTCCCAGGCTAGGAGTCTAATCAGAGCTGTAGCCGCCTGCCTATGCCAGAGCCACAGCAACACGGGATCTGAGCCGCATCTGCAACCTACACCACAGCTCACGGCAATGCTGGATCCTTAACCCACTGAGCAAGGGCAGGGATCGAACCCTCAACCTCATGGTTCCTAATCGGATTCATTAACCACTGCGCCACAACAGGAACTCCTGATTTTTATTTTTTTCTGTCTTTTTGGGGCCTCACCTGCTGCATATGGAGGTTCCCAGGCTAGGGGTCAAATCGGAGCTGTAACAGCCAGCCTACACCACAGCCACAGCAACGCCAGATCCCTAACCTACTGATTGAGGCCAGGGATTAAACCTGCAACCTCATGGTTCCTAGTCGGAGTCATTTCCTCTGCACCATGGTGGGAACTCCTTGAGCATCTTTTCATGTGATTTTTGGCCATTTGTATGACTTATCATTATTGATGTGAACCTTGATCACCTGGCTGACAGTGTTTCTCATATGTCTCTACTCTACAGTGACTCTCTACCCCCCACCCCCACCCTCTCTTTCTATACCATAGGCTTTGGAAGGAAGCAATTATGTGCAGCCCACACTTGCGAAGTTGAAAGTTTGCTCTTCTTCTTTGAGGTGCGAGTATCTACATAATGTTTTTTCTTTCTTTTTTTTTTTTGGGGGGGGGGGGCTACACCCATGTCATGTGGAAGTTCCTGCATCAGGGATCACACCCATATCACAGCAGTGACCTGAGCCACAGCAGTGACAACATGATCCTTAACCTGCTGTACCACCAGTGAACTCCTCTACATGATTTGTTTGGAATTCTTCTACCCTAGATTTGTCTCTTCTCTCATATTTATTTCTTTAGTTAGTTAATTCTTTATCTATACCAGAATGGACTCCTGAATATTTTGTTTATACTTTGGATCATTGTCCAACAGTACTTTCTTGTTCAGATTGTTAGAGCTGTGGGGAATCGGTGGCTTCTCTGGAGCACTGGAATGCAGGTTCGATCTCTGGCAAGGCACAGTGGGTTAAGGATCCAGTATTGCTGCAGCAGCAGCATAGGTCATAACTATGGCTCAGACTTGATTCCTGGCCCAGGAACTCCATCTGCTTTCAGGGCAGCCAAAACAGAAAAAAACTAAAACAAACCTATTTCCCCTTTTCTTTTTCCCATCTTACTGAATAGTAGTACTTTCCACCCTTTGTCCAACAACCGGAAACTGAAACATCTATCACCTTTGGCTCTTTTTTTCTTTCTCTTTTATTTTAATTGTATTATTATTATTATTATTTGTTCTTTTCAGGGCCGCACCTGCGGCATTTGGAGGTTCCCAGGCTCGAGGTCCAATAAGAGCTACAGCTGCTGGCCTATACCACAGCCACAGCAATGCCATATCCAAGCTGTATCTGTGACCTACACCACAGCTCACGGCAATGCTGGATCCTTAACCCACTGAATGAGGCCGGGGATTGAACCTGCAACCTCATGGTTCCTAGTCAGATTTGTTTCTGTTGCACCACGATGGGAACTCCCAATTTTTAAGTTTTAATTAATTTTAATTTTATTTATTTATTTGTTTAGGCCACACAGATAGCACGCAAAGTTCTATAGCCGGGGATCAATTTTGTGCTACAGCAGTGACCCCAGCCACAACAGTGACAATGCTGGATCCTTAACCCACTGAGCCAGCAGGGAACTCCTCATTTTTCTTGCTCTTTACTCCCAATCAGATCACTTACAAGACTTGTTAATTCCACCTAAATCTCTCAGTCCTCCCACCCATTTCCTCTATTCCATTGCTATTATCTTAGTTCAGACTACTGTAAACCATTTCCTGGATACTATAGCTATTTTCCTTCCCAATTTTCTTTCTTTCTGTTTCATTCACTTTACTGTAGCTACGTATTTTTTCTCAAACACAAATCTGAACAAGCCTTTTCATGTTAAAAAATTATTTTTCGTTCATTATTACCTTCAAGATAAAGTCCAAACTCCAATTTTCAAGATCCTTCAAGATACAATTCTTGCTTTCATGTTTAGCCTTATCTCAGACCTTAGGCATCTGCCACCCTGAACTACATTCTCTCTGTCTCTCCCCCACCTCTTCCTCCTCTTCTCCTCTTCTCCCTTCTCCGTCTCTCCCTCTCTCTGCCTTTGTCTTTCTGTATGTTCTCCTCTGTGCCTGTAATGTTATGACTCTGTGACACCGTCTTCTACTTTGCTCCTGATGTATATATATATATAGATAGATTTTTACCTGGCTAACTTCGGCTCATTCCTCGCATCTAAGTTTAGGTCTTACTTCCTCTTGTCTCATAAGCCTGAGATACTCTCTACTTATCCCTGTTACAGTGTTTATCACCCTGGACTTTAATTACTGATTTACTTACCGGCCCCCACCTGACTCCATGAAGTCAGAGACTTTTCATCTTATTTATCATTGTATGTCTAGGATAGGCATTTCAAAGTATCTATCCCATAGTATCTGTCCCACTCTAGGACCTTTGTTGAAAGAATGTATGTCTTTCCTTCTCTATTTCCATTGGCCACTGGACAAATTCCTGTACACTCTTTAAAATCTAGCTGACCATGAATTCCTTTGTACCTCCATATTACCGTGCCTCCTTTGTGTTAACCTTTGGACCCTGTACTTACTTTATTATTGTCCTTGTCACATTATATTGTATTTCTTTATGCGGTTGTCCTTTTCTTTTACTAGACTCTGAACTCTTTAAGGGCAGGGTCTTTTTTCATATTTTCTTCCTCAGAATCTAGCCTAGAGTCTGGTGTAGTTAAACATAGTACATTTTTAAACTAATTAATTCGTAAAATTGAAGTGTAGTTAATTTACAAGGTTGTGTTAGTTTCTGTTGCACAGCAGAGTGATTAATTTTTTTTAATATATATGTATGTCCATATACACACACACACATACTCTTTTTCATATTCTTTTCTATTATAGTTTATTTCAAGATATTGCATATAGGAGTTCCTGTTGTGGCTCAGAAGGTTACAAACCCAACTAGTATGCGTGAGGATGTGGGTTAATCCCTGGCCTCAATCAGTGGATTAAGGATCTGTCACTGCTATGAGCTGCGGTATAGGTCAGAGATGCAGCTCAGATCCTATGTGCCTGGGGCTGTGAGTAGGCCGGCAGCTTCAGCTCTGATTTGACCCCTAGCCCAGAAGCTTCCATATGTCGCAAGTTTGGCACTAAAAAGAAAAAAAAAGAAAAAATTAAAAAGATATTGAATATAGGAGTTCCCGTCTCGGCTCAGTGGTTACCGAACCTGACTAGGAACCACGAGGCTGTGTGTGATCCCTGGCCTTGCTCAGTGGGTTAAGGATCTGGCGTTGCGGTGAGCTGTGGTGTAGGTTGCAGGTGTGGCTTGGATCCTTTGTTGCTGTGGCTCTGGCGTAGGCCAGTGGCTGTAGCTCCGATTGGGCCTCTAACCTGGGAACCTCCATAGGCCATGGGTGCAGCCCTGGAAAAGACAAAAAAAAAAAAAGATATTGAATATAGTTCCTTGTGCTATACAGCAGGACCTTGTTTATCTATTTTATATAGCTCGTATCAACTAAACCTGAATACCTAATTTATCCTTCCCTATTCCTCTTTGCATACTCAGTAAATATTGAGCTTACGAGCTTAATTTGCCAGTCTTTTGATTTTTGATGAAGATGTTTATTTATCTGACCTTTGAGAAGTATATAAAGAAAGAACTTATCTTAAACACTTATGGAAACAAAGCATTAAGGTATTCAGTGAGGAAGGTTTTCTGAGCTTTTTGTTTTAGGGCATCTGAGAGTTGGAGGTCTAAAAAAGTTACATAATTCATTAAAATAAGAATAAGCCTGAAAGTGATTATATTCAGTCATAATGAAAGGAGTAGCAGAGTATTTAAAGCAGTTGAGTATTTGCATATCCTTGTCATAATCATGGAATTTTGTGTTATTTTAAAAAATGAAAGAAAAAATAGAAAAAAAAGAAAAAAAAAAAGAAGTCAGGGCTTCAATATCTATGTTTTTGAAAGCCCAGTGGAACCTTTGTTGAAGATCAGGGATTCCTCAGTTATCTGAGAGGCACTTGCTGTTTTGTGAGCTGTACCTTTGGGTGGTTCTGGCATGTGAAAGAGGCAACATTTGCTTCTAAGCTATATGTAGCCCTCTGGGAAGCTGCCCGATCAGCGGTGGCTGTCGTTTGAATTGCTCATATCCCTGCAGGTAGATGAACTCCACCTGGTATCCTCCTCTTGTTCCTTTATGTCCTCAGCAGAGCAGTGCCACCTTGCCAGCTCATGCATTGCTTGCCCATCAGATTTGAAATATGTGTATCTTTTATTTACTGCCAGTTCTGCACCATCCAAGAGATTGCAGTAGCCTACAGCTATTAAAATGAGAACCTATTGAAAGGAATGCAACAACTCAAAAGAGGGAATATCACTGAATAATCAGTTTCCTCCTGTGGAGGCAGAACTAATGGACAAGGTGAGAGAGAGCATCATGGGAAGAAAGGGGAATGGAAACTCTCAAGAGGATACAGTTGCAACACAGAGAAAGTTGTTTTGGAACTGAAAATATATTCAGGATTCTTAAATCTCAAAAAGATTGAAAATAAAAATATTGCCAACGATGTACCATGAGTAAAATAATATTGATATCAAATAAAATGTACTAACAGACTCAAGCTATTAAAAGGACAAAGAGGAATATTGTGTAGTGATGAAAGGAACAGTCAAACCAACAATCCAGTTTTTTAGGGAATGGGCAAAACTTACTAGTTTACAGAAAATATTAACGGCTGTTACACAGATGAAAGTGTACTCTACCTCATTCATAAAATATAACGTAGTTTAAGTACTGAGTACCATTTTTCACTGTATAAGATTGGTGAATATTAAGAAGTTTGATAGAGTTCCCATCGTGGCGCAGTGGTTAACGAATCTGACTAGGAACCATGAGGTTGCAGGTTCGATCCCTGCCCTTGCTCAGTGGGTTAACGATCCGGCGTTGCCGTGAGCTGTTGTGTAGGTCGCAGACGCGGCTCGGATCCTGCGTTGCTGTGGCTCTGGCGTAGGCTGGCAGCTACAACTCCGATTCGACCCCTAGCCTGGGAACCTCCATATGCCGAGGGAGCAGCCCAAAGAAATGGCAAAAAGACAAAAAAAAAAAAGTTTGATAAAGCACTGTTGTCAAGGGTGTGGAATATTTCTACTGCTGATGGGAACATAACCTCTATGGGAAACGATTTCACAATATTTATTTATTTAACATTCACATTTTCTATGAACAGTTCCAGTTTTAGGAGTGTGTTCTACTGATACGCTTGTAAGTTTGAGTGATAACTCTTAATCTTTGCCATATTGTATGTAATAGCAAAATATTGGCAGTAGTGTAAATCCATCAGTAAGACCTGGTTAAAAAAGTTGCGTTTGTGGGAGTTCCCCTTGTGGCTGAGTGGTTAACGAATCTGACTAGGAACCATGAGGTTGCGGGTTCGGTCCCTGCCCTTGCTCAGTGGGTTAACTCGCGGCTCGGATCCCGAGTTGCTGTGGCTCTGGCGTAGGCCAGCGGCTACAGCTCCGATTCGACCCCTAGCCTGGGAACCTCCATATGCCGAGGGAGCGGCTCAAGAAATAGCTAAAAAGACAAAAAAAAAAAAGTTGCGTTTGATACATGTAATGGAATACTATGCAGATGTAAAATTGGGAGTGAAAAAGCTATGTGCAAATGTGGAATGATCTACAAAGACACATTAAGTCAACAAAAGTGCAGAACAGTGTGCTTAATAACCGTTTGTTTAAAAAGAAGTGACATACAAACACAGGTATGGCGTTTCCTGTAAGGGTACACCCAGACTCGACATTCCTGATCTGGTAGTGGAGAAACAGTTATCTTTCACAGAGAAGTTTTAATTTGAATAAAGTCCAACATTAAAGTCTATTAATTTTTTTTTGTTCATGGATCATGCTTTTTGGTGTTGTATCTATACAGTCATTACTACACTGACGGTCAGTTAGATTTTCCCCTGTTTTTTATTCCTATGAGTTTTTTGGTTTGCATTTAAGTCTGGGATCCATTCTGAGTTGATTTTGTGACAAGTGCGAGGTCTGTATCTAATTTTTTTTTTTTGCATGTGGATAGACTCATTTGTCAAAGACTTTCCCTTCACCATTGAATTTCCTTTGCTTCTTTGGCAAAGTTGAGTCGAATGTATTTGTGTAGGTTTGCTCCTAGGCCCTCTATTCCATTGATCTATTTTCATATTCTTTTGCTGATATCACCGTCTTGATTACTCCGTGTTTATAATAAATCCTGAAGTTGGGTGGTGTCAGTCCAGTCCTCTAACTTTTCTTCTTCAGTATTGTGTGGGCTATTCTTTTTTTTTTTTCTTTTTTTTTTAAAGGGCCACACCCGAGGTAAATGGAAGTTCTCAATCTAGGGGTCGAATCGGAGCTGTAGCTGCTGGCCAGTGCCACAGCCACAGCAACTGGGGATCCAAGCCATGCCTGCGACCTACACCACAGCTCACAGCAATGCCGGATCTTTAACCCACTGAGCGAGGCCAGGGATCAAACCTGCGTCCTCATGGATACTAGTCAGATTCATTTCTGCTGAGCCACAATGGGGATGCCTGTGTTGGCTATTCAGTCTTCTGCCTTTTCATACAAATTTTAGAGTCAGTTTGTTGATATCCACAAAATAACTTAGCAGAGTTTTGATTGAGATTGCATTAGATCTGTACATCAAGTTGGAACTGACATCTTTTTTCCCCAAGGTATGTAACACTTTTTTATTTTGAAACAGTTTTAGATGAACAGAAGAGTTGTAGAGTTACTACAGAGACTTTCCCTACACTCTTCACCCAGCTTCCCTCATGTTCATATTTTACATAATTAGGGTACATTTATCAAAAACTGATAGGTTAATGTTGGTACAGACTCTTAACTAAGTTATGGATTTATTTGGATTTTACTCATGTCCATTTCTTGTTCCAGTATCCAATCCAGGAAACCACGTCATTATCTCTCCTCAATGTCCTATTGTCTGTGACAGTTTTCCAGAGCCTGCTGCTAAATCAGGGGTTCTCAGCCCTGACTGTCCTCTAGAATCACCTGGAAGCCTTTGAAAAGCACCGAGTCCCGAGCCATCCACCAGTTATACCAGAGTTGCTGGGTGTGGGCAGGACTAACACTTTTTCCTAAAGCTCCAGATGATTCTGATGTGCAACCAGTCAGAGAGTGACATCTTCTTAACTGTATTGATTCTTCCTAGCCTGTGAACATGGACTCTCTCTCTATTAATTATATCTCTGATTTCTTTCATCACAATTATGTAGTTTTCCACATATCAATCTTAAACATATTAATTAGATATATCCTTAAGTATTTCGTTTTTTTGGTGCTAATGTAAATGGCTTTGTGTTTTTAATTTCAGACTCCAGTTATTCATTGCTGGTATGTAAGAAAGCAGTTGAGTTTTCCTAACCTCGTATCCTGCAACCTTGCTGTGATCATGTATTAGTTCTGGGATTTTTTTTTTGTTTTGTAAATGGTATTTTTAATTTCAGTTTTCATTTTCTTTGCTAGTAGGCACAGTTGGTTTTTGGATTTTTTGAAGCCTATCATCTTGTGCTACTTATTTCTGGTAACTTTTTTATAGATTTTTTTTTAGGATTTTCCCCATATAGTCTCATCTTTTTTGTAAAAACACTTTAACTTTTCCATTCCAACGTGTATTTCTTTTTCTTTTCCTAATGTCTCTGATTAGGACTTCCAGTTCAAGGTTGAATAGAAATGGTGAGAACAGAAATCCTTGCCTTGCTCCTCATCTTAGGAGGAGAGTATTAAGTTTTATATTAGGTATGACGTTAGCTGTAGAGTTTTCATAGTCACCTTCTATCTGGTTGAGTAAGTTTCCTTTCTACATTTTCTGAGTGTTTTGATAATGAATGGTTGTTGGATTTTGCTAAATGTTTTTTTCTGCATCTATTGCAATGATTATATGGTGGGATGTTTTAGCGCATGAATTACACTGGTTGATCTTTTCATGTCATGAAAACTTCCAATTCCTCTGGAAAGACACTACTTAATTATGAGAGAAGCTTGTGAGTTCTCCATTTAGAGAGTATTGTTGATTAGAACCTGTTTTGCACAATTTTTAATCCCTTATAATCTGTAAATGATTCTGGGATCCCTGAGTAGAAGCAGGGAACCAGTCGAGGTTGGAGTACATAGAAATTTATAGTGGAACCAATTGTTCAGGTTCTGTAACATTTTTTGAAAAGATCTTCACAGCCTGGAAACAGGAATAAAAGAAAGCATTTTGTGGGCAAGGCAGTAGGAATAGACAGAATTTAGAATTTCCCCCAAACTGTTGCTGGAATGTCTCCTTATAGGGACCATTTGAGTGCATGTCTGCCAAGACGGGAATGTGAAAACTTCATTTTCTTGATGAGAAAAAGTTTACAAGGAACTGGAAAGGTGAAAGGGTAGGGAATTGATGTTAGAGATTAAACACTTCAGTGCTCAAAATCTTAAAAACAGAGGATAGTTTGTATATTTTGGAATTATATGTTTAGGCTGCTAATATTTGCCCCTATTCTTTTTTTCTTTTCTTAGTACCTTCACAAATTTAAGTCTAGTAAACTTTTGTTTTACTGTGAACAGGAGGTATAAGTGACATTTGGTTGTTATTTCTATAAAAATTCTTTGGCAGGCGTCTAAATCTGAGGTCATGTTAGGGTAACTTGGGCTTCTCTTACTGTGTGAGGCTTAGTGAGAGATTGTATTTTAATAAACACAGTTAATGGTTCTGGCTTTGCCTTTTTGAATCTGGATTTAATTTCAGGATATTTAAAAATATAATGATCTGAAAATAAGACAACTAGCCCTTGTACAAGTAGTTTTATTGACCTGTTCAATCCAGTAGCTTGCTTTTCCTTTAGGACCTGTGCCATCTGATCTTTTTCTCTCTTTGTACTTTTCCTCTTATTTATCTACAGTATAAGTTTTACTTAAAAATCATGTTTAGTTTGCCATATTACATAATTAAATATTATAATTCAAATGAAATAAGAATTATCTTTTAGAAATAATATTTGAGTTCCTGATTTAAAACAAAAAAATAAAGGAAAAAATTAAATTGTTTTTAAATAGACTGGTTACTACATCTTTTATCTTCCTCTTAACTGCTTTCACAATATGTATTGTGGTTAGATAGAATTACATAACTTTCCTCTGTGTTTTGATTGCATGTTGTAGACTTATAAATAATTTTGATAACATGTTATACCTCAGCCCCAATAAATGGCTTTTTTTTTTCGTTTTTAATATGAAGTTTTGTTCTCTGTTCCGATAGTTTATGTAAATTGCTTTATTATACAGCATGACATGAGGCTACCTATTTTTCATAGTTATGAAATAATCAGTTACGGTTTTTTGTGAAAGTATAATAAACAGATATTCTTTTTGGTGGAAAGGATATCTGCAGTCTTATTTCTGTGGTATTTCAAAATTCATTTTCAGTGAATCAGCTTGTAACTGAGTTGGCAGAATAGAAGCTGTTGACAAAAGGTCTTTCTTTATGTGATTTCTTATTTGCTTAGCAGTTGGAAAATGGAGTTGATCTAATTGTCTGTTTTTATTTCCTATCCCACATGACTTATGATCTTCTAGAAGAAAACTTTTCCGTATCTTTAACTTAGCTTTAACCATTTGCTTAAGGTTGGTGGCACCTATTGGTACTTGTTAATTTCAGACCCACACATGAAGGGAAAAAGGTAATTTTGATTGCCAGTTGGAATTCAGTTCTAAAAGCAACCTCTTACATGTTTTTGTTTTCTTTTTAAAAAATTATTATTTTTGTCTTCTGTCTTTTTAGTGCTGCACTTGTGGCATATGGAGGTTCCTAGTCTAGGGGTTGAATCAGAGCTATAGCTGCTGGCCTACGCCAGAGCCACAGCAACGCCAGATCTGAGCCACATCTGCAACCTACACCACAGCTCACGGCAATGCCGGATCCTTAAACCACTGAGCGTGGCCAGAGATCAAACCTACATCCTCATGGATGCTAGTCAGATTCATTTCCACTGAGCCATGATGGGAACTCCCTCTTTTTTAATTTCATCATTTAAATTTATCTTGTTTATGACCAACTAGACTTTGCATGAGTTGCCAAAATATGTGTAAAGCTGAAAAGCTATATTGTCAACACAGTGTTTTTAAAACTGAATATTGCAATTTAAATCACAAATGTTTATTATTTAGGAAAGATTAAATTGCCTTTTCTGACATTTAACCTGATTTTTCCTCTTCTTTATAAATTACGTAATAAATAAAAATGGTAGCGAAACTATTCTTTTTTAAAGCTACCATATATGCTTTAAAAAAATACTATGTAGGCAAACTATTAAAAATTCCTAAAATGTTACTACCTATAATTATTGCTTGAGAAATTTTTATTCACTTTAATGAAAATACCTTGTGTTTTGTTTTGTGTTGTAAAGTTTGATATATTTGAAAAGGTACAGCTTTTGGAACCATTGAAGCAAAGCTTCACATTTCAGCTTTGCTATTTACAAGGTCTGCAGTTGATAACATAGAAATTTGACTAAATCTCTATCACTGTCGTATTTTGGCGCTAGTAATACCAATATACCAACTCAGAGGGATTATATTTTCTCATTTAACTCTCATCTATAAAGCTTTATCTTAGGATGTAGTGAGTGCTCAGTAAAATATTAATTCTCTTCTCCTTTACTTCGTTCATTGTTCCTTTGATAGTTGAGCCTTAATCGCTATATTAAATAGGCAGAAAATATCTGCAACCTGGTTAAATTATTGAAAAAGATTAGCCTGAATACAAGCTGTATTTTGAAGTGAAAGGAAATTGTTACCGGGATTTACTGATAATACAAATTACTTATTTCATTTTCTGCTTGTGAAACTAAGTAATTTTTGCATATCACAGAATAAGCTTGGAACTCTTTCATCATCCATTCTTCAGTGACATGTGACATCCTTTACATTCTCTTTAGTGTGGCCTTTTGGGACCCATTAAAGTATGAAAAGTAGCACAACTGACCTTGCAGACACATAAATCACTAGTCTAAAGGCAGTGGAACAGAAAATGAAACTACGTATCCAACGAGAAGGTCCTCAGTCTCCCAGATGAGCAAAGTAGCAATTAGAATAATCATTTCAAAAAATTATTTATCTTTTTCCATTCCCTAATTAATAAAGGTGAGGTTTCCTTAGTATCTGTGGAGGTTATGAATGCCTTAGTCCAATTGTTCTTAAATTTTAGCAAGCATCATGATCACCTGAAGGACATCTGATAAAGATTGCTTCTAGAGTTTCTGATTCAGTCGGTCTTAGGTGAGTCTGAGAATTCATCTTTCTAGCAAGTTCCTAGGTGTAGCTGATACCGCTAGCCCTGGACCACACTTTGAGAGCTAGTGCTCTAAGAGTGTAGAGAAGTGGGGATTAAGCAAAAGGTAGAATCAAACTCATTTTCCTGCCACTCCATTCAGAAAACTCCCCCCCCCCAGTACTTTCTGTGTGTTCAGTACTGAGGTATCATCAAGCTTCACGTGCCTTAGACTTTTGGGCCACAGATTTTCGCTTCACTGAGGGACTCTATGGGCAAGGGAACATTTTCCAAAAGGAAAGGCTAGTGACAAAAGGAGGAAAGGTTATCAATTTTGTTGCTTTTTATTTCTGTTTTGTTGCTTTTTCAAATATCTGTGCTCATGTTATAGCAGTATTTTATCTTTTTCTAATTTTAATGCAAGAACATTGGCTCAATTCTAAGTATTCTAAGGAAGTAAATTTTGACTTACAATTAATATAGACAAAGATAATTATTGTAGCATTATTTATAGCAAAAAAGTAGCCCACACACAAAAGTGTTTTACTAGGTGATTTTAAAGTAAATTGTGTATGTATGTATATGATAGCCGATTTGGTAGTCAGACCTTGCTTTTGAAGAGAAACATTTTAAAGATAAAAAAATGCCTAATACACATGATTATTTTATATAGAGTTATTTTTATATAATTTAACCACTCACATACAAGTAAAATTTTATGTATTATATGTTTTTATCTATATGACATTTATAGAGAAGATAAGGAAATATGTCAGCTTACTACAAGTATCTTTTAGAAGATGAGATAGATTATGATTGATTGGTCCCATGTATTCTTTTCTGTATTCTGTAGTGTATCCATAATGGGGTTTTTACTTTTATAATGAAAATATTCATGTCACATACTTACGTTTGTATTTATATTCAAGTTTTTGTTTAAATATATAGAGAAGAGCACACATGTAGGTGTACAGCCCAGTGAAATTTCACAAACAAGCACTTGAAACTAGAAGCAGAGTACCAGCACCTCACACCTCAGAAGTCTGCTTTGAGTTCCCTTTCAGGGCTGACTGCTATCTTGACTTCTAACAGGATAGACTATTTTTGTCTGGTGCGTGTGCATGTGCGTGTGTGTGTGTGTGTGTGTGTGTGCACGCGCACACGCTTTACACATGCAGTCATACAGTATTTTTCTTCTGTGACTAGCTTTTCCTGCTCAGCATGTTTGGGAGATTCATTCATATTGCATGTAGTTGTAGTTGACTCTTTCTCATTGCTATGTAATGTTTCATTGTGTGTGAACCATAATTTATATATTTATTCCAATGTATTGGGCATTTGGGTAGTTTTCCTTTTGGGGTTATTGCAATTAGTGGTCTCATGAACATTCCAGGTAATGTCCTTTAGTGAACACATGTGTGCATTTCTGCAGGGCATATACCTTGGATTGTAATCATTTGGTTGGAATATACAGATGTTCAGCTTTAGTAGATACTTGCAGAAGACTTTTTCCAAGTGATAATACCAATTTACTCTGCCACCAGCAGTATATGAAGATTCCCTATGGCTAATACTTTTTTGCCAGTACTTTGTATTTTTCATCTTTCTCTTTATGCTCACTTTGGTGGGTGTGTAGTAATTAACGCATTGTGGTTTCACTTTACAATTCTCTGATGATTAATGAAGTCATGAATCTTTTCTGTATTTTTGGTTGTAAATTATGATAAAATCATGTTGTGATGTGCAGTTCTGTATCAGACATATTTTAGCTTCATTCCAGAGAGGTGAATTTCAAGAAATATTTTACCAGTATTTTATGCATTAAAGGATATAACCCAAACAACCCAATTAAAAAATGGGCCGAAGACCTAAATAGACATTTTTTTCAAAGACACACAGCCAACAGGCACATGAAAAAATGCTCAGCATTGCCTATTTTTAAAGAAATGCAAATCAAAACTACAATGAGGCATCACCTCACACCAGTCCGAATGGCCATCAGAAAGTCTACAAATAATAAATGCTTGGAGAAGGTGTGGAGAAAAGGGCACCCCTGTACACTGTTGGTGGGAATGTGAATTGGTGCAGCCACTATGGAAAACAATAGGGAGTTTCCTTAAAAAATAGAGTTACCGTATATATGATTCAGCAGTCCAACTCCTGGGTATATATCCAGAAAAAATGAAAACTCTGTAATTTGAAAACATACACACCCCGCAAAGTTCATACCAACACTATTTACAATAGCCAAGGTATGGAAACAACCCAAGTGCCTGTTAACGGACAATTGGCTTAAAATGGTGTAGTATGTATATTACAGTGGAATATTACTCATCCATAAAAAAGAATGAAATATTGCCATTTACAGCAGCACGTATGGACCTAGAGAACATTATGCTCTATGAAATAAGAGAAAGACAAGTACTGATAATCACTTTTATGTGGAATCTAAAAAAATAATATAAAAAAATCCATATGCAAAGCAGAAACTGACTCAGATGTAGAAAACCAAATTTATGGTTACCAAAGGGAAAGGGAGAACAGGAAGGACAAAGTGGGAGTATGGGATTAGTAGATACAAACTGCTGTACATAAAATAGATAAGCAACAAAGATTTACTGGATAGCATAGAGAATATTATCCAATATCTTATAATAAACTATAATGGAAAATAATCTTAAAAAAAATTAAATCACTATGCTATACACCTGAAACTAATGCAATATTATAAATCAACTATACTTCGGTTTTAAAAGAGGGGGCATATAACCTGAGGAAAGATCATGGGTATGGATCTTAAAATACCATACATTTAATACTTGAAGTGTTAAATCTAATAACTCATAGTATAATGTCATATTCTATGATATGATATCTAATAAGATTTGTTTTGAGTCTGTCAAGTGTATTTTTTGTAATTGAATTTTATTATCCTGTTCAGTTATATAATTGAGGATATGTTCTTATATGAAAATTCTTCAGTAAAATGAGTTTAAATTTTTTGGTAAGCTGATAGACCCAGTTGGCAGTTGTAATCAGGAACATTGCTAGACTTGAATAAAATAATATTTATGAAGCACTACACAGATTTTTATATTGCTTTTAGAGCTTTGATAACATTGAAATGTTCTTATCATCTTGATTTTCTTTCTGTTTTTATTCACGGAAACACTTATTCCTAACTGTACATGTGCAGTTCTCAGAATTTATTCCTCTCTTCCTATTGGCTGAACCTTTAGGACAAAATGGAAAGCACAAAATAATTTAAAAACTCTCCCTCCAAACCCAGTTTGTGTATATATTAATTATGTGTATATAATTTTGGTATTTTAAGATTACATTGCAATGGTAGACCCTTCAGACAAAGTGGGATTTGTACCTAGTGCCTGACTCATAGGGGCATGATATCTATTTGTGGAGTGGGTGAAACCACGACAGAAATTCCACTGTCAAGTTTTCTGTTTTCAGGTTTCATTGGAGTTTCCACTTATCCCCTCCTGTCCAATTTTAAATCTTCAGTTTAAAAATAGGTACTTGAGAGTTCCCTGGTGGCCTAGAGGGATAAGGATCCCACATTGTCACTGCTGTGTCTCAGGTCACTGCTGTGGTGATGTGGGTTTGATCCCTAGCCCAGGATTTTCCTTATGCCATGGCCATGGCAAAACAAAACAAAACAAATAAAAAAAACCAACCAAACAAACAGTACTTGAGATAATAAGAGAAAATTGTTACTAGTGGAATTTTTTTTTTTTTTGTCTTTTTGCTATTTCTTTGGGCTGCTCCCGCGGCATATGGCGGTTCCCAGGCTAGGGGTCAAATTGGAGCTGTAGCCACTGGCCTACGCCAGAGCCACAGCAATGCGGGATCTGAGCCGCGTCTGCAACCTACACCACAGCTCATGGCAACGCCGGATTGTTAACCCACTGAGCAAGGGCAGGGACCAAACCCGCAACCTCATGGTTCCTAGTCAGATTCATTAACCACTGTGCCACGACGGGAACTCTACTAGTGGAATTTTTAAAGTGGGACTTTCTCTCAAGATAACCCACCCCATAGACAAGTCAGAAAAGAGAAAGGTAAATCATGAGTCACTGGAGATATGGTTTTAGTGGTGTGTGTGTGTATTTTTATATGTAGTTCTAATTTTGGGAGACTATTCAAATTCTCATTAAAATAAAAAGCAGAATTATCTTAATATTAATTAAGATGTATCAGTGAAATAAATTATTTTTATATATGTATATGTGTGTGTATATATATATATAGAGAGAGAGAGTTAATTATGAACTAGGGAAAAATGATGCTTTAAGAAGTGTGAAATAAAGGAAGTTCCAAATATGAAGAAAGCAAGCTGGAGGCAGAGAGATCAGGAACAATGAAACACTGTCTAACAAGCATCTGTTATCCTAGATGATATTAAAGAGTTTTGTGTTGAATGTTTTTTTTTTTTTCTCAACCCTCTTCTACTTTAGATCGCAAAATTTTATAGTGTATTGTTTAGTTAGAAAAGACAGCTAATCCTCTAGAAATTGTTGATTATTTGCTGCCCAGTTTTTAAATGTTTCCTTAGTTTTTGGTTCCAGATCTTTAAACCTCACTATGAACCAACCCAGTTGTTGAGAAACATTGGATACAGTCACTGGAAAATCGTAACCATGTGTGTTAAGAGTGGCTACAAAGAAAATGCACAGGGCTTAGGTCTGAAACTTCAGTGCTATGTTTAAGATGTGTATCCTCTGTTTGGGAAAAGCATCTTAGGAACTTTGGAAACCAGCAATTTAAGAACCATTCTACTAATCCTGGACTTGAGCTGCAACAGCCCCCACCTAACCTAGCTCGTTTCAGACCAGCCCCCACAATCTGAATTGGTTCTTTCCAATCCTGTTAACTGTTGGTCCTAAGTCAGTGGTTTTTGTAAATGGACAAGACTGCTTGGTGTGTCTTGTCTGAGGCCAAATGGAGATTACGTCAGCAACCAAGGACCTCTCGAGTACTGAGCTTTTAGCCTTACAGGGCTTGTCCCCGTACTTGTGTACAGAGGTGCAGTTATACTACCCCTTAAATTTTGTTAATATGTTAATGCTATTTCGCATTACACCCTTAAGGCTCTAGAACTTAGCACTGTCAGTGAAATTTTAAGTATTAATAAAATAGTATTATACACATAAAAATGTGTAGCAATTTTATATAATCAGTCAAAGCAAAAATGTAAAACTATTACTTAATTCTACATAAAAATACCTAAATAACTATTGTATTATTCTGTAGTTTCAGACACTCAATCAGAGATACTCTAGATTTTATTTTGGAGTTCCCTGGTGGTTTGGTGGTTAAGGATTTGGCATTGTCACTGCTGTGGCTCGGGTTTGATCCCAGGCCCTGGGAACTTCAGCATGCTGTTTTGTAGCCAAAATTTCTTAAAAATAAAAATAGAATTTTTTTTTTTTTTTTTTTTTTTTTGCTTTTTAGGGCTGCCCTTGAGGCATATGGAAGTTCTCAAGCTAGGGGTCGAATCAGAGCTACATATGTAGGCCTGCACCACAGCCACAGCAACGCAAGATCTGAGCTTTGCCTGCAACCTACACCACAGATTATGGCAACGCTACATTCTTAACCCACTGAGCAGGGCCAGGGATCAAACCTGCATCCTCATGGATCCTAGTCAGGTTCATTACTGCTGAGTCACAACAGAAACTCCCCAAAATAGATTTTATTTATTTTGATCTCTCTGTTCTCTCTTCAAATATCTAGGATTAGTATTCTAAGATTTATTTATTTTATTTTTTTTGTCTTTTTGCCTTTTCTAGGGCCACACCCGCAGCATATGGAGGTTCCCAGGCCAGGGTTCCAGTCGGAGCTGTAGCCACCAGCCTACGCCAGAGCCACAGCAATGTGGGATCCAAGCCGCGTCTGCAACCTATACCACAGCTCACGGCATCGAGGGATCCTTAACCCACTGAGCAAGGCCAGGGATCGAACCCGCAACCTCATGGTTCCTAGTCGGATTCGTTAACTACTGCACCGTGACGGGAACTCCTAAGATAATTTTAAAATGAATTTAGTATTTAAAAAATACACTCCTGGATTTCCTGTTGTGGCGCAGTGGTTAACGAATCCGACTAGGAACCATGAGGTTGTGGGTTCGATCCCTGACCTTGCTCAGTGGGTTAAGGATCCAGTGTTGCCATGAGCTGTGGTGTAGGTTGGTGGCTACAGTTGCGATTAGACCCCTAGCCTGGGAACCTCCACATGCTTTGAGAGCGGCCCTAGAAAAAAGCAAAAAGACAAAAAACAAAAACAAAAAGACACTCCTAACATCTGGAACTAATATAATATTCTGTCAACTAACTTCAATATTGAATAAATTTGAATAAAATAGTGAATAAAATTTTAAAAGGCTACTACTATACCATATTAATTTATATAGAAATTTCTAGAAAACATAGGTTAGATTAGGCTTTATTTAGATCAGTAAGTTATATTATCTTGAAAATATAAGCTTTTCAAGGTAATTGTGACTCTTCTTCAAGCCATACAGTGATATAATGTCGGATATATTCTGGAACTCAGACTTTAAAGATTCTAGCATTAACACATCCTATGTTCAGTTGACGTAGAGCTGGCCTGGGGAGTAATAGCGTATGAACTCTGAGGTGGATTGGTTAGAAAACCTTACTATAAAGCTAAGGACACTAAGTCTGGAGTCTGTGGTCAAAGATGACTTAAGCATCTCCCTGCAGCCATGTTTAGCTATACAGCTATTTCCCACTCCCTTCTTACTCAGCCTGTATTTTGGGGAAAGGAGGGAAATGTCTTTGTCTGAGATTTTCTGTTCCTATTAGATAATTTGAATGCAATTGCTTACATTTAGTCTATTGGGATGAAATAATTCACAGAATTCACAACATTCAAATTGTTTTAGCAAAGTACTCTTGGAAACTCTGGGTTAGTTGATTAATCACAGTGTACAGCTCTTCAGTTGCACATTATCCTTAAGTTTCAGAAATTCCTTTCTGGATGGGAGAGTCAAAACAACCCAGCCAGGAACAAATTATTTTCTTGGTTGGCAAAGCAACCTCAATTCTTAACATACATGAAATCCAGCTAAGAACCAAGATTTGGAGTTTTCTTAGCTCTGCCAATTTTTTCTTTTATTTTGCTCGTGTTTCTAATTCCACACAATTCCCTCTAATGGTTAAGCTGATCTCAGGAAACTATTTTTTATTTTATGAATTAAAAAAGACCTTTTGAAGTTATTTTGTTTCAGAAAGGATAAACTGTCATTAATAAGCTTTTCATTATCCCAGGGAGGCCCTGGAAATACACCATTCAGATCTCCTGCCGGAGGGAGGCGTGACTGACTGGCAGTGGCAGCTGTGGCCCCTCTGGATCCACCACCTCATTCTTGCTGAGGCCACCCACACTAATTGTGGCTGCTCCCAGCAGTGAATGAGCATGGGGACCAGCACAGGTCCCTTCTTAGAGGATTCAGAGCTTCTCTCAGGGGCAGGGCATTTCTTTTGCTATATATCAAGTTATCCTGAAGCCCAACACCTTAAAATAACAAATATTTATTGCCTCACAGAGGTTCTGAGGGCCAGTATTCTGCCTCAGGGTCTCTCATGTCATCAGGCCATAGGTCAGGGCTATCGTCATCTGAGGCCTGGACTATGGCTAGAAGATCTGCTTCCAAGATGACTCACTTAGGTGGCTCTTGACAAGGGTCCTCCATTCCTCCCTCGCTGTTGTCATGAGGTTTCAGATCCTTGCCACACGGGTGCCTCCCTCGGCCAGCAATAAAACATATTTTCAGGGTCCAAATGTGTCATGGATAAGTAATGATTCAGCTTTCATCTTAGGTCTTATTACCTCTTATTTATTTGAAATTCAGATTTAACTGGATGTCATGGAGCCCTGCTGTTATCCTCTCTGGGTTTAGTGTGTCTTGTCTGTGCTCCTGTGGCACGCTGTGCTGCCCTATCTCTCTGCACTATTTTAATTGCCTATTTTAGTTGTCACTATCTTCCTACCAGGGTGAAACTTCCCTGTGAGTAGGAACTATGTCTTCTTTATCTTGTTTACTGATCTCTCCCCAGTGCCAAGCACTGTGCTTCATCTTTATGGGTTCTCAATAAATAACACCTGGGCACTTCAAAGAAGGAAAACACTTGATCTTATAATGGCATTTTTTTTTCTTTGTCTTTTTTGCCTTTTCTAGGGCCGCTTCCGTGGCATATAGAGGTTCCCAGGCTAGGGGTCCAAGCAGAGCTGTAGCCACTGGCCTACGTCAGAGCCACAGCAAAGCGGGATCCGAGCTGCCTGTGCAACCTACACCACAGCTCATGGCAACACTGGATCCTTAACCCACTGAGCAAGGCCAGGGATGGAACCCACAACCTCATGGTTCCTGATCGGATTCGTTAACCACGATGGGAACTCCTAATGGCATGTTTTTTTATCCTCCTCCATCTTTTTTTCTTCTTCACCATCATCATTTTCATGATGAATGTTTAGGGAATTTTCATAATGAATGTCTAGAGATAGGGCTAGGAACTCCAGGATTTACACTCTTGTTTTATCACTTCATGTATAAGCTTTAGTTTCTTTTTCTGATAGGTGGAGGTAATACTTGTTCCCTACCTACCTTAGATCATATCTCCCTCCAGTCTACCTTAGGAGAAAAGCAAAAATCATTAAGCCTACTATTTTCTAGAAACTGCACTTCATTAACTAGAAGCTGGGCTTTTTCTATAGCAATAATAGGTTTTAAGTCACAGTAAGGGCATGAAATCAAAAGCTCTGGGTTTGGGTCTTACTTAGCCTTGCCACTCTCATGTCACATACTAAATTGTGTTCCAGTCAGAAGGTCAGATTTCTCATCTCTAAGAAAGGAATATTGATCGCATCTCTAAAACAGCTACCCAGTAACTGATAAGGGCAGTTGTGAAGATTAAATGGCAAAACACGTGATCTTGCACATGTTTTTGGTGCATGGCAGGTACACGGCAGCTTCCCTCATGAAGCGTCTAGGCCCGGCCATATTAGCATTTTTTGAGTGACTTTGGCTTTTGATTTATAGGCATTCATAATTCCACCAATTGTAAATTCTTAGCCAAGCACATAATACAAAATATCTGATCCTGTGATTTCTCTTAAGAAGATGGATTACTATGGCAACAACACATCGGCAAAGTGAAACTAACTTGTTTTCTATCAGTCTAAAATAGCTTATTTTCCCTGTATGTATGGTGCTTGTTGAATCCTATTCCCAATGATGGAAGGAAACTACATTGAAGAATCAAAAATGGATGCTTCTGTGATTGGTTGTCTGCCCTATGGTGACTTTTCTTTTATCTCCTGTTTAAATCACAAATGATAAGTTACTGGCCTCATGCATTAGGATTGCTGTTTGTACCACCCCAATGCCCCACCACTGTCTGTCCCTACCTTACCTTGGTACTTCTCAGTTTAATGAATAAGGACACTGGGTCTTAAAAAGATTAAATGACTTACCGTACGTCACCCATGTATGACCTGGTCAACTGGGATTTGAATCCAGGTATCCTTTTTGCACTACAGCATGCGTAGTACATTCCATTTGTTTTATGGAATGAGGATTATGGAGCCTATGGGTTGATAGACAAATGTTGTTATTAGTATGGTGAAGTGCACACAATAACTCCAAGGCAGAAATCAGTTTGTCAGTGATTTACGGAGACAAGACACATAATTTAAATAACAAAAGATAATAAGTGCCAATGATTTATATAACCAAAAAAAAAAAATCTACTGAAAGTCAGAATCATTTTTAGTTATACAGAATACTTTGTATATTTTATTAATATCATTTGTGTCTAGACTTTTTTTTTTGCCTTTTTGCCTTTTCTAGGGCCGCTCCCGAGGCATATGGAGGTTCCCAGGCTAGGGGTCTAATCAGAGCTGTAGCCGCCGGCCTAGGCCAGAGCCACAGCCAAGCGAGATCCAAGCTGCGTCTGCAACCTACACCACAGCTCACGGCAACGCCGAATCCTTAACCCACTGAGCAAGGCCAGGGATCAAACCTCCTGGTTCCTAGTCGGATTCGTTACCCTCTGAGCCACGATGGGAATGCCTGTGTCTAGACTCTTACACTTAGGATATTGCTTTTGAGATTTATTCATGTTGTTACATGTATCAGTTCTCTTTTTATTCCATTGTACAGATACATCACAATTTGTTTATCCATTCATGAGTTGGTGAACATTTGTGTTGTTTCCAGTTGTGGACTGTTGTGAATAAAGCTGTTAATGATTAATATTCAAATACAAACTCATGTGTTGACGTACGTTTTCGTTGTGAGTGGAATTGCCGAGTCTATGGTACGTGTAAGATTAACTTTAAAAGAAATCACCAAACACGTTTCCCAAAGTGTCTGTACAAATCAGTCATCTCATCAGCAATGAGTTCTAGTTGCCTTGCATCCTTGTCAGCACTTGATAATGGTCAGTTTTTCTTAATTTTAGCTATTCAAGTGTGTTTATAAGTAGTATCTCCGTGTGGATTTAATTTGTATTTCCCCAGTGAGTAATGGTGTTGTGCCTCTTTTCATGTGTTTATTTTCCTTCAGCATATCTTCTCTGAAGTAGCAGTTTAAATTTTTGTGCATTTTTTGACTGGGTTGTTTGTCTTATCTTATTCTGAATACAAGCCCTTTATCAGATATATATATTTGCCACTATTTTTCTCCCAGCCTGTAGCTTGCCTTTTACTTTTCCTAACATTAAATGTTGAAGAACAAACACATTTTCTATTTTAATGGGCAGTTGTTAATTCAAAAATTAGTTTGTTGTAAATTCATGGACTTGGAGAACAGACTTGTGGTCGCCAAGGGGGAGGGGAAGGGATTGGGGTGGACTGGGAGTTTGTGGTTAGTAGATGCAAAACTATTGCATTTGGAGTGGATAAGCAGTGAAATCCTGCTGTGTAGCACAGGGAACTATATTTAGTCACTTGTGATGGAACATGATGGAGGATAATGTGAGAAAAGGAATATATATATGTACACACACACATATTATATATGTATGTATGTATGTATGTATGTATGAATGACTGGATCACTTTGCTGTATAGCAGAAATTGACAGAACAATGTAAATCAAGTATAATAGAATAAATAAAAACCTAAAAAATTTTAGTTTGTTTTCCTATATGTCCAATTTAAGAAATCTTTGTCTAAGGCAAAATTACTAAGGTTTTCAGTTATGTTTTTTCTTGGAGTTTGTTTTTGCTTTTAAATTTAAGCCTAGGGTAAGTTTTTGAGTTAAATTTTTTGTATGGGGTGAGGTGAGGGATGAGGAACCAATCGTTATAATCTCTTATTTAATTTTCAAATTTATTGTTATTATAAATTTGATCTTTTTATTTCAGTCTCTGACTTTTTAATTGTGAGAACACAGAAATACAGTTTTGTTTTTTTTTGTTTTTTTTTGGCCATGCCTATGGCATGTGGAAGTTCCGGGCCAGGGATCGAACCAGCACTGCACTTGTGGCCTGTGCCACAGCAGCAGCAAGGCCAGATCCTTAACCCACTATGCCACAGGGAACTTCCACAGTTTATTTTTTTATATTGACTTGTTGCCTGTGGCCTTGCTAACAAACTTACTCCTTCATTAGTATGTAAATTTTTATAGATTTCATTGGATTTTCCACATAGACCAACATTTTGTCTCTTTTGCTTATTCTTTTCTTATCTTTATGCCTTTTTTCCATTTTCTTGATTTATTGTACTGCCTAAAACTCCTGTCCACTATTGTTTGACGTAATGAAAATGGACATAATTTTCTTGTTCCTGATCTTAGGGGGAAAGCATTCATTTTTTTACCATTGAGTGTAATTTTTAGCTATAGGTTTTCTGCAGTTGCCTTTTAGCACATTGAGGAGGTTTCCACTTGTTCCTTATCTGTTGAAAGCTATTATCATGAATGATTGTTGAACTTTGTCAAATACCTTATCTGGGATAGTGTAGTCTTTCTTTTTTATTCTGTTGATACATGGTGAACTACATTGATTGATTTTTTGATACTAAATCGACACTTCATTCCTGGGATAAACTCTTTTTAGGCATGATATATTATCCTTTTTATATACTCTGGGATTCAATTTCCTGAAATTTTATTTAGAATTTTTGAGGGATGTTGGTCTATAATTTACTTTTAATGTTTTTATTTATTTTCTTTTGTTTATCTTGGTTCTTTTTCTGAAGTACCATTTAACTTTAGTTGCCACTTTTTTTTTTTAAGGGCTGCACCATGGCATAGGAAATTCCCAAGCTAGAGGTTGAATTGGAGCTGTAGCTGCCAGCCTACACCACAGCTCACAGCAATGACAGATCCTTAACCCACTGAGTGAGGCCAGGGATCAAACCTGCGTCCTCATGGATACTACTCAGGTTCGTTACTGCTGGGCTACCATGGGAACTCCTAATTGCCATCTTTTTTAATCTCAGCATTTTCAAGGGATTAACACTTTGAATGAAGAGGTCAATTTCCTTACTATAAAAAGTCTATTGTGTTTTGAGTACTGTTTGCTAGGGACTGTGCTAATAAGCTCTTTGTGTTCAGTATTTCATATAATCTTCACAATCTCCTGTTAAGGTAAGTACCATTATTGCAGTCATTTTTAGAGATGAGAAAACTGAGGCTTTGGGTAGTTAATTAACTTTCCCAAATGGCAGAGGCAATTCAAATCATGTCTTTCAGATTAGAGGTCAATCTTCTAAAAACATTGCTCCAAATTCCTATCTTTCTTAGGGAATTTTTGATTAACAAGGAATTATTGACAAGACCAAAGGAATTTAAAGACATGTACCAGTAATCCCAGTCCCCCTTGTTATGCTAATTGATTTTAGTATTATTTGTGTGCTAACTTATTTTTCAGTTTATTTTGAGAGTGTCTCTGATAACTGGCCTATTATTTCATCAATTTATATAAGTTTTATCATATATGCTTTATTGTGGAGGAAGTTGTAAATTTCTAGTTGGTTGCTACAGTGCTTAGGTTTAAATCTTATATCTTGATGTTTTAATACGGATTAGAGCTTCCTTGAGAGAAAAATTACACTCTCCTTTTTACTATGTTCTATTCTATATGCTCAATAATATCAATAGGAGGAGTTCCTGTCGTGGCTCAGTGGTTAACAAATCCGACTAGGAACCATGAGGTTGCAGGTTCGATCCCTGGCCTTGCTCAGTGGGTTAAGGATCTGGTGTTGCCGTGAGCTGTGGTGTAGGTCGCAGACATGGCTTGGATCCCGCATTTCTGTGGCTGTGGTGTGGGCCAGTGGCTACAGCTCTGATTAGACCCCTAGCCTGGAAACCTCCATGTGCTGCAGGAGCGGCCCAAGAAATGGCAAAAAAGCCAAAAAAAAAAAAGGAAAGAAATCAATAGGCATATTTCTGTTTATGTAAATTTTGTCGTGTGGTTGAAAGTTAAGGGAGGCGAGAGTAGCTAAGAAGCTATTTCTTCCACTTATCTGAAATTCCCAGGTTGAACACATGACAGAGAAAGGTAGGACCTTTTAGCTTCAAGATTTCAACTGTGAGAAGCCTAGGTTTAGCTGGCAGCCAGCTAGTGGACCCAATTGAATCTCCTCTGTTATCCCCATAGTCAAATAGGTGAAAATACACAGTGAAGCAGAGTTACAAACGGAATCAGAAACTAGAAATACAAGTTGAAATATGCCAGGCATAAGGAGGATTTTCTATCAGTAAAAGTAAAGACAGATCCCCAAAACAAAATAGCAGGGACTGGCAGGAAAAAGGTCATTTTCTACCCATCTCTATTGCATACCTGCAATTTAAGGAAGTGGGGTCTTTGCCAACCAGAAACTTGGCAACTGCCTGCTGTGGTGTTGCAACTGCTATCTGCAGCATCCAGGACTCCTTTCTCCCTCCCATTTCTCTTATCATTGCCTCTCTACTTCCCTTAGTGACCACAGTTCTGTAAAGGCGGGGGCAGAGGTGGACTGCTTGTGGTGCATGTTCAGATGTGAAGTGGGAAGGGGCAGAAGGAAGAAAATCCATGGAGTGGTATGCATTTTTTCAGGCCCTAGTTCAAATAAAAGTTTCTATTTTCAGATTTTCCTAGATTTACAAAGAGTAAAAAGAACAGTTTAATGAACTCCCTCATACCAGTCACCAGCTTAAACTAGTCTTCGTTAGGCCCTCCTTTTGACTAGGGAAGAACTACATTCTGTTTTTAAAGTAACTAGGATTACATTACCAGTTACATGCATCAAATAATGAGGCAGCAGGATCAGCAGAGTCTTCCTTAGCTCATCAAAGCTGTATAAATCAGGGGATCCTTAACCTCCAACCCATGAATTGACTTCAAGGCATGACAGGCTGAATCAGTGAGCAAAATTCTACATTCTGGAGAGACTATGTAATTTTAATGGGATCCTCAAAGAGATCCGTAATCTCCAAAATAGATGAGAGCCATAATAGCATGTGACTGCTTAATATGCTAGAAACTTGGCTAGGAGTTGTGTGAATCAATCTTTTCTCCAACCTAAGAGTTAAAAGTCAAATAATACCCTGATAGACAGTAAAGAGGAGAGACTAGAATTTTCCTAATATTTTTCTTAGTAAACACCTCACCTGGATATTTTCTCAACGTTTAAATAATTGACAGCATTTTTAAAAAAGGCATTATGGCTCATTCAAAAATTCTGCAAATAAAAGAAGGAGATTTTATATATATATAAGGCACGGGAAAATCACGCTTGGAAAAAATTGATAAAAGAAACAAGATAATATGATATGATATTTGCTTTCTTCTCACTGTTATTCTATGAATCTGAAGTAGTATGTAAAAGATAGTGGATCAACATAGATGGAAGCCAGCTAAGATAACAGCAGAGACTATAGTAATAATAGCTAAATATTTATTGAGTGCCAGCTCCTGTATCAAAACTCTTCACAAACTAACAGATTAAATAATTAAATGATTATTCCCAGTAAAATTGGAGCAAATAGGTTAAATTACTTTCCTTAAGATTATACAACTAATCAGAGAGAGGTCTCAGATTTGAATCCAGGTAAACTGACTGCAAGGCCCTGGAACTACAGGAAATAAGGATGGTGAGAAAGGATCTCAAATCATTCTTTGTACTTTCTTTTTTTATTTCTTCTTTGTTTTTCTTTTTTGGCTGCACCTGTGGCATGCGGAAGTTCCAAGAATCAAACCCACCCAAGCTGCTGCAGTGATATAATGCTGTCTCTTTATCCCGCTGTATCACAAGAGAGCGCTTTGTACTTTTATGCATTTTAAATTTTCCTAAAAATGTCTCAAAACTCATAAAGATAGTGAAAGTCAATGTACTATTAAAATCCACATTGAGGAAGTCAAAAGATAGTCCATGGTGGAAATCATGTCATGATGTGGAACAGAAGCCGGAGAAGGTCTTCTAGAATGCAGCGGTGGAAAAGGTTACAAAAGATGAAAACGATAGGTACAGAGGATAAAGATTCAGTACGTAGATAAGTAGTGTTCCTGAGTAAAGGAGAACATAGGAGAGAAGCAGTAATCACGGGTAAGCTGGAAGACAACATCTTTGAGCTCAAGAAGGACCAAAATTTACAGTTTAAGGGATTTCACTGATATATGGAAAACACTAGATGTATCAGGCTGAAAAATTTGAGGAGAATTAAAAAATATATTGTAAGCATCCAGGTGGGTGAAAAGGAGACTGCTACAAAAAGCAGTCTGTTCGCTACTAAATAGTGAAAGACAGTGGAACAATATTTATAGTATTATTAAGAAAAAGAAAATGTCTATGGTATGATTAGCCAAGGACAGAAGATAAAGGAAGTAATGATAAAGAGCAGCAAGAATAATAGAGAGTGACAGAATGTAAGACCGCCTCATCAGTAATTAGAGTAACAGTGAATGCATTCATATATATGTTCAAAAGACGGAGACACAGGTTGGGTCAATAAAACAATATCCAAGACTCCTATTACCTGATTTGAGGCTTACTATAAAGCTACAGTAAACAAGACCCGCATAGTGTTAGGGAAAGAATAGAAACAGATAAATGGAGCAGAATAGAGACCCCAGAAACAGACCTGTTTATATACACGAATATAGTCAACTAGTCTTTGACAAAGGAGGAAAGGCAATTGAGTGGTGAAAGGAATCTTCTCAACAAACGAGGCTGGAATAATTGAAATCCATACCCCTGCGCCCGGCTCCCCCACCCCCACCCCCCGCCTGCCACCAAAAAAAAAAAATGAAGCTAGATACAGACTCTAAACTTTTCACAAAAATTAACTCAAAATGGATCATGGACCTAAATGTAAACATAAAAAGAGAAACTTTCAGAAGAAAAATGAGAGAAAATCTAGGTGATCTTGTGTGTGGCAATGATTTTTTTTAGATAAAACAGCAAAACAGGAGTTCCTGTTGTGATGCAGTAGTTAACGAATCTGACTAGGAACCATGAGGTTGCGGGTTCGATCCCTGGCCTTGCTCAGTGGGTTAAGGAGCCAGCGTTGCCGTGAGCTGGGGTGTAGGTTGCAGACGCAGCTCAGATCCCGCGTTGCTGTGGCTCTGGTATAGGCCAGTGGCTATAGCTCCAATTAGACCCCTAGCCTGGGAACCTCCATATGCCGTGGGAGCGGCCCAAGAAATGGCAAAAAGACAAAAAAAAACCAAAAAAACAAACAAACAAACAAAAAAAACAGCAAAACACCTATCTGGCAAAGGACTTTGCAAAGTTAGCCAATTGCAAAGTTTAAGTGTAGTGCACAAAAGCCTGGCCTTGCTTCTAACACCAGATGCAAATTCAGGGTTCTCCAAAACCACCTTTTAGGTTTGCTAATTCTCTGGAAAGACTCACAGAATTCTTTGAAAGCTGTTATACTCATGGCTATGATTTATTATAGCTGAAGGATACAGTGTAAAATCAATCCAGTAAAAAGGCCCTTAGGGCAGAGTCCAGAAAATTAGCACACGTGGAGCTTCCAGTTGTCTTCCCCATGGAGTCACGGACAGTGTTACTTTCCCAGTATTGATACTCACATGGAGTATTGTCGGCCACAGAAGCTCATATGAGCTTTGGTATCCAGAGTCTTTACTGGGGGCTGATCATGTCAACCTGACCAGCTACTCAGATGGCTGATTTAAGTCTCTAGTTCCTTGGAGGGGCATGGGGAGTGTCAAGCTGCTACCATATAGTCCAGATACCCCCAGACTAAATCTTATTATTTGTGACTTAAAGCCTCCATCCCAAATGACATTGCTACTATGTGACTGTTCATTTGCCCCCAGTTAAACTGAGACAGTTTTATCAGATGAGACTTTCCAAGGGTTTAGAGATTACTTCCCAGAAACTAAGGGCAAAAGCCAGACCTCTCTTTGGGCAAATTAAATTCCTTCCTACCTAGATGTATCCAAAGTATAAAAAGAATGTAACAACAAGAATTAAACAGCCACCCAATTAAAAAGTGGGCAAAAGATCTGAACAGACACTTCACCAAGGAATGTATACAGAAGGCATATAAGCATAACATACTTGATATCTTTTATAATTAAGGGATTGAAAATTAAAATAATTATAATCTGTGCTACACACTTTTTGGAATTACTGAAATTCAAAAAACTGACAATACCAAATTGTTGACAGGAATGCAGAGTAGCAGGGACTCTCCTTCATTGTTAGTGGGAATGCAAAATGGTGCAGGCACTTTGGAAGGCAGTTTGGTAGTTCCTTACAAAGCTAAACAGCCTTCTAGAAGAAGTTCTTCTGGCTCCCATTGTCGTTTATATGTCTTATTTACATGCTTAATTTCCCATATAATTTCTCATCTCTGCCACTCCCCCCACCAAATGAACACCTCATTCACATTTATCGCCAACACTGGGTACCTTACAAAGAATACCCCTTCTCCTCAAGCATCCATGGAATGTTTATAGAAAGTAACCGTACTAGAAAACAGAAAAATCTCAATATAGTGTTTAAAGCAGAAACTTGATTGGTCATTTTATCTGGCCACAGTGCAATAAAATTTGGAATTAATGGAAGAAGTCCACTTGTCATTTCTTTCCCCAAAAAGCTGTTAAGTCAAGGCAGAAATCTAAACTGAAATGAGTATTAACAATAAATGATAATTTTATATAAACATACACATATACATGGGATACAGTCAAAATTGTATATGTGCTTTTTAATTTTTTCTTTTTCTTTTTTGGCTGCCTTTGGCTTATGGGATTCCCGGGCCAGGGATTAGATCTGAGTCACAGTTGCAACCTATGCCACAGGTATGGCAATGCTGGATCCTTAAGCCATTGTGCTGGGCTGGGGATGGAACCTGTTTCTCAGTGCTCCAGAGATGATGCTGATCCTGCTACCCCACAGCTGGAACTCCTTATTTGTGCTTTTTAAAAATGAAATGAAACAAGGCCCAAGCTTGGCAAAAAGAAATTTATAATTAAAATAAAAACAAAATTGAACAAGATTAGACGATTGAAAAGTGGTAAAACTGGATATCCCCTTGTGGTGCAGCAGGTTAAGAATCCGGTGTTGCCATAGCAGGTCGAAAAGTGGTAAAACTGAAAGATCCAGGTAGAGGGACCATAATAAACTCTGGGAAGTCATTTAGCAAAACGTTGTAATATTAGGAACATTAGAGGAGTATTAGAAATATTAGAGGATTTTAAAACAAATTTTAACAAATGTTCAGATTACCATATAATAGTTTTGTTGAAGAATTTGAAAGTATTGACAAAAAAAATTATTTGAAGGAAAATAAATATAAATTACCAAGACTGATTTTTTTTAAAGAGTAGAAAACTTCAAAAGTTTAATATGGTGGTAGAAATAGAAAATCTTGTCCAATAAAATAACTTTAAAAAAGACTCTATTCGTGACAGTTTTATGGACAAACCTTTTCCTGTTTCTATGAATAGATAATCCAGGCAATAAAGCATGCAAAGAATAAAAGCAAAGACTTCTCAGTACACAGAACAAAACTGATTTAACTCATAAATAAAACTTAACAGTACAGATAGTTATAAGCCAATCACATAGCTGTAGAAGCAAAAAACCTTAAATATTAGCAAATAAAATTAACATTGTGTTCAGAGAACTGTATACCATGAACGAAGTAAGATTTGCTGAAGAAGTAAGGATGGTCAATTAAGAAATTACCAATAACATATTTACATAGGTAGATTAAAGAGGAACGATATTTTTGTCTGAAATTCTTTTTTTTTGTTTTTTTAGGGTACCTTTGGCATATGGAGGTTCCCAGGGCAGGGGTGGAATCGGAGCGATAGCCACTGGCCTACACCATAGCCAGAGCAACACCAGATCCAAGCTACATCTGAGGCCTACACTGCAGCTTGTGGCAACACCATATGCTTAACCCACTGGGCAAGGCCAGGGATCAAACCATTATCCTCATGAACACTAGTCAGGTTCTTAACCTCTTGAGCCACAATGGGAACTCCTGAAATACTTTTCAGGATCCATTTTAAAAATTTTGGTCATTTAGGAGTTCCCATTATGGCGCAGTGGTTAACAAATCCGACTAAGAACCATGAGGATACGGGTTAGATCCCTGCCCTTGCTCAGTGGGTTAAGGATCCGGCATTGCCATGAGCTGTGGTGTAGGTCACAGACACGTCTCGGATCCCGCATTGCTGTGGCTCTGGCATAGGCCAGCAGCTACAGCTCCGATTCAACCCCTAGCCTGGGAACCTTCATATGCCATGGGAGCGGCCCAAGAAATGGCAAAAAGACAAAATTTTGGTCACTTAAAAAAAAAATCTTGTGAACTAGGGATTAAAGATACTTTTAAATATAATTTTTAAAGTCTCTCATTTATTATTTTTGATAGCTTTTTTGTGGATTATTTTGCATTATCTATGCCAACCAGCATTCTGTGGATAAATACCACTTGCATGTAATGTTTATCCCCCCCCCTTTTTTTAGCTGTTCCTGAGGCATGTGGAAGTTCCTGGGCCAGGATTGAACCTGTGCCACAGTTATTACCTGTGCCACGGATGTGGCAACATTGGATCCTTAACCTGTTGTGCCACACAGGAGAGTCCTGTATTATCATTTTTATCTATTACTGGATCAAGTTTGCTAACATTTTGCTAAGGTTTCTTTATTATGGTGGTAAAATACATATAACATAAAATTTACCCTTTTAACCATTTTCCAATGTATAATTTGATGGCTTTAAGTACAGTCATCTTGTGCACTAATCACCACTATTCAGCTCCAGAATTTTTTAGTCATCTCAAAATGAAGCTCTACACATTCAATAATAATTCCCTGGACTTCCCATCGTGGCTCAGTGGTTAACAAATCCGACTAGGAAACCATCAGGTTGCGGGTTCCATCCCTGGCCTTGCTCAGTGGGTTAAGGATCCAGCGTTGCTGTGAGCTGTGGCGTAGGTCACAGATGTGGCTCGGATACCATGTTCCTGTGGCTATGGCGGAGGCCAGCAGCTACAGCTCTGCTTCGACCCCTAGCCTGGGAACCTCCATGTGCTGCAGGAGTGGCCCAAGAAAATGGCAAAAAGATCAATCAATCAATCAATCAATCCCTGTTCTCCTTTCTCTAGCCACTGGTAACTGTTGTTCTAATTTTTGTCTCGGAATTTGACATTTCTAGGTACCTAATATAAGTGGAAATATACCTTATTTTTCTTTTTGGATCTGGCTGATTGCACTTAGTATATTGTTTTCCAGGTTTATCAATGTTGTGGCATGTATCAGAACTGCATTCCTTTTTAAGGCTTGTTAAGGTTTTTTGTAACTGTGTTCATGAAGGATGTGGGTTTGAAATTTTCTTATAATTCATTTGTTTAGTCTCAGTATCAGGGTTGTGTTGGCCTTACCAAGAGTTTGTTTAATATCAGATTGTTTTATTGTAACTATTTAGTGGAAATTGCCAATGAAGCCATGTAGGCTTGGAGTTTTCCTTGTGAGGAGGTTTTAAACTGGGCATTCAATTTCTATAATAGGGAACTCAATTTCCATGACAGGTATAATAGGTATTGTCTCTTTTTCCTTGAGGGAGCTCTGGTAGTTTTTAATCTGTCAATGAATTTGAAAATGTGTTGTTCAGTTGCTAAATATTTGGAGATTTCCCAGAAATATTCTGTTATTGATTTCTAATTCAATTCTATTGTGATTAGAGAACATCTTTGGGGGATTATTTTAATTGTTTCACAGCTTTGAAGTTTGCTTCAAGATCTGTTGTATGGCCTCTTAGTAAATGTTCCAAGTGCTCTGAAAAGAACTTGAATTTTGCTGATGTGAGTGGAGTGTTCTATAAATATCAGTGATGTCAAGATGATTGCCAGTGTTGATCATATTTTCTATATCCTTTCTATCTGCTTGTTCTGCTTATTGCTACGAGAGGAATGTTGGTTTCCAAGCATAATTTTTTTTCTATTTTCCCCATTTCTCTGTCAGTTTTTCCTGCATGTATTTTGAAACTCTTGTTGGACACATGCACATTTAGGATTGTTTTATTTTGTTCATTTGTTTGTGGTGTTTTCTTTTATCATTATGCAATACCTACCTATATCCCTGGTTACATTCCTTGTTCTGGGAATCTCAGGACTTTAAAGGGCCTCTAGATAATTATATTTAATATAATTTGATATAGTTGAGTTTAAATCGGCCATATTGCTTTTTTTTCCCCTCTATGTCCCATCTATTTCCAGTTCTATTTCTTTCTTTTTCTTTACTTATTTTGGATAAAATAGATTTTTTTATGATTTTATTTTATTTATATTACTTTTTTTTTTTGTCTTTTAGGGCTGCACCCGCCAGCATATGGAGTTTCCCAGGCTAGGGGTCCAATTGGAACTGCAGCTGCTGGCCATAGCCACAGCAACAGCAACGTGGGATCCAAGCCGCATCTGCGACCTACACCACAGCTCACGGCAATGCTGGATCCTTAACCCACTGAGCGAGGCCAGGAATCGAACCTGCATCCTCATGGATACTAGTCAGATTCGTTTCCACTGCACCACAATGGGAACTCCCATTTTATTTATATTCTGCCTTTGCTTATTTGTTATACCTATTTGTAAGTTTTAGTTTTGTTGTAATTTTATTTTTTAAATGCCACACATAAGTGATAATATACAGTATTTGTCTGATTTATTTCACAAACTGTAATACCTTCCTGGTCCATCCATGTTGTTGCAGATAGTAGAACTTCATTCTTTTTTATGGCTGAGTAGTATATGTGTGTGTGTGTGTGTGTGTGTGTCTGTGTGTGTGTGTGTGTGTGAGACCTTTATCCATTCATCTCTTGATGAACATTTAGGTTGCTTCCATTGTCTTGGATATTGTAAATAATGCTGGGATACATGTATCTTTTTGAATTGCTGTTTTCAGTTTCTTTGGATGTATACCCAGGAGTGGAATTGCTGGATTGTAGGAGAGTTCTACTTTTAGAGGCTTTTTTTTTTTTTAATGTTATGGCTGCACCTAAGCATGTGGACGTTCCTGGGCCAGCAACTGAATCCAAGCTGTAGCTTCAACCTGCGCCACAGCTGTGGCAACACTGGATCCTTTAACCCACTCCTCTGGGCCAGGGAACAAACCCTGGCCTCCGCAATCACCTGAGCCACTGCAGTCATATTCTTAACCTGCTGGTCATAGTGGGAACTCCTATTTTTAGTATTTTGAAGGAACTTCATGCTGTTTTCCATAGTGGCTGTGCCAGTTTACATTCCCACTAGCAGTACACAAGGGTTTCCTTTTTTCCAGTTCCCATCCTCATTGGTTATTTGTGGTCTTTTTGATAACAGCCCTTCTGACAGGTGTGAGGTGATATCTGACTGTGTTTTGATTGCATTCCTCTGATGATTAGTGATGTCCAGTATCTTTCCATGTGCCTATTGGCCATCTGTATGTCTTCTTTGGGAAAATATCTATTCAGATCTTTTACCCATTTTTTGATTGGGTGTTTTACTTTTTTGATATTGAGTTGTATGAACTGCCTCTAATTTTAGATATTAACTCCTTATTAGTAATATCATTTGCAAATATTTTTTCTTATTCAGTAGGTTGTCTTTATGTTTTGTCAGTGGTTTTCTTGGCTGTGCAAAACCTTTTAAGTTTAATTAGGTCCCACTTGTTTATCTTTTTTTTTGTCTTTTGTCTTTTTTGTTGTTGTTGTTGTTGTTGCTATTTCTTGGGCCGCTCCCGTGGCATATGGAGGTTCCCAGGCTAGGGGTTGAATCGGAGCTGTAGCCACCGGCCTACGCCAGAGCCACAGCAACGCGGGATCCGAGCCGCGTCTCCAACCTACACCACAGCTCACGGCAACGCCGGATGGTTAACCCACTGAGCAAGGGCAGGGACCGAACCCGCAACCTCATGGTTCCTAGTCGGGTTCGTTAACCACTGCGCCACGACGGGAACTCCCCACTTGTTTATCTTTACTTTTGTTTCCTTTGCTTAGGAGATAGATCCCAAAAATGTTACTACCATTTATGTCTAAGAGTTTTCTTCTAGGAGTTTTACGATTTCCAATCTTATATTTAGGTCTTTAATCCATTTTGAGTTTATTTTTTGTATGTGGTATAAGAAAATGTTCTAATTTCATTCTTTTACATGTAGTGGTCCAGTTATCCCAGCACCACTTAGTGAAGAAATTATCTTTTTCCCATTGTATATTCTTGCCTCCTTTGTTGTAGATTGTAGACCATAAGTGCATGAGTTTATTTCTGGGCTCTCTGTTCTGTTTCATTGATATATATGTCTGTTTTTGTATCAGTAAAATACTGTCTTGATTACTATAGCTTTGTAGTATAGTCTGAAGTCAGGAAACATGATACCTTCATCTCTGTTCTTTTTCTTTTTCTTTTTTTCAAAATTGTTTGGGCTACTCAGAGTCTTTTAGAATTTTTTTGTTTTTGTTTTGTGAAAAATGCCATGAGTATTTTGATGGGAATTGCATTGAATCTGTAGATTTCCTTGGGTAGTATGATCATTTTGAAAATATTAACTCTTCCAATTCATGATTATAGTATATCTTTCCATCTGTTTGTGTTTCAGTTTCTTTTGTCAGTGTCTTATAGTTTACCAAGTACAGGTCTTTTACCTTCTTATTTAAGTGTATTCCTAGCCATTTTATCCTATTTGATGCAATGTCAAATGAGATTGTTTTCTTAATTTTCTCTCTGATAGTTAATTATTAGTATAGAGAAATGCCACAGATTTCTGTATATTAATTTTTTTGGCTGTATCCACAGCATGCAGAAGTTCCTGGGCCAGGGATCAAACCCATGCCACAGTTGTAACCAGAGCCATGGCAGTGACAATGCTGGTTCCTTAACCCACTGAGCCACAAGGGAACTCCTAGGGTTTTCTATGTATAGTGTCAAGACATCTTCAAACAGTACCAGAATTTTACTTCTTCCTTTCTAATTTGGCTTCCTTTTATTTTTTTCTTGTCTGATTGCTCTGGCTATGACTTCTAATACTATGTTAAGTAGAAGTGGTGAGAGGGAGCATCTTCTCTTATTCCTGATCTTAGAGGAAAGGCTTTCAGCCTTTCACCTTTGAATATGATGTTATCTGTGGGTTTGTAGTGAGTGAGCTTTATTACACTGAAATATGTTCCCTTCATACCCACTTTGACAAGAGTTTTTATTATGAATGGGTGTTGAGCTTTGTCAGATGTTTTGTTGATGTTTTTTCTGCATCAGTTGAGAAGACCATATGGTTTTTATTCTTCAATTTGCTAATGTTGTTTGCTTTAGGGTTTACACTGTACATCTTTAAGTTATCACAGTCTACTTTCAAAGAATGTTACACCATACTATGTATATTTCCTTTTCCTCTCTCCTCTTTTGTCCTATAGTTAGCATACATTTTATTTTCACATAGTTATAAAGCTCATAATACATCATTAGTGTCTTAGCTTAGACTTTATCTTTTCAAGTGATTAAGATTAAAGATAAGAAAAAAATTTCTTCCAGTCTAATAATGAGAAAGTTGAAATAGTTATCTTAAAGCCCCTGTCTTGATATTTTCAGTTTCTAGGTCATGTATGAGTCTGTTTCTATTTGGCTGCTTTATTTCTTGCAGTGTGGGTGTTTTTTTTCTTTTTCTTTTTTTTTTTTGGTGCATTATTAAAATTTTAGTTTAATGCCAGACATCTTGTATAGAAGAACAGCAGAGATTGAAGTAAGCAGTATTTATACTGGGCCATAGGCACACTTGTACTTCTGTTAGGCCATTTGTCTGTGGGATTGAGTCAATCAGTTAGGAGTTAATGTGGGTTTGGGCTTTGACGTTGCCATGATTATGTTCAGTGTACCTCAGAGGAAAAAAGAGGTTGAAAAATCTGGTCTTTAGAAAGCGGAAAAGATTGTGATTATTTCATGGTGGTTCTTACTAGGGTTTGTCTTATGGCCAGATCTCTTCAAGTTATGTGTGAATCCTATGCGTGTAGGATGGTTATAAGTTTTTATGAAAACAACAAAAAAAATATCTTTCAAAATATAATTTAATGAGAATCATGTTAAGTCACAAACAGTGCTGCTTCTATCTGTATTTTATAAGGTTATCTAGTAAGGAAGCAAAATATTCCTTATTTCAAAAAAGGCAAACTTGGAGTTCCACCGTGGCTTAGTGGTTAATGAAATCTAACTAGGATCCATGAGGATGAAGGTTCCATCCCTGGCCTTGATCAGTGGGTTAAGGATCCAGAGTTGCTGTGAGCTCTGGTGTAGGATTGCAGACGCAGCTCGGATCCTGTGTGGCTATGGCGTAGGCCAGCAGCTACAACTCTGATTCAACCCCTAGTCTGGGAACTTCCATATGCCATGGGTGCAGCGCTAAAAAGCCAAAAAAAAAAAAAAAAGGGCAAACTTGAAGTTTTGGCATTTTATAGATGCTCAGTGTTTCTGCAGAGGAAGGGGGAGGTGATCTGTGCCTGGTGGAGGCAGCATTACTCAGCAGTACTTACTGGCAGTGAGCTGGTAATGAGGCCATGTGAGAGACTAAGGTGGTGTTTTTCTATCTTAGATACATATTGTAATCACCTGAGACCTTTTAGAACAATATGTCCCACCCTCAAAGGTTCCAGTGAAGTTGGTTTGAGACATGAACTGGACATAAGATTTTTAAGTTTCCCAGTTGATTCTAATGTGCAGCCATGGCTGAGGCTCATTCCTCTAAAGGCTCACAGAAATTCTGTGGGCTTTGTAAAGTCTGGAAGATTTGCATTAGCAGATGGAGGAAATATCAATGATATTTAACTTATGATCATTGCTGTGATATACAGAAAAAGTAATTGTTTGGTTATTTACTGAGAAACATAAAAGACAACACAACTCAATAAATGAAAGTTGTTCTGTATTCCTAGGAGAAAAAAATAAGTCTTTTAAAGGTGACAGTTCTTTTCAAAGCAAATAAAAATTATGTAATGCATTTCAATTAAATATTAGAGTTTTTAAAAGCCATAATGTTGCCTACCACCTAGATTTTGGTTTCTAATACTATTCTGCAATGAAAGAATCCAAGGCTATTTGGGAAAATAACTAATCTAGATTTGGAGAGGAATATACAAAAACAACCTGCAGTGTCTCATAGTACCAGAAAGTAAGGAAATATTAAAAAAAAAAAAAAAAAAAGGCAAACCATGCCAGAGCAACACAGGAGCCAACCTGAAAAAGATCCCAGTGGCCAAAACTGGAGCACTTTGAGCAATAAAATAAATAACATAATGTTGGATTTTAACCTAAAGTATAAAATAAAAATATATAAGAACATGTTCATATAAATGACTGAATAAATAAGTGGGGCGTGAAGAAACAAGTTTCCCTGTACAGAATTTCAAAATATTTGCATAGTTTTCGCCCTCTTTAAGGAGGTAGAGCTTAAACCCTCCAACCCCTCCTTGGGTGTGAGCTACATTTATTGTAGTGCCTCCAAGAGAAACTTGTGTAAATATGGGGTGAAGAAAAGCCAGCTTGTCCAGGACATCCTCAGAGTTAACTTTAGTTGTCATAAGTCATTTTGAGAGCATGTCCCCTCAATATGTGATGAGATCTTTCTTGCAGTAATGTATAACTTTAGTCTAACAATGAGAAAAAGAAAAAAAAAGTATTGGAAAAACCCAGATTGAGTGGCTTTCTACAAAATACCTGACCAGGACTTCCCAAAACTTGTCCACCTTTTCATAAACAAGGCAGATCTGAGAAACTGCCACAGACCAGAGGCTTAGTAACCATGATCATTCAATGTAATAAAGAAATAAGTAAATATGAGTTCCCTTTGTGGCTCAGCAATTACCAAACCTGACTAGGATCCATGAGGATTCAGGTTCGATCCCTGGCCTTGCTCAGTGGGTTAAGGATCTGGCGTTGCTGTGAGCTGTGGTGTAGGCCGGCAGCTACAGCTCCAATTCAACCTCTAGCCTGGGAATCTCCATATGCTGTGAGTGCGGCCCTAAAATAGCAAAGAAAAAAAAAGAAACAGAAAAGAAATAAGTAAATGAAATATTGGCATTACAAGAAAAAACAGGGCAGCAGGATGGGAAATTCACAGAAGAAATGCAAATCCCTAATAAAAATACTAATATATATTCATTTAACCAGTAATCAAAATGTAAATTTAAATGATAAAAGCCAATATTTGCCAATCTTATTAGCAAAGTGATTTTTTTTGGTTAATTGTCACTTTAGGCAGAGGATAGTATGGGGATTCATAAAATGAAACAACCTCTTTGAAGGATAGTTTGCTCAGTACCCCTCAAAAGTCTTAAAAATATGCAACCCCATGGAGTTCCCATCGTGGCGCAGTGGTTAACGAACCCGACTAAGAACCATGAGGTTGCAGGTTCGGGTCCCTGCCCTTGCTCAGTGGGTTAACCATCCAGCGATGCCGTGAGCTGTGGTGTAGGTTGGAGACGCGGCTCGGATCCCGCGTTGCTGTGGCTCTGGCGTAGGCCGGTGGCTACAGCTCCGATTCAACCCCTAGCCTGGGAACCTCCATATGCCGCGGGAGCGGCCCAAGAAATAGCAACAACAACAACAACAAAAGACAAAAAGAAAAAAAAAAGCAACCCCTGACTCAGCATTTTCTCTTCTGTAGGTTTATCCTAATTAAAGAAAGATCTTCAGGAAGATTTGAGCAAATAATGTTTACCACAACATTGGTGATAAGAATGAAACATTGGAAGTGGTGTGATAAATAAACTGAGTCTATTGTGACACTTTTGTATACTGGCCTTCTATAGATATTATAGTCTAAAAATTTTATTACGTTCAGAAAGTTAAATCAGCAGGTAAAGTATGACTTCTGTCCCCCTTCTTCTTTTTTTTGGAAAAAGAAAAATGTAGCATAGGAAAGGACTTGATATATGTGTATAAGACACTATAACTGTTTCTGGGTGTTGGAATTATAGATGATTTTAAATTTCTCATATGTGCTTTTCTATTTTTTTTAAAATTGTGGCCGCATCTGCGGTACATGGAAGTTCTCAGGCCAGGGGTTGAATCTGAGCTGCAGTTGTGACCTACGTCACAGCTGTGACAACACCAGATCTTTTAACCCACTGTGCCACAGAAGGAACTCCTGTGCTTTTCTGTATTTTGTAATTTTTCTAAAATGTTCATGTGCAGTATTTTGGGCATCATGTAAAAGCTCTTTAAAAACAAAATCTTCTTCCTATTTGAAATTAACAAAGACTTTCTTAAAGTTGTAACCTGTGTCAGCAAAGGTAAGAAACATTGGTGTCTTCGTTTCATATCCACTTTTTCTTAACTCTGTTTATTCTTACTTTCTTATCTACTTCAGGTAGGAGCATAAATCAGCACAAGCACTCAGGGCAGATTAGTAATACATATTGAACTCCTTAAAGAAATTTGTATTTTTTGGAGTTCCCCGTCGTGGCTCAGTGGTTAACGAATCTGACTAGGAACCATGAGGTTGCGGGTTCGATCCCTGGCCTTGCTCAGTGGGTTAAGGATCTGGCGTTGCCGTGAGCTGTGGTGTAGGTCAAAGACGTGGCTCGGATCTGGCGTTGCTGTGGCTCTGATGGAGGCCAGCAGCTACAGCTCCGATTTGACTCCTAGCCTGCGAACCTCCATATGCCTCGGGTACGGCCCTAGAAATGGCAGAAGACAAAAAACCCCAAAAAAACAACGAAATTTGTATTTTTTCACCTACTAGAAACTCTTCTGGGATTGTGCATTAGAAAAGGCTAAGAAATTATTGCGTGTAGAAGTGCTTATTATATAATTGTTTATAATGGCAGAATATGGAGACTGTAAATATCCATTGATAGGGGTATAAAATATGACAGTGGAGTAATTAATGCATTCATGATTATGTTTAGAGCATATTTATTGAGGTCTGATAACGCTCATGTTCCTTTTTAGTCTTCTGCTCACAGTGGCATTCATGATCCTTATTCTTTTTTTTCTAAATATATATTAGAGTACAAAAAAATTATTGATAGGATATCATTTTTTTTTTTTTTTGGCTACACCCATGGCAGAGAGCAAATGTAATGTTTCACTTTATAGGTGAGGAAATAGGAGCTTGAAAGTGTTAATAAATAAGATGCCCAACCAGGGGGGCTGGGCAGAGGAAGTGGGTTGGATGGGGAATTTGGGGTTGGTAGAGGCAAACTGTTACATTAATTAATTCTTTGGTTTTCCCAAAAAGTTTTATTTGGTCAGACCTAGGGATGGGGAGGGCCAGCATCTAAATGAAGATGTTGGACCTCTTGGTGGTGAAGCGTGGCTTGTGCTGGCGATGGAGGACCCGGGTAGAGGGAACTTGATCTTGGAGTCGTGGAACTGCTTGATTGCTGGTTGGCCGCAGTTGCTGGCTGTGATCTCCTCCATCTTCATGATCTGGATGGAGTGGGCCCCGGGCCCAGAGCTGGGTGCCCATGTCTGGGTAGCACTGGGTGATGGCGCTAGCCCTGGTCAGGCCCCGGCACTGCCGGTATATATGGTGGGTGTTGCTGCAGGAGTCATAGCGCAACCAGATGCCCAAGTTCTCCCACCGCAGGGGAGACGTCTCAGACACCTGTCCATAGCAGACTATTTCTCCTGAAGACTTCATCTTCTTCAGCTGAAACACAAAGTACCAGAAGCAGGGCCTGGCAACAACGTGATTAGGCGGAGAGATTCGAATGTGATAAGAGAGGTGGCATGCTGGCATGTGGGGGGTGGGCAGGCAGCGCCCCACCACCTTGTACTCTCACACCATGCCCGAGGCCGTTCTCTCCGTGTTCGCTGCCACCCACAAAAAGACCAGACTATTACATTTAGAATGGATAAGCAATGAGGTCCTACCGTTCAGCACAGGGAACTATATCCAGTCTCTTGGGATAGACCATGATGGAAGATAGTATGAGAAAATGAATGTATATATATGTATGACTGGGTCACTATGCGGTATAGCAGAAATTGACTCAACACTGTAAATCACCGATTCCCTAATGAAAAATAAATAAATAAAATAATCTAAAAAACAAAACTAGCAAAGGAACAGAATGAAAACAGACTCATAAATAGGACAAAAACATAGATGGAAAAGGAGGTGTGTGTGTGTGTGTGTGTGTGAAATATTGGTCCTGATTCCTTCTCCATGTACTTTGCTTTAGCCCCAGGTAAGAAAATAACAAGTGGGTTGCTTCTACTATTTTTGTGTAAATAACCCAAGCTAGTAAATTCCTGTTTTCCCCCAAACCCTCCCTTATGTGTATTTTATTTGTCTTCCTCAGTTTCCGTTTATTTGCTTTACTTTTACTTGTGGGTGTCATATGAGTATTTTCACAGTTCTGTTCTCACACAGAATGCTCTTCTCTCTGCTTTTACTGTAGCTAACACCTCCTCATTTTCCAGGTTTTAGCTTAAATATCACTCCTCTCAGAAATCTTCCTGGACCACTTTATCTGAAAGACTGCAAGTAATACCCCTTCCCAGCTCTGTAATGTCCACTAGTTTCTTTCATAGCAATGAAGACAATTGATATTTTTGTACGTGTTTACTTGTTTATAGTGCTTCCTCTGTTAGACTGTGACTTCCTGAGGCTGGGATTATATCTTTTCCTTCACCAGTGTATTTTTAGGTCCCCTTCTTATGGTTGGTATGTTTTTAACAGTTAGTAAATATGAATAGATTAAACGAACAAACTTAATTTTTATAGCTTTGACAACAACAGCTCATTAAGAATTTATCATGTTATTTAGGTGAGTTGTTTTAACGGAGATTGTACCAATATTATTCTTATAGCACATACTCATTTATCTTAACTATGCTAGTCTTGATATTTTAGTGTATTTTATGTAGAAATTTAAAGGAAGGAAGTTAGGTTAGACTCAGGAGGTAATAGAAGCCCTTAGAGTAGAGGTGGAACTACTGCTGGTGCTGAGAAATGGGTAGACTTTGAAGAGGCAAAGAAGAGGGAAAAGCCACTTTGGACAAGACTGTTTTATACTTTTTAAAAATAGACTTTATTTTTTATTTATTTCTTTTTGTCTTTTTAGGGCTACACCCGTGGCATATGGAAGTTCCCAGGCTAGGGGTTGAGTTGGAGCTGTAGTTGCCGGCCTACACCACACCCACAGCAATGCAGGATCTTTAATCCACTGAGCGAAGCCAAGGATTAAACCTGCATCCTTATGGCTGCTAGTCAGATTCATTTCTGCTGAGCCACGACAGGAACTCCTAGACTTTATTTTTGTAAGTAAAGTTTTAAGTGCACAGCAGAATTAAGCAAAAGATACAGATACTTCCCATATACCCTCTATCCCCAATCCCACATGAATTTTGTTTTAAAACTGTGGTAAAATACACATGAAATTCACCGTCTTGGCCATTGTTAAGTATGCCTTTCTGTGGTACTGAATATACTCATAATGTTGTCCAACCATCAAGCCATACATCCCTGTCTCTTGTTTCATCTTGTGAAAATGAAACTCTGTGCCTATTAAACAGTAACTCCCCATATCTTCCTCTTCCTAGACTCTGCTAACCACTGTTTTATTTTCTATCTCTAGGCTATTGATCATTCTAAGTACTTCATATAAGTAGAATCATACAGTATTTGCCATTTTGTGACTGGCTTTTTTCACTCAGCATAATGTCCTCATGGTTCATCCATGCTGTAGTGGGTCAGAATTTCCTTCCTTTTTAAGGCTGAATACTATTCCATTGTATATATATATCACATTTTTCTTATCAGTGGACAAATGGATTGCTTTCATTTGTAGCCACTGTGAATAAGGCTGCTGTGATTACAGGAGTACAGATGTCTCTTTAAGATTCTGCTTTTATTTCTTTGAGGTGTCTACCTAGAAGTGGAATTGACCCAGCAGGATCGTATGATAATTCTATTTTTAATATTTTAAGCAATCAAAGTCCCAGTTTACACAATAGCAGTACCATTTTGCATTCCCACCAGTAGTTATACAAGGGTTCTGATTTCTTTACAACTTCACTAACACTTGTTGCTTGCTGTTTGGGGGATTTGTTTATTTGTCTTTTTAGGGCTGCTCCCATGGCATATGGAGGTTCCCAGGCTAGGGGTCAAATTGGAGCTACAGCTGCCAGTCTACACGACAGCCACAGTAATGCCAGATCCAAGGTGCATGTGCCACCTACACCACAGTTCACGGCAATGCCAGATCCTTAACCCACTGAGTAAGGCCAGGGATCAAACCCATGGCCTCACAGATACTAGTTGGGTTTGTTAACCACTGAACCATGATGGGAACTCCGTGTTTGTTTGTTTGTTTTTTATAGTAACCATCCTAATTGGTGTGAGGTGATATCTCAGTGTAATTTTGATTTGCATTTCCTTAATGATTAGCGATGTTGAATATCTTTTCATGTGCGTATTGGACATCTGTGTATCTTATTTTGAGAAATATCTATTTAAGTCCTTTGCCTACTTTTAATTAGGTTATTTGGCTTTGTTGTTGTTGTTGTTGTTGAGTTTTAGATTTTTTTTAATATGTCCTGGATAGTAATCCCTTATCAGGTATGTGATTTGTATGTGACAATTCACTTTTTGCTTGATGCTTTCAAGATCCTCTCTTGTCTTTGTCTTCTTCGGGTTTGATTATAATGCATCTCTTTGAGTTCATCTTACCCTGGGTTTGTTGAGCTTCTTGATATTAATATTTATGTTCTCTATTAAATTGAGGAAGTCTTCAGTCATTATTTCTTCAAATATTCTCCCTTTTTCTGTCTTCTCCTTTTGGGAGTCCCCCAGGTCCCTTCCAGGTCCCTTAGTCTCTGTTCACTTTTTCCTTCTTTTTTAGCTTGATCATTTCCATTGTTCTGTGTTCAAGTTGTTGATTTCTTTTTTCATTTCAGTTATTTTCCTTTTTAGCTCCAGAATTTCTTTTTGGTTCCTTTTTAGGTTTTCTTTCTCTTTATTGATATTTTCATTTTGTTGTATCATTTTCTTGACTTTCTCCACATCTTCCTTTAGTTCTTTGAGCATCTTTAAGAGAGAGTTGTTTTAAAGTCTTTGCCTAATATATCTGCCATCAGGACTTTCTCAGGGACTGTTTCTACTGTTTTATTTTTTCCCCTTGAATTGGTCGTAATTTCCTGTTCTTGGTATGTCTTGTGATGGTTTTTATTGTTGAAAAACTGGTTGTTTGAATTTAATAATGTAGTAACTGTGGAAATTGGAATTTCCCTCTTCCCCAAGGTTTACTCTTTATTAGTTTTGTTCATTTTTTAAAAAATTGTCTTGGGCTGTCTCTGTGCCAGGGATAGCCCTAGGTGTAAACTTAAGGTCTTCTCAGGTCTTTTCTGAGCCTTTCCCTGGCTGCGTGTAGTTACTTTCTAATTTTTCCCACATATGCAGTTGTTTTTAAGTGTCCTGGTCTTTAATGTATGGTTCCCTAAGGTGTAAATGGAGAAAAATGAAGGGTGGGAAAGACACTAGTCCTTTAAATCCTCCAAAAGTCACTTCAGCCAGAGTGGGGGGTGGGTGGGGGACTGTGGGGAGACAGAGCAACAATGGCTGCCCACTTTTTCTGCACTTCTGCAAGCAGAAGCAGCAGTCCCCAGTCAGAACACAGATGCCTGGTATTTGGATGTTTTGTACATCCTGGACCCCATATCCTGTGTACAAACTGCTCCGGGAACATGTGCACAGCTGCCTGCCACATGGCTGCTGTTGGGGGAGGGGTAGCTGCTACTGCACCACCAGCTATAAGTTGACAAAAATTAGTTGCAATTTACCATCCAAGCCTTCCCCTGCAAGTTGCAGGACTTCCTTAGACTCCAGAGATTCAAAATAGTTACATGAGACGGATTCTGCCAGTGCAGTTGTTGCCCAGGTAAGGAGACAGATTCTTAGCGCTTCCTATTCTGCTGTCTTTTTAGAATCCTCTTTCCTACAGAAGTTTTTAGGGCGGGACTGCAGGAATTATCTTTGGCGTATCTGGGAAACCATTACAGAAAATTGTAGATTACTAGTGGAGAAAGAGGCTAGTTTCTAATCATTAAGAGCTTGGAAAATCAAAGTAGATAAAATTTTTCTGCTGTAAGTGGAGTTCTTTTAACAGATGGGAAGCTACTGAAGGTATTTGATCAGTAAAGGACACTTGTTCATCCATTTATTTGTTTAGCAGATATTGTTTGAATACACACTGTGTGCAATATGGTTTTCCAGACAGGAAGGGTGCAAGGATGAAATAGGAGGAATGGAGAGCCAAAAACCTGTTGTGGAGGAATTCATACGCTACTGGAAGTGACAGACCTGCAAGTTATTACAAAGGAATATAATATATGTTATAATAAATATATGTCCACAGTGTTGTGGGAACTTAAAATAGGACCAAGCCTGCTTTGGAGAATTGGAAATATCTTAACTGAAGGGGTGACATTTTATGGTCTGGGGAGAGGAGGACTGATTTACCAGGTGAAGAATATTGAGACCTTAACAATAAGGTCATGAGCTGTTCATGGAATGGTAAATAATCCTTGCCTCTGGAGTTGTGGGAAATAAACCTAGAACAACAATTTGGGATCCAGTTATTAAGGGCCTAATGTGATCTCTTTGACGAGGGAACCATCAAGGATTGTTAGGCAGGGGACTGAGATGGTTTTCTTTCTTTTTTTCTCATCTGGAGTAGTTGATGTGGCATTAATGAACTAATACATGACATAGAGAACAATACCACATTTTAGTAAGCCTTTTGATTATATCTGCTTGTTGAATTTATATCTGTAATTAATGCCCATAGTCACTAAGTATGTGGACTTTGAGAAGTTAAGAATTGAATTAGTATCATAGTTCTGCTGCTTTGTAGCGTTTACGCAAGTAATTTGATATGGCGAGCCTCCATTTTTTTATCTGAATAATGGGGCTGCTTAGTAGTTTCTGGGCATAACCAGTTACTGGCAAGTGATGAGATTTCTGTTGGATGGGAAAGAAGTCAAAGGAGATGTCCCCCGCCCCTCCAACATAATATAGTCTGTGTATACTCTGAATATTGAGCGGAGGTAGGCTTTCAGGTGGACTTGGGAGTCAGCCATTAAAAAGGTGTACATTTAATCTAAAAGAGATAGTTAGTACTAAATAGGTTTTTGTATGCTATGTTTTAAGATTTGGAGAAGGGGACTTTTGAAGGTTTTTAAGCAGGAATCCATGTGACTGAGTTTTTCCAAGCAGCTTCAGGGTAATTATTAATAGTGTGCCCCCTTTAACTCTCAATGGTTAACCCAGTTTGGATAATAAATTATGTGGTCTGGCTACAGCTCCGATTCGACCCCTAGCCTGGGAACCTCCATATGTCGCAGGAGCGGCCCTAGAAAAGGCAAAAAGACAAAAGAAAAAAAAATAAGTAAAAATAAATTATGTGGCCAGTCACCTTCCAAAACAAAAATATAGTAAGAACAAAGGGCTCTGGTTGAGCCATTTAGAATACAAATATGGAGGAAAAAAATAAAGGAATCAGCCCAGAGCATTGGGAGTAAAACAGAGAAGAAACAGTCTTTATAAAAGACAAGAGATGATAGTTTTTTTTTGTTTATTTGTCTTTTGTCTTTTTAGGGCCGCACCTGAGGCATATGGAGGTTCCCAGGCTGGGGGTCGAATTGGAGCTGCAGCTACCAGCCTACACCACAGCCACAGCCACAGCAATGCATTATCTGCACCATGTCTGCAAATCTTCGACCTACATCACAGTTCACGGCAATGTTGGATCCTTAACCCACTGAGCAAGGCCAGGGATCAAACCTGCGTCCTCATGCTTGTCCAGTTCGTTTCTGCTGAGCTATGACAGGAACTCCAAGAGAGGATAGTTTTAATAGTATTAAGCAGGCGAGATTTGTGAGATCAACAGGGTCAGACTAGCAAGGTTCTGGAGCATACACATACGTTTGATTCATCGAGGTAGAGCTCCTTTTCTTTCTTTCTTTTTTTTTTTTTTTTTTGTCTTTTTGCTGTTTCTTTGGGCCGCTCCCGCGGCATATGGAGGTTCCCAGGCTAGGGGTCCAATCGGAGCTGCAGCCACCGGCCTACGCCAGAGCCACAGCAACGCGGGATCTGAGCCGCGTCTGCAACCTACACCACAGCTCACGGCAACGCCAACGCCGGATCGTTAACCCACTGAACAAGGGCAGGGACCGAACCTGCAACCTCATGGTTCCTAGTCGGATTCGTTAACCACTGCGCCACGACGGGAACTCCCCTAGAGCTCCTTTTCTACTTCAGACAGTGCGGTTTCATATGAGCACTTGGAGAGAAGCCAAATTGGGTAGTTTCTTTGAGGATAAGGACCATGCCTTTTATTTTTATATCCCTAGTGCCTAGCACAGTAGTTATCATGTAGGAGGTACTTGGTGCATTTTTGAAGAATTGAAATATAATTAATAGTTGGTGAAAAAGATGAGTTAGTAGCTATAGATATCACACTGAAAAAAAAATTGGCGGAATGGAAAGGAGGAGGTTTTTAGTTTGGCAGCAGTTACAGAGGAAAAATCTTTGCATTTAAATGTTGAGATGAACTCAGCAGAGAGGGAAAAAGTAAAGTTTCTGAAGAGGGAAGGAAGTTTGAAAGCTGAAGTCCTTGCTGCTTGGGTAAGAATCTATTGCAACGTGAACAGTGTGGCCTTCAAGAGGTAACACCCCCTCACCTCCCTCGCCCCAACCTTTGATGATGTAGGAATATTCTAATGAAAAGAGACAGTCTTTGGAGTCAGAAAACCTAGAGCTAAATCTTGACTTTACCTTTTACTAGATCACTGGCAAATCATGTATTCTTTTAGGTTTAAATGACTCAGCTAGAGATTTAGTGACCAACTGTAGGATGCCTAGAAACTCATCCGCCGCCCATGTCTTCCTCATCTTCCAGCTACTACATTTTATGATTATGTCCTTCTGGCCACAGTCGATTGTCCCAGCCCATTATTGCTCTGAGGACATTTCACTGGCCAGGATGAGCACCTGACCCACATGCAACCAGTGCTTGTCTTCCTGGTGTTTTTAAGGCCCAGGGTGTGAGAGGATTAATGGAATCTGTAAGCCAGAAAACTTGTGACACATCAGGGCTGTGTTTCCCACCCGCTGAAGAATGCTGATCTATGGTGAAAGAGAATGATGCTGACATGAGAGAAAATCAGAGGCAAAGGAAAGGAGTCAGACAGACCCACCTGGTCCCAGCAACCTCGCAGTTCCTGAGACCTTGCTGCATCCCTGACCCTCCTAATTTGGTTCTCTAACCCTTTCTTGCATCCAGTGAGCCAGTTGAGCTGACTCATTTCTTTTCAAATCAGACTCGTTTGAGTTGAGTTTCTTTACCTTATAATTCAACTCATACCTGAATTTGGATGAATTGCTCTGACTCTGGTGACCATCCTTTCCTTCACTAGAACTTAAGTCTTTCTCAAGGGCTAAAGTCTTATGTCTAAGGCTCCATCCCTTCCTAACTTGTGAGGGCTTTAGGGAACCATTTCTGAGCTGTCAACTTTGGTTTTTACCCCTTTCAGAGGTCCTTCTCTGAGGTACTGGTAAATGCCTCCCTCCTCCTCTAAAGCCTTCAACTTGATTCTTTGGGCTCCACTAATTCCATTTTGACTAAAGCATGCATAGGAATATGGTAGAAGACAAAATTAGAAGGTTGAAGTTAGGGGCCTGATTGAGGAAAATTGGCACTTCAGTCTTATGTAGTTTGTTGTTATTGTCTGGACCAGAGAGCTCTAACAGAACTTTCTGTGATAATGGAAATGCTCTGTTTCTGCAAGCTGTTAACCACAAACATGTATCTGCCACGACTGGGAAATTGAATATTTATTTATTTATGCAATTATTTATTTATGTATTTATTTTGTCTTTGTAGGACTGCTCCTGCAGCACATGGAGATTCCCAGGCTAGGGGTTGAATCAGAGCTGTAGCTGCTGACCTGTACCAGATCCAAGCTGTGTCTTCGACTTACATCGTAGCTCATGGCAACATGGGATCCTTAGCCAGCTGAGGGATCGAACCTGCGTCTTCCTGGTTCCTAGTCAGATTCATTTCTGCTGAGCCTCGACAGGAACTCCTTATTTATTTTTTAAAATATTTTTTGGGCTGGGCCTGCAACAAGCAGAAGTTCCCAGACCATAGCAGTGACAATGTGTCCCAGCAGTGACGATACCAAATACCTGACTGCCGGGGAACTCCTGAATTTTTAATTGCATTTAACTTTAATCCGTGTAAATAAGGCTACCACTGTTGATAATGTAGCTCTAGACATCAGGAGGTCATCAAAAGTTATATTTCTTATTTCTTTTGTTTTGATGTATGTTTTAGGAAAAAAAAACCTGGAAATAGTGTGGGCATTTGACTCTTTCTTGAGTCAAGAATAGAAAATCACTATTTATTTGCGATGATGCTGTCTTTAACAAGGATGCAGAACGTAGGAGGGTGAGCTAATTTGGGACAGTAGATGTGGAGTTAAGTCCTGAAGAAGTTGCTTGACAAAATGGGATGTCCAATAGGGCGCTGCAAATAAGAGTTAAGAATTGAGGAGTTCCTGTTGTGGCACAGTGGAAACGAATCCGATTAGGAACCATGAGGTCTCAGGTTCCATCCCTGGCCTTGCTCAGTGGGTTAAGGATCCAGCGTTGCTGTGAGCTGTGGTGTAGTTTGCAGACACGGCTCAGATCTGGTGTTGCTGTGGTGTAGGCTGGCAGCTACAGCTCCAATTTGATCCCTAGACTGGGAACCTCCACATGCCATGGGCCCGACCCTGAAGCAAAAAAAAAAAAGAAAAAAAAGAAAAAAGACTCAAGAGTTGAGCAGAACAGAGGAGGCTAAGACCGGGAGTATGTTTTGTTGTCATCTGCATAAAGGTGATTAAAGCCATAGAGATCGCTAATGTTCTCCAAAGAGGGAATATAAATCTTGGAGAAAGGAGCATCAAGGGCATAACCTTGAAAAATGCCTACATTGGAAAGGTAGAGGGTTTCCTGTTGTGATGAGTGGGTTTAGACTTTGACTGTAATGGCTTGGGTCTCAGGAGGCATAGGTTTGATCCCTCGTCCCACACAGTGGGTTAAAAGGTCCGGCATTGCTCCAGCTGTGGCTTAGATTTGATCCCTGGCCATCCCTGTGCCACAAGAGTGGCCATAAAATTAAAAAAAAAAAAATATGAAGGTGAAGTTACTATATGATATTTCTAAGAAACCAGCACTTATCCATGTGACTGATAGCAGAAATCCTTTGCTTTGGCGTAGTCTTCATCACAGAGATTAGATATTTTACTTGAAAATGTGATACAGATATATGATATGGATCTGACAGATAGTTATATTTAGCAGGCATGGGGCAAGTAGAAACTATCATTGTGCTATCATAGTATCATTTCTGCCTATAGAATCATAATATATCTGTAAAATGTGGTTAATCTTTGGTCCAGTTGCCAATAAACATAGCAAACTCTAGCCCAAATAAGTTAGCTTACAAACTGGGCAAGCAAGCGCCTAGCCCCCTTTGGTATTTTCCAGATCATCAGTGCCTGCCAATGATATGATGCTTAAGTGGATTTTTGTATCCAAGATTAAGGAGAAATTGTTTGCGAGAACATACATAAGATGCGTTTTATTATGCAGTGGGAAGACTCATGAATTTCCCCACAATGAAGGCATACAGAAGGTAGTGATTAAGCTGCCTGCCAAGAAAGGCTTAATAGATTGAAGGGCAGTGTGAATAAGGAATTTGGGAGTTGAGAGGGGGGGCGCTGGCAAGGAAGACAAGCAGGGAGAAAGAAACAGAAGACTAGAGAAAGGCTTAATGTCAGGTCTCTGGGGTAAGACAGTAGGGAGCAAGGCACTTTGCTGCCTAGCTCAGTGCCTGAATCATAGTAGGTGCTCAGAAAGTATCTGTGGAAGGAAAGATGAATGATGGTTAGGGAGAAGAAACATTGCTCCTACAGGGCTGATGGAATCTACTTTGGCCCCATGTTATTTTATCCATTACCTGACCTCAGTCATCACAATGTCTTCCTGACCTTGGGTTGCTGTTAATTTATTGTAGAATATATACTAAGTGTGTGACTATTCCAGGTAAAAGATTTGAACATGCAAATCACCATCCAGCCCTGGGTGGGGGCGAGGGAGGGATGCTCTGGTATTTAGAAGTAGGGTGAGGGTACCTTATCCTTTGTTTTAGGACTGTAACAAGTAGGTATGACATAAATAAACCCTGAATATCCTGGCCTTGGGTGGCATGGGTGATCACTTCTGGGTATTCTCACAGGTTAGGGGTGTGTACTTATTTCCTCTGTATGGTTTCTGGTAAGGCGATTAAGAATGGTGAGAAGCAGGATGGGGAGGTTGAAGTTATTTCCAGATAGGAGTATTTAAACAGATAATCAGCGCATTAGATTTTAATACACAAAACTGAATGGATGCTGTTTAATTTTCAAGTTCTTTTTTTTTAAATTCAAAACTCCTCTGAAATCTGATAGTCCACAAAACCTTAGTGTATAGAATTTTAACTGATTCCTTTACGTGAATGTTATGGTGACCTGATATCTGATATTGAAAACAGATTTTAGAGTGAAAAATACAGGGCCACATAGGTTGTATTTTAAATTTTAAGCTAAATGTACTTGCAGCTCAATTTAATTTACACCCTAGGCTGTATCATTTTTGACATATCTCTGTGTGTATATAAATGTAATATGTGGTACATAGTCTGTTTAAAAATAAAAATTTGACTAAGAAAAAGCTCTGATCTGTTTCATTCAGTATATATTTATTTGAGTGTCTAACAAGCAGAATTTTAGACACTGGGATGCAGCACTGAACAAAGCACAAGATCTTTGCTCTGCTGGAGCTGTTGTCAAGACTTATTTTCAGAGGGAAATATTTCAGATTAGCTGGTACCTAATCAAAGAAGGAGAGGTACCTTAATCATCTAGGAAAATTGTACTTTCACAGAACTGAGATATAAACTAAACCCCACTGAAGACAGGGATTTTCATTTGGCTTTTGTCTTGTGTTCACTGCTGTATCCCCAGAGCTCAAAATAGCGCTTGGCTCAAATGTCGTTGATTGCAGTGTTTGTTGTTTTGAATTTTATAATGAGACATATACTTTAATAAATGATTCTTAAATCTAGTACATTGAAAATTTTATAATCTCATTTCCTTATTTTTATGTTTCTTGCCTACTTTTTGTTTCTCTTTGTGTCCACATGTCAGGATGCAGACACAGCTTATTAATATTAATAATCAGTCATATGGTAATCTGATATTGCAAAGGTTAGATTTGGAAAGGAATTTAAGGGGTCATCTTTGTTCAGCTTCCTGCCTAGGAAAAACTGAGTAAGATAATTAGGTATGTATTTTTAATTAATCATTTTTTAAAAAGGGGACAGTATAATTGGGTTCTCTCTTGAGAAAATGGAGAAAGGTACTTAACCCTAGATATAAAGGTACTAACCTGAAAAAAGTTAGAACTTCTAACTGTGTGGGAAAGTAAAAAAAAAAATAGAGCACCACTAAGCTGCTCTTTGTTGATATCAGAAATGGGCCTGTCATTCATTTTGGCATTGAAGCATAGCCTCCTATCTCAGGGGGGCAGAACCAGGACTTTTTTTTCCTCCCAGAGGAGCTGGACAGTTATTACAGGTTGAAAAGCCTGACCAGTTTTTCAAGAGTTTCTCCCCCCCCCCCCGAAACTCCTGGTGCCTTTGCTTTGCTTTCAAGAAGCACTAAGGTCTCCGGCTTTGTGACTGCTTTGGAGCTAACAGCACTCTGACATGTATAATTCAAAATATGCAGGTTTCTTGAGTAAGTTCCATCTAATTTTTTAGCCAGTTAAAATTCCAGTGATTTTTAGAAAAATGTTAGCGTGGAGTTAGACATTGTATTGTTTCACCACTTTGATTTTAAGCTTATTTCTAAAGCAATCTTTAATAAGTCAAGAGTCTACATAAAAAGGCCCCTTGGTCTCTTAAGACCTGTACTTTAATTTTCTTTTAAGTGTCTTTGTTGCATGAGATGGTATTCACATGTCTCTGAAAAGCTAGTAACTCAATGATTTTCTTGAGCATCTTTTTAGTTTTTCTGAGAAGTATTTTAAATTGAGCCTTTCTGAGCTCGATTGCTCATGTCTGACACAGTCTCAAGTTTCCAGTGAATGGTAACAAAGACTGTAGAGTGTTGTTGGTACTGCAGTGAGAGGCATGCTTCTTTAGACCAGGTAAGAGAGATCATTTTGTTTCTTACTGTTGGGTGCTTTTTTACAGCGTTTATTTATATTCAACAGCAGCAATGCTAAATGGATAAATAGCCAGGAGCACGCTGAATTCAAGACGTCCTTGCTTGTTGCAGACAGGAAAACTACAGGGTATGGGGGTTGGGGTGGGCATGGGGGGAGGGGTAGAGTACGCATAGTTTATCACTCAGTTACTTATATAAATCAATTAAAATGTAAAAATAATTCCCGGGCTCAGTTTTCTCCGTTCAAGAACTAAAGCAGCAGTTGAGGAAATGAATAATTTGAAAGGTACTTCGTGGTTCTTACTTGTGAGTGCAATTCAAATGTGAGTTTTTACTTTCATTTCTTTCCAGTAGTTAATAAAATAAGCTTTGCCTCTAACTATACATTTTTTTCCATTTATGAAAACATCTACATTGTCAGTAGCAAAATATGCTTCCTCGGGATCTTTGGAATGAACCTGACACTTATAAAAATGTTGCAGCTTTTAGAGCTGTTTCATTCCCTTTTTTCCTAGGACATTTTTCTTAAAAGTATTTGTTCTTTGAAAATGTCAGCTGTATTCTAATGAAGCTCAGGCATTGTTTGCTCATAAAGGGGCCGGTGCATTCCACTGCTTTATGGTTTATTATGAGGCACAGTGTGAGAGTGTGGGTGGCACCATTTGGTGTCTGCCTCTTGGGGTAGTGACTGCCATTATGTTAGCATTGGGTTGGCAAAGAAAATATAGCATGCAAGATTCTGTATGAATCTGGATCCTGTGAAGAAAACCTTAGCCATAAATGACACTCAGTGAGCCCAGGATGTGTGCCAACTTGAGTTGATCACTTCAAGTATACTCTTGAAGCCTGCATTTTAGTTACAATGGGTATTTTCCCGGTCACATCTCTGGGGTTTTGATGTATGTAACATTTACTCCTTCTCTAAACTTTGGTGAAGCCAGTGTTTCTAGACAAACTGTGACATTTTAAATGGAACAGCGTAATTATCAGTAATACATTTACTTTAAAAAAAAGTTTAAGGAACTTAGTGTGGGTGGGGAGGGGGAGTGGAAGAGGAGGTCAGGCAGAGAGGCTTTCTTTCAGTTTAGGAGAGCCCTGAGGAAGAAAAAAAAAAGCAACAGATGTTTCTTCTGTTACAATTGAGGTTGTTTCATTCAAAATTCACAGTAGCTGGGATGGGGAGGGGAGGTCATAAATCTCACTTAATCAGTGAATAAAGAAAACTTAGTCATTTAAATTTTATTCTTTTATATTCAGGATTTGAGAAACAGTATAGAGTAACATACTCTGCTAACATACTTTTTGAAGAGGTTTTTTTAGTCTTAAAAAATTATGTGTGATTAGTGGAAATGTGAGAAAGTTTTAATTCCTTTAAGTGATGGGAAAAAATGATCATTAATCCATATAGACTATTAGGAAAAAACTAAGCCATTATATATAAGGAATACTTAGGTGGCAGATGTTTGTAATTGCACAATAGTTATTAAGGCTTAAAATGAAATTGCAGTATGAAACGTCATTTGCATTTAGTGAGAGACGTATCTTCAGTGAGAAGCATGAGACTTATTGCTAAAGATCTTTGACTAAGAAATGTGGGAGAAATATTTTGAGTCAATTAGAAATGATGTGTCGCAGTTTCCCTCTTAAAAAAAAAAAAAGATAGTAAGCTTTGAGTAGGTAAACTAATGGAAAGAGGGGAATGTTTATCTGCTGAAAGAGTACGAAGGAAGAGAGCTTAGAAGCGACATGCATGTAATGAAACCGACATGCATGTAATGAAACCGGTCAAAGAAATAGGTTTTTAACTTGTGCAGTTCATAATGAGTAAAGTAAAAATCTGCCCTTTCACAAGTAACACGTAGAGAAGTTCTGTGCTCTCAATAGTGTGAGTTTACAAATGTTAGAGCTTTATGCATTTCTTAAAGTTGGCTGTTAGAAAACCAGTGCTGAGCACCAGATCTTTCACATATTAGGCACTTAGGAAATTTTGCCCTACCCTACACTATAAAGTTAGTAATAATATGTTATAAACAGTTCTTTGAACCGTAGTTCAAAATTTGCATATGGAGCAAATGTTAAACGGTTTTCTCAATGTTTAATTGGTCTAAGAAGAGGACTGGGAAAGATTAGCAACGGTGAAGGAGATTATTAAGAACTTCTCTTGCTGTTTGCTAGGATCTGTGGGCTTCCCTGAAGATTTTTCTTTGCTTCAAATAATGACAACAGAATTTAGAGATGTTGAAACTTTTTAGATCATTGTTTGAATTAAGATTTGAGTCCAAAATTGATCTATGCACATTTTGCTTGTTTAAGGAATATTAACGTGTAGCAGTTTGAGTTTTTTTCTAAGATAACTTACCTGGAGTGTAAAATGGATTTACAAAGTTATAGGTTTGTTTAGAGTAAGAACTTTGAGAATTTTGACCAAGGAATGTTTAGTTTTGATGGAATAGACAGCCCTAAAAATTTTGATGATCTTACTTGCGATTATAACTATGACAGCATCGTAGGTTGTAGTTTTCAAAAATGTGTGTCTTATATATTATAAATGTAGTCATGACAGCACTTTACAGCATCAGCATCTATAGTTAGTAATCAGCATCAGTAGAAGTAATTGAGACTGTTAACCCTTCAACTTAAGAACAATATACTGAAAAAAAGCTTCTGGAGTGAAGTACCTGTGGTTCCTGCCTTATATAGAATCTCTTTAGCACAAAACCGAGGTCTTGGGGTTGGGGGGGGCGGGATGGGGGAGTCTAAGCTTTCCCTATTCATCTTTCTCAGAGTCAGAATACCCAGAGAGTGACTGATTTAGATGTTCTCTCTGCCTTACATATTTTTATGCAGTTAGAAACTACGGGTGGTTACCTAGAAATCGCTCATCTCTGGTGTGGAATCAGAAGGAAGATTTGCCTGACACTTATATTTTTCTTTATATTGTTGTTTAGGAGCAGGCAGAGTGTTGTGCTAACTCTGTTTTGCAAGTGGCTCCAGGAACCTATGGTGTAATAGCATTGTTTCTTTCTACCAAGTTTTAAGCAACCAGTTTTCAAATGAGCTTTTGGGTCTTGACTCTAAAGCTGGTGATCATCAAGCAGGAAGCTTTGCTTTTGGCACTTTGCTCACTTGTGCAAAGTTTGGCAGCTCTCTTGGCAATTTCTCTGACAGAAAAATGAAGAGATTTCTAACTGAGCACATACTGTATGCTGGGTAGACCCAGTAGAACTTACTTATAAAAGTTTGCAGACTCTTTTAATGGTTAAGATTTCAATACAAAAGATTTTGTTGATATTGATGTCTAAGATATCTTGCTCTTGACAATATGGTTTAAATGTAGCTCAATTATAGCTCTCAAGTGAAACTTGTTACTGAAATAAGAATACTGATAACAGTGCAGTTTTGAATAAGCTTCTTAGCATGGCATATGGAATGCAACCATCCCTTTTTTTGTTTGCTAAGGAAAAGAACTGCTTTGAAATTCTGATTCATGGGTGGTATTGGCCTTTTTGAATTTGTGTCCTAAGTTTTAAATTTATTTGAAGAACGCAACTTTTAATTTCTACATCTGTGTGCAGTCTTCATCACCCTTTGAAAATATTAAAAAATATCTTCTCTTGACTGTAAATTTCAAATGATTTGTTTGTTAACACTGTCTGGGTTACCATCTCTGAGGCCTCTGGGCTTCTTCATGAGAGTGATTTCCAATGAAGTACCCTTGGGTATTCTCATGCTCATCAGGCCTGATCCTTGTGGTTGCACCCAGCTGCCTTGATCTGCTCTAGCCATTCACTGGCTGTTAGTGCAAGATAAAAATGTGCTGCTTTCCGCTCCCTCTCTTTTCCAGGCCTGCAGACAGCGTCTGTGTGCCATCTGGTGGGTGTTTTGGCCTCAGTGACTGTGCTAAAAGTAGTGGTTGAAAATAGGCTAAACAGTGAAAAGATACAATGTTTAAGAACAAGAGACAGTAAATAAGAGTCACTGGGCCCTTTCTCTTTTTAAGCTGAAAATGGAGATAAGTGTAGTAGATTCTGCTCAGATGACATTACTTCTCTGATTGGAGCACAGAGACAGTGGGCACTTCGCTTGTAGCAGTCTGTCCCATTTTGCTGGCTCCTAGGAATCATCGGAGGCACTCCTTTAAAATATGCATTCCCACCTGGCTTCTTCACGTGTCTAGTGGAGCACCGAAACAATGTGTTTTGAATAAGAGGGACTCTACCCTCTCCCGCTTTTGGGGGTGGGGGGTGGGGGTGGGGTGGGTGGGACATGATGTTCTTGGGTCAGGGATCAAACCCATGCCACATCAGTGACAACACTGACTCCTTAACTGCTGCACCACCAGGGAACTCAAAGGCTAATTTAAAAAATTTTTATTATTATTTTTTTATTTGGCTGCACCCGTGGCCTACAGAAGTCCCTGAGCCAGGGATCAAACCCAAGCCACTGTAGGGCCAACACTGGATCCTTAACTGCTATGCTGACGTGAATCTCTTTACCATTTCCCACTTCTGTCACCCCCTTTATATCCTTTGACCAGGCACAACTGAAAAGAATTACTGGGAATGCCTGGAAAAATCAGTTGTTTGAAGCCATATGATAAATTTCTTCAATTATTAATCAGAAGATAGCATGTCCCAAAATGGGAAGTTCGAATTAAGCAGGTGGATGAGAAATGAGAAAATTGAGAATTAAAAGATTTCCCTGTCTGAGCAAGGTAAATAGAAAAAGGACAAAATGATATTTTAACTAAAGATAAAGAAGCCAGTAAAGAAACAGTAGGATCCAACCTTTAGGTGAGACTAATGTTTTGGGATGGACATTTTAAAAATATTGGGAGGGAAAGAAACCCAGTGAGTTTTCTAAGATCTTCTAGCTTTGAGGTTTGATGAACTAAATAAAAACAGTTATAATATTCCAGATACCAGAGCTTGAATTAAGGAGTTGACATAAGAAATGAAGAGGTACTGTTTAAATCCTGGCATGTAGGAAGATGGAAAAATAATTTTTTTTTCTCCTTTCAAGTTGAAGAATCCGGGGCATTTATGGTTCTGGATACCAGAGAAAGAAGGAGCTAGCTAATTGTTTTAAAAGGTGTCCTCCAAGTAAAAATGCTTATCCAAGCCATGAGAACAGACTTGATCCTCTAGGGAAAGTATGTAGTAAAGACTGACTTAAAAGATTTATTGACCCTTTGGGAGCATGCCCTGAGGGCTGTAGAGCTGGGCTTTGTTATGGTCATTTCAAGGATCCTTTCTGTGGTTCATTGGAGAGATTCTGGTTAGGTGGTCCATTGGGATGGGAGGAATCCTTGAAGTCCTGTGTTCTGACAGCTGCATAAACATCCCAGGTTTTGCTTCCATGCCTGTGACATGTGGGAATGTGCATTTCAGATCTTCTGTCTTTATCTTTGCACCAAAGAGGCTCCAGTTTGAAACTACATACAGAGAGGGAGGTTCTAGGGGTCACTAAACCATTATACTTTGGAGTTATGAACTTTTATCTTCTGTTTCTCACTCTTCCCATTTATAGTGATACTGTGGTTTAATAATGGTGTCCATCTTTGGATGTAATCTTAGCAACTTCAGTGAACATGATTGAGTGCAGACGCAACAAAATAGAGCATTACAGTGTTACAAGGTGCATATAAGTAATGCACATTATAGCTGTACTAACAGCTACGCTATAAATGGAATGAAAACTACCCCCCCCCAAATGAGTATGTTTAAACATAAAAATGAATGAAATCAGAGTGGCCGCAAGGTTTATTTATTTACCTTCATCCCCTACTCCTGACGTGCATACTATACACAGATGTGCTATTTTACTCGTTTGACAGATTTGGTATTTTCAGTTGGATATTCTGTCTTTTCAAAGTAATTATGAGTTATTAATATGTGTTTCATTAGTGCTGTTGATCTGTTGGTCATGAGTTATTTTTCAAATGAAGGTGATAGATACCCCTGGGCCATCCATATTGTTCTCTCTTCTTCATCCTTTCTTCAGTGACATATGGCGCTTTCTAGCTGGCTGGCTGAAATTAGAAATACAGTCTGAAGGTTGTGGAGTCTTTGCTCTCTGCAAAATGAATGATCCTATTCCAGAATCGACCTGTGACTTGACCTCATTAGTGCTGTATTTGAGACTGATCAATAGTCCTTTACAACAGTTAGGAACAAGTAATTAAAAGTTAGTATGGAAAGGAAAGAAATGCCTAACACTTTCTATTTCTGATTTTCTTCCTTCTCTGTTGGAAATGGTTGTGAACGAAATAAAGCATGTGATACTGTCATGTAAATAGATAAGTGAAGCAGAATAGAAAGTCAATAAATAAGTAAATGATCAAGGTAGACTTTTATATTAACATGGGAGAGGCATAGATTATTCATTAAAAGTAGCCATCTAGGAAAGAAAATTGGATCTTTCACTTCTCACATCAAATAAATTCCAGAAGGGTCAAGGATGTACAATCTTATTTTATTTTATTTTTGTCTTTTTGCCTTTTCTAGGGCCACTCCCGCAGCATACGGAGGTTCCCAGGCTAGGGGTCGAATCAGAGCTGTAGCCACCAGCCCACGCCACAGCCACAGCAACTCGGAATCCGAGCCATGTCTGCGACCTACACCACAGCTCACAGCAACGCAGGATCCTTAGCCCACTGAGCAAGGCCAGGGATCGAACCCGCAACCTCATGGTTCCTAGTCGGATTCATTAACCACTGCGCCACGACGGGAACTCCCAAGTATGTACAATTTTAAATGAAGGCATTAAAGTGTTAAGAAAACATGAGGAATATGATTTTTTTTTTTTCTTGGCTGCACTCACAGCATGCAGAAGTTCCTGGGCCAGGGACTGAACCCATACCATAGCAGAGACTCAGGCTGCTGCAGTGACAATGCAGGATCCTTAACCTGAGCCACAGGAGAACTCCCATGAGGAATGTTTAACATTGGGGAGGAATATGCAAACTGCTATATTATTCAACTGTATATTTAAGGAAAAAAGGATATTTATGCATATATATTTATATATGCCTAGACATTTCTGGAAAGTAAGATTCAGATTGGCACTGAGACCTGTCACTAGGGAAGGGAATGTTTAGATGGTGGTTGGAGATAGGAGGAGACTTAGTTTTCACTGTACATGCCTGTCTCCTAAATTTCTATCATATGGTTCTGTGCAGATATTCATATATTCATTCATTCATTCGTTTATCCAACCAATATTTGTTGAATTCTTTTGTGACCCACTTACTGTGCTGCGTGCTAGAGGTAGAGCAGTGAATGCAATCAAAGATAATGATTCCCTATCTTTGTAGAACTTCTTCTGAGAGTGGGTGGGCTAAGGACAAGTAATAATCACATAAGCAAGTAAATGTAAATATGCAGTGTATCGTATGGAGATAAGTGCTATGGTGAAAAATCATAATAGGTGAAGAAGAGCTGACATAGGGTGATCAGGCATCTCTGATGTAGTGACAAGTGAGCAGACTTGAAGGAACCTGGGGAATAAGGCATGTATATAGATATCTGGGGGAAGAAAGTTACTGGCAGGACAAAGGCCATGAGGCAAAAAATTTGCTTGGCCTGGTTTGAGGAACAGCAAAGAGGCCTGGGTGAATGAATGTAGTGGAATGAAGTGAGACTGGGGAGAGATCTGGCAGATGACCAGGTCAGAAGGGAGGGGTCAGGTGACAGAGGGCTCTGTAAACCATCATGAGGACATATGCTGACTGAGATGCAAAGCCAACTGAGGGTTTTAAAAGAGGAGGATTACTCCGCAAAGCAGGATCACTCTGACGGCTGTGTGATGGTGGATAATACAGTGCTGTCCAGTAGGATAATGTAAGTCATGTAATTTCAAATCTTCTAGGGAGTTCCCATTTTAGCTCAGCAGGTCACAAACCTGACTAGTATCCATGAGGACGCAGGTTTGATCCCTGGCCTTGCTCAGTGGGTTAAGGATCCGGCGCTGCTGTGAGCTGTGGTTGTAGGTTGCAGATGCCGCTCAGATCTGCTGTTACTGTGGCTGTGGCATAGGCTGGCAGCTGTAGCTCTGATTCGACCCTTTGGCCGGGAACTTCCATAGCCTAGGAGTTTCCATTGTGGCTCAGCAGGTTAAGGAATCGACATTGACTCTGTGAGGTTGGGAGTTTGATTCCTGGCCTTAGTGGGTTAAGTTAAGGATCCAGCATTGCTGTAAACTGCAGCATAGGTCGCAGATGAGGCTCAGATCCATTGTTGCCGTGGCTGTGGCGTAGGCTGGCAGCGGCATCTCCAGTTTGATCCCTGGCCCAGGAATTTCCACATGCTGCAGGCACAGCTGTAAAAAGAGAAAAAAAAAAAAAATATATATGTATATACACATATATGTAATACACACACACATATATATAAGCAAATTTTAAATGACATGTTATACAGATTTTAGGTTCTTAGCCTTCAAAATCTGTATTTTACTTTTACATCACATCTCAATTTAGACGTTAAATTTTCAGCAACAGAGGTGAAATGTAGTTTAACCGAAACAATAATGTTTTTGAAAAATGTTTTATACTGCTTCAGTTTTAAATTTTAAATTAATTAAAATTAAATACATTTAAGAAACTTGGTCCTCAGTCACATAAGCTCCATTTCAGGTATTTACTAGCTGCTGTGTCTAGTGACTACTGTGTTGTAAAGCTTGGGAGTAAAGTTGTGGGGTAAGGTGGCCTAAGGCAGGACAGGTGGATGAATCAGGAAGACACTGCAGTTCAAGCCAGAGATGGCAACTTGGATGGAGTGGCAGCAGTAGAGTGAATGAGAAGTGCTTACATTCAAGATAAGTTTTATTTTTTGTCTTTTTTTTTTTTTTTTGTCTTTTGTCTTTTTAGGGCTGCACCCAGGGCACATGGAGGTTCCCAGGCTAGGGATCTAATCGGAGCAGTAGCCACCGGCCTACACCAGAGCCACAGCAATGAGGGATCCGAGCAGTGTCTGCAACCTACACCACAGGTCACGGCAACGCCAGATTCTTAACCTGCTGAACGAGGCCGAGGATCGAACCTGCAACCTCATGGTTCCTAGTCAGATTCTTTAACCACTGAGCCATGACGGGAACTCCTGGGGGCTTTTTTAACATGAGTTTTTTTTTTTTTTTCCCCCCACATTGTTCATCTGCTTTATATATATACATATATATGATTTTTAAAGGTTACTTTCCATGAAGTTATTATGCAATATTGGCTCTGTTCCCTGCATTGTAAAATATGTCCCTGTAGCCTATGTACCTGACAGTGTGTACCTCTTAGTCCCCTACCTCCGTATTCCTCCCCCACCCCCTGTACATTCCCTACTGGTAACCACTAGTTTTGTTCTCTACTCAAGATACATTTCAAAGACAGGGCTGGTAGGATTTATTAGTGGATTGTATGTACGATATAGGAGGAAGTCAGCAGTGATCTCTTTTGGTCCAAGAGTTGAGAAATGGAGTTGACATTTTACTGAGATGAAGAAAGACATGGGAGAAGGAGGTTTCTTGGTGGGATGGGGAGTGGTGGGAGTTAGATTTTGAATGTGTTGAGTTTGAGATACTTCTTAAACATCAAAATGGAGATATTCAAACTATCAGTTGGATATATGAATCTGAAGTTCAGGAGAGAGGTTTAATCTGGAGAAATACGCATGGGAGTGCTCAGATGACCTGGTGAGGAAGAGTTGACAGAGACGAGCTGGAGGAGGATCCAGCAACCAGGACTGAGGAGGAGAGGTGAGTGGGTTGGGAGGAAAACCAAGAGAGAGGTTTGGAGGCCAAGTGAAGAGTACTTGAAAGGAAGGTATCGTTTTAAAAAGTGTCACACGTGGCTGGTAGTTTAAGTTGAGAACTGAGAATTGGGTTTAGCAACATGGAGATGATCTTGGCAAGAGCTATTTCGGTGAAGTTGGGGTGGAGTGGGAATGAGAGTGGGTTAAAGAAAACAGTGGAGAAGTGGAGACAGCAGATGTTGACAGATTTTGTGAGTTTTGATGTCATGGGCAACAGAAATGAGTTGGTGGCTGGAGAGTGTGGTTAAGGGAAGTTTTTTTTTTTTAAGATGAAAGAAGTAGGAGTTCTTGCTGTAGCTCAGCGGAAATGAATCTGACTAGCATCCATGAGGATGCAGGTTTGATACCTGGCCTTGCTCAGTGGGTTAAGGATCCAGTGTCGCCATGAGCTGTGGTCACAGAGGTGGCTCGGATCCCGAGTTGCTGTGGCTGTGGCCTAGGCCAGCAGCTACAAGCTCTGATTTGACCCCTAGCCTGGAAACTTCCTTATGCCATGGGTGTGGCCCTAGAAGAAGAAGAAAAAAAAGGACAAGATGAAAGAAATAATGTGTGTTTATATGCTGATGAGAATGATCCAGCAGAGGGGGAAAGATTGTGATGATGTAGGAGGCTTTGAAAGAGAGAGTAGCTGGAGGGATGTAATTTAGACAAATACATGATTGCCCATTTATAAAGTAGTGGTTTTTTTTTTTTTGGCTTTATCCACAGCATATAGAAGTTCCAGGGCCAGGGATCAAATCCAAGCCACAGCTGTGGCAGTACCAGGTCCTTAACCCACTGTGCCACAGTGGGAACTCCTATAAAATAAATTTTAAAAGTAGTTAATAGAAGTAACAGAAGAAGAAAAGCAGGAGGATTGTATAATCTATAATTAATGTTTTACTAATAAGTATGAAATTGCCTCAGTCACTTTTCTCCATTTTTTTAAAAAATTAAGGCATAATTTACAGGTAGTGAAATTAACCCTTTTTAGCTAGAGTTCCTAGAGTTCTTTGGGTTTGACAAACACATATACTACCACAATGTAAGTCATTTTAAAACTTTATTTAGTGCTATAGGTTTAGATTGTCCTGTGAGGTTTGGGCCCTGTATATATGGGAGAGGTACACTACTTCTGATTTGAGGTATTTATAAACCCATAAAGTAAGGATATTCTTTCCTATAATAAATTACTAATTTGGTTTTTCTAGGAGGAAGTGATATAGGCTTGGGTGAAGGAGATTTTCCCCCAAAGTCATTTCAGGCCAAAAAAATTTTTTCCCCCCCGCATGTCAGGGCTGTGAAAAATAACTTACAGTGACATCATGTAGACAGTTATTGACTGAACTTTTCATTTTAATTGGACATACTGAGGGTGACTAACTATACCTGGAAACTGACCCCCCCAAAAAAAGGAATTATGTGTGAAAGAAACCTTTGGTGTCAGGACAATTCTAATGGAAAACAGAGATTCCAATTACTAAAGAAATTCAAATCGAATTTGAGCCAAAATTTTGTGCCTGTGCCAAGATTTGGCATAGGTTTTTTTTTTTTTTATAAGCTTTTTTTTTTTTTTTTTTTTGGTCTTTTTGCTATTTCTTTGGGCCACTCCCGCGGCATATGGAGGTTCCCAGGCTAGGGGTCTAATTGGAGCTGTAGCCCCTGTGGCCTACGCCAGAGCCACAGCAACGCGGGATCCGAGCCTCGTCTGCAACCTACACCACAGCTCATGGCAACGCCGGATCGTTAACCCACTGAGCAAGGCCAGGGACTGAACCCGCAACCTCATGGTTCCTAGTCAGATTCGTTAACCACTGCGCCACAACAGGAACTCCCTGGCATAGGTTTTTAGCTTTTTTTTTCTAGCCCTTTTCCTAGGTGATTGATCTCATTAGTTAAATCAGGGAATTGCCAGGACTAAAATCCAGGCAGGTCTTTAAATTTTGTTTTAATAAATACATCAAGTGCCAGGCATTTGCTTCTGGACAGTGTTAGGACCCATGTTGCCAAGGAGCTATGAATTAAGGCCAGATACTTAGGAAAAATTGTTAAGACTTGGTTTGGTTTACTTCTGATGTGGCTGAAATTTCAGGAGACTAGGTGTTTATAAACTATTTAAATGACCCTTTAGAGTCCAAAAAATTATACTTCTGCTGCTGAACCCAGTCAATTTGATGAAAGTAAATTATGTCTAAATACATGGCTTTTATTTCTAGGTATTATTACAATTGTTGAATTCCCAAGGGGGCCCCTTTAATTGTTTCTAAAGCAGACATTTTTACTAATCATAAATCACAGATATTTCATTTATAGATCTTCAGCTTGTTTCAGCAACTGTGGCTGATTCCCTCTCACTTTTTTCTTCAGTATGGCGATAGCTTTTACATGATAAAACTAGTGCATGCATATTCATTACATTTTTAATAATAAAAAAGTATAGGACTTTCGTTGTGGTGCAGCTGAAATGAGTCCAACCAGTATCCATGAGGATGTGGGTTTGATCCCTGGCCTCGCTCAATGGGTCAGGGATCCGGTGTTGCAGTGATCTGTGGTGTAGGTAGCAGACGTGGCTCAGATCTGGTGTTGCTTAAGCTTTGCCGTAAGCTGGCAGCTGTAGCTCACATTTGATTCCTGGCCTAGGAACTTCCATATGTGGCACATGCAACCCATAAGAGCAAAAAAAAAAAAAAGTGTAAAACAAGTAGAACATTTCTCCATTCTACTCACCCAGAGCTAACCTCTATTACATTTATTGTTCATCTTGCCGAACTCTTTATGCATATGTAAACTTGGGTGTATATGTAATTTTTAAGGTTAATGGAGTCATATTAATCCTACTTTCTTACAGTGGGCACATTTTTCCATGGCAGTACATCCTTGTCTTTTTTTAGGGGCTCAATAATATTCCGTCATATACATATACCAAAGATGTTTAAAGGTTTAACTTGTTTCCAAGGTTTCGCTTTATTTTATCCACAGTACTGCAATCCTAGGACATGTGTAACTGTTCTTAGCTACTTGGTTTATTAGGATGCATATCCAGCAAAGGAATTGCTGGTCAGGGGGGAGGGCCATTTTTAACTATGACGTTGTTGGAGAGGCCAGGGGTCAGCTTGCCACTTGGGCAACGGAAGACAGTTGAAAGGATATTTGTTGGGGTGGGAAGAGGCTTTAAAATTTGTAATTGTTTTTAAAGGACTTAACCTAAAATTTTCTTCTCTAACACGCAATCCCACAACTCCTCTCTAAATAAATACACTGTTGGACCGCCTTCCAAAAAGGCTCCTCAGGAGATGTGTCCTTGAGTGCAGTGGACAGTTCATTTGCCCTGAGGATCTGTAGCACTTAGCATTACTGCTTGACATATACTAGGTACCAAGCAGATGTTTTTTCCTTTTTTTTTTTTTTCTTTTTAGAGCCACACCTGTGGTATATGGAAGTTCCCCAGGCTAGGGGTTGAATTGGAGCTATAGCTGCCAGCTTACACCACAGCCACAGCAACACAGGTGTCTGTGACCTGCACCACAGCTCATGGCAACACCAGATCCTTAACCCAATGAGCGAGGCAAGGGATCGAACCCACGTCCTCATGGATACTAGTTGGATTCCTAACCCACTGCATCACAACGGGAACTCCCTCAAACTTCTTAATCTTTATCAATCTGGTACATTAAAACGTTTCTTTTTTTAAAAGTGTTAATTTTTGTACTATTAAAATTAAGCATTGCTTCCTGTGTGAATTTGTTCACCACATCTGAGATTTGTCTTAAGTGTGTTAGGTCTTCTGCTATTTAGAAGATATTTATTTTTCGGTAGTCAAATCTGTTGATCTGTTTTCTAAATTCTGTAACATGCTTAGAAGGGCCTTCATCCCAGATTATGTTTTTTAAAATTATGTTTTCTTGGGGCGTTCCCGTGGTGGCGCAGCTGAGGCGAATCCGACTAGGAACCATGAGGTTGCAGGTTTGACCCCTGGCCTTGCTCAGTGGGTTAAGGATTTGGCGTTGCTATGATCTGTGGTGTAAGTCACAGATGCGACTTGGATCTGGCATTGCTGTGGCTGTGGTGTAGGCTGGCAGCTGTAGCTCCAATTAGACCCCTAGCCTGGGAACCTCCATGTGCCGCCCATGTGGCCATAAAAAGACAAAAGACCAAAATAATAAAATAAATAAATAAAATTATATTTTCTAATACTTTTGTGGATTAATGTATTTAAGTATTTTCTGTTTCTGGGATTTATTTTTGTGCAAAATGAGAAATCGAAATCTAAGATTTCTTTTATCTCAGTGGACAATTTCTTGTCTTAACATTTCTTAAGTAATCTATCCTTTCTCCATTCATTTGAAATGCTGCTTTTACCGTACATAGAATTTTCATAAGTAAATAGAGTAGTTTTGGGACTTTAATTTCTGTTTTGACAGTTTCTTTGCATCTTAGCCAATGTCATATGATTTCAGTCCCTTTAGCTATGTAATAATTGTGAAATCTGGGAGCCCAAAGTTCCTCTCTTCCCCATTATGCCTTTTTTTTTCAAAATTTTCTTGGCTGTTCTTGATCTTTATTCGTCCAGATACACTTTAGATTCAACTTGTCGGACTTATTAACATCCCTCTAAATTCCTTCGTATTAACTGGCATGACCAATCTGACTTTAATGATATTTTTCTTTTTGCTTTTCTGTAAGTTTTATATTCTTAATTTTCCTTGACTGTTAGGTTTCAAATTAGGGTTAATCTGTTCCATAACCTTTTTTGGTATTTTTCTTGCTTTACTTTTTTCTGCATGTTTTTGACTTTTGTTTCTAACATAGTGTATCATAGATGATCTTACTATAAACATTCAGCAGCATTAAAAGTCATTTTAAAAAACCATTTGTGAGCCAGACTCTTTTAGGGCTGGGTTCTTCTCACATGGATATATGGGGTGTTCCTTTTCTGCTCAGGAATGAGTTTATGACACATGTCTGTCAATTACAGAGCTCTGCCTAGACTCATAGATTAGTATTTTCCAGCTAAGTGGATTTTTAAGCAGATGAATAACCATATTTGGGGAGTTGTGATAATAACCTTTAGCAATTGATAAGATATGCATGTAAATCAGTTGCAGTTACAGAGTATGGAAACTATTTGACAATACCAGTTATATCATGTTTTGAAAACAGTAAACAAAGGACCTATGGTTTAAATTTATTTCAGACTCAGTATTTATGACACCTCTTAAAAATAACAAAAGAGGAGTTCCCGTCGTGGCTCAGTGGTTAACGAATCCGAATAGGAAACATGAGGTTGCGGGTTCAATCCCTGGCCTCACTCAGTGGGTTAAGGATCCAGCATTGCCGTGAGCTGTGGTGTAGGTCACAGATTCGACTTGGATCCCGTGTTGCTGTGGCTGTGGTGTAGGCCAGTGGCTACAGCTCCTATTCGACCCCTAGCCTGGGAATCTCCATATGCCGAGGAAGTGGCCCAAGAAATGGCAAAAAGACAAAAAAAAAAAAAGAGAGTTTAGGCAATCTTACAGGAAGTTTGGCATCCAGATTAGGAAAGGTAATAGCTCCAATCTGTGCAAATCAAGCAGTTTTTATTGTTTCATGCACCTCTTTGGTGCCAGGGACTAGAGCAGATGTCAGGCTGCAAAGCTGAGATGTAGCTTACGAATAGTAGAATGACAGGTAAGTAACAGTAGGCTTTATGAAAATCCAGAAGAAGGGCACCCAAGACCTAGACTCTTGAGGCTGGAGACACCTTATTTAAGGAGGAGGTGACGCAGAGAGCAGAAGCTTTGGAGGTGGAGCTTTGGCCCTTTACTGCCTGGGAGACCTTGTACAGATGAGTTAACCTCACTTTGTCTTCATTTCTTCATGTGTTAGAGTCAGTAATAATATACCCCCCACTGTCGTTTTAAGCACTGAGATGATATATACATATATGGGACGCCTCTGGAGCGAATTCTAGTATATAGTAATTGCTCAGAAAACGGTATGCAGTAAAAGTGCTGCAAGGCAGGAGTTGTCCCAGCGGAGAGAGACTTCCCAGCAAAAAGAAGGGTATGCACCAAAGCTGGAGTGGTTGAGCGGGGGCCTTTCTGGAACTGCAGAGTATCTAATCTGATTGGAGTAGAGGGTGCACGAGGACAGAGTAGCTGATGATGAAACTGGGAAGGGAGGAGGCAGGGGTGAGATCTCCACAAGAAAGCTTTGTTCCATATTGAGGAGCCGGAGAGGCATTTAGGAAGGGCTAGGGCATCTCTGAAGGCCTTCAGTAGGGAGTGTCTAGAACAGTTTTGCCAGTGGAAAGACTGGTTTGTCCCAGATGTGTAGAGGGGCTAGGAAAGCTGTTTGAAGTAAGATATCCAGTTGAGGAAGTGGTGCTCAGCTCTGGCTGCACCTTGGGAACTACCTGGAGAACTTTTACCTGTCTGATGCCCAGGTTCATGCCATATCAACCGCTCTGGAGGTAAGACCCAGGCACTGGTGGTTTTTATTGCTTCCCAGATAATTCTGTTATTCAAACCAGATTTGATAAAATTCCAAATTAAACAAGTGCTGGCAACATAAAGGAAAGAGGGAGAGGAGATAACAAGTAGACATGATGGTCATTTGAATGAGGTTTCTGGATTGGGTCACTGGGTGCGTGGTGATCCTGAACCAAGACTGAAGGAGAAGCAGATTTGGGTTCTAGGCCTTGCTGAGTGAGCATGAGGAAGGTAAAGAATTTGACTTTGAAATGTAGAATTTGAGGGGAAATGATCCCTGACAAAAGGGCAAAGGAAAGCAGAAGGAAAGGAGCTAATGGCACAGTCGAAAGCTCAGGAGACAGAGTAAATAACTAATGAGTGAGCTCCCTGAGGAGGCATGAATGAATTGACTTTGTGTGAGAATTTCTACTCAGAAATAACTAAAAACATATGAGGGTGCAGATAAGTCCACAGGTTGAGGATGAGTAGCTGTAATTGAGCCTGGTGGTCTGAGTTCCTTACTGCCAAAGATCTGCTGAGAGGAGATAAGAGATGGGCATTCAGGAGTTGGCAAGCTTTAGAAGTGGTAAGGAAGGAAGCCACCTGAGGAGCCATGTGTCTTTCTGGTCCTGCTCTTAAATGTTGGTTTTTCCCCAGAGTTTCAATATTGACTCTCACAAACTTCCTGTGTGATCTCCTTTATTACATTAGATGACAGTTATAAGAGAAACATTGATAGACTGTTAAGGAGGAGTTAAGTAGTTGATATTGTAAGTTGGCAAATTATTGATTGGGTTTTTGCTTTAGAGGATAGCACTTTGCTGCCTTAATTTGAAATGTAAATTGTTTAAATCCCTTGGTAATACTCTATAGCCCCCATAGTTTTCACCATCAGTAATTAGGTGACACCACATTTAATTTCTCAACTATAATAAAACTTTAAAAAAACTCAGCTCAAACATTTTGAAAACATGTTAACTTTTAGTATAAATTTTTATAGTATACTGTAAAGAAATTCTAATAGAAATCTATTTCGTATCATGTTGTATACTTCCTGCATTTTGTTGTTGTTGTTGTTCTGTGATTTCTAATAAAGATCTAAGTGGAATTCTCAACTGATATAAACTCTCTTAAGTATTTTTCCCTTTAAAAAAACAACTAAAAGAACTGTGGTTGTCAAATAGACTGAACTATTTCATTTACAAGTTTGCTGTTCAGTGGAACTAATTGTATTCACTACAACAAAGAAATAGTTACTCTGGCTTTTCCATATGGCTTCTTGTTCCTAACTTCCTTATTAAGATAATTACACATTGCTTAAGCAAAGCTGAGGTTAGGACCATGCATGTATAGATACGTAGAAAGTGGCCTTGATATTGCAGAACATTAACCTAGAGTTTTGCTCTCATTTCAGGTAATATTTCATTTGTTGCATTTCCAGTTTCCAGCACCAACTCACCAACAAAGATTTTACCAAAAACCTTAGGACCAATAAATGTGAATGTTGGACCCCAAATGGTAAGAAAATCATCAAATTTTAGGACTTAAAAGTTTGCTTAGGTAAGACTAATTCAAAGGATAGTTGTACTAAAGATGCTTGGTCACATATTCCAGTTAATTTCTTTCATTAATCATTTCTTTTTTGAAGTTTTCTTTCTATCTGAATGTAACTGACTAGTCTTGAGAAAAAGAAAAGCATTGTGCTCCTCGGTGTTTAATTTTCACGTATTTGAATCTGGTTTCTGAATGTGTCATATTAAGGTTTTTGGTTCTTAAATGAGGCTTCTTTTGTTTTCAGTTGTTTAGTTAAATTGATTTGAAATCTATTATGGTTTATGTTCTTTTTTCTTTTTCTTGTAAAACAACTTTTACTGCACTAAGCCGTGTACACTCATATAGATTGATTATGACCCAACAGTTAATCCATATCTGGAGCTACTAATTTGAAACGCTTTGATTAAAGGACATTTGAGAATAAACATCTCACCAATTCATTTTAATCTTTAGAAGTAGAAATAGTGGAAAATAGCTGTTTCTCTGAAGGTATCCCATTAATTATGCTAAAGCTTAAAGTATATAGAATTTTTTTTTTTTTGGTCTTTTTGCCATTTCTTGGGCCACTCCCACAGCATATGGAGGTTCCCAGGCTAGGGGTCGAATCGGAGCTGTAGCCGCCAGCCTACACCAGAGCCACAGCAACACAGGATCCAAGCGGAGTCTGCAACCTACACACAGCTCACGGCAACGCTGGATCCTTAACCCACTGAGCAAGCCCAGGGGTCAAACCACAACCTCATGGTTCCTATTCGGATTCGTTAACCACTGAGCCATGATGGGAGCTCCATCAAAGTATATAGAACTTTTAAGAAAGCATTATTTAGGGAGTTCCCATTGTAGCTCAGCAGTCGCAAATCCAGCTAGCATCCCTGAGGACATGGGTTCAATCCCTGGCCTCGCTTAGTGGGGTAAGGATCTGGTGGTGCCGTGTGGTATAGGTTGCAGATGTGGCTCAGATCCTATGTTGCTGTGGCTGCTATAGCTCCGATTCAATTCCTAGCCTGGAAACTTCCATATGCTGCAGGCATGGCCCTAAAAAGACAAAAAATAAATAAAAATTCAAAAGAAAGCATTATTTAGGAGTTCCCGTCGTGGCGCAGTGGTTAACGAATCCGACTAGGAACCATGAGGTTGCGGGTTCGGTCCCTGCCCTTGCTCCGTGGGTTAACAATCCGGTGTTGCCATGAGCTGTGGTGTAGGTTGCAGACGCGGCTCGGATCCCGCGTTGCTGTGGCTCTGGCGTAGGCCGGTGGCTACAGCTCCGATTAGACCCCCTAGCCTGGGAACCTCCATATGCCGAGGAAGCGGCCCAAGAAATAGCAAAAAGACAAAAAAAAAAAAAAAAAAGCATTATTTATAGACAAAGTTGCGTAGAGCTAATCTAAAAACTATACCTAATTTAAATGGCCTCAACCATCACTAGCAAAAGTATGTAAACATCTGAACAATAATTCTTCCTTGTCGGTGCTTACATCTTATCTACAGAGCAATAAGTATAAATTTTTATTTGTAATGTACTGTACCGTGGACTATGTTAAATGCAAAATTATTTAGACAGAAATCGCTTTTTACATTCTTTGTGGCTTTGGAAAGTCTTTAGGATCTTAAGACATTCTAGACATGACATTTTTCTGGATCCCTTGGGGACAGTTAATCATCTGCAGAATCTAAGCTAAAGTTGTTGCACAATACTATAGCTACGTGAAGAATGTAATCTAGCTCTGAGCCTCATAGAAACTTAAGCCCGGGTGAGTACCCCCATTTCAAGGTAGTTCAGGGTATATTTTTGAGCACTTGATAAGCATCTCCCCTTCACCAGCCACTATAGTGGGTGCAAATGAGAGTGCACAGCTGACTTGAAAGTCAGTATTTTGAAATGTGAATTATATGAATATCAAAATTAAACAAACGTACCTGAACTTTCATGAGTTTGGCCCTTAAAGTGCTCCTCTGTCTTGAGAGACCATTTCCTCTTGGTATTTTAGCAATGCTGCTATGGCTCAAATTTGTGGGGGTTTTTGTTTATTTTTTTAAATTTTATTGAAGTATAGTTGATTTACAGTATTTGTTAATTTCTGCTCTATAGGGTAGTGATTCAGTTATGCACACATATATATGTCATCATTCGTCGTATATCATTCTTTGTCATATTCTTGTCAATTGTGTGTTTTTTTTTTGTCTTTAGGGCCGATCCGTAGCATGTGGAGGTTCCCAGGCTAGGGGTCCAACAGGAGCTACAGCTGCTGGCCTACACCACAGCTGCAGCAATGCCAGATCTAGGCTGTGTTTGCGACCTACACCACAGTTCACGGCAACGCCGTATTTTTGACCCACTGAGCCAGGCCAGGGATTAAACCCGCAACCTCATGGTTCCTAGTTGAATTCATTTCCGCTGTGCCACGACGGGAACTCCCATTGTGGTTTATCATAGGAGATTGAATACAGTTCCCTGTGCTATATAGTAGGACTTTGTTGTTTATCCATGCTTTGGCTCAAGTTTGATTTCCTCTTTTGGAAATGTAATTTTTCTTCCCATTGTCAGTTTGAACTAGTGTACATTTAAGCCTTTACACACTTCAGTTGTGACAATAAGTAGTCATGTGTGTTCCCAATTTCTGCACACCTGAGAATCAGCAAAGCAAAAGTTGGAAGAAGAGATTTGAGGCTCTCTTTTAAAATAGGCCAGCCCAAGGCCTTCATTTGTCTCCCTATTTCTGAGTAGCTTTTTGCAGTTCTGAGTCTCTTCCACGTATCAGAATTTTCTTTTTGATTTCATGATTTGTTGTAGTTTGATTTCCTAATGTATTGTAGAACCGCAATGAAAGCATTTCTCTCTTCTTCTCTTACTTGTCTCTTTTAAACATTTTCCCCTCACCTTCAATCTCTCATCCATGATTTTTTAAAAAATTGTTAGAAAATTCTTAAAACCTCACCTGTTTGCTTCTTACATTTGTCCTTCTCTGCTCACCCTTTAAATTTTCCATGTCTCTTTGGAAGCCTAATGTTAACGGTAGAAGTTTCCCTTTTTTTTTTTTTTTTTGTTTGGTTTTTTGTCTTTTAGGGCAGCACCCATGGCATATGGAGGTTCCCAGGCTAGGGCTGAAATTGGAGCTGTAGCTGCTGGCCTACATCAGAGCCACAGCAACGCCAGATCCGAGCTGCATCTGTGACCTATACCACAGCTCACGGCAACGCCAGATTCTTAACCCACTGAGAAAGACCAGGGATCGAACCTGCGTCCTCGTGGATGCTAGTCAGATTTGTTTCCGCTGAGCCATGACCAGAACTCCATAATGGTAGAAATTTCAAAAGGCCTCATTAAAAAAAGGTGTTTCCTGTGTTTATAGAAACTAGTTTAGCAGTAACTGTTTTAGTTTGGGATACTTACCATTTTCTTAAGAGGATCTGGTTTTCTCTATATAAGATAATCTCATGCTTGTCTTTATTTTAACATGGTTTAAAAATTGAGTATTTCTTATGGTGAAACAAAAATTTTGTCAAACAGTGAAATCCTCTAAAGTAACATTTTATAATTATATAGAGTCTTTCTTTTCAGAATATAGATGCTCTGTTGGCTTTTCTTGTTGTATAGATGGCAGTAGCACATAAAATATCTTGATTGAGGACAGAAAATCTCCAGAATGAGGTTCAGTTACTCTATGATTTTCGTAGGCCAACTGTAATCAATTGTCAAAGAAATATATGATTACATTTAAATTAAGGATGTGTGGGGTATTTTTGTGGGGAGGTGGAGGAGACTATACAGTTTAAAATGTTCATTTTTCTTATCCGATCAACTGAATATTACTTTAATTTGGGATTTCAAAATTAAGGTTCATTTTTATAAAGTATGTGTTACTTATCACCTATATGCACTACTTTTCCTGTGTTCACTGGTTGATCAAGTTGTGTTGACTTTCCTTGGGTTTTGTTTCTTTAAAAATTTTTTTTTGGCTGCACTTGAGGATCCAACTGCACCACAGTGGTGACCTGAGCCATGGCAGTGATGATGAATCCTTAACCACCAGGCCATAAGGAACTCCTGGTTTTGTTTCTTAAAGCTATTGCTATCCTAGCTTTTTTTTTTTTTTCTTTTCTTTTTGGCTGCCCCCGAGACATATGGAAGTGCCCAGACACGGATCGAATCTCAGCCCGAGCTAAGACCCACGCTACAGCTGTGGCAATGCTGGATCCTTAACCCACTGTGTTGGCCTGGGGCTCAAACCTGCATCTCTGCAGAGACAAGCCAGATCATTAACCCATTGTGCCACAGTAGGAACTCCTGTCATGGTCCTAGTTTAAGAACTCATTGCAGGAGTTCCCGTTGTGGCACAGCAGAAACGAATCTGACTAGGAACCATGAGGTTGCAGGTTCAAACCCTGGCTCCACTCAGTGAGTTAAGGATCCGGTGTTGCTGTGAGCTGTGGTTTAGGTCGCAGTCATGGCTCAGATCCCAAGTTGCTGTGCCTGTGGCATAGGTTGGCAGCTGTAGCTCTGATTCAAGCCCTAGCCTGGGAGCCTCCATATGCACCAGGTGTGGCCCTAAAAGACAAAAAATATATATGTTGTCAGTTGACAACTTAATCCTTCCAAATTGCTGTTCACGTGCTGAAACCTACCTTGTGATTTCATATCAGTATTCAGGGTACTGTGCTTAGCTTAGGATATAAGTGAGTCAAAGGGATTGCTTGTGTTTGAGATGCTTGATATTAAGTACATTTTAGACTGTAAGGTTTCCTCCTTGTGTGTGGGTAAGCATCAGCATTATTTTCTGCCTGTAGGCTTTTCTTAACAACTGTGAATATTGTTTTCTTTGTCCTGTCTTACAGATTATAAGCACACCACAGAGACTAACCAGTTCAGGAAGTGTTCTGATTGGGAGTCCGTATACCCCTGCGCCAGCAATGGTTACTCAGACACACATAGCAGAAGCTACTGGCTGGGTCCCTGGGTAAGCCTTTTGCTGCAGATTACCATGTTTAAAAGCATTTTTTTTTTAAGTTATAATCTTTTTTTCTATCTTCTGTTCTTGTTTTATGTTGTTAAAAGTGAGTATCTTTCCTTTAACATCACCCATTTTATTTTACTTTATATCTTAGATGTAAATCAGCTCTGGAGCAAGCATTTTTTATTTTTTTTATTTTAAATTTTAAAAATTTTTCTAATGATTTTTATTTTTTCTATTATAGCTAGCTGTTTTATGGAGCAACTATTTTTAAACAGAAAAATAGTACAATAACTGATTGTAACTGAATCTTCTGACTTTCTTCAACTCTGGAGGAAGACTGCTTTTCATGATTATGACATTTAGCTGCTTTGGGAATGTGAAAAGTACATTTTACATTGTTTTAACAAACTTAAGAAAGGAGTTACACATCGAAGGAGTTGAATATTAAGTTATATATATATATATATATACATATATATATATATATATATATATACACTCAGAATTTCCCCTCTGCATTCTTATTCCCTTTAAAACTGGAAAAGGAAATAGGAAAAGGAGGCCAAATACATTAAAACTTTCATTGAGTTTTATCTTAATTCTTTTCTTTTTTTTATTTCCCCAATATGTTATTTTTTTTCCACTTTTATTTCCCTTGATTCTTTTTAATCACTGGCAGTTAATTCAGTATTCCTTCTATGTTACTGATTTGCCACTTTGAGTATCAAGTCTGTACATGTTTCATCTTTATCTGTAAAATCCCTTTACCTGATCTTTCTCTACTCCTTATCACTTTAGCATCTCATCCTTCCGTAAAAGGAAAAGAAATAGTAAAATAAATGACCCAAAACTTCATTTCCTCACTTTAGTAGTTCTTTCCAGAGTGGCATCTGTGCTGTGGTTCTATCATTGACTTAACACTTGTGAGTTCTAGCAAGCAGACAGTAAGTCTTAGCTAAGAATCTCCTTGCTTCAAGGATATTGAAGAAATGAATCAAATAACAATGCTGGAAGTGCTTTAAGACACACATACACAACAGAGAAGGGTTTCATATATATACATACTTTTCCAATAAAATGAAGTGACAGAATCACCTCTAATTCCGTGGCCCTTATTCAGTCCTTAACAACATTCTCATGTAGATCTAAAATTTTTTTCATACGTGAAAACCAAACTTACGCCAGTAGTGTTGGCCCACTCTAGAGATGACCAGAGTTTGGCTATTTTTGGCACCAGCTGTGCTTTATTTTGGGGGTAGTGTAATTTTCTAGTATTTTGATAGTCATCTCAAAGTGATAAAACTTTTCTGTGCCTTCTCCTCTATGAATCTGTAATATGTTCCTCTCTAAAGATTCATTGAGCTCATTTCAAAGTATGACTATTATGTTGTGATTTCTTGTTCCAGTTGATAAAGTTTTTATTTTATGTACATATCTCTTATATTTGTTAGTTTTGTGTTTGGATATGGAATTAGCCAAGTTATAATCAGGTATTCATTAAATAAAGTTCTTCATGCATAAATTCGTTTTAATGGTATCTTTTCTTCTTTGTAGTGATAGAAAACGGGCTAGAGAATTTATAGACTCTGACTTTTCAGAAAGGTGAGTACAAGTACTTTGTTTAAGAGATGCTACTGCATAGAGAAGGGTTTGGTGCCCAAACTCTAAGTTATGAGATGTTTTTCTTCATATAACTTTAACTTTGTTGAGTTTCTACTATAATTTCATTCCACATTAGTATTCTGCTTCACTCATCATTACGTAAATATATTATATTTGTGTTTTCAAAAGATATTATTCAATGAGGAGACTGGCTGTTGGAAGTATGCCATTTAGTCCCCTCCTTCCTTTTGGGAGTTGGATTTGTCTATCAAAGTTAATATTCCACATTACCTCAACATACCCAAACTTTTTAAAAACAAGTCTTATTGCACATACTTAAAGATCCTAGTAAATTCTCATTTCTTTTATTTTTTTTGATCAGGTTCTATTGAGATATATACTGCACTAAGTTTAAGGTATACAGCATAATGATTTGTTTTACATATGAAATGATTATCACAGTAAGTTTAGTACCATCTGTCATCTCATATGGGTACAAAATTTAAGAAAATAAAATGTTTTGGGAGTTCCCATTGTGATACAGTGGAAACAATTCTGACTAGGAGCCATGAAGTTGCCGGTTCAGTCCCTCTCCTTGCTCAGGGGGTTACAGATCTGGCATTCCCGTGAACTGTGGTGTAGGCCACAGACTTGGCTCGGATCTGATGTTGCCGTGGCTGTGGCGAAGGCCGGTAGCTGTAGCTCCAATTAGACCCCTAGCCCGGGAACCTCCATATGCTGCGGGTGCATCCCTAAAAAGCAAAAAAAAAAAAAAATGTTTTCTTGTGATGAGAACTCTTAGGATTTACTCTCTTAACAAACGTTTGTATATAACGTACAGCTGTGTCAATTTATCATCTGGTCTATTACATCTCCATTTTTTCTTAAATAATACATGGAGGATAGTATAACCTTTCCTTAGGTTATACTGTTAGGAACTTGGCTCTCAGCTCCTGGTGTGCATCAGAATCACCTCTGGTCTGTTGAATAAACTATAATTGCCTAAGTCAGAAGCTCCAGGATTAAAAATGTTCACCTTAGGGTCATTAATTGAATTTAAGTTCAATATTCCACACAAGCCACTATACTGAATATCATGTTAATGTCACACTATGTTAAAATAAGACAATCTCAGACCCATTGAATTCTGTAAGATGGATATCATTTTATTTTATTTATTTATTTATTTTTTGTCTTTTTGCCTTTTCTAGGGCCGCTCCCATGGCATATGGCGGTTCCCGGGCTAGGGGTCGAATTGGAGCTATAGCCGCCAGCCTACGCCAGAGCCACAACAACGTGGGATCCAAGCCGAGTCTTTGACCTACACCACAGCTCATGGCAACGCTGGATCCTTAACCCACTGAGCAAGGCCAGGGTTCGAACCCACAACCTCATGGTTCCTAGTCAGATTTGTTAACCACTGAGCCACGACGGGAACTCCTGGATATCATTTTAGATAAGACTTTACCAGTAATACTTCTTTAAATTTAATTTTGGTTGTAAGATTTATGTAATTGCTTTTTTCAACGGTATTTTAGTTTCCTTTCTCCTGCTAAGTCATCTGCTTTCAATACAACAGTTTCTGTCTTCAATTTCTAGTAGCAGTCTCTGGGTTTTCTGTGCATTGAGAAACTAGATGGCCAGAGGTGTTAGAGTTCAGTCTAAAATAAGAGTGAGTAGGCTCTGAGTGAGGACCTTGGGGCTGTATTAAGAAATGTGTGTTTTCTTGCATTGACACCAGCTCTGCTTTAGTTCCTTGGTGGCCTCTGTTCTTACATCTTGGATTGGATCTTAACTGTTTTAAACCGTGTCTGAGGAACTGCTGTATCATGTAGAAAAAGATGACAAGATGGTCTTTTCTCTCTAATGGAAATTCCTTTTTTCCAGCTCATACTGGTTTTTTTCTTCATGTTTATCCTTGGAAAGGGCAGCAGTACAAGTTTTTAATTGTATGTTTAGCAAGATTTAAGGCCTTATAATGGAACTATTCATTAGTTATGATTGGTGGTACTTGTGTATTGCAAATAATATAAAAATAAATTTTTAAAAATCTTTAATGATTTTTTTTCATTATAGCTAGTTTACAGTGCTCTGTCATTTTTCTACCATACAGCAAGGTGACACAGTCACACACACACACACACACACACACACACACACACGTGTATATTCAAAAAATAAGGTTCTTTTTATTCCTTATAAGAGAGAAGACTCTGAAGATCACAAATAAAAGTGCTAGGTTAAATTTGTTGCTACAGCCATTGATTTGACTTTCCCTTTTAGCATTTGATTCAGTCGGCTTTTTTTCTTGTGCTTTTTATTCTTTTTTTTTTTTTAAATTTTTATTTATTTAATTATTTATTTTTCCCCAATACATTACATTTTTTTCCTGCTGTACAGCAAGATGACCCAGTTATACATACATGTATACATTCTTTTTACTCACATTATCATGCTCCATCGTAAGTGACTAGACTCTTTTTATTCCTTAATGTAACTTTTCTGTAATAAATCCTATCCCCCCCAACCAAACCACAAAGATTACTACACATGCTTTCCTTTTTGTGTCGTTCTAACAAGTGTTATTTTCCTCCAAATATGTGTTTTTCTGTAATGCCGTGAGAAGTCTTCAGTTCCTTTTTCCCACGTGCTGAACTTCAAAAAGCCAGCTCTCAACCACAAATTAATCTTCTTCATCTCTTCATTGTTTTTGTATGTGGATTTACTATCATACATAGTTCGATATTAGTGTTTCTCAGGGATAAGGAGATGTATATTACATGTGTGTATTTACATATGTATATAGAAAACATCCTCCCACATAGATACATGCACAAGCTTTTCATCCTCATCTTACCACTTGACAGTTCAACTTGAAGTGTGCTTTACACAGCTGTTTCTTCATGGGGCTCATTTGCAAGAGTAGATCAGTTTCCAAAGAAATTGTGTGGGTATGTAAAGGATCCACTGGGGAGTTCTCATTAGTTTTTTCTTTGTGTTCTGATCCGTTAGACTTCTTTGCAAAGAGTTTATGGAAGGAGCTGTGAAAGCCCCCTTTCTGGTTTTGCCCAGGGTTTTGTTTTGGTTTTTTTTCCCCCTCTTTTTTTAGGGCTGCATCTGTGGCATGTGGAAGTTCCCAGGCTAGGGCTGGAATCAGGGCTGTAGCTGCCAGCCTGTGCCACAGCAACACCAGATCCGAGCTACCTCTGCACTCTACACCACAGCTCATGGCAATACTGATCCTTAACCCACTGAGGAGAGCCATGGATCAAATCCACGTGTTCGTGATCCTAGTCAGGTTTGTTACGACTGAGTTACAACGGGAACTCTTTGCCTGGGGTTTTGATCCTGAAGGTTGTTGGTTCACTTTCACTTTCTCCTTTTGGATAGAATCTTCCTTTGGACAGAATTCTCCTAAATGGGTCTCTTTCTAATAGGGAAGGGACTTATTTGGGACCTTTGTTGGGGGATGAAGGTCCTGCCTATATCACGGGCAGCGGCACTAGCCTACATATATTTCATTTTATTCCTGTCTTAGCTGAATAGGATTTAGCTCAATGGTGTTTCACTTTTCCTCTGTGCTCGTATAATCTTAAGATCTTTTTTTCCTGCTGGATTACATTTAAAATCCTTTTATTTCCAATAAACTAATATAATTTAAACTATAGTAAGCTAATACTGACAAAAATCAATGTAATTAATATCTGCACTGCTTCAGTGATATTTATGGAATTGTTGATTCAATAAATATTTTGAATATCTGCTAAATGTTGGTATTTTCTAGGCATTAGCAAGAATAATAAACAAGATGGATAAGTCTTGGAGTTCCTGCTGTAGCACAGTGGGTTAAGGATCCAGTGTTGCCACAGCTGTGTGCCACAGAGTCAATCCCTGGCCCAGGAGTTTCCATACGCCATGGTTGCAGCCAAAAAAAAAAAAAAAAAAGATGGATAAGTCTCTGCCCTTAAAGAGCTTATATTTGGGGTAGGGAGCAATAAGCAAGATAATTTTATATTGTGATAGGTGGTATGTAGGAAACTTAGAAGAATGGTTTGTAGGGTATTGGAAGGGTGGTGGCTACCTTGGAAAGGCTTCTCCAAGAAGGGGACATTTGAGTGCAAAGAAGTCAGCCATGTAGATATCCTGGGGAAGCCAGGGATTCTAGGTTGAGGAAATGGCAGAGACCTAGCTCCTCATTGAGGGACCAGGTAATACTTGGGGCACAGTGACTTGGAGATAGTGAGAGAGTCAGAATGATATGAGTGAGATGAGGATGGAGAGGTAGGCAGCGGTCGGAGTATGAAAGGCCTTATAGACCATGATAGAGAATTTGGTTTGTATTCTAAACAGGGTTTTAAGCAGGAAAGTGACATGATCTAATTTACCCTGACTGCTGAGGGGGAAATGAACTCTAAGGAGACAAGAGAAGAAGCAGGAAAATCAGAAGGCTGTTGGGGGGGGCAGTGGCCTGACAGTGGAGATGGAGTAAAAAAGGATACATTTTGGAGGTAGAATCAGTAAGATATATTGATAGATTGAATGAAGGGGAGAAAGAAAGGATGGCTTTATTGACTTTTGTTTTGCAGTAAGAGCTGAATGGATATTGATGCCTTTTACATTTATTGTAGTTAGGAGTAGGTTGGGGAGGAACTGAGTTTTATTTAGGACATACAGAGTTTGAGAAGTTGATAAGTTATCTACATGATATCATTAGTGTATAAGTGATATCTAACTTGTTAATTGCCACAAGCCTGGGTGACAAAGAGGGGAGAGAGTATATATCCATGACTGATCAACATTTCCTGTTCAACAACCCTCCCCCAACAAACACAATGTATATGTACAGGAAAAGTGGGGTTGAGTTGGGTTTTTTATTTTTCTAAATTATATTACTAAGTTATTTTGCTGATTTAAACATTCTAGTTGACTTATTTTAATGGGAAATGACGTTTTTATTGTGTATTATATATAATTTCTTATTTATTTATTTATTTTTTGCCTTTTTGTCTTTTTTAGGGCCACATATGGAGGTTCCCAGTCTAGGGGTCAAATCAGAGCTGTAGCTGCCGGCCTACACCACAGCCACAGCAATGTGGGATCTGTGACCTACACCACAGCTCATGGCAGTGCTGGATCCTTAACCCACTGAGCAAGGCTAGGGATTGAACCCGAATCCTCATGGATGCCAGTCAGGTTCGTTAACCACTGAGCCGCAAGGGGAACTCCATAATTTCTTATTTAAATGGAATACATTTATTACAACTTACACCTGGAGTATACTGTTAGACTCTAAAATTAGTTTTATATTACTTTTATAGATAAATACAAAATATTATGGGAAAATATAAAATGACAGTGGTTGTAGATTCTAGTTATGTCTCTGGAAAGATAAAATATGTTTTATTCCTAGGGAATTCTTCTTTAAGTACTTCAAATGAAATATGAATATGAAATTAAGAATACTTCAAATGAAATAAAACATAACATGCTTTTCAAACTAAATAGTTTCATTTTCTTAAATATTTAAAAAATTTTCAATTTGGTTTTATTTGGTAAAGAGTGTTTCCTACTGGTTCTTTTTTTTGATTTAGGGTCTAAGAGAGGTGATAGTGTTTATATCCTGTGGCCAGATTTTGGTGTTATTTGGGAAGAGGGTCATGGTGTTTCAGAGAGCTCAGGTTTTTAAAAAATGTGTAAATTCTACTTAGTTAAGATTTATATAGGAAGCTTCTAGTTTGAAATGATGGACTGAATGCCCATTTTTAATCCCCAACTGTAAGATCATATTGAAATTTTTGTGTAAAAAGTAATGAAAGGAGAGTTCCCGCTGTAGCACAACGGGGTAATAATCCAGCTTGTCTCTGTGTAGGCACCAGTTTGATCCCCAGCCTGGCACATTGGGTTAAGGATCTGGCATTGCTACAACTGTGGTGTAGGTCGAAGCTCCACTTCAGTTTTGATCCCTGGCCTGGGAACTTCCATATGCCCTGGGGGCTTCCAAAAAAAGAAAGAAGGAAATCTCTTGAGTTGACATAAAACGTGGTAGAGATTTAGATCTTTCCAAAGATTGGATGATGAAAGGTAGTGTGATTATAATTATATGTGAAAGTGCGGAAACCCACCTCCTAGCATATGCATGAAAGTCAGCATTGGAGATGGAAGCCCTTCTTGCCTACACTGTCTCTGAGAGACAGAGTTGAGAAATGAAAAAATTAAGAATGAATCGGTGGGGGAGTTCCCATCGTGGCGCAGTGGTTAGCGAATCCGACTAGGAACTATGAGATTGCGGATTCGATCCCTGCCCTTACTCAGTGGGTTAACGATCTGGCGTTGCTGTGAACTGTGGTGTAGGTTGCAGACGCGGCTTGGATCCCGTGTTGCTGTGGCTCTGGTGTAGGTCGGTGGCTACGGCTCCCATTCAACCCCTAGCCTGGGAACCTCCATATGCCGCAGGAGCGGCCCAAGAAATAGCAAAAAGACAAAAAAAAAAAAAAAGAATGAATCGGTGGGGGAAGTAATAAGGGTAATGAAATGAAGACTATCCAAGGAGCATCTGGGCCAGGGGATCTTTCTTAACCCTCTGGAGCCCTCCCCCCTCCCCCCGACATAGAACTTACTATGTTGTGGCATATATCAATCATTTCGTTCCTTTTTACTGCCCAGTAATATTCTGTTGTATGGATATACCACATTTTCTATTTTTTTTTTTTTTTATTATTAATGATGGACATTTGGGTTGTTTCTACTTGGGGCTATTTTTTTTTTTTTTCTTTTTTGACCACATGCATGCTTATGGAAGTTCCCAGGCCAGAGATTGAATCCAGCCTGCATCTATGACCTGTGCCACAGCTGCAGCAATGCTGGATTCTTAAGCCACTGTGCAAGGCTGGGTATTGAACTCACACCACCACAGAGACAATGGTGGGAACTCCTGCTTTGGGCTGTTATAAATGATGCTGCTGTGAAATTCGTGAACAAGTTTTTGTTTATTTTATTTATTTATTTATTTGCCTCTTCTAGAGCTGCACCTGCGGTATATGGAGGTTCCTAGGCTAGGGGTCTAATCAGAGCTGCAGATGCTGGCCTATGCCACAGCCACAGCAATGCCAGATCCAAGCCGTGTCTGTGACCTACACCACAGCTCCCAGCAACACTGAATCCTTAACCCACTGAGCAAGGCCAGGGATCGAACCTGTAACCTCATGGTTCCTAGTTGAATTTGTTAACCTCTGAGCCACGATGGGAACTCTGTGAAAGTTTTTAATATAGATGTAAGTTCTCATTTCTCTTGGATACATACACCTAGGAGTAGAATTGCTGGGTCATATGGTAATTCTTTAGCCTTTTGAGTAACTGACAGACTATTTTCCAGAGTGGCTGTTACCGTCCCCACCAGCAAAAGTTTCCAGTTTCTTCAAATTCTTGCCAGCACTTATTATCCACCTTTTTTTTTTTTTACATATAGATACATTCTGTTTCTCACATTATCCTCCATCATGTTCCATCACAAGTGACTAGTATAGTTCTGCCCTTTTTTATTATGGGCCATTCTTGTGGATATGAAATGGTGTCTTATTCTGTTTTTTTGTTTTTTTTTGCTTTTTAGGGCTGCATTCGAGGCATATGGAGGCTCCCAGGCTAGGGGTCAAATCGGAGCTACAGCTGCTGGCCTACACCACAGCCACAGCAACACAGGATCTATCCTCTGTCTGTGACCTACACCGCAGCTCATGGCCACGCCAGATCCTTAACCTACTGAGTGAGGCCAAGCTATCCAACCCTCAACCTCATGGTTCCTAGTTGGATTCGTTTCCGCTGTGCCATGTCGGGAACTCCTCATTCTGGTTTTGATTTGCTTTACTTTAATGGTTGATGATGTTGAGCATCTTTTCATGTGCTTACTGGCCATTTGTATATCTTCTTCTCTTCTTCTTCTTCTTTTTTTACTAGTACAAACATTCATAAGTAATTTTTGGCAGTTTCTAACCAATGGAGTGTATTGTACAGTAAACCACTGCACATCTTCCAGGAAGAAAAAACCACTAAAATTGAATGGCAATGACATTGCCCACTGAATTAGGACACTGTTAAAATATACTTTAAATATTCCTTTGCAAGAGGGGACAACACACTGCTACTCAAACAGTCCAGAGGTCCTTTATGATTTTTCTCACCTGTGATTTCACTGGGACTAGGTTCCACCAGCTCAGGCTCCTTGCCATTGATTCTCAAAACATGTGCGCATCTCTGGGTGGGGCAGGCTGGCACTTTAGTTGAACCCAACTACCTTTCTCTGGCTTTTTTTTCTTCTTGTGATCGTCTTCCTTCTCATGTTTCAAGAAGCTCTCTCAGCTCTTAGAGTGCTCGTTGTGCTCCATGTGGACATTAATTCTCTTGGCAGGAATCTTGCCCTTGTTTGTGTATAGCAATGCCACCAGCATGCTGGGTAACATTATAGACTCTTCCAGTTTGGCTGTAGTTGCATTTGTGGGGCATTCCTTTTGGAAAGTGCCCATTCCCTCAAAGTCTACAGTACGATCACTTTTCTTGTAGAAGCACATCTTTGTGGCCGAAGGAACAATTCCATGTTTTCTAAAAGGCCTAGAGAACATATAGCGGGGGCCTTTCCTCTTTCCTTTCGTGTTGGACATTTGGCGAATTACTGAAACATGGCCTTCTGGCTGAAAGGAACGCTAAATATCTCCCTTGAAGAACTCTATTCAGATCCTTTGGGTTGTTGTTTTGCTATTGAGTTATAAGGGTTCTTTATGGATTATAGATATAAGACCCTTACTGACATAGGAGTTGCAAGAAGTTCTATTCCGTGGATTGTTTTTGTTTTTACCTACTTGCACATAGAAATTTTAAATTTTGACTGTTTATCTGTTTATATTTTTCCCGTGTTACTTAAGTTTTTGGTATCATAGCTTATTTTTTTTCACTTGCCGATTCCAAGATCACAAAGACTTATGCCTATATTTTCTTCAAAGAGTTTTATGGGGTTTTTTTCTTACATTTAGATCTTCAAAGAGTTCCCATCATGGCGCAGCAGAAACGCATCCGACTAGGACCCACGAGGTTGTGGGTTTGATCTCTGGCCTTGCTCAGTGGGTTAAGGATCTGGCATTGCCGTGAGCTCTGGTGTAGGTTGCAGATGCAGCTCGGATCCTGCGTTGCTCTGGCTGTGGTGTAGGCCAGCGGCTACAGCTCCGATTAGATCCTTAGCCTGGGAACCTCCATATGCCATGAGTGCGGCCCTAAAAAGACAAAAGACAGAAGACAAAAGAAAAAAAACAACATAGGTATTCGATCCATTTTGAGTTTATTTTTGTAGCATGTAATATTTTAAGGTTAATTTGTCAAGTGTAACCCAAAGGCATATAGAAGATATGTGAAAATGTAGGCGTTTATTTTTTATTTTTATTTTTTGGCTGCCCCTTGGCATATGGAAATTCCTGGGCCAGGAATTGAATCCAAGCTGGAGCTGCAACCTACACCACACCTGTGGTGATGCTGGATCCTCAACCCACTGCACTAGGCTGGGAATCACACTTGTGTCCCTGCCACTGCAGAGACACTGTCAGTCCTGTTGCACCACAGTGGGAACCCCTAAGCATTTATTTTTGTAACATTTCTTCAGCCATTTAAATTTTTAAAAATTAGCCTGGTTTTAAGTTTATTATTTTAAATTATTAGCTAAATTTTGTGTTATTATTTTTTGGCCGTGCCTGCAGCATGCAGAAGTCCTGGGGCCAGGGGTCAAACCTGCACCACAGCAGCAACCCAAGCCACTGCAGTGACAATGCCAGATCCTTAACCTGTTGTCCCACAGGAGAACTCTTGTGTTATTTTGTTTTTAAACCCTCATTTTGTGAATGGGGAACAAGCATTTCTGAACTATTTTTGTCAAGAAACGGCACATCTGTTCTGAATGTGATGGCAGGAGTAGTGAGCTAAATGTGACAGTGGAAGTAGTTTAAAGAAGGAAGAACAAGAATGTTTGTATTTGTTTTGCCTTGTGTATTTGTATATTTGTATTTGTTCTCCCTTGTATATTGTGCTTGTTTTTTTTTTTTTTAAGAAATAATTAATGATGAAATACTGTGTAGAGATTTAATGGCTCATGAAGCCATCAACCCTTAGGCATAAAAGATAATGAAACATAAATTCCAAACCAAAGAACCACCAAGGAAGTAAACAATTATGCATCTATTACCACTCTCCAGAACTTTCTTAACCATCCCATATAGAAACTCCGTATCTATTAAGCAGTAACTACCCACTTTCTCTTCTTCCAGTCTCCTGTAACCATAGTTTTACTTTCTGTCTCTATAAATTTGACTCTCCTGGGTACCTCGTGTAAGAGGAATCGTGGTATTTGCCCTTTTATGTCTGACATAACTTCACTTACCACATCTTCTAGGTTCATTCATGTTGTAGCATTTTTCAGAATTTCAGTTTTTAAAAGCTGAATAATATTCTGTTATGTGCAGATAGCAGTCTGTTTATTCATTCATCTGTTGATGGATACTTGGGTTGTTTTCACCTTTTGGCTATTGTGAATTTTGCTGGTATGAATGTGGAATAAACAAATACCTATTTGAGTCCCTACTTTAAATTTCTTTGTGTTTATATTCCAAAGTGGGGTTGCTGGATCATGTGGTAATTTTATGCTCAATTTTTTTGTGAAACTCCCATAGTATTTTCTACAGTGGCTGCACCGTTTTACATTCCCACCAGCAATGCATAAGGGCTCCAGTTTTTCGCATCCTCCCAATACTTTTTTTCTAGTAATAGCCGTCTGAATGGGTGTGAGTGATATCTCATTGTGCTTTTGGTTTGCAATCTTCCTAATGATTAGTGAGGTTGAGCATCTTTTCATGTACTTATTGTCAGTTTGTATATCTTCTTGAAAGAAATGTCTAAATATTCAAGTCTTTTGTCCATTTTTGAATTGAATTAGTTGTTTTTTTGTTGTTGAGTTCCTTAATTTAGCCTTTGACCTTTTAATGTTCTTTAACTGGAGCCATTGTTCACTTAACTTTCAAAGAAGTGGTTTATAGAATTGGTTACTGGACTAAATCTCCTATTTGTGTACTGCAGGTATTGGCTGTTCTAACTGTTCTTGAACTTTAATGTAGACATTGATTGGGTTTTGGTATGATGTTCTGCCAACCTTCCAAAGGTCAAATGTAATTTCTTGATTCAGCCAATGTAATTACAACAAGACAGGTATTTGTATCTTAATTTTTTCATATCATGGAGAACTGTGGGTCAGTTAAATGAAGTAAACTGCTCACTATAGAGCTAATAAATATTTAGTTTTCTTCAAGTCTGTCAATTCACACATTGAACTAATCTTAAAAACTTAGTCTCTTTGTATTAAAGCATATGTTCATAAGCATTTAATAATTGTTAAAAGTTCAGTTGTTCTTATTTAATGACTGTGTTGAGTTTCTTCCTCTAAATGTTATTCATGTAAGAGTGTAGAGGACAAATTAGTCAAGTGATCACCCCAAAATTACTGTCTGATTATCTTATTACTTTTTACTTTTGAAAAAAGACCTAGATATGAGATGGAAACCCTGTGAAAATGGATTGTTAGGATCATTGTACAACTACAGATGTGATAAATTCATTTGAGCAATTAAAAAAAAATAAGGAGTTCCCGTCGTGGCACAGTGGTTAACGAATCTGACTAGGAACCATGAGGTTGTGGGTTCGGTCCCTGCCCTTGCTCAGTGGGTTAACGATCCGGCGTTGCCGTGAGCTGTGGTGTAGGTTGCAGACGTGGCTCAGATCCCACGTTACTGTGGCTCTGGCGTAGGCCACAGGGGCTATAGCTCCGATTAGACCCCTAGCCTGGGAACCTCCACATGCCACGGGAGCGGCCCAAAGAAATAGCAAAAAGACAAAAACAAACAAACAAACAAAAGGAAACCCCCTAGAATTACATGAAAAACAACCACCTTGCTTTGTCCCTGGCTTTTAGAAAGTATGTAAACACTGAGTTGAGAATTTTATTTATGTTAAGCTGTTGTCCAATTCTTAGCATAAATATAAAACCATATACACAACATATTTCTTTCAAAGTAACTCCTGGGCTCCTATTTTGAGCAATTCTTACTTACTTTTGACACCTAACTTGTACTAATTATATAAATTTATGTGTGACTAGCCATTTATATCTAAATACACTAAACTCTAAGGGTAAAGCAGCATAGAATGGGCTTTGTGAGGAAATGTATCTAGAAAATGGGAACTGACGGATTCAATAACTTAGTGCAGTGACCAGCACATAGTTGGATTCAGTAGGTGTATATTCTTTACCGCCGTCAACACTAGCTTATCAAGTTTATGTGGAAAGACCATCATGATGACCATATGGAAAAAGCCTTGGAACACCTCTAGGCAGCACAAAGGAGAACGGTTATACAGCTCTAGTTGTGTTTTTTTCCCTTCAAAATTTTTTTATTGAACTATAGTTGATATAATATTGTGTTAGTTTCAGGTGTACAGCAAAATAATTCTATTATATGTTTTATATATATGTATTTTTTCTAGATTCTTTTCCATTAGAGCTTTTTACAAGATATTGAATATAGTTCCCTGTGCTATAGAATAGGTCCTTGTTGGTTATCTGTTTTATTTTTTAATTAAAAAAAAATTTTTTTTTTTGTCTTTTTAGGGCCATGCCTATGGCACATGGAAGTTCCCAGGCGAGGGATCCACAATCAGAGCTGCAGCTGCCAGCCTACACCACAGCCACAGCAACACCAGATCAGAGCCACATGTGCAACCTACGCCTCAGCTTGTGGCAACGCTGGGCGAGGCCAGATATTGAACCCTCATCCTCATAAATACTAATCAGGTTCCTAACCTACTGAGCCACAACAGGAACTCCAGTTACCTATTTTATATATAGTAGTGTGTTTATGTTAATCCCATATTACTAGCTTATCCCTCTCCCACCTTTCCCCTTTGGCAACCATAAATTTGTTTTTTGTGTCCATAAATCTGTGACTGTTTTGTAAATAATTTATTTGTATCATTTTTTAGATTCTGCATATAAGTGATATGTGGTATTTGTCTTCATCTGACTTACTTCACTTAGTATGATAATCTCGAGGTCCATCCATGTTGTTGCAGATGGCGTTATTTCATTCTTTTTTATGTCTGGTTATATTCTGAGATAGATTATGAGGGCCTTAAATAGGGCAGTGGGAACAGACAGAAGAGGTTGCATTCAAGAGCTATTTATTTACTTATTTTTTGTTTGTTTGTCTTTTTGCCATTTCTTGGGCCGCTCCCGCGGCTCATGGAGGTTCCCAGAGGTCCAATTGGAGCTGTAGCCGCCAGCCTACACCATAGCCACAGCAACTCGGGATCCGAGCTGCGTCTGCGACCTACACCACAGCTCACGGCAACACCGTATCCTTAACCCACTGAGCAAGGCCAGGAATGGAACCCACAACCTCATGGTTCCTAGTCGGATTCGTTAACCACTGTGCCATGATGGGAACTCCTCAGGAGCTATTTAGGCAATAATTAGATTAGGTTAGATTTGATAAAATTAGATTGATTAGATAAAAAGCGAGATCAGGAGCATAGGATAAATCTCTTGTTTCTGGCTCGGGTGATTGGGTGGATGGTGCTGTCACTTATCTAGATGAGAACTGAGTAGGATCAGGAGGTTTGTATTGAACACGTTGAGTTCTCCTTTGTATTAATGTGGTATTGTTATGTATAAGGACTCCTTCCCGAGAAGGCTGGGCCGAGTGTGGGAAACTGAGCCTAAGTACTAAACCTATGTAAATAACCAGGGTATGCACAATCCATTCTTTCTCTCTCTCTGTCTCTCTCTTTTAATTCTCCATCTTAGAGAATTTAAAAAAAAATTTTTTTTGTCTCTTTAGGGCCGCACCCATGCCACGTGGATGTTCCCAGGCCAGGGGTGACCACAGCCATAGCAATGCTGGATCCCAGCAGTGTCTGTGACCTACACCACAGCTCACAGCAACCCCGGATCTTTGATCCACTGAGCAAGGCCAGGGACCAAACCCACATCCTCATTGATAGTAGTTGGCCTTGCCACTGCTGAACCAGGACAGGAACTCCTATCTTAAAGAATTTTAAATATAAAAGTAGATGATTCATATGATGAGCCTCCTATGTACCCATCTCTGAACTTCAGCAGTGATCAACTCATGATGTCTCTTGTTTTGTATATAGCCCTTCTGTATTATTTTACAGTGAATCCCAGGCTTCCTATCATCTTCATCAGAAGTATCTTGGAGTTACTTGGTGGCTCAGCAGGTTAAGGATCCGGCATTGTCACTGCTGTGATACTGGTTACAGCGGTGGCATGGGTTTGATCCCTGGCCTGGGAACTTATGCATGCCACAGACTCTGCCAGAATAAATTAATAAATAAATAAACAAATAAATATCTCAGTATTTATATCTAAAAACTCATTTTTAAACATATCTGCAATATTGTCATTATACCTAGGAAAATTTAACAGTAATTCCTTAATATTCCAACTATCTCGTAAGTATCCAAATTTCAGGTTGTTCCAAAGGTCATGTCTTATTTGTTTGCTCTTTTTAATTTTTAAATTTTACTTTATTTTGTTTTTCTTTTTTGCGGTTGTAGCGTATGCAAATTCCCAGACTAGGGGTCAAATCAGAGCTACAGCTGAGGCCTATGCTACAATCACAGCACAGATTCGAGTGGCATCTGTGACCTATGAACACATTGCTTAATGCTGGATCCTTAACCCACTGAGAGGCCAGGGATTGAACCCACATCCTCACAGACACTATTTTGGGTTCTTAACCTATAGAGCCACAACAGTGGGGTTTTCATAAAACTTTGCTTTTTAAATTTTATTTATTTATTTTATATAATGATTTTTTTTTCATTATAGCTGGTTTACAGTGTTCTGTCAGTTTTCTACTGTATAGCATGGTGACCCAGTTACACATACATGTACAGATTTATTTTTTCTCACATTATCATGCTCCATCATAAGTGACTAGATATAGTTCCCAGTGCTAACAGCAGGATCTCATTGCTTATCCATGCCAAAGGCAATAGTTTGCATCTATTAAACCCAAATTCCCAGTCCATCCCACTCCCTCCCCCTCCCCCTTGGCAACCACAAGTCTGTTCTCCAAGTCCATGAGTTTCTTTTCTGTAGAAAAGTTCATTTGTGCCCTATATTAGATTCCAGATATAAGTGATATCATGTGGTATTTGTCTTTCTCTTTCTGACTTACTTCACTTAGTATGAGAGTCTCTAGTTCCATCCATGTTGCTGCAAATGGCATTATTTTGTTCTTTTCTATGGCTGAGTAGTATTGCATTATACATATATACCACATCTTCCTAATCCAGTCATCCGTTGATGGACATTTAGGTTGTTTCCATGTCTTGGCTATTGTGAATAGTGCTGCAATGAACATGGGGGTGCATGTGTCTTTTTTCAAGGCAAGTTTTGTCTAGATATATGCCCAGAGTGAGATTGCTGGGTCATATGGTAGTTCTATGTATAGTTTTCTAAGTGGTTGTACCAACTTACATTCTCACCAACAGTTCAAGAGGGTTCCCTTTTCACACCCCCTCCAGCAGTTGTTATTTGTGGACTTATTAATGACAGCCATGCTGACTGGTGTGAGGTGGTATCTTGTGGTAGTTTTGATTTGCATTTCTCTAATAATCAGTGATGTTGAGCATTTTTTCATGTGCTTGTTTTAGCCATCAGTTTATCTTCTTTGGATAAATGTGTATTCAGGTCTTTTGCCCATTTTTCCATTGGTTTGTTGGCTTTTTTGCTGCTGAGTTGTATAAGTTGTTTGTATATTTTAGAGACTAAGCCCTTGTCAGTTGCATCATTTGAAACTATCATCTCCCATTCTATAGATTGTCTTTTTTTTTTTTTTTATGGTTTCCTTTGCTGTGCAAAAGCTTGTCAATTCGATTTGGTCCCATTGGTTTATTTTTGCTTTGGACGACTGATCTGAGAAAACATTTGTCAGGTTGATGTCAGAGAATGTTTTGCCTATGTTCTCTTCTAGGAGTTTGACAGTGTCTTGTCTTACATATAAGTCTTTAAGCCATTTTGAGTTTATTTTTGTGCATGGTGTGAGGGTGTGTTCTAGTTTCATTGATTTGCATGCAGCTGTCCAGGTTTCCCAGCAGTACTTGCTGAAGACTGTCTTTTTCCCAATTTATATTCTTGCCTCCGTTGTCATGTTTGCTTTAAAAAAAAAAAAAGACTACAGATCACAGAAAATCACCAAAATGTAAATGTGTAACTAATTAATTACTTTAAGGCAAACACTCTTGCAACCACCCCGGATGAAATAGAACCTGAGAAGCCCCTCCATCCATCCTGCCCCAGTCACCATCCCCCTCCCCTATAAATAACCATTATCCTGATTTTTACAGTTATCATTTCCTTGCGTATTAAATAGTTTTATCACTTAAATGTGCATTCTTTGGGACTACATTTTAGTCTTATTCATTAAAAACAATGGTTGGTGTGTCTTTCATATATAGAAATTTCTTCTGTCCCATTATTTTTTTATTCTTTAGTTGTTGAAGAAACTAGGCTCTTTAATCTGTGGAGTTTCCCAAGTCTAGATTTTGCTGGTCGCATAATACTCCAGTGCATCTCAATATATGCCTCTGTTCCTGGTATCTCCTGTAGTTTGATTGTGAGATTCAGAGACTTTATCAGATCAATCCTTTGGCAAGAGTATAGATAGTGGTGTGTTTTTCCATTTTAAAGTACATAAGGTTTGATTTTATCACTTTTTTATGATGTGAACACCACCGATACTTAATGCTTGTATCTATTAATTCATTGTGGGTTGCTATTAGTGTATTCTAACTCTGTTACTTAACAGTTCACTTACTACTGGCACTACTTTTATATGAAGACACTTTCCCTCTTCTACTAATTTGTTTATCTGGAGGGAAAGCAGAATAAAGCTTAATCCCTTCCCTTTACTGACCAGTTTTTAAGATGATGAGTTTGTTTGTGTCTTCTTCCAAAGGTGAATAAATCTTCCTTTTAAAAAATATCATTGTAGGAGTTCCCGTCATGGCTCAGTGGTTAACAAACCCAACTAGAATCCATGAGGACACAGGTTCGATCCTTGGCCTTGCTCAGTATATTAAGGATCCGGCATTGCCATGAAGCTGTGGTGTACATTGTAAATGTGGCTTGTATCCCGAGTTGCTGTGGCTCTGGTGTAGGCTGGCAGCTATAGTTCCAATTCGACCCCTAGCCTGGGAACCCGCATATGCCCCAGGTGCGGCCCTAAGAAAAAAAAAAAAGACGAATAAAATAAAAATATCATTATAAACTCTGAATTTAAACATACCTCATGGGGTTCATATATTACAATTGTTATTGAAACTTAAATTTTCCCTTCTTCAGATTGTGGGCGCCTCTTCTAGTTGACTCTTAAGTCCTTTTGATATGGCCCTAGTTGTCTTTGATAGCTTCTTTGTTATCTGGTATGACAAGGTGTTCCAAGTTCATCTTGTCCACTTCCTACCCTGTACGTAGAATCAGCCATTTCTCTAAGAAGCCCTGATTTCCTTTAGAGTGAATTATATGTCAAGCTTAGTGGCTAGGGATGCTCACTGCTACTAGGTTGGTCATGTCTTCTAGTCCCTTTTTTTTTCTTTATAGGGCTGCACCTTTGTCATATGGAAGTTACTGGGCTAGGGTCTAGTCAGAGCTGCAGCTACTGGCCTACACAACAGTTCACAGCAACACTGGTTCCAAGCTGCATGTGACCTACGCCACAGCTTGTGGCAGTGCTGGATCCTTAACCCACTGATGAGGCCAGGGAGCCAGCCCACATCCTCATGGATACTAACTAGTCAGGTTCTTAACCCTCTGAGCCACAATGGAAACTGTGTGTTATAGTCCTTTTAAATGGAAGAGCTAAGATAACACACACAGACAGAGATACAGTACTTCATGAATTCATATTCATACTTTCAATTCCAGTCTTTTTCAGCCTCCTCTCCATTACATCCTAATCCTCTTTCTCTACCCTAAGAATCTTAATTTTTAAGAACATTGGAAATGAAAGGGATAATGAAATTAGTGTACTGGTAATTGTTCATTGATTGACTTTATCCACATTACGTGCTCAGTAGTTCCAAATAATAATACTAATGTAACCATTATTATTGTGAGTATTGAAAACATTAAAAAATGTTGCATGTGCTCTCTTCATTCTCTCACCATTTTTTTTTTCTTTTTTTTAGTGCTGTACCCACAGTATATGGAAGTTCCCAGGCTAAGGGTCAAAACAGAGCCGAAGCTGCTGTCCTACGCCACAGCTCACAGCAACACCAACCAGATCCTTAACCCACTGAGTGGGGCCAGGGTTTGAACCTGAAACATCATGGATACTAGTTGGGTTTGTTACCACTGAGTCACAACGGGAACTTCATATTTTTTCCCTCCCCATTTTTCAGATAGTCATACATAATAGTCCCACAGTGTTGGTGCATATACCTCTTTATGTAGTGTGTTCTTGGCCTCTTAGCTCTCATTTAGTCTGACATCTACAGGGAACTACATTAAATACTTACCAGGCCTTTACGTCAGCGTCTCTCCAGTCATTTTGATTGTCTTGGTCAGTTTTGCTGGATACAAAAATCTTTGGCTCATACTTTCTTTCACTTTCTTAAATATATTAACTTTCTTCTATTATAACACCTTGCTATTGAAAAATCTGTTGCGCTTTTTGTCTAGATGCCTAAAGAAATCTTTTTCTTTGAAATTCAATGATTTTACTAGAATGGTTTGGTACTAGGTTGATAGTCCCTTTATTTATTCTATTTCATGAATATTTTCTTGACTTACACATTTAGTATTTATTCTGTTCCTTTACCTTGATTTTCTTCTGCGATACTCTTATTGTCTGTATGTTCTTTGCCTGCCTCCAGCATTTTTCATTGTCTCTTCAATTTCAATTGTGGGTGTCACATGGACTAGATTATTGCAACCTTTTCAGTCTTTATTGTAGCCTCTTGCACTCAGCTGCTATTGAAGAGGGCAGAACTGCTTCTCATATCAATGGCTGCTCTCAAATTGGCCTGTTGTGTTTTCTACTAAATTCTGGTTGGCTATTTTGGACATAGCCTGTTCTAAGTTCCATTAAATGCAGCCCCATTGAGTATTTCTTTTTCTGCCCCTGCAGACACTAATATAGAAGCCTTTTGGCTATTGGTGATTTGTATTCTGGGGTTGTCAAAGATACCTTGTGATCTGGTTTTGTTGTAGAGGCTAAGGGGTTTAAGGTTTTGCTATCTAGTTGCTCCATCTTTTTTTATGGGAGGCTGTAGAAAGTTTGAGACCTGTGCTGCTGTTGCTGTCTTCCCAGACTCCACCATAACAGGAGAGAGAGAGAGAGAGAGAGAGAGAGAGAGAGAGTGTGTGTGTGTGTGTGTGTGTGTATACCATAATTTAAATAAATCGGTAAGTCTCTTTTTTGGCTGTACCCACAGCCCATGGAAGTTCCTGGGCCAGGGATCGAACCGCACCTCCACAGCGACCCCAGCCCCTGTGTTGGATTCTTCACCCACTGTATCATGGAGGGAACTCCAGTAAAGCTGTTATCTTGAAAAAGGAAGTTAGAATCGAAAAGGAAGAGGGTTTCCTAATCCTCTGAGACTTGTAGGAAGGAGGTTGGCGTGAGTATACATGCTGATTAGGTTGTAAGTGACTCTCCCACTAGCTGTAGACTTTATACTCAACTATCTATTGAATATAACCCTTTAGATATTCTGTAGGCCTGTCAAACTCAACATCATTGCTGCCCAATAGAATGTAATACAAGCCACAGGTAAGTTTTAATTTCCTGGCAGCCAATTTAAAAAGTAAGTTGAAACATGTGAAACTGACTTGTACATCTTTAATATATCTAAAATAATATATCTCAACATTTAATATAAAAGTCATACATGAGCTGTTTTACATTCATTTCTCATGTAGGTCCTTGAAATTCAGTGTGTGTTTCTCACAGCACATCTAAATTCAGACTTGCCACTTTTCAGGTGCTCAGTAGTCACATGTGGGTTTTGCCTAGAGTATTGAACAGTGCAAATGAGAAGGTTTAAAATGGCATTTGTGATTTTGTTCCTTCTCCTTGATCCCAGTAAATGACCCCTTCCTTTATGGGTCATTGTCCTATTTCTCTCTTCCTAACCATCCATGTTAATTAATCACTTAGTTCTGCTGATTCTTATCTTAACATTTTGCAGATCCATTGCTTTTTGTCCAGTTCTACCAATTGCCCCTCTTCCGGGACTCAGCATTTCTTGCCTGGACTAATACAGTAGCGTCTCTTGACAGGTCTTCCTGTTTCTGCTTTTGTCCTACATAAATTACTTTGCAGCCAGAATCTCTGCCTCACTGCAAATTTCCCTCCCTCACTAATACCACTTAGTAGTATCTCATTATTTCAGTAGTAGTCTGTGACCACAGTGATGCGATTGGGGTGGGGAATAGATGTCTGTCCTTATTCTTTTAAAAAGTACACTTAGCATCTGTATCTTAGTGGATATAACATAGTAGAACATGTAAAAATTTATAAATGAATATAATGGTATTGATGGAATGTGATAAAGTCTAGGTTCCTTTGCATAGCAAAATCCCCATTTCCCTTTTCCCTCCAGCCTCTGGCAAGCACTGTTCTAATCTCTGCTTCTGTGAGTGTGACTGTTTCAGATACCTCATATAAGTGGAATCATGCAGTGTTTGTCCCTCTGTGACTGGCGTATTTCACTTAGCATAATGCCCTCCAAGGTTCAGCCATGTCATATATGGCAGGATTTCCTTTTTTTTTTTTAAGGCTGAATCATGTTCTATTGTGTGTATATACTACATTTTTTTTATCCATTCATCCACCTATGGACATTTGGGTTTTCATGTCTTGGCTATTGTAAATAAAGCCAAAATGAACATGGGAAAGCAGATATCTCTGTAAGAACCTGATTTCAATTCTTTTGGATATATATACCCAGAAGTGGGATTGCTGGATTATATGGTGGTAACTTTTTTTTGGTCTTCTTAGGGGTGTACCTGTAGCATAAGGAAGTCCCCAGGGTTGAATCAGAGCTGTAGCTGCCAGCCTACACCACAGCCACAGCAACGCCAGATGCGAGCTGCATCTGTGACCTACAGATACCACTCATGGCAATGCTGGATCCTTAACCCACTGAGCGAGGCCAGGGATCAAACCTGTGTCATCATGAATACTACTTGGGTTCATAACCCACTGAGCCACAAGGGGAACTCCTGGAAGTTACATTTTTAATTTTTTCAGGAACCTCCGTACTTTTTTCCATAGTAGTTGAACCATTTTATATTCCCGCCAACAGTGCACAAGGGTTTCTAATTCCCCTTTATCCTCACTAACACTTACCTTTTTTTAAGAGTAGTCATCTGAACAGGTGTGAAATAATATGTCATTGTGGTTTTGGAGAAATGTCTCTTTATGTCCTTTGCCTGTTTTTGTTTTTGTTTGTTTGTTTTAGAGCTGCATCTGCGGCATATGGAAGTTCCCAGGCTAGGGGTCTGATTGGAGCTGCAGCTGCCAGCCTCCGCCACAGCCATAGCAACATGGATCTGAGCTGCATCTGCAACCACAGCCTGCAGCAGTGCCAGATCTTTAACCCACTGAGTGAGGCTGGGGATCAAACCCACATCCTCGTGGATATTAGTCGGGTTCTTAACCTGCTGGCCACAAAGGGAATTCCCCTTTGCCTCTTTTTAATTGGGTTATTTGTTTTGCTTTTGAGTTGTAGGAGTTTCTTAGATATTCTAGATATTAACCACTAATCATTAAAGGTTTACAAACATGTTCTCCCATTTGATAGATTACCTTTTCAGTGTATTGATTGTTTGCACTTATTTTTACTCTAGCAAGTCTTCCTCCTCTAGGTTAGACTAGATATTCCTCTTTCCAATTCCCATAGAACAGTGTGAATAACTCTGAGTTGGCACTTATTTTATTATATTGGAGTTATCTTCCATTCTATGTCTGTTTGCCTCTCTTCCATCCACAAGACTCATTGAGGGAAAGGATTTTGCCTCAATTATGTTTTTTATACTGCCAGTCCCTAGGACACTTCTTGGCATATCATTGGTACTCAGGTAGTAGTGGAACTAAACTGAATCCCTGAAATTTTAATGATTAAGTCATTTATCAAAGTTTAGGCCTAGCCGTTAACCAGACTTCAGATAATTGAAGACGTTTATCCATTATTAATATCAATGACCTCTGAAAACTGGAACTGAGAATAATGGTACTTTTAATTTTAGGTTTAAAAAAACCATGTAGCATACATAGAGTACAAAAAGATACGTATTGAGAATATAAACTCTGAAAGGGCGAAGGTTTTGTCTCTTGTTTTCATGGATCGTTTCCCAGTGTGTAGAACAATGCCTGGCTCATACTAGTAAGTAGCTGGTCAATAAATATTTGTGAAATGAATGAGTAATGAATATAGAAAAGCACTTTAGCTTCATATTTTATTAAGCTTTTAAGGCAAAAATTAAGTTTAAAACATTTCCTTATCTCTCTTTCAATGTAGAATTTACCACTTGGGACAAAAAATCAAATGCCTGTCTTCTCACATTATTTTATGTGAAGGAAGCCTTTAATAAGTATAATGGAGTATAATTTCTTTTCTCTCTTTTAGCAAACGAAGCAAAAAAGGAGATAAAAATGGAAAAGGCTTGAGACATTTTTCGATGAAAGTGTGTGAGAAAGTTCAGCGGAAAGGTACCACATCATATAATGAAGTAGCCGATGAGCTGGTGTCCGAGTTCACCAATTCAAATAACCATCTGGCAGCTGATTCGGTAGGTAGATCATGCACTTGGCATTGACTGAGTGATGCAGCAGTGTACCTCTCTGAGTTGTCTATGTCAATTGGAGGACTCCAACAAGCTAGGAAATCCCTACCTCCTCTTTTACTTGAGGGTTTCATATTGTCTGTTGGAGAATTTTGTTTTGACTTTTTTATTTTAGAAAGGCTTCTTTTACTACGTATTTAAACATAAAGATGGACAAGTATTTTTAAAATATTATTTTGGGAGTTTCTTAAGGAACATACTATTTTTGTTTTGTTTTGTTTTGTTTTAGGGTGGCATATGGAGGTTCTTAGGCTAGGGGTCGAATCAGAGCTGTAGCCGACAGCCTACACCACAGCCCCAGCAATGTGGGATCCGAGCCATGTCTGCGACCTGTACTGCAGCTCACTGCAACGCTGGATCCTGGACCCACTGAGCAAGGCTAGGGATGGAACTTGTGTCCTCATGGATGCTAGTCAGATTCATTTCCACTGAGCCATTATGGGAACTCTGAACATATGGTTTTTATTATACTTTCTATATTTGAATGACTTCAGATTCATTTCTGAGTCTTTGAGTGTTTCTTCCATGTCTAAATCAATAGAACCATTTTTATCTTGGAATTCCTGCCGTGGTGTAGTGGGTTAAGAATCTGACTGCAGCAGTTGAGGTTGTTTGGCAGGTTACTGCAGAGGTGCAGGTTCGATCCCTGGCCTGGTAAGTAGGTTAAAGGATCCAGCGTTGGTGCAGCTGTAGTGTAGGTCATAGCTAAGGCTTGGATTCAGTCCCTGGCCCAGGAACTTCCATATGCCATGGGTGTGTCCATTAAAAGTTTTTTTATCTTATTTCTAATTGAAAAAATACTACATGAACTTGTTTATAAAAATTGAGTTGTGGAGTTCCCGTCGTGGCGCAGTGGTTAACGAATCCGACTAGGAACCATGAGGTTGCGGGTTCGGTCCCTGCCCTTGCTCAGTGGGTTAACGATCCGGCGTTGCCGTGAGCTGTGGTGTAGGTTGCAGATGCGGCTCGGATCCCGCGTTGCTGTGGCTCTGGCGTAGGCGGGTGGCTACAGCTCCGATTCAACCCCTAGCCTGGGAACCTCCATATGCCGCGGGAGCGGCCCAAGAAATAGCAACAACAACAACAACAACAACAACAAAAGACAAAAGACAAAAAAAAAAATTGAGTTGTACCAAAGCATGTATAATAAAAAAAACTCTCTTCTACCTCTTTCAAAGGCACTGTTTACTATTGCCAGATTCCTGAGTATTCTTTATGTATATGAACATTGTAAATCAACTATACTCTAATAAAAAATAAATAAATAAGCACATAAACAACCAAGAAAAAAAAGAAATAGATGTTGAGTTTCATCAAATTCTGGATAATTTCCCGAAAATTTAGGATTTATACGGTGGTATTCATGAATGGGAGTGGTGGAGTCTTTTTGCTTTTGTTTTTACCATTTTGCAATTTTAATAACATTTAAAATTTTTTTTTGGCTGCACCGGTAACATGTGGAAGTTCCCTGGCCAGGGATTGAACCTGAGGCACACTGGTGACAAGGCCGAATCCTTAGCCATAGGCCACCAGGGAACTCTAGCAGTTTTTTTCCTTTGTTCTGCATGCAGTTCATATATGACAGTCCCAAATCCAGAACTTGGTTTTTCTCTTCTAACTTGGATATTCTTTCAGTGTCTGTGTCAACACAGCATTTCTCCCAATAGCATATGCAGTTTGATCCTCATCAAAGTGGGTACACATAGGCCCTCAAAGTTCCAGGCTCTTCAGCATCAGAACCTGGGTCCTCCCTTTTGACTGTACCCATGTTGGTCTCTGCTGGGGCTCTGCCACCTTGATGCCATCACCCCTGAGGTATCCTTCAGCCAGGAATGTCAAACATGTCACGTGCCAACTCTGAATAAGTATAAGGCTACTTGGATCCTAGGGTTAAGGGTAAGGAGGCAGACTCTGTCTGGTTCCATTACAGAGAATGCTGTGCCCGATTAGCAATGTCTGCCAAGGCAACACTCACTAGACCTCTTTGGAATGGGGATATTGGGAGAAGAGGCTTCATGCTGGCTGCAGGTTCAGAAAGGGACAAGACCTGCTTTTCATCCTTGCCTTGGTTGGTTGTTCTGTTTCGAAGGTGTGTTGTCTCTCTGGTGGCTGGGGAGGCAGGCTAAAGGCTACCAAGTTTCAGATGGCTCCTCCAGGACTCGGATGGAAGTGCATAAACCCCAAGCTAGAGGGATCTTGAGAGGGCAACCCATCAGAGTCTACACACCTCAGGCCACCCTAGCACTTGCTGCCTATCCTCTGGAGTCAGCTTCATCCAGGCAAAGCCAGATGACCGCTGTCGGAAGAGTTAGATGCAACTCGGGGGGTGGGGGTGGGGGGGACACTTTTCCATGGCACTTACAGAAATAACCTTAAGCTCTGATAAACTTTCAGAAATTCCCAGTCCAAACTAAAATGGTTTATGTCCTGTGTACTACTGAGAAATCAAGATAGAGTAAAAGGACAGTCTTGAATCATGTTCCAGAATGAGGGCACACTGCCTTGAAAAGCAGCGTCTCAGCAGAAGACACAAGGTTGTGTGTAAAAAAATGTTTTTAGAAAATAGCAAAGGTGGAGTTCCCGTCATGGCTCAGTGGTTAACGAATCCGACTAAGAACCATGAGGTTGCAGGTTCGAACCCTGGCCGTGCTCCGTGGGTTAAGGATCTGGCGTTGCCGAGAGCTGTGGTGTAGGTTGCAGACACGGCTCGGATCCCGAGTTACTGTGGCTCTGGCGTAGGCTGGCGGCTACAGCTCCAATTCGGCCCCTAGCCTGGGAACCTCCGTATGCTGGGGGAGCAGCCCTAGAAAAGGCCAAAAAAAAAGGAAAATAGCAAAGGCACCAAACATAACTCCAACTTCTCTTTCTGCTTCCCCTCCATGTCCCCGGCAGGGAGGCGGCTCTGCGGAGCTGACCCCGGACATGTCCTAGTGCTTGTGAGTGTGTGCAGGTGTCTGCTGAGCCCTCTGCTCTCTGCCCGTGGGTTTGGGATGCTTTCTTCAGGAGACTCTCTATTTATCGCTTCTCCTTCATCTCCCTGAAGGCCACCTGGGCCAGGGTCCCTTTCCCGGCCACACTGCCTCTCCCCCTTGTTCTTTATGCTCGTTCCCATTGCCTTGTCCTTGTCCTTTTTCTTCTGCTTCATCATGCCAAGCTCCGCAAAGCCTTTCAGCTTGAAGGGCCCCTTCTGGACCTGCTCACAGCCCTCCATGGCACCCGTCTGCCATTCAGTATCATCTTTGCAATTTTTATTAGTAGTATTATGCTAATAACATAACCTGTTATTTTGTAAAATGAATTTAGAGGCCTTCTTTTTCTCTCTCTTTACTCCATCATAGATTTAATGGTATTGGATATCCAGTTCTGGTCTCTGAAATTTTATAACAATCACCTGAGTTCCCATCTAGGCCTGGTGATTTGGTGAGGGGTAAAGCTTAGATAGCTTTCTCCATTTCTTCTTTGGTAATTAGTCTGTTCACAGTTTCTTTTTTTCTTTTTATGGCCATACCCTCGGCATACGGAGGTTCCCAGGCTAGGGGTTGAATCAGAGCTGCAGGTACCGGCCTACACCACAGCCACAGCAATGCAGAATCCAAGCCCACATTTGTAGCCTACCTGCAACTCATAGCAGTGCCTAATCCTTAACCCACTTAGTGAGGCCGGGGATGGAACCCACAACCTCATGGTTACTAGTTGTGTTCATTAACCACTGAGCCATGATGGGAGCTCTTATTCACTACCTTGTTGTTTTTTCTGATAATTTGGAAGTTTTGTAGTCTATAATTCTTTAATTGGTTATTTTTAATAATTTCAAGTAACTTCAGCATTTTGTTATCACCTATTATAGACCAGTATCTGTTGATTACAGAGGGAAAAAGAAATATGTCTAAATCTACTCCTGTCTCTCATCTTCCCCCTCTACACAGGATTCAGATTGACTATATTAGTGGCAGTTGTTAAAAGAATATTATTATAGTTGTTTTATGACTTTAAATCAATATATTGTGTCAGAATTATTTAGTTCAACTGAATTGAATTTATACCCTTCCAATATCAAAGAGGAGGAAATCAGCAGACCTATTCTTATCTCCGCCTGATATTTGTCATTATATTATCACTATTTCTACAGTTTCAGAAATTTTGGTTTTATGTTCAGTTCTACAGCTTAAATCTCCCATTTATTTAAGTTTAGTTCTATATTTAAATGGATTCCGTGTTCTCCAGCATCTTTTATTATCATGGCATTTGATTGATTAGATTTTGTCTTTAGGAACCACCTGTCCACATGAAGGGCCTTTTCCACAATGTAGTTAACATAGTTTCTTTCATTAAGAAAGTCCTGGTACCAAAAATAAAAAAATAATCAGCTGAACTAAACAGTGTGCTTAGTGATCTGCATGATTACATTTTGGCACAAGCTCATTGTTTTCATTGTATACTAGTAAGAGTTTGCGGATCATCATTAGTCCACGGACCACATTTCGAGAAGCACTATTTATTAGTGCTTAAAACATGCGTTCTTGGGAGTTCCCATCTGGCTCAGCAGTAACGAACCCAACTAGTATTCATGAGGACACGGATTCAATCCCTGGCCTTGCTCAGTGGGTTAAGGATCTGGCGTTGCCGTGAGCTGTGGTGTACGTTGCAGACGAGGCTCACTCGGATCCCCAGGCTGCTGTGGCTGTGGCGTAGGCTGGCAGCTGTAGCTCCCATTTGACCCCTAGCCTGGGAACTTCAATAGGCCACAGGTGCGGCCCTAAAAAGCAAGGCAAGACAAAACAAAACATGCATCCTTGACTTTTCAAAGTCTGCCTGTAACTCCATTCCCCTTTCTCATGTATAGACTGTTATTGCACGTATATTAGTTCTGTGTGTATTCCAGATTCCATAAGACATTATGTTATATTCAGTGAGTATTAATTGAGATTTACCTTTTGAGCCAGTCCTCGTTCTATCCTACATCTCCAAGCTCCCATCTTAAATTTTTTTTTTTTTCTTTTTAGGGCCACACCTGCAGCATATGGAGGTTCTCAGGCTAGGGGTCGAGTCGGAGTTGTAGCCACTGGCCTACACCACAGCCACAGCAACCAGGGTCTGAGGCAAGTCTGCAACCTACGCAACAGCTCCCGGCTTTGCCAGATCCTTAACCCACTGAGTGAGGCCAGAGATTGAACCTGCAACCTCATGGTTCCCAGTCAGATTCATTTCTGCTGCGCCACAACAGGAACTCCTAGATTATTTTTCTTTTTCCTCAAGGGCCCTTTAGCATTAATTTAGATCTTTTGGTTTATGTTTTAGATTGTTTAAGAATATCTTTTTTAAGAGTATTTTTTTGTTTAAGAATATTTCATCTTTATTTTTGAAGGATACTTTTCCTAGATGTAGAATTCTTCTAGCACTTTGTAATTTGTAATAATACTAATTAATTATTTTAATATCCTGTGACTATATCTTAACCTTTAAATTTATCACTCAATAAAAATATTTTTTAGCAGGCTTATGACCAAAAGAACATTAGGCGAAGAGTTTACGATGCTTTAAATGTGCTAATGGCAATGAACATAATTTCAAAGGAAAAAAAAGAAATCAAGTGGATTGGCCTGCCTACCAATTCTGCTCAGGAATGTCAGAACCTGGAGGTAAGTGAGGAAAATCTGTTCACAGATAGTAGTTTGTTTTATTGAACATCAGAGACATTATAATTTAGAAATATAGTCACATAGTATTGAATTACTCCTGGTTTGTTCATGTATACTATGCCTTTTTAAAAAACAGACTCGTTTATGTAGAATTTTAAAACTGGAAGATTTGGAAAGGTCTGATCTGACTATTGTCCTGACGAAAGCAAGGGACAGAGAAATGCCTTGATTTTTACTGTTTTTTTTTTCTTTCTTTTTTAGATTTTTATTTTTATTCTAATATAATTCTGAACACCCTACTAAAAAACATTTGGGGAGTTCCCGTTGTGGCTCAGTGGTTAACGAATCCAATTAGGAACCACGAGGTTGCAGGTTCGATCCTTGGCCTTGCTGAGTGGGTTAAGGATCCTGCCATGAGCTGTGGTCTAGGTCACAGATGCAGCTTGGTCCTGAGTTGCTGTGGCTCTGGCATAGGCCATCAGCTGTAGCTCCGATTAGACCCCTATCCTGGGAACTGCCATTATGCTGCGGGAAGCAGCCCTAGAAAAAGCAAAAAAAAAAAGACTAAAAAAAAAATTTGGGGTGTGTATTAGAAATGATATCTTATTTGATGATATATGCTTGCTATATGCGTCCCCAAAAAAAAAAAAAAGGGATTAAGTTGGTGATCCTTTGACTCTACAATCAGTGGCCACAGAACAGTAAGATTTCACTTGAATCTTAATTGGAATGGATAGAATGTTCAGATTACATGAATTTGGGGATGATGTGTGCAGAAGCATATTTAAATGTTAACTTAAATCATTATACAAAATCTTTTTTAAATGAGTGTGCATCCTGACATACAGTTTCTGAATTGATTTTATGTGATTTTACTGTCATAGCCATAAAGGTAATACATCGAGGCTGACTACAGCTTATAGAGGTGAAAATGGTTGATTGCCTGCTTGTCTTAGGCCTTTGTCCACCCAGCAAATAAAAAAAAAAAAAAAAATTGGTATTATTATACTTATGGATGGAGGGAGAAATCAGGCAGCCATCAAAGTTAGAGCACAGTGTGGTTCATGGGCTACAGTGGAAATGTTCTTTTTTTTCTCCTCCGGATAGAGTGAGATTTGAGGGTTACTTTAATTACCAGTAGTATTAAGCCAGTAACAAAGATGAAATGAGCAAAAATCATCAATATCTATCTACCATGTGCCCTTTTTTTTTCTTGGCTACCCCTGTGGCATGTGGATGTTCCCGAGGCCAGGGGTGAAGCCTGCACCACAATAGTGACCCAAGCCACTGTAGTGACAACACCAGGTCCTTAACCCTCTCAACCACAAGGAAACTCCCTACCATGTACTTAAAGATTATAAGAGTAGTTCCCTGGTGGCCTGTTTGTTAAGGATCCAGCATTGTCATTGCCGTGGCTCAAGTTCGATCCCTGGACTGGCCGAAAATAAAGATTATATAAGACAAAATTTTTGACCCCATGAAGCTTTCATTCTAATTGAAGAGAGGAGAAATGAAAAAGGAGTTACCTAGGTGTTCCCGTCGTGGCTTAGTGGTAATGAACCCTCCTAGGATCCATGAGGATACGAGTTCAATCCCTGACCTTTCTCAGTGGGTTAAGGATCCAGCATTGCCATGAGCTGTGGTGTAGGTGGCAGACATGGCTCAGATCTGGCATGGCTGTGACTGTGGTGTGGGCCGACTGTTGTAGCTTTAATTCATTTCCTAGCTTGGGAACCTCCATATGCTGTGAGTGCAGCCCTAAAAAGCAAAAAAAAAAAAAAAAAAGGAGTTACCCAAAATGTAGTGACTCCTATGCAAGAAGTCTGTACAAATTCTCTGGAAAGGGAGATAAGGGAGGGCTTACCAAGAAAAAAAAAAGCCCTGTGCTCATTCCGGAGGGAGGAGTAGGAATTTGCCAAAGGGTTTAGGTCAAGGGGCCTTTCCCGGCAGAGGCGCCGCATGGGCGAAGGCAGGCTGAAGACGGCACGCCTGCAGCTGAGTGTGGCCAAGGTACAGACAGGAGAGGGCATAGGGTTGAGTGGTAAGCAGTTGGGACCTGAACCTCTAAACGGCAGGAAGCTGCTGAAGAATTACAAAGAGGAGAGCTGAGAGGATGTGTTCCAAAGGAACCCTCTACTAGTGGCTTGGAAGTTGAACTGACAGGAAGGTGAGTAGGGAGGGCAGTTGGAAGGGGCAGTTTGGAGAGGGTCTGAGTCACGGTTGCAGCAGCGAGGTTGCAAAAGTGTTCTAGAAGTAGAATCAGTACAGCTTGGCCTCGCTGGATGTGGGGCCTGAGGGGCAGGTGGGGCCACCCTGTCACAGCTTCAGATGCAGGGAAAACCCCTGCAACATCTTTTTTTTTTTTTTTTTTTTTCCCTCATATGGAGGTTCCCAGGCTAGGGGTTAAATCAGAGCCATAGTCACTGGCTTATGCCAGAGCCACAGCAATGCAGGATCCGAGCTGCATCTGCGACCTACACCACAGCTCACGGCAATGCTAGATCCTTAACGCACTGAGCGAGGCCAGGGATCGAACCTGTGTCCATATGGATACTGGTCGGGTTCGTTTCTGATGAGCCACGATGGGAGCTCCCTGCAACATCTTTTCAAATGTAGAAGAGCACAGAGATTTTACTGAGGATCTTTAAGTATTTTAGGATTAAATTGGTGGTGGTTAGAGGAACTGAGAGGAAACTTTTCGGGAAGACTAGGTGGGAAACAAATAAGAAAGATGCTATTGAAGTAGACAAGAAAAATGTCTGACTTAATGTCACTGGCTTTTGCCCAAAGACACAGTGAAACTAAGATCCCAATATATGTTTCCTAGGCAGTTGCAAGAGTGAGGAAGACACTAGTTGTTTGAAGCTTGGAAATTTGTCCTATAAGCATGTTTCTTATTACAAATAGGGGGTAGATATTGACTACGTAGACTTTAGGAGTTCCCTGGTGGCCTAGTGGTTAAGGAGTTGGTGTTGTCAGTGGTGTGGCAGAGGTTCAATCCCTGGCCTGGAAACTTGGTGCTGCAGGCACAGCCAAAAGAAAAAAAGTCATGACTGAATATGAAGGCTCTCTGTGCCCTTTTGAAAGTCAAACTGAGATCTTAAATGCGATCTTACTCTCATTCTTGAGGGGTGAATAAAGCAAAGTAATTAATAATAGGGTCGCTGAAACCAGATGGCTTTGGTTCAGATCTTGGCCATTGCCACTCACCAGCTGTGAGAGCCTGAGCAGTTACTTAGCCCTCTGCGACTCCGTTTCCTTATATGCAAAATGAGTGACAGCTGTACTTACTCTAGGGTTTTTGTAAATTTAGATAACATGTGTCAAGTGCTCAGCCCAGTGCATGCTCACTGAGTGGAGACTATTACTATGATGAGCACTCCTGTAATAAGTAGCAACAGGTACTGCAGGGTGGGAGTAATCATTAAGGGGATGGACGTCATTTTGATGTCAGTTGCTACAATTCTGCTGTCTTACCGGCTTGCTCCCCCCAACCCCTGCACCCAGAAGGTGTGATTGGCCTTTCTTGATGTTGGTAGTTAAAATGGGTTGAGTTTCTCTAAGGAAAATTCTTGATGTCTCAGAACTGGGACCTGAAAAGTGAGCTGCACTTTATACGCTACCAGTGTTCATACTGTCTTGTAACCTGTGTTTTAAAGATAGAGAAGCAGAGGCGGATAGAACGGATAAAGCAGAAGCGGGCCCAGCTTCAAGAACTTCTCCTGCAGGTAAAGAAGCTGGGGTGTGTTTCATTGCCTTCCCTACTTACTTGTATTCTGCTTCTTTCCTTACTTGGTTTAAGAGTCAGTGTTTTCGGAGTTCCCGTTGTGGCGCAGTGGTTAACGAATCCGACTAGGAACCATGAGAACCATGAGGTTGCGGGTTCGGTCCCTGCCCTTGCTCAGTGGGTTAACGATCCGGCGTTACCGTGAGCTGTGGTATAGGTTGCAGACGCGGCTCGGATCCTGCGTTGCTGTGGCTCTGGCGTAGGCCGGAGGCTACAGCTGTGATTCGACCCCTAGCATGGGAACCTCCATATGCCGCAGGAGTGGCCCAAGAAATAGCAAAAAAGACAAAAAAAAGAGTCAGTGTTTTCTACTTTGGGTGCCCTTGAATATCTGGTGGGGCTGCACTGGGGTAGCCTCCCCCACATCCGAGCTCATCGCCAGCTACACCATTTGCCTTTAAGATGCTTCTGTCTTTTACCATCATCAGGCCCTCAAGGCAGCTCTGATGTTTTAATATATTATGCAGAAGTTACTTTTGACCCTGATCCTTACTCTGAACAGAAATAATTTTAGCCCTAAATTGGAAGAGCAAGGAGTAAGGCTAGTTAATTTGTAGGTGCTTTGAGTAAAATAATCTAATCCACCTGTAAACTATAAATGACAGTAACATAATAAGCTTTGTAGAAATAACAAAACTTTAAAAAATGCATTTCTGTTTAAGAAAATTAAATGTTATAGTGTAAGAAGGATCCTTATATTTGTGCATTTTTGGATAATTGTCTAGAACTTGGATAATTTTAAAAATGAAAGAGCTTTTGTATAAAATCATGTGACATAAAAATCACAGGGTAGATAGACTTTTTTTCCTATTTTTGGTAATTGCAATTGGTATAAAAATTCACTTTGAGCAGTAGTGAGGCCATTTTCAGTCCATTCAGAAAAATTATGAAATGAGCCAGCGAATCTTTATACTGGGTTTTTAATCAGCAGTGTTTTTATATGAAACCCTTTCAACCAATTCTAAAGCCCATTTTGATTTGAACAGTTATAGGTCCTCTTTAATTTTTTTATTGTCTTTTATTTTAGGGCCACACTCATGGCTTATGGAGGTTCCCAGGCTAGGGGTATAGTATAATTAGAGCTCCTCCACAGCCACAGCAACACGGGACCTGAGCCGAGTCTGCAACCTACACCACAGCTCACAGCAACGCCCCATCCTCAACCCACTGAGCGAGGCCAGGGATGGAACCTATATCCTCATGGTTGCTAGTCAGATTCGTTACCCCCTGAGTCACAACAGGAACTCCCATGACAGATTTTTTTTCTTTCCTAAAATACTCACTTTGTCTTTTGGACAGAATGTGTTAAGTATTCTTACATATTCCAGATTTTTGTTATTCATGTTCGAGATGGTCATATTTGTTTTGTTTTTTTTTTTCTTTCACATTCATATACACACCAAAGAGGCAAGAGAAAGGCCATTAGCTCTTGCAGAGCTGTGTGTGGGCTGGGAAGGAAGCAGGACCAGGCGGGGCGCAACAGCTGTTCCGCCCTCATCCGGCTTCTCTTTCTTACTGTTCCGTGTCTCCATCTCACACTGACCCCTGTGGGACCCACCTAAGGAGCTACCACTGGAGCAGGCAATCTATGCATTTTTCATACTGAATTTCCAAGATTAGGTTTTGTTTGAAGAGAGCATTCTGTTGCTTCTTAAACAAAAGCAAAACAAAACTCGAAAGCTGACGGTTTATTCCTGTGCTCCTCCCTGTGGAATTCTGCCTGATGGGATACCTGGCCTGCCTCGCTGTCACCTTCCCGGGCTGCCTCTCTGTAGTCCTTGTCCCCACATCCATATCTGTAGTATTTCTCTCCCAACTCACAGTCCCTAAACCTCTGTCCAAGGGCTTCCCCAGATTTCCTCAAAACCCTCATGGAGCCTTTGGAGCTTGACTTTCGGCATGTGTTATTATGAAAACCTGCTTATCAGTCTGCTTGTAAGTATCTGTTTATCAGAAAGATTTGTGCTGGGCAAGATTGTCCTCTTGTATGTATGTAGGGCTTTCCCATCTCGAGATGGCCAGCACTGAGAATGGAGGTGTTTTTTGTTTTTTTTTTTTCTTTCCCCCCTGCTTATCTTTACACAATGAATTTTGCATTTTTTAAGTACCGTATTTCTTTTCCTCGAGTCGCTCCCAAACCAAATATTTATGGATGATTTCAGCCCAGGCGCAACCCAGCTGTCGACATTTAAAGCAGGTCTCTCTAAACATTAAAATGAAACCCAAAGTATCACTGAAAACAACTACTTCTGGTAGACAAACAGCTTATTTCTTCCTAATGTTTCCTTTTCCTTTCTTTCATCAAAGACCATTTATGCAGTTCTCGCAGAAAGTAAAATAAGCAGGTTGTCCCTGAACACCACGAGTTTGTCTTGCTGTGACCAAGCTAGCTTAATTTCTTTAACAAGTTAATGTCACAGCTGTTGACACCATACGACCCAAGTAACTTTTACCTACACGCCATCACTTCTCATTTATCCTTGGTGATAATGTAGGAGTGGGATGATGTGAGTAGGTTAGATTTACAGATAACCCAGGTGCCCTACTTTTATCAATACAGTTGTTCCTTGAAGCCCTTAAACCTTTTACAGAGCTACTAATGCAGAGCACAATGAACGAACACACCTGAAGCTGTTTAGCCTCTGTCAGTGAGCCTGGAAAAGAACAAAAGGCTGTGAGTTCCCTTGTGGCTCAACAGGTAAAGGACCTGGCGTTGTCACTGCTGTGGCTCAGGTTCAGTCCTTGGCCTGGGAACTTCTGCATGCCCTGGGTATGGCCAAAAAGAAAAAAACAAAAACAAAACAACAACAACAAAAGACCAAAAGAAATTAGTTCAAAACAAATGGGGAGTGGTATTTCTTTTTTACTCTCAAAATAACATATGTGTTTTTACTGCTTTCTTCACTTGAAAAATCTTTGCTGTCAGGGGAACATAGTATCGAACAATGAATCATAAATACATAAGAACTGTTACTTATCCCTGTTTATATCCCCCCCCCCATGCCAACCCCCTCCCAATGGCACCAGGACCACAAAGCTAGGCAAAATATAGGGGCATCTCTGAGATGCTTTTTCTAGAAGAGAGCAGAAGTATTCAAACATACAGTTCATTTCCCCAGTTTTACAGGTTCAGCATATTTTTCCTCCATATTAAGTGAAGGAAGTATTGAATATGAAATAGTCTTAGTTCATTAGCAGCAGAAAATAACAAATAGGACCCAAGTAATGTTTGGTAATGAATGGCATCGACAGTGATGGTTTTGGGTAGTGACTTTTGGACACACTTTTAGGCCTAGAATAGACTGGTGTCCCTTCTGTTTCGTGCATTTCGAAAAGTAAATGTTTACTTTCCAGGGAGATAGCACCCAGCCATTTAAAAATAATAATTGTAACCAAACTTCAGTAAGGCCCAGGACCTAAAATAAACCACCTTAGAATAGGCTATTGAAATGTAGAAAATAAACTCATCACTGCTGGGTGAGAAGATGGAACAAGCCGAAGAAAGATTCCAACTTTAGTTTTTAAAACTAGTATCCGTTCTATGAGCAGATCAAAGACTTCAGTTGCTTAAGGTTTTTGTAACTGGGTTCTGCCTTATTTAAAAAGTGGTAGTAGGGACCAGGTCATGGAGATGTAGTTCCCTCATCCCCTGAGACCTCGCCCTGGAAATGACCTTGCATCTTCTTTTGGTCTGACAGTGGGCCCCAGGGACTGGGGGCTCGCATCCTGCAGGCTGGCCCTACATCTGCCCTCTGAAGAGGGTCCAGGGGGAATTCAGTGCCTACCCTTCCTGCCTTGTGGACAGTAGCTCCTCTTAAGCTGACTGGGCCATAGTTTCATGTTGATGGCAGAGCCATAGAGAGAAAGAAATCTCTGTGTGCAAGTCCATTTTCAAGCCTGTGCATTATTTCTGCCAACATCCCATTGGCCAAAGCAAATTACAAATCAAATGATAGGGATGTAGGAGCAAAGAGAGAACTGTGACTTTTTTTGCCATCTATTACAATGATTACATTGAAATGTCGTTTTGTGCCAGAGGAAGCTATGGCCTCAAAATCCTGACAATGGTCTTGTGGGTAGACGGTGAACTGCCCCAGACAAGCATTCCACACAGTTGCTTGGGGGAGCAATTCCAAATGATCTGCAACTACAGTGGCATCATTAGAAGGAAGGGTCTGGCCTCTGGGGTGACTTTTGGGGCGGACAGTGCCCTCTTGGATGAAGGTTTTAGATGAGGGTTTCATCATGTGCTGGTTGGGTGGAACCGAGTCTGCCTTGAAAGTTTTACCTTGTGGTCCCCAAATGGAGAACAGTGGGGGGGCTGTGGTAGGAATTCCTTTTGTGGCTCAGGGAGTTAAGAACCTGACTAGTACCCATGAGGGTGCAGGTTCACTTCTTGGCCCTACTTAGTGGATTAAGGATCCTGCATTGCCGCAACTTGCATGTAGGTCGAAGATGCAGCTCAGGTTTGATGTGGCTGGGGCATACGCTGGCAGCTGCAGCCCTGATTTGACCCCTAGCCTGGGAACTTCCATATGCTGCGGGTGCAGCCCTAGTAAGAAAAAGGGGAGGCGGGGGTCACTTTCTATGCCTTATGAGTAATGGTTATAACTAAAAGTAGCAAGATTCAGTGTAAAGATTCAGGCCTTGGTATATCTTAGAATCAGTTTCCTCATCTGGAAGATGTCAGGTGGGCAGAGGTTGGGCCAGGTTCCAGACTCTGCCCTCAGGATGCTTAGAAGTTCTGTGAAGGATCTCGGGTGAGGGCAGACCTGTTGGGGCTCAGGGCTCAGGACTCAGTCCCATGCATCCAGCCAGAGCAATGCTGCTTTCATCTGTTATATAAATAGTGGCTGTCCCAGAAGATGTCATTTGAAGAAAGGGTTCTGTGGCTTTATAAAATTTGCATATTTCTGGGCTAGACAATCTAAGAAGTGTATTTCATGCTAAGCTCTCAGGAGTCTGTGTTAGATAAATGAAAACAAGTCCACTTGGTGTCACTTTCTCTGTATTACTCACTCTATGAGTTGTGGGTGCACTGGCTTCTCCCAGATCTGTAAGATCCTGCTTTAGTGGATGGTGGAAGCCATGGGCCCTATTATTTACATTAGGATACGTTAGACACCATTTAAGTGTGTATTTTTCCCTTGAAATTTATTTATTGAGTTGGATCGTTCTAATCTTTCTTCTTAAATATTTAATTTTAATTAACCCAGAGGTGAAAGGCCTCTTTAAATGCTCTCCTTTTAAACTATATTTTAAGCGTATTCATCATAATCCATTTAGTTCCACCTCCTTTATCCACATGAAATGACTAAATGTATGTTTTTATTGATCATCACAGCAAATTGCTTTCAAAAACCTGGTACAGAGAAATCGGCAAAATGAACAGCAGAACCAGGGCCCTCCAGCTCTGAACTCCACCATCCAGCTGCCGTTTATAATCATCAACACAAGCAGAAAAACAGTCATAGATTGCAGCATCTCCAGTGACAAGTAAGTGGGGAACGAGCAGCAGAGTGCAGGGCTCACCTTCTAACGTTATGCCAAACAATTGCAAAATTAAGAGGGTTGTGCTCCAAGGCTGACTTCTTCGAGGCATATGAAATGGCTTTGCAGACATGGGATGCCGTCACCTGCTAGTGCTTGCTCTGTCATTCACCCTCCGCAACTCCCTCTCTTGGGCCTGGCACTGTGCTGCCTTTGTCATATGCATGGTGGTGCCCATGTATGTACATGTAGGTGGTGTAACTCTGGGCAGGTAAAGTAGAGCATCACTCAGGTAGGTTCGCTGGTGATTCACTGTCGTAGTTGATGCTGAGAATGGTTTAGATCAATGCTGCACTAAAGCAGTTGTTTTCCTTTGCTGTGTCAGAGTTGAGTGTGCTTCTCTTTATGATGAATGAACAGATGTGAAAATGCTAGATGTGTTCTCTGCTTTCTTTCTTATTTATCTCATCCCATGAAGTCTGTACCTTTTGATCATCTTCATTCATTTCACTTACCCCCCACGTCTGGCAGGTTACCAGTCTGTTCTCTGCATCTGTGAGTTTGGTTTTTTTTTTTGCTCTTTTCTAGGGCCACTCCCATGGCACATGGAGGTTCCCAGACTAGGGGTCTAATCGGAGCTGTAGCTGCCAGCCTACGCCAGAGCCACAGCAACGTGGGATCCGAGCCGCGTCTGCGACCTACACCACAGCTCACAGCAACGCTGGATCTTTTAACCCACTGAGCAAGGGCAGGGATCGAACCCACAACCTCATGGTTCCTAGTCGGATTCGTTAACCACTGCGCCACAATGGGAACTCCTGAGTTTGGTTTTGGTTTTAGTTTTTGTTTTTTTAAGATTCCACTTATAAGTGAGATCATACACTATTTGTTTTTCTCTTTTTGTCTCACTTAGCATAATACTCTCAAGCGGCATCCATGTTGTTGCAAATGGCAGGATTTCCTTCTTTTTTTATGGCTGAATGACCCATTGTGTGTATACCCCACATTTTCTTTATCCATTCATCTGATGGTGGACACAGATTGTTTCCATGCCTCGGCTGTTGGAAATGATGCTGTAGGCAGTAAACATGGGAATGCAGGTTATCTGCTCAGGATTGTGATTTCCTTCAGATATATACCCAGAGGTGGGATTGCTGGGTCATTTTAATTTTTTGAGGAACCTCCATACTGTTTTCCCGAGCAGTTGTACCAGTTTACATTCCCCCCAATATGATTTTCATTTTAACTAAGATTGCTGCTACTGTTTATCATACTAGGTGAGCAGTAGCAGTTTTCAAATTACAGAATTTGTAATTTATTTTACTCTTCATGAAAACAGTAGTGGTCTTCAGGCTGTGACCATTATCGAGTTAGTTCAGGGCATAGGGTGCGGAGTAAGACAGATCCAAGTATGGATTGTGGCTCCCCCATTTAACTGCTCCAAGCTGTTTCCTAAGAATTAATGGGGACCGTCCAAGGGTGTCTCATCACTACGGTGGCTGCCGTGATGCTTAAATAAGATGATGCCTCTAAGAGGTCTGACTCAAGGCAAGTGCTGCTGTCCCAAGGAGTCAGCATATAATTTGAGAGCAAAAGAAGGCTCAGTGATCACACTGGTGCCAGAGACACAGCCCAGGACTGTTCCAGGGCTGGAACTGCTGGTCTCCTTAGAGCTAGGGTGTCACTAGGGGGCTAAATTTACCGTCCCTGGCGTTTCCCACTCTTTTCTCTAGCAGTGTTGCTTTCCTGTCTGTCCTGATTGCATACAGAGATTCTGGGTCACTTAAAGAAGAAAGCACTTAAAAAAAAAAAAAAAAGGAGAAGGAGGAAGAAGAAGAAAAAATGAGGGTTTCAAAAGTATTTGATAATTAAGACTACAGACACAACTGGGAATTGTCAGGACCATGCAGGCTGTGAAGTCAGAAGATCCATGTTTCAGTCTTTCCTCTAACTACATAGTTTCTTAACCTCTCGGAGATCTCATTTCTTCCTCCATAAAAATAAGAATTAAAGCATTTATTTAACTTGCTGGTTTGCAAAGGTAAATCCCCAAAAGACCAGCCCACTGGTCAATAAATGGTAGGTGTGTTAGTATTCACACACTTAAAATTCCTTACAAAAACCTATGTCTACAAGGACTGTTAACCATACTCTCTCATAAATCTGAGAATTCTAGAGAATGATTAACATATTTTCAGGAAAAATGAACTGTTTTTGTGGGGAATTACTAAATTCTGTTCTTTGGTTAGTCTTAAGTCTAAAAAGAGTAGCAGGTTATCACAACATTGTATATCAACTGTACCTCAATAAAACTTAAAAAATGGAAAATATAGGAGTTCTGGTTGTGGCTCAGTGGTTAACGAATCCAACTAGGAACCATGAGGTTGCAGGTTCGATCCCTGGCCTTGCTCAGTGAGTTAAGGATCTGGCATTGCCATGAGCTGTGGTGTAGGTTGCACACGAGGCTCGGATCCCGTGTTGCTGTGGCTCTGGCGGAGGCCCGTGGCTACAGCTCCTATTAGACCCCTAGCCTGGTTTCTCCATGTGTCGTGGGAGCGGCCCTAGAAAAGGCAAAGAGACCAAAAGAAAAAAGAAAAAAAGGAAAAGATAAATAAAAAGTGTAGCAGGAAAGTCTGGGGACCAGTAGCCTAAAGGATTTATGGATTCTCTTCATCTCAGGCAGGGGTTCTAGTGAGGTTTCCTTCTTGGGTGGTTACTGACTCCGCCCTTTCCTCGCCCTCCCCTGAGTGAGAGAGGCACTAAGCTGCCTGAAGCTTGTCATTCAGGGTGGGGTCATAAAGCCTGGTCTTCTGGTTATTTTGGTGATGTAGTCTTTCACCCTTAGCCAGGAGGCTTTCCCCCGATGAGGATTACATTTACAAAACTATCAGCTTTTAATGTATGCCTGAAATCATCCCTGTTGCAGGCATCCACTCCAGTTTGTGTATGTGTTTCTGAAAATGTTAATGTACTTTATTCAACTTTATATACTTCAAATTACTTCAGTATGCCATTTTGCTTTAAATTGAAAATTGTGCCCTGATCTAAGATCTGGCATAAAAAGTTTTACACTTACCTGATTTTAATAGAATTTTGTGACACTGTAAGCCCACCATTGTCCCAGAACTTTGACCTACACTCTGTCCCCAAGGGCATGCCAGGGGCTAGGAGTCAACAAGACTGTTTCTTCTTACCGTCGCCTTGTTATTAAAAGCCTGTGCCAGGCAGCCAGGCATCCTGATTTGGTACTTTTCAAAGACATTCAGAAATGTGCGATGTATTATATGTGACACTTTTTCCCTAAGGCATTGTTACTCCTTAGGCCTTCAGGAATTGGGGGGCTGGGAGTTGTGAGTGTACCTTCCATTTATTGCTCATCTAAGGTGTAGCTAACAGTTGCCTCAGGAAAGTGAAACATCCAAAATCTTTTTTCCTTAATCCTAGTAGGTCAGCTCATACTAGGAATATAGATATTAAGAAGGTTCTCTTTTTGTGGGTTTTTTTTTAAATGATGCTTCATTTGCTTTATTTTTATTGAAGTATAGTTGACAATACAGTATTAGGTTTCAGGTGTGCTACACAGTGATTTGACATTTGCATACATTACAAAATGATGACCACGATAAGTCTCGCAACCATCTGTTCCTGTGAAACTTGTATCATTGACCATATTCCTTATGCCATATATGATACCTCCTTGGCTTATGTATTTTATACCTGGAGGTTTGTGCCTTTACTCAGCTTCACCTCTTTCACCCACCACCGCCTCACCTCCCCTCTGGCAGCCACCCATTTGTTTGCTGTATCTGGAGCCTATCTTCATTTCATCTGTTTATTTTTTAGATTCCACACATGAGTAAGATTGTATGGTATTTGTCTTTCTGTCTGACTTACTTCACTTACCTTAATACCCTCCAGATCTATCCATGTTATCATCAATGGCAAGGTTTTTTTTAATGGCTGAGTAGTAATATTCCTGTGTGTGTGTGTGTGTGTGTGTGTGTGTGTGTAGCATGCCAGCATGCGTGCGTGTACACACACCACATTTTCTTTAGTCATTCGTTTATTGATGGGCACTTAAGCTGCATCCATATCTTGGCTATTGTGAAGATTACCTCAGTGAGGAGTACCCATTGTGGCTAATCAGAAATGAACCCAACTAGTATCCGTGAGAATGCGGGTTTGACCCCTGACCTCGCTCAGTGGACTAAGGATCTGGTGTTGCCATGAGCTGTGGTATACTGCAGGTGTGGCTCAGATCTGGCGTGGCTGTGGTGTAGGCTGGCAGCTGTAGCTCTGACTCAACCCCTAGCCTCGGAACTTCCATATGCCTCGGGTGCAGCTCTAAAAGAAAAAAAAAAAGACTACTTCAGTGAACATTGAATACGCACATATCTTTTTGAATTTTTGTTTTCTTTGAGCAAACACTTAGAATTGCTGGATTGTATGGCTATCCCATTTTTAATTTTTTGAGGTAACCTCCATATTGTTTTTCACAGTAGCTGCACCAGTTTACATTCCCAGCAACCGTGTAGAAGGGTTCCCTTTCTCCCCATCCTTGTCAGCATTTGCTATTTGTTGTCTTTTTGATGATAGTCATTCTGACAGGTGTGAGGTGGTGTCTTTGTGGTCTTGATTTGTATTTCCCTGATGCATAGTGACGTTGAGCATTTTTCCATGAGTCTTTTGGCCATTTGTAGGTCTTCTTTGGAAAAATGTCTACTTGGAAAGGCTTCCTTAATATTTTATCTGTTGTGACAAACCCATAGACAACTTCGAACAGTATTGGATTTAGACCAAAATTTCTGTCTCCAGTTTGCAGCAGTTTAATGAGGCATGAAATTTATGGACGCCTTTTGTCTGTCACAGGAGAATTGTTTGAGTTGGGAAAGTGGTTTATTTGAGATGTCATTCTTCTGAGCCCAGCAGAATGACTCATTGCTCTAAATGGTGATGATTTCTAGTACATCCTCATTCTTATTTTTGATTATACAGAGCTCAAAACTATTTAGACTCCCCTAATACCACACAGAAGCCCATGTTAACTTTGTTTCCTGATGCAGGTTTGAATATCTTTTTAATTTTGACAACACCTTTGAGATTCATGATGACATAGAAGTGCTGAAGCGGATGGGGATGTCCTTTGGCCTGGAGTCCGGCAAATGCTCTCTGGAGGATCTGAAACTTGCTAAATCACTGGTGCCAAAGGCTCTAGAAGGTTATATCACAGGTATGTTATCTAGTGCTTTCAAGTGTTGTGCTTGATTAGATGTCAGACCTTAACTTGTTGAAACCTTTCTCATAGAAAATTAAAGCCCGCTGTATTCTCATCGTCCATCCTCTGCCCTTCCTACCCCCAAATGTAACCTGTCTTTTGTATTTCTTACTTACCACTTGCTTTCCTTTACAAATACACAGTAGGCTAGAAACAATTTATTATTTAGTTTTGCCTGATTCTCACCTTTATATAAATGGAATCACAGTAATACATTCTTTGGTGATTGAACTTTTTTCACTCGGTGTCATGTTCTTTAGATTTGGCCACACGATTTAGTTTAGCTGTCTTTCATGCTTTTTTTTTTGGTTTTTAGTACTGCTCCCGTGGCATATGGAGGTTCCCAGGCTAGGAAATCAGAGCTGTAGCCGCAGGCCACAGCCACAGCAATGCCAGATCCGAGCCTTGTCTGCAACCTACAGTCACAGCTCATGGCTACGCCAGATCCTTAACCCACAACCTCATGGTTCCTGGTTGGATTTGTTTCTGCTTTGCCATGATGGGAATTCCAATTTATGCATTTTTACTGCTCTATAGAATTCCGTTATGTGATGTATCATAATTTATTTGTTTGCTTTACTGACACTAAACCTTAAGTTTTGTTTCCAGTTTCTTGATATTTAAAGTGCGAGTTCAAACACTCCTATAACTGTATTCCATTGACCATGTGCAGATGTAAAGCGACTGCTGGGTCAGAGCGTGTACCTTCCTTGTTGCTAGATGAAGCCACAGCTTCTGATTTGATGTCGCCTAGTTAATACTCTCACCTGCAGAGTAGAAGTGTTTTCTCTTCCCAGGCAGGTGAACGTGAAATGGTTTCACTGTAATTTTTTAAAATCAAGATTGAATTCATGTACCATCAAATACACCATTTTAAAGTGTACAATTCAGTGATTTTTAATACATTCACAATGTTGTGCAGTCATCACCATTAGTCATTTTATTACTACCAAAAGAAACCCCGCATGCATTAGCAGTCCCCTCATTGCTCCATCCCTCCTGGTTCCTGGCAGCCTCTAGCTTCCTGTCACTGGGGGCTTGTCTGTCCTGGGCCTTTCATGCAAGTGGAATCATACAATATGTAGCCTTTGTGACTGACTTCTTTTACTTAGTGTAATGTTTTTAAGATTTATCCATGCACTATCAGTACTTTATTCCTTTTTATTGCTGTTTTTGTGAACATTCATTAGCTGGAGGTCATGGGGATTGTTCTCACTTTTTGGCTATTGTGAACAATTTGCTAGAAACATTCTTGTGTTTTTGTGTGAGCATAAGCTTTGGATTCTGTTGGGTGTATACCTAGCTTTGGAATTGCAGGGTCATATGATAACTATATTTAACATTCTGAGGAAGTGCCAAACTATTTGCCAAAGCAGCTGTACCATTTTACAATCCTACCAGCAATATATGAGGGTTCTGCTTTCTTCTTATCCTTCTCAACACTTGTTATTGTTCATCTGTTTTATTATAAACCTCCTAGTGAATGTGAAGTGGTGTTTCACTGTGGTTTCGATTTGCATTTTCCTAATAACTAATGATGTTGAGCATCTTTGCATGTGCTTGTTTCCTGGCTATTTTTATATCTCCTTTGGAGAAATGTCTCTTCAGAGCCTTTGCCTATTTTAAAATTGGGTTGCCTTTCATTGTGAATTAATTATCAGAGTATACCTGAAAATGCTATGTTTTGCATGTTCTAAAATTCATTTTTCACTGATTCAGAAATCTTTGATTGTCCTAATTCCTAAGATTGTGGTATATTCTGCACATATAATTTGGATGTATAGACAAAAGCCTTCTTTTGCTTTTGCCGGTTTCCTTCTTTTTTAAGTATTACTACCTGGAATTTCATATCATGTTTTAAAGTTATTTTAATACTGATTAGGTATATTAGTATCATTCTAAGGTATATTGAGCCAAATATAAGCAAAAAAGTAATGTTTTATTTTGTTTTTGTTTGATGCTTTTGGCTCTTTGGTCATAACAGAAATTTGGTGATTTGAGATTTCATTCCTGTTGGATTTAGTTCTTAAAATTCGCACCATTCACCTCCCCCAGTGTGATGCCCCCTTCCTGCCCTTCAGCCACTCAGTACCGCATCTTCACCCCCACCCCCTCCAGAAGGACCTGCTGTTTTATTAGCGAGTCAGTCATCCTGGCTGTCCAGCAGGGTCTGCATAAAGACCTTACTCCATAAATCACCAGGACTCTATTTTAGCTCATTCTCGGTGAAAAGACTCAGGGTGATGAGACAGGCTCTGTGGTTTTGATCTCTCTGTGACCTCATTTGCAGATTGGGGGACAGACTTTCTGGTTAGTTCAGAAGCAGAAACATGTGCCTTTGTGAGCGGAGGCACAGGGTGGCTCTGGAGGAGGATTGTGAGAACTGTTGTGTGGGTTCTACAATGATGTGAAAGGCTTTTCAGAGCCATTGTGAAAAGAGAATGTATCAATAGCTGTGTTCTGACAGAAGGTTTCCACACATACTAATTAATATTTAGCACAGGATTCTGGCTTTAATTTCATCATGTACCGACTTGTTCTTATTGTATGTATTTAAAGTCTGCTATTCTTTTTAGCATTGAAGTTTTTTTTTTTTTTCCCCACAGCTGCCTTAGTTAGCCTGTGAAGAAAAGATTCACAAGGCCATTTTAAGATTAATGTAGTCATTTAATTTACTCTTTTCCTACGTGGGAAGCTTCTCACTTGGTCAGATGGTGCTAGGACAGCAGTTTCCAATCCCAGTACACGGTTTCTTTTCTTTTTTGCACAGTAATCATAAAACTCTTTCGACTGAATGTAATAAAGCTTGTTTTGGCAGATTACATTTTCTGAGCATATATTTGGTCTTATCTTACAGTGTAAATCAATTTCTTTCAGGAATTCATTTCTAACTGTTTTGTAAACTCACTCTTGAAAAAGATGATACTCATTTAGTATCACTTAGATCTTGTATGTTCCAGCCACTGCCTTCTTTAACATTCTAGATAAGGCTATAAGTGTTAAACAAGTAAAATTTCAGTACGAATTGGTCAAGGTTGGGAGTTCCCTTGTGGCTCAAGTGGGTTGAGTATCCAGCATTGTCACTGCTGTGGCTTAGGTTTGATCCCTGGCCCAAGAACTTCTGCAGCCTGTAGGCTTGACCAAAAAAAAAAAAAAAAAAAAAAGACTGAATTGGTCATGGTTGTGATAGAAGAAATATGATAAATGTGTAGAAAATAAGGTTACGGAGTTCCCGTCGTGGCCCAGTGGTTAGTGAATCCGACTAGGAACCATGAGGTTTCAGGTTCGGTCCCTGGCCTTGCTCAGTGGGTTAAGGATCCGGCGTTGCCGTGAGCTGTGGTGTAGGTTGCAGATGCGGCTTGGATCCTGCGTCGCTGTGGCTCTGGCGTAGGCTAGTGGCTACAGCTCCGATTCGACCCCTAGCCTGGGAACCTCCATATGCCACGGAAGTGGCCCTAGAAATGGCAAAAAGGCCAAAAAAAAAAAAAAGAAAATAAGGTTACAAGGATCTATCCAGAATATTTTATGCAGATTAAAACAGTAGTGCCTGGCTCACTTTCAAGAAAAACTGCATATGGCCTCTTAAAATTTAAGGTTTAGTTCAAGTTATAAAGCAGAGGATACCAGGAAAGAGAATAGGTCTTTGATGAACAGTAGCCCTGAGTGCACTACAAGGCACTTGAAAAGATGGTGCCATGAGGGTTTTGGCCAAAATTTCTCTGTCTGACAAGATACGCTGACCTGACTTTTTCAGCCCCTCCTGCTCTGGTTCAGCCCCGGCCAGAGGCTTTTGTGGCAAGTCCAGCGGGTGTCCAGGAATTGTACACCTATGACTGTGTTCAGTGAGCTGCCCTCTCTTACGTAAGAAAAAAGAACGAAGAGAGTCTGATCAGTTTTAATTTAAATTCTTTCCTGCTGTTGTCTGCCTTTCGGTACCGCCTCTCCCCCTTCCCTCTTGTGTTCTAGAAATTTCTTTTTTCCAAGCTGAAGAAACCTGGGTTCTTCCGGGGGCAGGAGACTCGTCCAGCTATAATTCAGACCAGACCTTAACAAAAGCAGCCACAGAACTTAACAGCGCCTATGTCTGTTTTTGTTTTCTCCTGTAGATATCTCCACAGGACCTTCTTGGTTAAATCAGGGACTGCTTTTGAATTCTACCCAGTCAGTTTCAAATTTAGACCTGACCACTGGTGCCACCCTGTCCCAATCAAGGTACGTATTTTTTCGGGGTTAGAAAGGTGAGCCACCAGGCCCTGACCCTCTCTGGAGGGGAGGAGAGCTGGCATGTGGCTGCCCACCTGGCCTGGGGCAGATTCTGGCAGAGCTGCCTATGGCCCCTCCTTTCCCGGTGCTTTTATTCCTGTGTTTTGCAAAGCTTAAAACATGTACCACATTAATGAGCCTGTGTGTTTTTAATTGTTTGCTAGTGTAAACCAAGGGTTATGCTTGGATGCTGAAGTGGCCTTAGCAACGGGGCAGTTCATTGCCCCAAACAGTCACCAGTCCAGCAGTGCGGCCTCTCACTGCTCTGAGTCCCGAGGCGAGACCCCCTGTTCCTTCAACGACGAAGATGAGGAAGATGACGAGGAGGATTCCTCCTCCCCAGAATAAAGACAGGCGCAAACCCGCGTTTTACTATTTGATGCTCATGTGTGTTTTTAGTGTGAGCTCTTGTTTTTGAAATGATCGCTTCAGTCTTTGCCTTTGTTTGCACTGTGTGTTCAGTGAAAACTAGGGAAACACAATAAGCAAATTACACGAAGGCTGAGATGAGTGAGATGAAAGCTAACGTAGTGTGAATGAAAACTCTGAACAGCAGAGCAGTAGATCACATGGCAAACAAAGCGTGTGCTCTGAGGTGACGGAGGGGAGAGGCCCAGAGCCACGGCAGCATGAATGCGGCGCATTTATCTTCTGAGAGGCGGGGCCTTTGTTTCCCCCCTCGCCCGCCCACACAGCCTCCTTAGAGTTGAGAACCACCCCATCCCACTTCACAGGCCGGAGGAGCTGTGCCGTGAGGGGTGGGGCCCGCGACCCTCGGGGCACAGATTGAACTGCTGAACTAGTTGACAGTCTAGCCAAGGTGCTTTACGCATCTGCTGCCTTAGACGGCTTCTAGGAAGGAGCGAGCGCTAATTCCAAGTACTTAAGTGACATTTAGAATAATTGATAGTCAAACTGAACTTATCACTGTTAGCCAATGCATTGGTGCATAGAATTTTCTAGGGCTACTTCTGGAAGCCAAAATAGAATAGCGTTTCCATGTGCATTAAATACTTTGCCAGCACTGCCTTTCGCCAGCATTCTAAATCTGGAATTTTACACAGAAGGAAATCTGTCATTTTAATCAAAGCTATGCATTTCATACAGCGTTTTCATTTAAAACAGAGAAACAAATCCCCATGACCAAACTGCTTGCTTACAGTTCCCTGTAGTATAATTGTATGATTTCACCCAGTGTGCAATTTGTGAAAATGAACTGTCATTACTTTTGTCTTAAAAGTATTTCAAGAATATGAACAGCTATGTTTTCCTGTACACGTCACCTTTTGTACATTCTCCTTAATCAAAATGACCATATTGAGTTTATTACTGGGTAAACTGCATTTCAAACTAACCTGATATTCAGGGTTCCACAGAAACACAGAAATATAGAGCACGTGCAGTAAGTAGAGCAGGATGCAGACAGCGGTGTCAGAGCCCAGGATGCCGCTAGGGGTCGCCGTGCTGCTGGGCTCAGTTACACACACACACACACACACCCCACCCCGTAGGAGCACAGAAGCATCTGCTGCCAGGGCCAGTCCCCGACTTCAGTTCACGTTAAGGACTTGGAAGGGAGCAAATGATAATGGGAAATTAAGTCTTGGACTTGAATCATATTGATTTGCCCTTAGTTATGCATCCAGCGTCTGTGGGTGGAGCACTGAGCTCAGCCCAAACCCCTTCTTTTCTAAATCCCACAGGGAAGCATGGATGCCTCCTGAGGCCTCTTTAAAGCTCTGATGCCCTGCTGACAGTAAGCTGAGGAGAAGGACCTGACCGACCTAAAGAGCTAATTAATACACAAGAACATATAATATTAAGTTCCTCTGAGACAAAGCCCATTCTGTCAGAAATAAGCCTAGTGCAGACTGAGCATTCAGCAGGGAGGGAGTTGTGGCAACCTGGGTTCCAGGCACAGCTCTGAGGCTGGGGGTGGGGGCAGGAGCCCGCCGGCCTTCAAGAGACTGACTGGATGCTCATGAGGTCACAGTCAGCTAAAACTGGGTCTCCTTCAGGCTGTCTCTCCTTTTACCAACCCCAACCTTTCTCATCTCTGTACTTAAAAGGGGCCCAGCAGGGATGCAGAGAGGCCAAGGGCCACAGCTAGCTTTTCAGACTTCAAAATACCCCTTCTTGGGGTATACTCCCTTCTCTGTTCTCTGCTGCTGCTGATAAAACAGGCTTCAAAGAAAAAGCAACCAAAGACTCTTAGCATAAGTGGCCTCTGATCCTCAGTGAGGTGTTCAGGTTACTGCTGAGGGCGTGCACCAGAGTCACACTGTGGTCACCAGGACTCGTCACTGGTACAAAGCTTTACCTGAGCAGAAAACGAGATTGAGATGTTTAGAAGGAGAAATCCTGTTATTCTCTTTCTCCCCTAAACAGATGTAGCTGGGTCTAAAGTTCATCACTCAGGTACCATTTCATATAGAAATCAAAAGGAATGTTAGGAAATTGTAGTTACAACATCCAGGCTGCTTTACGGGAGCAGTACTTGGGGTTATTTGCACCCGCACATGTCCTCACACACCCTCCCAGGTCATGTTCTGCTTTGAGGGGAGTTCAGGAGGCCTTTTTCCCTGAGGACCACTTTAGTGGTGACCCTTCCAGTGCACTGGACCACCAGCCAGTGAATTCGAGCTCCCCTCCACACTCAGGCAGATGGCAGCAACCCTGCCCCATTTGGCCCCAGGGTGGGAAGGGTCCACATCACTGTTCGCAGCGCCCAGGCCCCTACCAGGCCTCCCTTCCCCTTCTGTCTCATGCATGTCATCTTTTCTTTTGACGACAAGGTGGTGAAAACAGCCTCAGTAAGTGTTGATCTAAACTGTGCCTTATGATCACGGGGGACTTTGGGGAGGGGGGGGGCCAGGAAAGAGAGGACTAAGACGATGACTCCTCACCTCTCAGCGACACCTGCCACCCCTGCCAGACTTTACAAATAATGACCCCGTGTTTTGTCCCCTTCAAGTTAATGTTTTGTAGAAGTGGCAGGGAGAAAACTGTCGGCAATTTCTGCCATTTTATGCCGGGATAGAGAGTGACTCCTCATTAGCAAGGTCTATAGCTGTAACCATTAGTCTGTGTACGTGGGAAGTGATGCTAGTGTTAGCCTCAGACACACACTGGCCTCTACAGATGATTCAGATGGAGCTTTTCCACAAAGGAGCAGCTCACTGGAGCCATGCAGACATCACAAACTTGACTGATTGCTAAAACACAACCCTCTCTGGGCTACTCAGGTTGTTGAGACAGCCAAGTTTGGATATAACGTAGGCCCTGGGACTGGGTGGGTGTCCGTGGCGGCAGGGAAGTGCCTCAGAAACACATGCAGAGGGAGAAAACTGGTTAGCTTCACGGGTGACTCACTTCTAGTGCCCTTTAATACTAGCAAGCCCCTCCCGGCGGGCACATGGGTGAGACAGACCTGAAGGCCACAGTGGTCCCTGCAGATGGGGCTGGACAGTGGCGGTGAGGATTTAACCCAGTAAGTGTTTGAGGGAATAGAGAGCAGAAGACATTCAGATTGATTAGTGCTGGGGAAAAAAAGGACAGGGCCATGGGACAGAGGGGGAAAGGTGCCTTTGGCTGGTGGTGTTGGGGGAAGGCCACCTGAGAAAGTGACTATTGTTCTGAATCAGACAATTGAAAGCCATCTCTACCCCATACTGTGCACTTGGAATCTCTGCTAAACTCCTAAGGCCCCACTGTTCCAGCTTTAAGAGCATATATTTTGGAGTCTATTAGGGTATTTTTAAGATTAAAAAAACAAACCGCTACCAGCAGTATCCATAAACTAAGAGAACATTCTAACACATGAGGTTCTCATTATTAGCTTTGTTACCTTCCGATCGAACCTACACGATAGAGAAGTAATTAGAAATGGAAAACTTTTCTAGGTGTTCTAGTTTTACAAGTTGTTAGATACATAAAAATCTACTTTTTATATCCGATACATAACCTTTTACCCTGCACGTGGACCGGCTTTAGTGGCACTAAAGACTATCTAAGGACCGTTTCCCCAAGTAGGTTCCCCAGTTCAGGCGCCCAAAGCAGCAGCGCCCAGCCCGGGAGATGGTTCACATGTTCGTATCGGGACCCACAGTGGTGCCAGGGCTTCAGCCTCACCCCGGCCTCCCTGCCCGCTGGTTCACAGTGCATACAATGTCCTATTCGGTTGCCTAACTTCCACTCAAGTCAAACACCATTACTCAAAAGGAAAAAGTGTCTGATGTTAACGATTTTACCTTTTTCTAAGAAATTCAAGCTACTTGCCCACCTAAATTAAATTTCTCAGGAATGAGTCAAGTTGTCCCTGAAAAATTGTGCTTAAATAACCTTTAGGATCCAGTTTTCCCACCCACATCCACACTCAGGCTGTGCTAAGGAAGAAAAAGCAGGGGCACAAAACTTCGCCCCTCCAGGAATCCCTGGCAAGTACAGAAGCTTAGTGGCAGCAAAGGTCCACTGCCCATGGGCACAGTGGGCACTTAGCAGTGTCCTGAAAAGCCGTACTGAAAGAATCTCGCATCGTTCTTTACACAAAGCCCGTGAATCTCATGCTGTCTTGACCCCTGGCTATTCCAGCCTCGGGGGCTTTGTTCCTCCTCGTTTGGAACTGCCTTAGAAGCCAGTGTAGCTGAAACGTAGGGGCATTTCTTGCCCATTCTCCACCAAGGGCCTAGAATTGAGAACTCTTCTGCCCTACTCATTCAGGTATATGAAGCAAACCCAGAGCTAAACCTGCCTGGTGCCCCTCAGCCTGTCTGCCAGGGCCCGCACCACACCCAGAATCTCCTTCCTGTGAGGGCCACTTTGCCTCCTCCAAACCAGGCCCTCACCACAGCCCTTCCAGAGGGCTCTTGGATCAGCATCAGCCCCCTGTCACAACAAGTGCTAAACAACTGAGGAGCAGGAGCGGGACTTGGCTCAGGAGTCCCAGCGTGAGGCTGTGCTCTCAGCTCTGGACCTCCCAGCTCAGAAGGTCCAGGCTTAGTCACACCTGGGAAGAAACCTGTTCCCCCGGGCAGATGCGTCATGCACACTGGAGGTTCCTGGCCCCTCTCATCCCATGCTAGCTTATTTCTGTCCATTTCCATCTCAACCTAACAAGGAACTGTCCCTCAGTCATCACCTTGTTGCTTCAAACTCACCGTTTTGTCACTTACATTTGCCATCTTCACCATGCCAGGCACCATCTGATAACTAGTGATGGTTCTGGTTGCTCCCCAATGGGGCCAAGACTTTTTCTCATATGAAAAGTCTCTGGGGAACCCAGATTCTTTTCCGCTAAGGCTTCGCTGAGCACACTGCAGTTCTGTTTTGCCCAGTAGTGCCATGGCGGGTTTCAACCATCCAGTGTCCTGAAAAGTGGAAGCACCTAGCCGCACCGGAGCTTGGAGGACCACGGCGGCTCAGTCCCCTGAGTTCCTCGAGGCGGCTGTTGGCCATCACCATCCTGTTAGACAGAAAGAAGGGCTGTGAGCCCCAAGCCCCAGTTAGTTCACCTTGTCATTTGGAGATGTCCTACTCTGATCATATGCTATCAGGTTTTATTTCCAGGAAATTTAGTTGTTTTCTGCATGAAGGAGAAACATCATGGTGCCACATGCTTTAAAGCAATTGAAATGAGAGATGTAAGGGGAAAATGCAAACACCATATCCGACCTGCCTAATGTAGACTTTATTAGATCAATGTACCTAACCTAATATGATGTATTATTTGTAGCATCTCAAACTTTGTAAATAAATACCATTATTTTTATATGGAAATTTTATAGAAGAGCTATTTCTGTATACTTAATTATTCCTGGATTTTCTGAATTGCTTCCAATAGGTAATGGACAAGCCCTAATCTGTGTTTCTGGTAAGGATGGTTCAAGGACCACCCACGGCATAAATGAGGGGGGGGAGGGAGAGTTTCTAAATTTTCCATCCCTAGGACCCACCACAGAGGCTCGCTCTAAAGCTCTGAGGGTTGGGCCCGGGAAGCTGTATTTTTAATAAACTGAGTGATGGTTTTTGCCCATTAGTGTGGTACCTTTGTCCATCACGTAAGATTAAAAGAAGGAAAGAATAAGCATTTGAAATTGTACTTGAGGAAAAAATGTTATCAGACTGTTCTATGATTTGAATGAGATGTACTATATAGAAAAAATAAATAATTAAAAAAAATAGTAGTCTCATCATTAGCAGGCTGACGGAAGGGTTAGTGGATATTGTGGTGCCCTGCCCAGCCCCTGCCCCAGCCGTGCCCTTCCCGCAGGAACAGCCCTCAAGAGGGAGCTTCCTCACTGAGGTCACACCACATGCAGCCAGGGAGACGGTAGAGAAGCCCAGCCTCTTTGCCCCAACTCAGGGTATCTGAAGGACCTTCTCAGCTTCAGGTGCCCCATGGCATTGGATGGTTCCTCTGGCAACTGTGTCCTCACCCTGCTCTACTCATAGGTCATGTTCCTGGAGCGCTCCACGTCTCACCTGGGATGGAAATGTGTCAGATGGTTAAAAGGTTTTCTGTTAGAGACCTTTATAAGGTCACTTTACAGCAATGTAGAAATGACTGAATTGAATAGTTTAGGGAAAACGTGTCTCTTCCCTTTAACCAAACCAGCATCAGAGGGAACAGCTAAATGATGAGTGCTCCCAGGCCTCAGGAGCCACAGTCCCCCCACCCTCCTCTTCTGCTCAAACATCTTGGGGAGAGGAAGGGGCCCTGGTTAAGGCTGTCATAACATGTAGTCTGAGCTGGGTGCTTGGCAGGCACGTGGACAGAGGAGGGTTTGAAGCTGCTGGGGATCACAGAATGGGGCCACGTCTTAAACTCTAGGACCTGGTTAAGGAAACGATTGAATGTTGGAGTGGGGAGCCAGTGCCCAGCTCTTACCCCAAGGACTTCCTGGGATGGTGAGCTTGAGCTGCTATCATGTCCTCTCTGCTTCTTCTGTCCTACTGTAGCTACTTTTTTTTTTTTTAAGGCTATACCTGTGGCATACGGACGTTCCCAGGCTAGGGGTCTAATTGGAGCTGCAGCCGCCGGCCTACGCCAGAGCCACAGCAACGCCAGATCCAAGCCGTGTCTGCCACCTACACTGCAGCTCATAGCAACGCTGATCATTAACCCACTGAGCAAGGCCGGGGACTGAACCTGCCTCCTCACGGACACTATGTCAGGTTCTTAATCCGCAGAGTCACAATGGGAATTCAGTATTTCTTAGGGCCATTTGGCAGTGAGAAAGTGCCTTCACTCTTGTGGTCCACATGAGGGTGTTGAGGACGGCTGGTGGCCATTAACATAGCTACTGGCCACACTGCTGAGCAGGGGGAAGATATCAGCAGAGCCCAAGGAGTTGTTTACTTAAACACAGCTTCATGATGAGCTGGGCTCCACTCTGGTAACAAGGCTCTTTGCCTCTTGGGAGAAGACGGCTTCGACCAGGAGAGACGTATCCAGAAGACGGAACTCAACCTGCCTTTTTCCGGTTCCTACTCCATTCTTTCTGGCAGATGCATGGCTTCTGCTGTTCCACACTTTTCCAGTTCTGTCTTCTTTATCTGAGCACAGGCTCCTCTCGCTGCTTACGCCCAGACACCTCCAACGTTCCCCGCTTTGTTGCCTGGGAAGAGGGCTCTGTGTGTTCTTTCTGTGGACAGTTGCCATGTGCGCGGGAGCTCACTGCTCACCACCAGCCCAACTTTCTTCCTGAGAGGGCTTTCCAGCTTCTTGCTGAAACTTGTTTTCAGGAAATCTCTGTGGTTTAAAGGAAGGCTTGTGTCAGGGTGGGTGAAACCAATCCCATTGAATGCAAAGTACAATTTGTCATAACTGCTCTTTCACTTTCATGCCAGTCACTTTCTGGCATTTTTCTGCTGGGGCACAGCAACCATCACCAACCACTTCCTCCTTGCTTGCTTGTCTTCTGCCTTGCTCAAGGGCCTCAAGTACAGTATCGCCCACTGTACTGAGGTCAGGAGCTTTGTTTTCATGCCCTAGCACTTGGACGTGCCCCCAGAGCCAGAATTCAATTAGAAATCCTGAGAATAGTGTGCATTAAAGCCTGAAAATGATGGTCCTAAACAAGGGACCATCTCCACAGGATTGATTTTCAGATTCTGCTAATAAATACTTTTTTTTTGGATCTCTGGTAAACAAAGGCTTGTATTGGATCTTCAACCTGAATACAATAGTGCTTTCACAGAAGGTGTTTTTAGAGCATTTAGGTGCTGCCTGCCTTGTTGATGGTCACTGGGGTGCAGACCAGGCCTTCTTGCCACTGGAGCAGCAGTGGGTACTTCTGCATGCAGAGCTGCTGCCACCCTGCCATCATCTAAAAGAAGAACCACTGGAGTTCCCGTCATGGCGCAGCGGTTAACGAATCCGACTAGGAACCATGAGGTTGCAGGTTCGATCCCTGGCCTTGCTCAGTGGGTTAAGGATCCAGCATTGCCGTGAGCTGTGGTCTGGGTTGCAGAAGCGGCTCGGATCCTGCGTTGCTGTGGCTCTGGCATAGGTCAGCGGCTACAGCTCTGATTCGACCCCTAGCCTGAGAACCTCCATATGCCGCGGGAAGCGGCCCTAAAAAAGGCAAAAAGACAAAATAAAATAAAATAGGAACCATTGCCTCAAGTTTATCAAGATTTGGTTTATCAATCACTATTAACAGTTAAAGATGGAACAAGAATATTTCAAAAATACTTGTGGAGAGAGTTCCTGTTTTGGCTTGGCAGGTTAAGAACCTCATATAGTGTCTACGAGGATGTGGGTTTGATCCCTGGCCTCAGTCAGTGGGTTAAGGATCCAGTGTTGCCACTAGCTGTGTAGGTCACAGATGCGGCTCAGATATATGCCATGGCTGTGGTGTAGACTGAAGCTGCAGCTCCAATGGGACCCCTAGCCTGGGAACTTCCACATGCTGTAGGTGTGGTTATAAAAAAAATTAAAAACAAAACTGGTGGAGGAGTTCCCTTGTGGTGCAGCAGATTAAGGATTTGGCCTTTTCACTGCAGGGACTCAGGTCACTGCTGTGCCTTGGGTTTGATCCCTGGCCCAGTAACTTCTACATGTCATGGGCACAGCCCCAAAAAACCACTTGTGGAAATTATTTTTAAGAACCAAAACCAAGGATCTGGCATTGCCGTAAGCTGTGGTGTAGGTTGCAGACGTGGCTCAGATCCTGCGTTGCTGTGGCTGCAGTGTAAGCCGGTGGCTACAGCTCCAATTAGACCTATAGCCTGGGAACCTCCATATGCCAAGGAAGCAGCCCTAGGAAAGGCAAAAAGACACACACACACACACACGAACGAAACCAAAACATGAGCCCAGTGGCTACCCTTGAAAGTTGGATTAAAGGCATGTAAGGAGGAGTTCCCATCGTGGCTCAGTGGTTAATGAATCCGACTGGGAACCATGAGGTTTCGGGCCTTGCCTAGTGGGTTAAGGATCCTGCGTTGCTGTGGCTGTGGTGTAGGCCGTTGGCTGCGGCTCTGATCGGACCCCTGGGCTGGGAACCTCCATGTGCTGCGAGAGTGGCCCGAGAAAAGGCAAAAAAAAAAAAAAAAAAAAGGCATGGAATAAGACGCAGCCCATCAAACTGCAGTTTTCTACGAGGAATATTAGCGTCCCTTCACCCTCCCACCCCCTCAGGCAGGCAAGGAAGGGCAGGGCGTGGGGCTGCCCGCTACTTTCACCACAGTTGTTGACTCAGACCCTTGCAGCACAGCAGAGAAAGCAGGCAGCTTCAAAAGTCATGGGCTCCTGGATGTAGACCTCTGCAGGAGGAGTCTGTCTTCAAAGACAGAGAACACCTTCTCCAGGGCTTCCAGAGACAGTTTCTTAAAAGACATTTCTCAAACCTCTTGGATAAGATCAATATCAGGGCAGCTGTACCTCCCTATTGGGCCTGTGCCAGGGAACTTGCCTATACATTTATTGTGCAGGTCAAAGACAAGCCTGGCCAAAAAAAAAATCTGCTTGCTGAGGAGAGAGAATTTCCCCTCATGACCTCCCCACCCTGACTCCCCTTTGAAAGGCTTCTCAGAGCCTGGAGGGCAAAAGCATGAGTATGTTGCAGGGTTGAGGTTAGGCCAGGGAGGTAGGTGCCTGCTGGGGCAGGCTGTGACCACTCCCAGTCGTCATGACAAAGGACAGACAAGGAGCGGGAGGGAGAAATGTTTGGGGAGAAATACCATGGCCAAAACAAGCATGGAAATGAAAAGACTGCAACACCCACATATCAGTAGCCATGTGGGCCACAGAGGTGCTGGAGGGCCCGGCCTGTCCACCAGCAGCAGCTGAGGGAGGGGCGAAAACTCCAGCATCAGCTGCATCTGGTTGGAAGCCCCATCTCCAGTGTGGTAGTGGTGTGCTCTGCTTCGGTTTTTGTTTGTAACACTCAACAAATACCAGCTGCTGCACTGGGAGTCTCTGAGCTAAAGCCCTGCAGGGTACACATTAGCTGATTGACGAGATAAGACAAGCCTACTCGATTGATGACATTGGATGAGCTGCCATCTGAAATATTTTAGTTGACATTTCTTTACATAGGTGTATATATGTATATATCCAAATCCCATAAAATAATTCCTATCCACAATCCTCTAACAAATTCTAATTTTTTCTTTCTTTTTTTTTTTTTTTCAGGGCACACCTGTGGCATACGGAGGTTCCCAGGCTAGGGGTCAAATCCAAGCTACAGCTGCCAGCCTACACCACAGCCACAGAAATGCCAGATCCAAGCCACGCCTGCACCTACACCACAGCTCAAGTCAATGCCAGATCCTTAACCCACTGAGCGAGGCCAGGGATCAAACCTGTATCCTCATGGATGCTAGTCAGATTCGTTTCTGCTGAGCCACAGCAGGAACTCCAAAAATTCTAATTTTTCTGTAGGATTTTTTCATGTTCAATACATAGTATTAACACACTCTGCATTGACGGACTGATCGAACCTTACATACTCACGGATACTAGACATATTCGTTACCACTGATCCACAATGGGAACTCCCACTTTCTTGGCAAACTCATAGGGAGAGTAGGGGGTATACTTTGCACATCATGACCTGACCTCCTGTCTCTGATAAGATACTGTGTGTGTGTGTGTGTGTTGCCTGTGTGCACCTCACCCTGTGGCGGTTGTGGCTGTCTGAGGGACCCATGTTTGAAGAATGGTGTCTGAGGCAGAGGAAGGAGGGAGGGTGGTTGCAGCTCAGAGGCTCAGGCATCAAAGGCCAGCACCCACCTGAAGTGGGAATTCTCATGCTTCACAGTCAGTATGAGGGAACCCAGTGAAAATCTTTGTTTCTCAGAATTAGAAATTCTCTGAAATTAGCCTACAACTCATTTGTTATACATGGACTGATCTTTGTAAATTCAGGGCCTGGTTTAGTAGCTCATATATAATGATAGGTTCTTTTTTTTTTTTTTTTCTCCTATCTTTCCTAGGGCCACACGACGGCATGTGGAGGTTCTCAGGCTAGGGTTCTAATCGGAGCTACAGCTGCCAGCCTACGCCAGAGTCACAGCAACGCAGGATCCGAGCCGCGTCTGTGACCTACACCACAGCTCACAGCAACACCAGATCCTTAACCCACTGAGCGAGGCCAAGGATCAAACCGGCAACCTCGTGGTTCCTAGTTGGATTCGTTAACCACTGAACCATGACAGTAACTCCTAATGATAGGTTCTTAATCTTTACAGAACAAATAAGTGAATGAATGAATATTAAGTAAACTACATACTTTTTATGCTGAACCTTTGGTTAGTCTGAATAACCAAATAGTGCTCTTGCCTTCAGCACGAATAACCTGGCCAAAGTGTGGGCAAGCTTGAAAGACTGGGCTCCTTCCAACATCTATTCATGATAAAAACTCTTACCAAAGTGGGTATAGAGGGAACATACCTTAACATAATGAAAGTCACTTATGACAAACCTACAGTAAATATAATACTCGATGGAGAAAAGCTGAAAGCCTTCCCACTAAAATCTGGAACAAGAAAAGGATGTTCACTGTCACCACTTTGATTCAATAGAGCATTGGAAGTCCTAGCCACAGCAATCAGACAAACAAAAGAATTTATCCAAATTGGAAGAGAAGAGGTAAAATCATCACTTTATGCAGATGACATGATACTATATATAGAAAACCCTAAGGACTCCACACAAAAAACTATTCAAACTGATCAATGAAAATTCTGCAAACTAGCAGATACAAGATTAACATTCAGAAATCAGTCACATTTCTGTATACTAACAATGAAATATTAGAAAAGGAATATAAAAATACAATACCTTTTAAAATTGCACCCCAGAAAATTAAATACTTAGGAATAAACCTGACCAAGTAGGTGAAAGATTTATATGCTGAGAACTGAAAAACATGAATCAAGGAAATTAAAGAGGATTCAAAGAAATGGAAAGATATCCCATGCTCTTGGTTTAGAAGATTTAATATTGTAAAAATGGCCATACTACCCAAAGCAATCTACAGATTTAATACAATCCCTATCAAATTACCCATGACATTCTTCACAGAACTATAAAAAACAGTCCCAAAATTCATATGGAACCATAAAAGACCCAGAATTGCCAAAGCAATTCTGAGAAACAAAAACCAAGCAGGAGGCATAACTTTCCCAGATTTCAGACAATATTATAAAGCCAGTGTAATCAAGATAGTGTGATACTGGTATAAAAACTGACATACAGACAAATGTAACAGAAGAGAGAACCCAGAAATAAACCCAAACACGTATGGTCAATTAATCTTTGACAAAGGTAAGAATATAAAATGGGAAAAAGACAGTCTTTTCATTAAGTGGTGCTAGGAAAACTGGACAGCTGCCTGTAAATCAATGAACCTAGAACACACCCTTATGCCATGCACAAAAATAAACTCAAAATGGCCTAAGGACTTGAACATAAGACAAGATACCATAAAACTCTAACACAGGCAAAATATTTTCTGACATCAACCGTACAAATGTTTTCTTAGGTTACTCTCCTAAAGCAATAGAAATAAAATAGAAAATAAACCTTGGGACTAATCAAACTTTTCTTAGGTTACTCTCCTAAAGCAATAGAAATAAAATAGAAAATAAACCTTGGGACTAATCAAACTTAAAAGCTTTTGCACAGCAAAGGAAACCACTTTAAAAAAATGAAAAGACAACCTACAGAATGAGAGAAAAATTTCAAATGATGCAACTGACAAGGGCTTAATCTCCAAAATATACAAACAACTCATACAACTCAATGGCAAAAAAACCAAACAACTCAACTGAAAATGGGCAGAAGACCTGAATAGAAACTTTTCCAAAGAAGACATATGGGGAGTTCCCATGGTGGCTCAGGGGAAATGAATCTGACTAGTATCCATGAGGATGCGGGTCAATCCCTGGCCTTGCTCAGTGGGTCAGGGATCTGGTGTTGCAGTGAACTGTGGTGCAGGTTGCAGATGCGGCTCATATCTCCAGTTGCTGTGGCTGTGGTGTAGGCCAGCGGCTATAGCTCCAATTCAACCTCTAGCCTGGGAACTTCCATATGCCATGGGTGTGGCCCTAAAAAGCAAAAAACAAAAACAAAACAAAACAAAAACCCCCAAAAAACGATGTAGTACATACACACAATGGACTACACTCACCCATAAGAAAGAACAAAATAATGCTATTTTCAGCAACACAAATGGAACTAGAGACTCTCATATTAAGTGAGGTCAGAAAAAGACCAACAGCATATGATATCACTTAAATCTGGAATCTAATTTATGACCCAAATGAACCTATCTACAGAAAAGAAACAAACTCATGGACATGGAAAAAAGACCTGTGGTTTCCAAGAGGAAGGGGGAGGGAGAGGGAGGGACTGGGAGTTTGGGGTTAGTAGATGCAAACTACTGCATTTGGAGTGGATAAGCAATGAGGTTCTGCTGCATAGTACTGGGAACTATATCCAGTCACTTGTGATGGAACATGCTAAGAGGAAAACGTGAAAAAAAGAATGTATATACATGTATAATTAGGACACTTTGCTGAACAGCAGAAACTGACAGAATACTGTAAATCAACTATAAAAAAAAAAAAAAGATTGGCCTCTTACCACCCTATGTTTTGCCCTATGTTGGAGTTAAAAGAGGACAACATGGAGAAAAGAGTGAGACATTTGTATGGCTGGATGGTAGGAGCAAATAAGCTGATTTAAGGAGAAAAACACTGCCTCTAGGGAAGGAAGTACAGGGGCAAAGGAACTCACTGTCGCCTGCCTCTGAGTCCTAGAGATCAAATCCTTTCTAGCACTCACTCTCCCAGTGACCTGACTGTGCCTTTCCAACCAGCCCAGGCCCCTGCATACTGTACCCTTTCTCTCCCCACCAGGAAAGTTAGCAGTTTATGAGTCAGGATATCCTGCTCCAAAAGACAAAGAGGAGGCAACATGAAGAGATAGCAGGGGCTATTTTGCGATATAAGCAATTCCATACCTCCCAGGTGCAAGCCCCGCAGACTGGAAAGTAACTGGTTCACAGAGACTCACCTACAGGAGTGAGAGTACTGAGACCCACATCAAACTCCCACTTGTGGGGATCTGGCACTGAGAGAAAGAGCCCCCAGAGCATCTGGCATTGAAGGCCAGTGGGGCTTATGCACAGGAGCTCCATAGGACTGGGGGTAATAGAGACCCCCCAGTCTTCAAAGGCACACACAGACTTTCACATGCATGGGGTCCCAGGGCAAAGCAAAGTCACCATAAGAATCTGGGTCAGACCTGACCGCAGTTCTTGGAGGACCTCCTGGGAAAACAGGGGTGAAGGTGGCTTGTTGTGGGGAAGGACATTGGAAGCAAAGCTCTCAGGAATATTCAGCAGCATGCCTTTCTCTGGACGTGGCCATTTGGGGAAAATCTAGCCCCACCCATCAGCACTGAGAAGCCCCAGGGCAAACAACAATCCAAGTGAGATCACAGCCCCACCCATCAGTAAACAGGCTACCTAAAGACCCCCCCAGGCACACAGCCACCTCTAATCTCACCCAGAGACAAAGCCCCATCCACCAGAGGGATAAGAATCAGCTCCACCTACCAGTGGGCAGGCGCCAGTCCCTCCCGTCAGGAAGCCTACAACTAGCCCCTGTACCAACCAGCCACAAGGGGGGCAGACATCAGAAGTAAAAGAGGCTACAACCCTATTACCTGTAAAAAGGTCACCGCACCAAAAACCTATAAAAATGAAAAGACAGAGAACTATAACTCAGATAAGGGAGCAAGAAAAAACCCCAGAAAAACAGCTAAGTGATCAGATTTTCAGCCTCCAGGAAAAAGACTTTAGACTGTTGATAGTGAAGATGATAAAGACATTGGAAATAAACTGGAGGTAAAGATGGATAACTTGCGGGAAACACTGAGCAAAGAGATACAAGATATAAAACTTAAACAAGAAGAGATGTGAAATACAATAACTGAAATTAAAAAATTCATTAGAAGCAGCCAACAGAAGAATACAGGAGGCAGAAGAATGAATAAATGAGGTGGAGGACAGATTAGTGGAAATCATGGGTGCAGAACAGAAAAGAGAAAAAAGATTGAAAATAAATGAAGAGAATCTCAGAGAACTCTGGGACAATGTTAAATGCACCAACACCCATTTTATAGGGTTGCCAGAAAGAGAAGAGAGAGAAAGGGACGGAAAAAATGTTCGAAGACATAATAGCCGAAAGCTTCCCTAACATGGGAAAGGAACCACTCGCTCAAATCAAGGAAGTACAACGAGTACATATAAAATAAACCCAAGGAGGAACAGCCCAAGACACATACTAATCAGACTGACCAAAATTAATGACAAAGAGAAAATCTTGAAAGCAGCTAGGGAAAAGAAACAAATAACATAAAAGGGAACCCCAATAAGGTTATGGAGGATTTTTCAGCAGAAACTCTGCAGGCCAGAAGGGAGTGGCATGATATACTTAACATGATGAAAGGAAAAAACCTCCAACCAAGACTACCCAGCAAGGCTCTCATTCAGAATTGAAGCAGAAATTGAAAGCTTCACAGATTAGCAAAAGCTAAGAGAATTCAGCAACACTAAACCAGCTTTACAACAACTACTAAAGGAACTTCTCTAGGCAAAAAAGAAAAGGCCACAACCAGAAACAAAAATACTGCAAATGACAAGGCTCACCAGTAAAGGCATATATACAGTAAGATACAAAATCATCCATGCATAATTATGCCACCAAAATCAGAAATCGTGAGGAGTTCTCACTGTGGCTCAGCGGTTAATGAATCCGACTAGGAACCATGAGGTTGTGGGTTCGAGCCCTGGCCTTGCTCAGTGGATTAAGGATCCCACTGTGGTGTAGGCTGCAGACGTGGCTCAGATCCCAGGTTGCTGTGGCTGTGTTACAGGCTGGCGGCTACAGCTCCAATTAGATCCTTAGCCTGGAAAATTCCATATGCTGTAGAAGCAGCCCTAGAAATGGCAAAAAGACAAAAAACAAACAAACAAACAAAAAAAAACAAAACAACAAAAGAAATCGTGAGAAGAGGAGGTTACAAATGCAAGACATCCAAGATACACTTGCAATTAAGAGAACAACAACTTAAAACAATCTCGTATATATAAAGACTCATATCAAAACTTCAGAATAACTGCAAACCAAAAATCTATAATTGATACACAAACAAGAAAACTCAACTCGCAGGGTTCCCGTCATGGCTCAGTGGTTAACAAATCCGACTAGGAACCATGAGATTGTGGGTTCAATCCCTGGCCTTGATCAGTGGGTTAAGGATACGGTGTTGCTGAGACCTGTGGTGTAGGTTGCAGACATGGCTTAGATCCTGCATTGCTGTGGCTCTGGCATAGGCTGGTGGCTACAGCTCTGATTAGACCCCCTAGCCTGGGAACCTCCACATGCCGCTGAAGCGGCTCAAGAAACCGCAAAAAAAAAAAAGACAAAAAAAAAACCCCAAAAAACCTCAAATACAATATCAAAGATAGTCATCAAACCAGAAGAGAAGAGAACAAGAGAAGAAGGGAAGAGAAAAGAACAACAAAAACTAATCCAAAGCAATTAATAAAATGGCAATAAGCACATACATATCAAACATTACCTTAAATGTTAATGGACTAAACGCCCCAAGCAAAAGACATAGACTGGCTGAATGGATCCAAAAACAAGATCCATATATATGCTGTCTTCAAGAGACCCACTTCACTTCTAGGGACACATACAAATTGAAACTGAGAGGATGGAAGAAAATATTTCATGCAAACGGGGATCAAAAGAAAGCTGGAGTAGCAGTACTCATATCAGACAAAATAGATCTTAAAATAAAGAATATTTTAAGGGACAAAGAAGGTCATTACATAATGATCAAAAGATCAATCCAGGAGTTCCCATCGTGGCGCAGTGGTTAATGAATCCGACTAGGAACCATGAGGTTGCCGGTTCGATCCCTGCCCTTGCTCAGAGGGTTAACGATCCTGCGTTGCCGTGAGCTGCAGACGAGGCTGGGATCTTGCGTTGCTGTGGCTCTGGTGTAGGCCGGCGGCTACAGCTCCGATTCGACCCCTAGCCTGGGAACCTCCATATGCCGCGGGAGTGGCCCAAGAAAAGAAAAAAAAAAAAAAAAAGATCAATCCAAGGAGAAGACATAACAATTTTAAATATCTACGCACCCAACATAGGTTCACCACAATATATAAGGCAACTGCTAACAATCTTAAAAGGACAAACTGACAATAACACAGTAATAGTGGGGGACTTTAACACCCCACTTACAGCAACGGACAGATCAACCAGACAGAAAATCAATAAGGAAACACAGGCCCTGAATGATGCATTAAACCAAATGGACTTAATAGATATTTATAGGCCATTCCATCCCAAAGCAACAGAATACACATTCTTCTCAAGTGCACATGGAACATTCTCTAAGATGGATCACTTCTTGGGCTACAAATCCAATCTTGGTAACTTTAAGAAAATTGAAATCATATCAAGCATCTTTTCCAACCACATCGCTATACAACTGGAAATCAACAACAAGAAAAAAATCTGCAAAAAAACACGAACACGTGGAGACTCAACAACATGCTACTAAACAACCAATGGATCACTGAAGAAATCAAAGAGGAAATTAAAAAGTACCTAGCAGCAAATGACAACAAAGATACAACACTCCAAAACCCATGGAATGCAGCAAAAGCTGTTCTAAGAACAAAGTTTACAGCAATACAAGCCCACCCCAGGAAACAAGAAAAAGCTCAAATAAACAACCTAACTTTACAGCTAAAGCAGTTAGAGAAAGAGCAGACAAGACCTAAAGTCAGCAGAAGGAAAGAAATCATAAAGCTCAGAGCAGAAAGCAATGAAATAGAAACACAGAAAACCATAGAAAAGATGAAATGAAAAGCTGGTTCTTTGAAAAGATCAACAAAATTGATAAACCCTTAGCCAGACTTATGAAGAAAAAAAAAGAGAGAAGACTCAAATCAATAAAATTAGAAATGAAAAAGTAGAAGTAACAACGGACATCACAGAAATACAAAGGATCACAAGAGACTACTACATGCAACTATACACCAATAAAAAAACCTAGACGAAATGGACAAATTCTTAGAAAAGTACAATATTCCAAGAATAAACCAAGATGAAAGAGAAAAGATGAATGGACCAATCACAAGAACTGAAATTGAAACTGTGATTAAAAAACTTCCAACAGGAGTTCCCATCGTGGCGCAGTGGTTAACGAATCCGACTAGGAACCATGAGGTTGCGGGTTCGGTCCCTGCCCTTGCTCAGTGGGTTAACCATCCGGCGTTGTCGTGAGCTGTGGTGTAGGTTGCAGACGCGGCTCGGATCCCGTGTTGCTGTGGCTCTGGCGTAGGCCAGTGGCTACAGCTCCGATTCAACCCCTAGCCTGGGAACCTCCATATGCTGCGGGAGCGGCCCAAGAAATAGCAACAACAACAACAACAACAACAAAAGACAAAAAAAAAAAACTTCCAACAAACAAAAGTCCAGTTCCAGATGGTGTCACAGGCGAATTCTATCAAACATTGAGAGAAGAGCTCACACCTATCTTTCTGAAACTATTTCAAAAAACTGCAGAGGAAGGGATACTCCCAAACTCATTCTATGAGGCCACCATCACCCTGATACCAAAGCCAGAAAAAAGATACCACAAAAAAAGAAAAGTACAGGCCAATTTCACTGATGAACATAGATGCAAAAATCCTCAACAATATACTAGCAAACTGCATCCAACAATACATTAAAAGGATTGTACATCATGATCAAGTGAGATTTATCCCAGGGATGCAAGGGTTCTTTAAAATCCACAAATCAATCAATGTGATACACCACATTAACAAACTGAAGAATAAAAACCATATGATCCTCTCAATAGATGCAGAAAAAGCCTTTGACAAAATCCAACACCCATTTCTGAAAAAAAAAAGAAAAAAAAAACACCCTTCAGAAAGTGGGCATAGAGGAACCTACCTCAACATAAGAAAGGCCATATATGACAAACCCACAGCAAACATCATTCTCAATGGTGAAAAGCTGAAAGAATTCTTGCTGAGATCAGGAACAAGACAAGGATGTCCACTCTCACCACTATTCTTCAACATAATTTCGCAAGTCTTAGCCATGGTAATCAGAGAAGTAAAAGAAATAAAAGGAATCCAAATTGGAAAGGAAGGAGTAAAACTATCCCTACTTGCAGATGACATGCATGATACTATACCTAGAGAATCCTAAAGACTCTACCAGAAAACTGTTAGAGCTCATCGATGAATTTGTCAAAGTTTCAGGATACAAAATTAATACACAGAAATTGATGGAATTTCTATGTACTAACAATGAAAGATCAGAAAAGAAATTAGGGAAGCAATCCAAAAGAATAAAATACCTAGGAATAAACCTACCTAAAGAGACAGAAGACCTGTACTCTGAAAACTATAAAGCACTGATGAAAGAAATCAAAGATAACACAGATGGAAAGACATACCATGCTCTTGGATTGGAAGACTCAATATTGTCAAAATGACTATACTACCCAAGACAATCTACAGATTCAATGCAATCCCTATTGAATTACCAAGGACATTTTTCACAGAACTCGAATAAAATATTTTAAAGTTTATTTGGAAGCACAAAAGACCCAGAAGAGCCAAAGACATCCTGACAAAGAAAAATGGAGCTGGAGGAATCAGGCTCCCTGACTTCAAACTATACTGCAAAGCAACAATCTTCAAAACCATATGGTATTGGCACAAAGACAGAAATACAGATCAGTAGAACAGGATAGAAAGCCCAGAATTAAACCCACACACCTACAGCCAACTAATCTATGACAGAGGAGGCAAGAATATACAATGGAGAAAGGACAGCCTGTTCAATAAGGGGTGCTGGGAAAACTGGAGAGCCCCATGGAAAAGAATGAAATTAGAACACTCCTTAACACCATACACAAAAATAAACTCCAAATGGATTAAAGACTTAGATATAAGACCAGACACTATAAAACTCTTAGAGGAAAACATAGGCCAGACACTCTCCAACATAAATGACAGCAACATTTTCTCAGATCCACCTCTTAGAGTAATGACAGTAAAAACAAAAATAAACAAATGGGACCTAATTAATCTTAAAAGTTTCTGCTCAGCAAAGGAAACCCTAAACAAAACAAAAAGACAATCCACAGAATGAAAGAAAATCTTTGCAAATATATCGACAAGGGATTAATCTCCAAAATCTATAAACACCTTCTGCAGCTCCATACCCAAAAAAAGCAAACAACCCCATCTAAAAATGGGCAGAAGATCTAAACAGACAGTTCTCCAAAGAAGACATGCAGATGACCAAAAAACACATGAAAAGATGTTCAGCATCACTCATTATTAGAGAAATGCAAATCAAAACCTCTATGAGGTACCATCTTACACCAGCCAGAATGGCCATCATCAAAAAGTCTGCACACAATAAGTGCTGGATAGGGTGTGGAGAAAAAGGAACCCTATTACACTGTTGGTGGGATTGTAAATTGGTGCAACCACTGTGGAAAGCAGTATGGAGATTCCTCAGAAAACTAAACATAGAACTACCATTTGATCCAGCAATCCTACTCCTGGGCATCTATCCAAAGAAAACCATGACTTGCAAAGACACATGTACTCTGATGTTCACTGCAGCACTATTTTCAATAGCCAAGACATGGAAACAACCTAAATGTCCATCAACAGAGGAGTGGATCCAGAAGATGTGGTGCATATACACAATGGAATATTAGTCAGCCATTAAAAAGAATGAAATACCGGCATTTTTAGCAACATGGATGGACCTAGAAATTATCATGCTAAATGAAGTCAGTCATACAATGAGACACCAACATCAAACGCTTTCACTGACATGTGGAATCTGAAAAAAGGACAGACTGGACTTCTTTGCAGAACAGATTCTGACTCACAGACTTTGAAAAACTTATGGTTTCTAAAGGAGACAGTTTGGGGGGTGGGGGGATGTGCTGGGGTTGTGGGATGGAAATCCTATAAAATTGGATTATGATGATCATTGTACAACTATAAATGTAATAAATTCATTGAGTAATAAAAAAAATTAAAAGAAATAAAGAAGTTTATGAGCCAGGAAGAGACCACAGAAAGATGAGGTCTACACATGCCTAAGTCCCAAGCCAATTAGAAACAGCCACTTCATCCCCCACCCCACCCCCAGCCAGAACCAGTCAGTTCTTTCTGAGGCGGCCATTAACACACTTGTTCTAACCAGCAGCCACTGCATTTTCCCATACTTGAGTGTGGGCAGCTGTTAACAAGAGAACACTTGCCCAAAGAAGCCAGCGAGCATGGGAGGAAGTGAGCTTTTTTATAGTCAAAAACAGATGACTAAGAAGTACAATAAGTCCACAGCACTTCCAGCTGCTTTCCATTTGAATTTATTAGTAACAACTCCTCTGGAAAAGCTGGAACAGTAGAGAACGTGAATGACTATCAAGGTCAGGGAGACCAAATAATCTGCAAAGAGAGTTCTGATTAGAGAGCTTACCCACCCAATCTTTGTATCTAGGAGGAAAAAACCTTAAATGCCAGAGTGGCTAACACCAGCCTCACCCTATCCCCACCCTTAAGTTCAAAGAGCCAGGTTTGAGATGCCTGGTTTAAAAGGTGAACCCAGCCCAAGGACAGTCCTTCAGAAGTGCACTTAGAAAGTCCTCTTGGGGAGTTCCAACTGTGGCACAACGGGATCAGTGGTGTCTCTGAAGCACAAGGACACAAGCCTGGACAGTGGGTTAGAGGATCCAGCATTGCTGCAGCTACAGCGTAGGTGATAACTGAAGCTCAGATCTGATCCCTAGCCCAGGAACTCCTCCATGTGCTGTGCCCCTCACCCCCCCAAAAAACGTCCTCTTGGGCCAGGCACAGAAGTTGTTCTCAGGCTGTTCTCCTATTCCCTGCGTCCACAGGTGTATCCACAGCCAGAGATGTACCTCTTCTGGGGCAAAACTCGTTCAGTCATTTGAAGGTTGAATTAGCGATGTTGATGGGGCAGGATGTCTCTCCACTACCAGGGAACTGCCCCATACCCTAAGCAAGTCTCCCAAGCTGAAAGCAGCACTGGCTCCAGATGCCCAGGGTGGTGAGGGTGCAGGATGTGCCTGGGCCAGGGAAACTCCTGCAGCAAGAGCAGAAACACAGGGAGGAAGAGAATTATTTCTTCTTAAATCATGAATCTTCTTTAACAATAACTAGCAAGACTAGTAATAATTGCCAGACACTATTCTAAGCACTTAGCCTATTTTACAAACAAACTGAGAAACAGAGAAGCTATTGTCTAAGGTCACACAGCTCCAGAAAGGGGCAGAGAAAGGATTAAAGGCAGGCAGCCTAGCTCCAGAATGTGCGCTTAAAGATAAATTAGAGCTGCTCCAAGCCCCTCCAGGGCAGTCTCCAAATTTGTTTAGTGTAAGGCTTAAATTTTACACAAAAAAATCCAGGTCAAACAAGTTGTCCATCATTTGGCACAGAATTAGTTGGGGAGATTTGGCTGGGAACAAGAGTCCAGTCCTGAGGTCTGTGTAGTTAGTTGGGACAGCTGCACAAGAAAGAATGGACTAAGGCCTAAAACGAAGCCCCTCTCCTACCCCAGCCTCACCAAGGGAGGGGAGCATCTTTCATGGGGTCCCCAGCAGGCAGTGTCTGAAGGTGGCTGGCTGTGCCCACAAGTCTCCTGTGTTTGCCTCCCTACCCACCTCTCTACCCCATGGATTTCTTTCCCAGGCAAAGCTCTCTCCAAAAGATGACAAATAGTTCCCAGCAGCTGCAGGATTCCTGACTGGCCTCTAGTCCTCTATCCCAGAGGTCAGCACTGTTCCTGACCAGTGTTCTGGGGCTTTACCCCTCCTCAGACAAGCCTGGGCCACATGTGACCATGTGGCTGGGCGGAGCGTGCAGATGAACTCACCCTGGGAAACAGGTTGGAGTGGAAACCCCGCCTGGACCGTGTGGACTGAGATGGTGAACACTAAGGTGCTATGACAGGGCCTTGCAGGGACGGGTCAGGGCAGGCAGAGATGATGGACACCTCCACTTACCCAGGGCAGCCCTGCTGAAGGAGACCTTCTTAAAAGCAAAAGCAGCTGCATTCTAGAGCAGCGTGATTTTAGGGTGATACTGGGATGTTAAACACATGGTGGACCGGGTGCTTTTAAAAACAGGCACTCTTCTCAAAATAGTGCATGAAAATGTTTGAAATCATGGGGCAGCATGTCTGGAACAAAGATCTGAATTTCCAGTGTGGCTCCACTAAAAAGCCAGAGGTCCTGGGCTGGACTTGCAGCCTCACCTCTGACCTCCATGCCTCATAGGACGTTTCACGGTAAACTATGAATGTGAAAGTGCTTAGCCCTGTGCAGGAATGTTAAATTCCAAGCAAAACCCCTTGGGAACTGGGACAAAGTGAGTATGGCCACAAGTCCATACACAGAAGACAAGTGCAGGAGCCTTGGGTGCCTTGGAGGGTGGGATGTCACAGGCAGCGCCAGGTGAGAGGGGAGGAGACAAAAGGCCAGCAGAGGGTAGGCTTCTGGGCCAACAATCACAGCTGAGAAAAAATACATACGTCACAGACTTGATACCTTGATGCCATAAAACAGCATGAATGATTAGGTCTAAATAAAGTAGAGAGAAGCACTGACCAGCAAAGAGCCACCACCCAGACAGGCCTGCAGACAAAGACAGCGGGCATGGAGCCACACATCCGGCGGAAAGGGGCACATTCCTGACAGGTGGGGTCAGGGCAGCTGCAGTAGACCAAGTGCTGCCTCAGAGCACCACTCATTTCATAGGTTCTGTAATTACGAAACACACAAAAGACAGTGACACTGTGGTGGAGAGAGGTGAAAAGGTGCCAGCCATCTTCTAAAAGATCCAACTTGAGTTCCCTGGTGGCTTAGCGGGTTAAGGATCTGGTGTCACTGCTGTGGCTTGGGTTCCATTCCTGACCCAGGAACTTTTGCACACTGCAGGGGCAGCCAAAAAAGAAAACAAAAACAAAAACAAAACTCAACTGGGCTTGTCTGTATTAAGCCATTAAGCCTCCTGCAACAGTCTAGAGAATAGCCTGGCTCATTTGCCCAGGCCGCCCCAGTAAGATGGCTCATCACAGAAAAGACATTCAAGAAACTCACTGAGACTTTTAAGGAGAAAAATGCACCAGTGGCCGCTGTTTGCATCTGCAGCTTCAACACAGGAGGAAACCACTAGCTGGGGTTCCTCTACTGAAGCCGCCACAGCTGCCTGGGGCTCCTCAAATCTGGCTAGGGCTTGGGGTCTGTTATGGAACCACCTTACCTTGGATGCCTCATTAACAAATTTCCTCGCATAGATTTTTGGGGCAGACCCTCTTTAAAACAGTTGCTTCTCTGAGAGATTCAGCTGATAGTCAAAGGACCAAGGATGAGGTTTTTCAAGGAGCCCTTGCACTACTTTGAAGCCCTATTATGTGTTTCTTATACCTGCAACAGACCTATAAACATCACAATATTCTTTTCCAACTGCTGTAAATTTTAAATTTTGCTTGCTACACAGGCTATATCCTTCTTGTCTGCTGGTGTTACTTAAGGATCTGATAGAATCTTCTATGATCCTTTGACTCAGAACATTTATAAAAAGCAAGTATCCTGAAGACTATGCCTGCAGGTGTGGTTACTGCCATCCCTCTGGGTGGCTCCAGACTTAAAAGCTGTTTAAAGTCATCTCCTCAGAAAAAGACTCCCCAGATCTGCTGAGCACAGGCCGAGGGCTGGGGACCAGCCTACTCTGGTCTCAGCACTTGGAGTCCAGAGGCAAAAGAGCAGCGAGGACAGCTACCACGCATAGTGGCTACCAGAGCAGTTCAGCCCTGCTGTAGTTGTTGGGCTGTAGGTTCTGAGGGCAGGGATAGTGTTTTGATCCCCAGCTTTGTATTCCAAGCTCCTAGCACAACGCCTGGAACACAATGGGTGCACAATACAATTTTTTCTTTACACCAATGAGCCCATTCCCAGTAAGAGACAGCAACTTTGTAGACTTTTCTTTGTTGATGAATGGGTTCCCTTCTTCTCCAAGCTGGGGGCCTCTAAAAGCTGACCTTCTAGTCAGCTGGGAGAAAAGGGGTGCTGGCAAGGATGTTGTTACAAGTCAGGGCAGTACCATGCCATCCTCAGGGAGCAGGACTCATGGCTGCAGGCTGTCTTCCCCCACGGCCTCAGAAAAGAGTAAAGGACATGGAAACGCCCCATCCAGACCCACTGTGAAGGGTGGTCTAGTCTAGCTGCAGGTCAGGGACCACAGCAATGAGGCCAAGATCCAAAAGCCAGGGGCCCACAACACATGGAACCTCTCCTCAACCCTTGAAAATATTATTTCACAGCAGAACCTTATGTGTCCTAGGCCTTTTCTTCTCCCAGTTCCCAGATCCTACCTCCTCTGTCCTGCCTCTGAATTCTAGCTGCTGCCCTGACCAGAGTGGTGCACAAGAGCCTTGGGCACAAAGGTCATCTAGGAGCAAAAGCAGGGGAGCTCATCAGGAATGCAGACTCTTAGGCCCACCCCAGATATGGCTGCATCAGGATTTGCATTTTAAACAGGATTCCTTGATGAATCATATGCACCCTAGGCTTGAGAAGTTCTGGGCTGGAGTATACAGTGTCCATTGAGAAAATGACCATCCCAGCCTTCAATCTGCTAATGTAATAAATGATGACAAATCTAGTGGCTTCAGACAATATCTATTTGTTCTCTATGTTTCTGTGGTCAGCAGTCTTGGGTCCCTGCAAGCTGCAGGCACAGCGTGGGCTGGGCTAGGCTGGGCTCTCCTCTGGAGGCCTGGGAAGATCTGACTTCCGGAATTTGATTCTTTCTCCTGCTTCCTTCATCATCAAGTGAGTAATGGCATGTCTTCTCATGATTTACACCTGCCTTCTGCTTCAGGCTCCTATGATTACACTGAACCCCCTGGATAATCTAGGATAATCTCTCCCATTTTAAGGGCAAATGATTAGTAACCTAAATTTCATCTGCAAAGTCCCTACTGCCACAGAATTGGCACAGGTGTGACAACAGAAGGCAGAGGTCCTGGGGCCAAAATTCCATCTACCACAGTGACTTCATCAGCAGTAGGTCCAAACAGGATGAATGGTTCAGAAGGGGACTTGCAAGTGCTCTGAATTAGGAGGCATCTTTGTTAGCCTCTCTCCCCGCCACATCTCATTTGGTCCTTCCTCCCTGGCCCTCAGTTTCACTCTAGTTACCACTGCCCACCCTCCACCCCGCCACATAGTCTCTCAACACCTCTCAATTTCCCCCCACCCCAGGAGGGCTGCTATCAGAGGTGGCCCATCATCCTGCAGGAAGTCCATCCTTTCCCCAGCTGTTCTCAGCCCCCTAGAGGGAAGGCACACAGGAATAGGGACAATGTCAAAACAAACACAGCACCTACACCTGCCACTTGATGTCACTTCCTCACTCTCCCTTGGCTCTATCTGGCATTGGAGACCTGGGGCTTGACCTGCAGGACAGAAGGAGTACTGGACACATGAGTGTCAGCAGAAGGCCACTGGGACCACCCAAGTTAACCAGCCAGCAGCCCTGCCTCCTGGTTTTCTCTTGCCACAAGCAGGACTGAACATCCTTCCAATTCCAGACAGGCTCATGTTTGAGTGGACAGAGCGGGCCTGTGTTCAAACCAATCTAGAATTAATGCTAGTCTGTCACTAGCTGATTGGTCACCAGTTGAATCCAATTTATTCTCATGAAGGCCTTTCTGAATTATCTGAAGAGTGGGTTAGGAGACATTCTTACCATTTCAGGCTTTGGTTTTCTTGCTTAAATACCAGCCCTTACCAGCCTTGACTCCCTAGTGAATTCTGACTGTTTTTAAAAAGCAAGCCCACCCTCAACAGACAAATCTGGCCACTTCTGACAGGGTCAAAGACTGTTCCATGCTCCTGAAAGCCAATCCAAAAATCATTCCTAAAAAGTTCTGAAGGGATTCATTTGAAGGACATATCCCTGAGATGTGGGCAAATTGTTTTTTTTTTTTTTTTTTTTAAAAAAAAAAAAGCAGACACACTGATCTCTCTCTGACTCAGTGTGAAAGAAGCTCTCCTGGGAAGAGATTCTCCCTCCTTGGAGCACTGGCCACCCTGCAAGCCTGTCTCAGGAAGGCGCATGAGAAGACTCCCTCCTCAAAAAGTGGCTCCTCCCTGAAGGAACTAATGGATCCAGAAAACTCTGGAATCAACTTAGCAAACTCAGCCTTCTTTAAACTCCAATTTGACAATTGTATGAAAGCAAGAAAAAGCAAGTGAAATAAAAAAATTCCACATGGAATCGGAATTCACACATCTGTGACCCACTCCTTCCATACAAACCTGCTGCACAAGGCTGGAGACAGCAGGAAAGACCTTCAACTCCTTTCTTTTCTTTTTTCTTTTTTTGGTCTTTTTTTGTCTTTTTGTTGTTGTTGTTGTTTTTTGTTGTTGTTGCTATTTCTTTGGGCCGCTCCCGCAGCATATGGAGGTTCCCAGGCTAGGGGTTGAATCGGAGCTGTAGCCACTGGCCTACGCCAGAGCCACAGCAACGCGGGATCTGAGCCGCATCTGCAACCTACACCACAGCTCACGGCAACGCCAGATCGTTAACCCACTGAGCAAGGACAGGGACCGAACCCGCAACCTCATGGTTCCTAGTCGGATTCGTTAACCACTGCGCCACGACGGGAACTCCCAACTCCTTTCTTAACTCTGCTCCTGAGTGATAAACAATCCTCCAACACAACAGCAAAACTGTAGTTACAAACCCTGTGACCAGTTACAAGGAAGAAAACACTCCCCCAAGACCTGTAACCTCAAAGGAGGGGGAGCCCTTGCAAACATTTAAAAATATCTACATGTTGGCAGGGCATATATATTTTCTCATTTAATCCTTGCAGTCCTGAAGGGTGGCAACACCCTCATTTCACAGTTAAGAAAATTGCAGCTCAGAGGGTTAAGTACCCTGCCTAAGATTTCCAAGCAATCAAATGCAAATCAGGATTTAATGCTGATTTTCCCTCCCTCTCCTTTCATACTGAATGATCCTGGATTCCATCTGAATTTTTCTCTTCCAGAAGACTAAAATATACAGCACCTGGGAAGTCCTCCTCACAGGCTATATATACCTTCAGTGATAGGCAGTCCCACTAGATTTTGTGGAAGAGGGCAGACCAGCCTTTTTTTTTTTTTTTTGTCTTTTTAGGGCCACACCCATGGCACATGGAAGTTTCCAGGCTAGGTGTCGAATTGCGAGCTGCAGCCTCTGACCTACACCACAGCAACACCAGATCCTTAACCCACTGAGCAAGGCCAGGGGTTGAACCTCCATCCTCATGGATGCTGGTCAGATTCGTTTCTGCTCAGCCATGACAGGAACTCTAGACCAGCCTTTCTTATCCCATTTCTGTACATATGGGGGAAACTACCACTAAGAAAGGACAGTGGGGCTTAAGTTAGAGGACACGATACATTTGAGGAGTCTATCTTGTACAGAAAAACCCTACTAGGAGAGACTGATACAGAGCAAGGCTGAGTCTGTACCTAAAATTGGACAGATTGAACCATATTGTAATTTGTTCCCTTTCACCCACGGAAGTGATCAAAATGAAATAGAGCTCATATAGTATAAAAAAAATTTCAAGTATAAAACAGCTTAGCGATCTAAGGAAACTAACCCATATTTTCTTTGAGCTAGAAATATAACATACCTGTTGAATTTTAAGTATCAGCTAGTCAACTGACAGCTGAATCTTCTCCATCCAGTAATCAAACTAGTGCCAGACTCAACCGCTGAGGATGCAAAGCTGATTGTCTTTAATCCTTTGTCCCCTGCTTTTCAAACTGAGGTCTGTGAATGATCGGGCTAGGCATCACTTGGGAGGTTGCTGGGTGTACAGAATCTCGCCTATGGAATCAGAATCTGCATGTTAACAAGATTCCCAATGAAGTTCAGAGGAAAACCTGAAATGTAGCAGAAATGCAGACTCAAAGTACGTCCAAGGTTCCCTTCATGCTGAGTCAGTCTCTTCATCAATCCCTTCTGGACCCAACCCCTTCCCACACTGACTGTCTCTGGGGACCTTTGGACTAACCCACTCCCCCCCCTCCCCGCCGCCACCTCCTCCACCCCTAGCACCAACCTACCTGCCATCATCTTGGCAAATTCTGGCTTGGAGCCTGTTCCCTCCTAGGTTAAGATCTTCATGAGACTATGTCTTCTCATTTCTTTACCCTCAGCGTTTGGCAACTCATTACTTGGCCCACAGCAGGACAGTGATAAAGTTGTTAAACTCCCCTAATTTCAATACAAAACAGAGCCAAGAAAAGCCAGGGAGGTCAACTAAGGTCACAGGCAGTCAAGGGCTGAACCATGCCCAACGTTTTGAACCAAGGAGGCACTAATCGAGGGCCAGGGATCCAACCTGTGTCCTCATGGATACTAGTCGGGCTTGTAACCCCTGAGCCATAACGGCAACTCCCACAGCAATTTTTTATCCTTGTTTTACATTCTTAAGAAAGGGTAGAAATAAAAATGTAAGGAAAGGTTTGCTTTATTAAGTCCAAGGATCATTTACTTCAGCTGCAAAGAGTTCTAAAATGAAAATATGGAGTTCCTTTAGTGGCTCAGCAGAAACGAATCTGACCAGCATCCATGAGGACGCAGGTTTAATCCCTGGCCTTGCTCAGTGGGTTAAGGATCTGATATTACTGTGAGCTGTGGTGTAGGTCGCAGACTTGGCTCAGATGTGGCATCACTGTGGCTGTGGTGTAGGCCAGCAGCTACAACTCCGATTCAACCCCTAGCCTGGGAACCTCCACATGCCGCAAATGCAGCCCTTAAAAAAAAAAAAAAGAGAGAGACAAACAACTAAAATGAAAATCTGTTATCATTAAGACCTTAGTGACAGAGCAATAAGCAAACACCTCAGTGGGGCTGAGTAACAACTACCACAGTGGGGAGGCCACCGAGACCCATGCGGCCAGTCAAGGCCACCCAAAGTACTCATGTTTTCTCCAGACAGCCATTCCCAAGCCAGCTGGGTTGGGTTTCACTTGTCTGGCTTGTACCATTACAAAGAAAGCTTCAAGAATACTACACCTTGAGAGTACCTGCTATGGCTCAGTGGAAACAAATCTAACTAGTAGCCACGACGACATAGATTTGATCCTTGGCCTCATTCAGTGGGTTAAGGATTTGGCATTGCCATGAGCTGTGTTGTAAGTTGCAGACATGGCTTGGACCTGGAGTTGCTGTGACTGTGGAGTACGCCAGCGGCTACAGCTCTGATTCGATCCTAGCCTGGGAATCTCCATATGCCATGGGTACAGCCCTAAAAAGACAAAAAACAACAACAACAAAAAATACCACCTTGGCCTTTTTTTGTCTTTTTGCCTTTTCTAGGGCCGCTCCAGCAGCATATGGAGGTTCCCAGACTAGAGGTCTAATTGGAGCTCTAGCCACTGGCCTACACCACAGCTCATGGCAACGCCAGATCCTTTAACCCACTAAGCAAGGCCAGGGACCGAACCCGCAACCTCATGGTTCCTAGTCGGATTCGTTAACCACTGCGCCATGACGGGAACTCCCACCTTGGCCTTTTTTTAAGGAGAAAAGTAACCAAAAAAAAAAAAAAATTGGCTTTAAGAAGCCACAGATTGGAGTTCGCGTTGTGGCTCAGCAGTAATGAACGCAACTTAGTATGCATGAGGACGTGGATTCGACTCCTGGCTTCGCTCAGTGGGTTAAGGATTCAACTTTGCTATGAGCTGTGGTGTAGGTCACAGATGCAGCTCGGATCTAGCACTGCTGTGGCTGTGGAGTAGACTGGCAGCTGTAGCCTGGGAACTTCCATATGCTGCGAGTGTGCATCCCCCCAGAAAAAGACCAAAAACCCCACAGATTATTGGGAAGCACACCTTTTTAACAGAGAAGAAAGTAATTCACATTATGACAAAGAATCATACCAAACACCTTAGTCTGGAAAAGGACATATTTCATGACACCAATCAAAGAAAACTGTACTGTTGTTTGAAGCTTTGAATAAGTTCCAAGTTTTTATATTTGACAATCTGTATCTTTTATTAGAGTCTACAGCCTGCTAAACAAAATGGTAATAAGATATTTCAAATTATTATACAAGTCTTATGATTTTAATCTTATAAAAAAATTAGGTGCATATTCCAATTACCTAACTTAAAAATGCTGTTTCTATCTATGGTCTAAAATACTTTAATTGCAATACTTTAAAAGATTAGTTCCTGCCCTAAAAATAATCCCATCACTTTTTTTTTTTTGTTTTAACATTTTAAATGTTTTACAACAAAAGTTTGTGCTCTTAGTCAAAAAGATCCACAGACTAATGCAGAATGTAAAAAATAATTTAAAAAAAAAAATCCAAGACAACCTTTCAAATCCACTTTTATTTTCCTTTTTCCTCCTCACACACAGAACTCCACACACTGCTTTTCTTGCAGCTATAAAGTCATTTGATGTTGGTCAGGTACCATTTTATCCCCTAAAACTTTGCTGGCATCAAAATATGACAGTTAACCAGTGTTAAATCTATAAAATATTTACATGGCACAGCACATGAAGCTTTAGACACTTGGCAATTAAACCACATAAAAATTGGATTAAGACCCCCATTCTACATGTTCAGAATCAGGTGTTCACAGTCCCCATCTGGTGACTGTACATGGTTCAAAAGGCAGCAGAGGCAACAGGCAGTTACTTCGGAGGACACTGAACACTATGATCTGGAAGCACATTGCGATGTTACCCCAGTGTCATGTACCACTCCACCTTTCTCCAAGGTGGTCTCATAATTCTGGAATGGCAGGTCCAGCTGATACAGAATGAAGACAGACAACACAGCATTTACTCTGTGGAGATATCCTAACTCCTACTATGCATGCACGGTGACTTTGAATGCAACTCGTCCTAAAAACTTGTCACGATCATCCTGGTTTTTTAGGTTGGGTGATCCATCAATCTTGCACTCAACTGTTACTTCGTTCATGTCATTGCCAGCATCAAAGGTGAGCTGGACGGCAACTAATGGCTGTAGATAGTTCCCCTGGCAAATAAAAGAAAATACATTAATTCAAATTCTGCAGTAACTTTTTTTTTTTTTTTTTTTGCCATTTCTTGGGCCGCTCCCGCAGCATATGGAGGTTCCCAGGCTAGGGGTTGAATCGGAGCTGTAGCCATTGGCCTACGCCAGAGTCAGAGAAATGCGGGATCCGAGCCGCATCTGCAACCTACACCACAGCTCACGGCAATGCCGGATCCGTAACCCACTTAGCAAGGCCAGAGATCAAACCTGAAACCTCATGGTTCCTAGTCGGATTCATTAACCACTGAGCCACAACGGGAACTCCTGCAGTAACTTTAACTACATTTTATCAGGAGTTGGTTTATTCTGCACAATTATTATTTTTTTTTAGGGCCGCACCCATGGCATATGGAGGTTCCCAGGCTACGGGTCAAATCGGAGTTGAGGCTGCTGGCCTACACCACAGCCCCAGCAATGCCAGATCTGAGCCACATCTGCGACCTACACCACAGCTCAGGGCAAAGCTGGATCCTTAACCCACTGAGCAAGGCCAGGGGTTGAATCAGAGCTACAGCTGCCGGCCTACATCACAGCCCCAGCAATGCCAGATCTGAGCCACATCTGCGACCTACACCACAGCTCAGGGCAAAGCTGGATCCTTAACCCACTGAGCAAGGTCAGGGATCAAACCCAAGTCCTCATGGATGCCAGTTGGGTTCATTAACCACTGAGCAATGATGGGAACTCCACATTCTGTACAATTTTTAAGGGCCACACCTGCAGCATATAGGTGTTCCCAGGCTAAGGGTCCAATAGGTGTCAACCTACACCACAGCCACAGCAACGCCTGGATCCCAGCTGAGTCTGTAACTTACACCATAGCTCATGTCAACACCAGATTCTTAACCCACTGATCGAGGCCAAGGATGGAACCCACATCCTCATGGATACTAGTTGGGTCCTTAACCTGCTGGGCCACGATGAAAATTCCTATTCTACATAATTTTAAAAACAAAAAGATTTTAATTTATTAATTAGATTATTTTCTATCCTCCACATTTTTCCTTAGCTGGATATTCATTAATTTGAACTTTAACTTTTATTTATCTATTTAGTCTTTTTAGGGCTGCACCTGTGCTGTATGAAAGTTCCCAGGCTAGCAGCTGAATTGAGCTGCAGCTGCTGGCCTATGCCACAGCTCAGAGCAACACCTGATCCTTAACCCAATGGGCAAGGCCAGGGATCAAACCCATGTCCTCATGGATACTAGTTGGGTTTGTTACCACTAAGCCATGACAGGAACTCCCTTTTTAAAAAATTCTTATTGCTAAGTGTTTATGAGTATGAACTTTCCTCTAAGCACTGCTTTAAAAGCATTCCACAGGTTGTAATTATGTTGGGTTTCATTATCATTATTTCTCAAATATTCTATAATCTTTGTGTGAGTTTCCCCCTTTACCCAAGAGTTGTTTAATAGTTCCTACCTCCTCCCTCTTTTGGAAAGGCTTTTATTTCAATTTCTAGTTTTACTGCATTATGATCAGAAAGTACGGCTTGTGGATTTCCCATCATGGCACAGCGGAAATGAATCAGACTAGGTACCATGAGGTTTCGGCTTTGATCCCTGGCCTCGCTCAGTGGGTTAAGGATCCGGTGTTGCCATGAGCTGTGGTGTAGGTTGCAGATGTGGCTTGGATCTGGCATTGCTGTGGCTCTGGTGTAAGCCGGCAGCCCAAGCTCTGATTTGACTCCTAGACTGGGAACCTCCATATACTGCAGATGCGGCCCTAAAAAAAGCAAAAAAAAAAAAAGTATTGCTTGTAGTATATCTCTTCCACTCCTGCAGCATATGGAAGTTCCTGGGTCAGGGATTGAACTGGTGCCGCCATAGAAACAAGCCAGATGATTAACCCATTGCACCACAGCAGGAACTCCTGCAGTAGATTTCTATTTTATGAAACTTCAGGCTGCATCTTTATGGCAAGTTTTGTGACTCGTCCAGGTATATGAGGATATGAGGATATGTATGTGTATTTTTCTACGTATTATGTTTGATAAACATGCAGAAGCAATACCTCACTGATTATGTTACTTAGGTCTCTACCATCCTTACTTAGGGTTGCTCTATAACTTGGTACAAATATACTAACTGTCTTGCCATCATTGTGGTTTCTAAATAAACTTCTTCCCTAAAAGGAACTAGGGGTTGATTCTAGGACTGATGCAGGTAAAGTACAAGATGACCTGGAACATCCTGTGGTGCCAGAAAGTAAGGAAGTGCTGCAAGAATCGAGCGAACAGGTCTATAGGACACAGGAGCCAGAGCTAGCCTGAAGGTCTCCCACCAGCCAAATATGGGACAATTTAGCACCAAAGTAAATGATGATAATAACATCGTAACCCTGAATTAAGTAAGAATCCATGAGAATATACTGATATTGAATATACTGATAAGTGGCGGTGAAGGAAAAGCTCTTCCTTAGAGTGGAATGCCAAACTAGAATGGAAAAAGCAAAGCTAAAATTAGAAAAAAACACATTTGGGAACAATTTTGTTAGATGATTTAGGGGAAAAAAAGTCAACAAATGTTAAAGCTATAGGAGAAATAATTTTATAGACACTACAAGTATTCTCCCCAGATGATACTTATTGATTACCAAGGAAAAAAACAGTAACTTCGCAGAGAGAAATCTGGCTGATACCTCCTTAACCTTAATGTTCAAGGTTAAGGTTAACATCACTGTTAATGCCAATAACACGTCCCTTCTGATATGCTATTTCTTCTGAGGCATCCCTGCCAAAAATGTACAACCCACTTATAACCATGAAAAAGCATCGGATAAACTCAGATTGAGGAACATAAACCAATAAAATCAGTAAAAAAAAAGAAAAAAAAAGAAAAAGCCTGCACTCATTTTTGAAGGGTTCAAGGGCATGAAACAGCCAGATTGAGGAATTGTTCTAGGTTGCAGATGACTAAAGATGTAATAGTGTAACTAAAGACGTAATATCTTGGACCAGGAAAACACTCTTTCTTTTTTTTGGCTGCTCTCGCCTGGGAAAGCAGAAGTTCCTGGGCCAGGGATCGAATCCATGTCACAGCAGCAACCTGAGCCTAGCAGTGACAACACAGGATCCTTAACCCACTGAGCCACCAAAGAACTACAAAACATTTTTTCTTTGGCAATAAAGGACATTATTGGAACTGGTAAAATTTCCAAAGGTTTGTAGATTGGATAATAGAGTATCACTGCTAATTTCCTTTGATAAGTACATGATGGTTATATGATAATATTATTTTTTGGACATTTCATGGAAAAAGCATTGAGTGTAAAGACGCTAAGAGGAGTTCCCATTGTGGCTCAGTGGTACCGAATCCGACTAGGAATCATGAGGTTTGGGGTTCAACCCCTGGCCTTGCTCAGTTAAGGATCCGGTGTTGCCGTGAGCTGTGGTGTAAGTCGCAGACATGGCTCAGATCTGGCATTGCTGTGGCTGTGACGTAGGCCAGCGGCTATAGCTCTGATTAGATCCCTAGCCTGGGAACCTCCATGTGCCGTGGGTGCGGCCCTAAAAAAAGACAAAATAAATAAATAAATAAATACATAAATAAAGAGGCAAAGAGGCACCTTGTTTATAACTTAATGCCAAATGGTTCAGGGAAAAAAATTATATATACACAGAAACTGGTAAGACAAATGATGGGAAATATTAACACTGGGAAATGAGGGTAGAGGGTTTGTAGGAATTCTTTGTACTATTCTAGCCACTTTTAAGTTTAAAATCGTTTCAAAATAAAAAGTTTAAAATATATATATACAAAATGCTATTTATATACATATAATTGAAAAAATACAGAAAAAATTAATTATAATAATTATCTCTGGGTAATGAGTTTTTATGTCCTTACTAATTCTCTACATTCTTTAAGCATACTCTAAGAAATTAAAAAGAAAATGGTATTTTGAAAATAATCATCCTTTAACTTATCTGCTTCGGGCTGATGTTTTCAGTTTTAGAGCTGGAGTCCCCATTTCATTTGTATTTAAAAACCAGAACAGACGATGCACACATTATGCAGGGCATGTCTACTTAACCCAAACAACTGACATTTTAATAGCGATATCCAATTTCCCAAGAGTCACGGCCATTTAAGAACTTCTGGGAGTTTCCATTGTGGCGCAGCAGAAATGAATCCAACTAGTATCCATGAGGACGCAGGTTCAATTCCTGGCCTCACTCAGCGGGTTAAGGATCCGGCGCTGCTGTGAGCTGTGGTGTAGGTCACAGACGCAGCTCAGATTCCATGTTGCTGTGGCTGTGGTGTGGGCCAGCAGCTGTAGCTCCAATTCGACCCCTGGGAACTTCCATATGCTGCAAGTGCAGTCCTAAAAAGAACTTCTAGGGAGTTCCCATCGTGGCTCAGTGGTTAACAAATCTGACTAGGAAGCATGAGGTTTCGGGTTTGATCCCTGGCCTCGCTCAGTGGGTTAAGAATCTGGCGTTGCCGCGAACTGTGGTGTAGGTCGCAGACTCGGCTCGGATCCTGGGTTGCTGTAGCTCTGGCGTAGGCCGACGGCTATAGCTTCGATTAGACCCCTAGCCTGGAAACCTTCATATGCCATGGGAGCGGCCCTAGAAAAGACAAAAAAGACAAAAAGACAAAAACAAAACAAAACAAAAAAGAACTAGAGTTCCTTTGTGGACAGCAGGTTAAAGATCTGGCACTGTCACTCGGACTGCTGCTGTGGCACAGGTTCAGTCTCTAGCCCAAGAATTTTCACATGCTGCAAGCATGCTCCGCACCCTTGCCCCACCCCAAATGAAATTCTAAATACTTACATGCAGTTTTTTTCCATAATATGGAAAATACTTTACGTCTATCTTTCCATTGGGAGGATAAGTTGATAGAACTGCTGTGCTTTCACCCTAAAGTTAAAACAAAAGAAACTTTTTTTAGGTCACGACATTTTTTAAACATATTTTTATTAAAGCAGTATCAATTGTGGACAGTATGAAGAAACTACAATGCTGCTCTAACTGCATTCACTACAAGTATACTTTTGAAAAGAGACTCGTGTTGATTTAAACTCTTCTATGCAAAATATCTTGATTTCCTGATATATCCTATGACAATTTATAGCCAGATCTATTCATGCAATGTCTGTAAAATCTTATCTGCCTTTTGACTACCAAATGCAGGTTCTCCAGCCACTGACAGCAGGAATGCACCAGTGGGTTTGGGACCAATATATTCCTAAAATAAAATATTGTGCTTCCAGACTGGAAAGCAATAGCTGCCACAACCTAGAATGTACTACTCAGGCCTGAGAGGCAGGAGGTCTGTAAGATTCACATGATCAACAAACCATGATAACTGTCAGGGAAGATTTAAAGTACTCTAGGCAATATCCTTCTAAATCACATTTTCTTTGAATAATTTTATAAGCACAAGTAAATCAATTATAAGTACTACACAATTATATCCTATCTAAACTAATACGAAAACACAGACTCTGCCCCATAGAAAACAAGCTAGTGACTGCCTACGGCGAGAGGGAAAGGGGAAGGGGCAGGATAGGGGCAGTGGGTTAAGTTAAAAAGACTACTATATATAAAATAAATAAGTTATAAGGATGAATTTAAAGCTCAGGGGATAGAGCCAGTATTTTATAATAACTATAAATGGAATATAATCTTTAACAATTGTGAATCACTGTGTTGTACACCTACAACTTATATAATATTGTAAATCAACTATTTCTCAAAAAAAAACCTCCTGATAAACATGACAAATAAACAAATCTAGTATTCTTCTTGAAAACAAGCAATTTAGGAAAATTCTCACAAAACACACTCTGAATAGGCCCAATATTAATAACTATAGCTTATACACACACTGAGTAGATGAGAGAGATAACAATGATTTAAATTTTATAATGCACGAATTAAAATAAAACATTACTAAATGTTTAAGTTTCAGATTTTCCATACACAAACCACCACAGTAAACAAAGAATCTCCTCTAAGGGAAGCCCTTCTCTCTGCTTGCTTCACTATGAAGCAGCACGTGCGCATGGGGTAAAGTACCTGGACAGGCGACACAGCTGAGACGGCACCAAGCACAAAGCAATGACACCACAGAAAGGGGGCAAGTTCTAACCATCCAGATCAAAGATGGGCAAAAAGAACAGGAGGTCACAAGGCCAAGAGAAACTGCAGAAGCCAATTTTCAGTCACTATTCAAATACCACCCTACACTTGTATTCTTTATTCTTTAATTCTTTTTAGGGCCTCACCTACAGCACGTGCAAGTGCCCAGGCTAGCAGTTAAATCAGAGCTGCAGCTACCAGACTACACCACAGCTCACGGCAACACCAGATTCTTAATTCACTGAGCGAGGCCAGGGATCGAACCTGAGTTGCTCATGGATGAACCCCTTAGCCACAACGGGAGCTCCCTGTATTCCTTAATTTTAAAAATTAAGTCTGAAATAGCATTTTATACACAAGGAAAAACAGTCACTTTGATATAAGTACTTCTGTACATTACTTACATTTATTTTTCCTTAATATATGAGCTTGATTCATGGAAACACAGAGATGTACACCAAAATGTAAAAGGTTTTTTTTGGGGTTACTGAGTGTAAATTTTCAGCCAGATGCCACACTCAATTTATATTTATCTCACTGAGGCCTAACAACTCTTGTGTGTGGGATCAATTACAGACAGGGGAACTGAGGCCCAGAGTTAATGTCATATGCTCAATTACCTGTCCTATTGGTTTGTACCTAAACGATAAGGTTGGCAGGCTTTTACTTAAAAGTACATTTAATACCTTCTGTGAAAATAAACTTTTAGAAATTGTGCAATAATACAATGCGTATCTATCTGAACAATGATGAGATGCTTTAGGGTAAACCTACATGTCATGGTTTTCTAAGTATACGAGTGGCATCATATTGCAAGTTATGAGCAACTAAGTCCAAGAATCTATTAGCAGTAATTGTGTTCCACTGAAAACGAAATAAAGTTTTAAACTTAATGTATTCTGTTTCTTGTATGTAGTCATCACTTGTACATGACTTGAATACACACCAAATGTCCTAAGGAGTGTTTATCTCTGGGTAGCATTTACCAATTTGTTCTCCTTCTGCATTTTTCTAGATTTTCGTAAGTGAACACAATTCTTTTTTTTTTTTTTTTTGCTTTTTAGGGCTGCACCCTTGCATGTGGAGGTTCCCAGACTAGGGGCTGAATTAGAGCTACAGGTGCCGGTCTTTGCCACAGCCACAGCAACACAGGATCCAAGCTGAGTCTGTGACTTACATCACAGCTCATGGCAACACCAAATCCTTAACCCACTGCACAAGGCCAGGGATCAAACCCACAACCTCCAGGTTACTAGTCGGACTTGTTTCCACTAAGCCACAATGGGAACTCCAACACAATTCATTTTGATAATACAAAAAAAAAAAAAAAACCCCACCTAATGACATAAAAATGAATATTACATCTTTTGCAGGAACCATCCTTTAAAATTAAAGACCGCCTCTTGGAGTTCCCATCGTGGCGCAGTGGTTAACGAATCCGACTAGGAACCATGACGTTGCTCAGTGGGTTAAGGATCCGGCGTTGCTGTGAGTGGTGGTGTGGGTCGCAGATGTGGCTCGGATCCCGCATTGCTGTGGCTCTGGTGTAGGCCAGTGGCTATAGCTCCGATTGGACCCCTAGCCTGGGAACCTCTATATGCCGCAGGAGTGGCTCAAGAAAAGGCAAAAAGACAAAAAAATAAAATAAAAAATTTAAAAAATTAAAAAATAAAATTAAAGACCACCTCTAAGAGTATGTTCTGTCATCAACATTTTAGTGTTTCCAGGATTCTTAACTTGTAAAAAGCAATTAAAACTGAATTAAAGTTGGAGTTCCCACTGTGGTGCAGCAGGTTAAGGACCCAGCATTGTCACTGCAGTGGCTTTGGTTGGGGTTCAATCCTTGGTCCAGGAACTTCAACATGCCAAGGACAAACACAAGACAAAACAAAAGACAAGTGTATTACATAAAAAGTAAATCAACTCAAGAATTTACAGTAAGAACACCTTACATAGACAAATCTAATGGAAAATAGCAACATAAAGATAAGCAGTAAATGTTTTCATCTGTTCATAGCCACATCTTTAAAATGTATGGATTCCACCTGATTACTCCTTTGTGACTAGCCTAGAAGTAAAACGCAAAGTTTTACAAACATTTCTTCCAATTCTGTGTGTTTCTTCTAAAAACAAAAATATTCCACAACTAAATAAACAAAACAAAAACCCCATCATCTTTGATTATTTTATGTACTTTCTGCAAAACTCTTCAAAGCAAAAGGGACGGCAAACTGAAATCTGAGTCATTAGACCAGAATTTTTCACTAACATTTCCCCCAACTATTCTGGAAGCAAAAGATACATAACAGATAAACAAGGAGAAAAATCCATTTATAACCCCAAGGGAAGAGTTACATGGAATTGTTTACACTGGCCAAAGGCTTACAGAAACAAAGCCTTAGGAAAGAAGTGGAAAGCTTTGGCCCTTCTGGCCTAAAAGTGTGTGTGTGTGTGTGCGTGTGTGTTTTCCTTTCTTGGTGGCGTTGGCTCCACAGACCCACCGATCTAAGTGTATCTACGTGGTCTGCTCACATGCAGAGGCGAAAGCTCCTGCACACAGTACACTGTCATAAAATCTGCACTTCCACCCGACTGAGGCCTTGCACCCAGCCTTGGAGACTCTACTGCAAAGACAAGGGGGATCACAGAGTTACACAACACGTTTTCTAAATCTGTCTTGCAGCTGTAATGTTTTCTTCTATCTTAAGAGATGACAGTAGATGCTCACTAGATTTTTAGAAGGATTTGTATATCAAGAAGAACTCACGTTTAGATGCGGCATCTGGTTTTAAGTGAAATTTTTATCTAAGCTTCCTGCTGAGCTGACTAAGGCGTAAGGAGCTAAAGTGAGTTGCCTATGGTTACACAGGCACACTTCAACCTAGATGAGAAACCACCAACTTCCTGGCTTTTTAGTCTACTCTAAAGAGTGAATAAATACTCAAAAAAAAAAAAATAAGGATACTCTAAAGCAGAAGTTCTCAAAGTGTGGGTCCCAGACCAGCAGCATCACCAGGAAACTTTATAGGCAGAAGTGCAAACTTGGGGGCCTAACCCCAGACCTACTAAGTCAGAAACAGGGAACCAACAAACCCTCCAAGTGAATCTGAAGTATGATCAGATTTGAAAACCACTCCACTCCACTCTGCCCCAATAAGAAAGCCATTCATGGTTAAAAGGAATTAACAGTTTCCCTTCATCAACAACTTCAGAAGCAATTCCAATGTAACATTTCAAGTAAGATACTTCTGACATATAACTGGTGCTGGAATGCTAATATTCTATACAATGATAAAACTAAATTTAGAATTTAACAGTTTCTCCTGAGAACTCTTACCCATTATTTACTTATTTGTCTTAGTTGCTCTTTGCAGCATGGAGAGAAAACAATAGAAATTACGAAATGAAAACTGCACAACACTCTGGAAAAAAGGTAAAGATAGAACAAAATAATGCCTCTACCTTAAGGAAAAGGTATCATGTTTCATTAAATCTCAGATGCCACTGACATACACCAATTTATGTAGAGGAAAATAACTCAACACACTATTAAGATACTTATCAACTATAAGTCCAATCCTAATTTCAGTGTTATTAAGCTAAAAAGTGAATCTAGAATCAACAAAATACGGTATATGCAAATATAAAGGCAGAGAACGTGAAATCAAACGCACATAGAAAACAAGTCTTTCTGAATTATCATTGGCAAACAGACAAGGACTATACCCCCCAAGGTTGGTGGAATTTTATTCTTTTAAGAACAGCACTACAACGGACTTTAAAATGTGATGGGGGAAAAGAAATGACTCAATCAAACTTTTAAGATACACTAAAGCTTTGACAAAAATATTTAACAAGCATTTTCTGAATACTAACCTTCGAAATACATTCTATCCTTGGTTCTCCTTGAGGCTTTAATCCAATTATCTAAGACAAAGAAATACTGATTAATTGAAACATAACAAATGTAAACAACAGAACCCTCCTTCTTTGTTGCTGGGGAAAAGGGGTGGAACGGTTGAGATGAACACTAATATTGTATTAAAATCCTGTTAACATCTGCCTTTAATTTTATTTTAGCGGATTAGAACAGACTTTTCAATATAGTAATCTTACCAATTACTTATTATAGTACTGGGACAATTTAGAAAATAAATCAGTTATCAAAGAATTGACCAAAACACAGCACTGTGCTTTGCTACCCTTAAAACAAGAAACAAAAAGAAACTTTTATATTATTTACACAAACACATCATTAATGCAAAGTAAAAACTGCAAAGGCATAATATAGTAATGACCTGTTCTTCATGGAAATATATTTGGTCACAACCCTACCTACCATAATTTTCCATAAAGCTTCCACAGAGCCCTACCATGTTTCATATTTATCTGTTCTATAAAACGCATACACCGAATGAATCCCATTTTAAGACTTCACAGCACCACTCAGTTCTATGTAATGAGGCTACTTTCATGTATGTAGTTCATACAACTAACTCTGTATGAATGATAACAAATATTCATCCATATATTTGGGGAGAGGATTTTTAGCGTTTTTGAATTCATATGTATTTTACATGTGAATGCCTCTAAAATGTAAATACTCCTCCCAAAAGACAAGTATTGTTGCAACCTAAATAATAATTTCAAGAACAATTAACTATCCATGTCCTTGCAATGACTTTGGAACATTCCGTACTGGAATTAAATGCCCAATACACTCCATATGCAGCATCTCATTATTGATCCCCGTGGGCCCGAGGATGTCTTCCTGCTGCACCTGCAAAGTCCTGCTCCTATCAGCAAGTATAATCTCAGACCCTCATCCTTAAGAGGATGTACTGACAAAGAAAATAAACTCAGAGGGTTGGTCCTGTGTGAGAAGGAACTGGAACTTCTCTTGGCTTTTTATTGGGAACTGATTTTCCATCAGTCTCAGTGTTGTAAAGATACTCCAAGGAGGCAGGGATTACAAAAGAGAATAAACTTAATTCACCTTACAAACTTCATCATCTAGTTTCACTTTCCAGTTGACCTTCCCTAAAACACAGGTTCCACATGTGCAGATTTGGCCAGTTGCTAATCAGAAAAATTGGAGGGAAAAAAATTCCACAAAGGTCCAAAAAGCAAAACTCAAATTTGCTATGTGCTGACAACTATTTACATAGAATTAGTTATAAGTAATGTAAAGATGCTTTAAAGTATGTGGGAAGATGTGTGTAGATTACATGCAAATACTATCCCATTTTATGTAAGGGGCTTGAGCATCCCCAATTTCGGTGTCCTGGGGAGGGTGTCCTGGAATGAATTCCTCACAAGTACTAAGGGATGACTATATATAACTATGAGGATCATTTTCTGTATGGATTATGAAAACCCATTTCTATTTTATTCAACAGTATGTGGTATGTATGGGCTCCCTCAAATTTCTGGAGAAATAGGTGCCCCCTTGCAACAGTTGTCCGTATTGCTCCCACTTCCTTGCCTACCTACCTTGCTGTCAGTTCCACCTCCACTTTGTTAAACTTAGTTCTTAAGTCTTGCTAAAACATCCTGCTAATCATTAATTGAGCACCTACTATGTGTCAGGCAATGTTTCAAAATGATCTCTAGAGTGCTATCTCAAAAACTGTCATAGAGAGTTCCTGTCGTGGCACAGCAGAAACAAATCCAACTAGGAACCATGAGGTTGCAGGTTCGATCCCTGGCCTCGCTCAGTGGGTTAAGGATCTGGCATTGCCACTGTGGTGTAGGTAGCAGATGCGGCTCGGATCCGGTGTTGCTGAGGCTGTGGTATAGGCTGGCAGCTGTAGCTCCAATTAGACCCTAGCCCAGGAAATTCCATATGCCACAGGTGAGGCTCTAAAAAAAAAAAAAAACCAAAAAGCACTGTCATTGCCTCTTGAGGGTGGCAAGGGGGAGGAGAGGTGGGAGGGAAACCTTAAGTCTGGGCACTTAAGGGTCTAGCTAGCTCTCCCTACAGGGAAACTTTAGCAGTGTCAACTTCAGAAGACTCAAGTTTTAGTTTTATTAGGAGTGGCAACTTTATTGATATGTAAGCTCAAGACCTTAAGAGGTCTGAACCTGTTTAGGAAACTGCCTTTTCTCTGAGTAAATGATCACGAATGACCTCACTCTTCAAGGAAGACTTTGCAGGCCTCAACAGGTTACCTCTACAGAACACCACTCTTTAGTACATTTACAGAGCATCAAGGTACAGGGCTTAGGTACCACTTCATTACTCAAGGAGAGCGTCTTCCTTCGCACAATGACCCAAGACATTATTACTCAGACGTAGAAAACTTTTTTTTTTTTTTTTTTTAGGGCCACACATGCCACACATGAAGGTTCCCAGGCTAGGGGTCAAATCGAAGCTGCAGCTGCCAGCCTACACCACAATCACAGCAACAAAGGATCCGAGTCTCGTCTGTGACCTACACCAGCAAAACAGGATTCTTATCCCACTGAGTGAGGCCAGGGATTGAACCCAAGTCCTCATGGACACTAGTTGGGTTCAGAGTCATGATGGGAACTCTGGAGAATGTTAGCTTCTTGATTTGCTAATGGCTATACAGTTCAGGCACCTCCACTGGACAACATAGCAAAATTTTGTTGCCCTCATTTTAATGCAATTAATTTGTATTTCTACTATGTAATTATATAGACACACACTATAAAGCTGTGCTTTACCACTAAATATCGAGAAAAAGTTAAGCTAAAACTTTACAGATTTGCCACACAGGATTTTAAATTATTTTACCACACAGGATATAAAGTTGAGCATTGCACATTAATACAACCATGCACCTGACCCCCAAAGCACAGATCTATTCTTAAATGCATGAAGCTAGTTGCAAAAGGAAAAAGCTGATGTTGTTTTACTCCTTAATTTATGAATTTTTCTGTATTAATTTTTCAAAGGTGAACATCACCTCTAGCCTTTTACACAAGTCACCACCAAATGAAACAGCATTTAATACATAGTTGCCAGCTTCTTAACAGAGGAGATAAGAAAAAAGCAGCAGCAGCAGAAAAATATGTACATACTCTGTTCATTTTCACAAGAATACAAGGGTTTCCTCTGGAGTAGCCAAATTGGGGATCAATCTCACCACTGCATGCTTCAAGTAAGTTAAGAGGAAACCGACATGCATCATAATGTGGACCCTTCTGTTCAAGAAATTTTCCATCGGTACAATCTGTGAGATTCTTCTGTTCTTCTAAGTCATATGCTAAAAAGGAAACATACGTGTGCATAGATCAGCCAAAAAGGACCTTGAACACAAACAGAAATATATCATCCTTTGGACAACATTCATCGAAAACAAACACAGCAATGTTACTTATGGGAAAATTTTAGGGAAAGAATGTTAAATAACTTCTAACAGCTATCTAGCCCTCTGCAGTTTACTTCATTCTGATACAAACTGGATTACAGATTGATCTCTTCTGTCACCATTAGGTGGCACCAGCCATGGCTACAGCATTATCTGAATGCCTTCAATGCTTGTGGCTCAAAAGAGACAATGTTAAGGACAAAAAAAGGCACTGCCATGGCTCTTATGGAGCTTACAGTGTAGTGGAGAAAAAAGATGGTAAGTATAAAATCCTAACTGAAGGGCCTGAAAACAGGGCTATGGCAGCCTATACTAAGGGGATTGCACAAAGCTGAGAGGTATGTATGTGTTAATGTTGGTTTTTTCAGGGTTTTTTTTTTTCCAGCAAGGATGGAGGTAATTAAATAAGATTCAAGTGATAAAGGAGTAAAACAGTTACAACTTGGGAGATGGGGAAGAAAGGAGAGGGAGACAATTTAATGATTTTCTGAACGTTTGCTGTGCACTGACTGACCAAAGCTGCACAACAGTGAGCAAGTATGCTGTGGTCCCTGCCTTCAGTGAGCTTAGGACACTCACTCATAAACAGGTAAGATACAGTGCCACAATGCCATAGTAAGTATTGCTGATCTGTGGGTATAACTCATACAAGAAGGACCACCTAAAATTAATTCAGCCAAAACAGGAACCAAAGTTTCAAAGTAAATGCATCTTAAAAGGAAGACTAGGAGTTCCCATGTGGCTCAGTGGGTTAAGAATCTGGTGTTGTCACTGAAGTGACTCGGGTCACTGCTGTGGTGCAGGTTCAATCCCTAGCCCCAGAACTTCCACATGCCATGGGCCCAGCCAAAAAAGAAATTAAAAGGAAGTATAGATCTTTTCCTTAAAAAAAATTTTGTCAAAAATTTTGGCTTCATCTTTTATTTATCAAAAATTAGGATATTGTGGGAACTATGTACCCATTTAAAAGCCAAGAATGACTCAGATATTGGGGTAAGGGGGATGGGGTAAAGTTTTTACAACAAAACAGAACCAAGTGACATGCATCGCCTTTTTTTCTAATGGCCACACCTTCGGCATATGGGCATTTCCAGGCTAGGGGTCAAATTGGAGCTGCAGCTGCCGGGCCTATGCCACAGCAATGCTAGATCCGAGCCATGTCTTTGATCTATACCACAGCTCACAGCAACGCCGGATCCTTGATCCACTGAACAAGACCAGGGAATGAACCTGCATCCTCATGGATACCAGTCGGGTTCTTAACCCACTGAGCCATAATGGGAACTCCTCATCACTTCTTTATCGACTTTCATGGCAATCATGAATATCATTTTGCAAGAAATGTTAAAGGCCTGTACCAGTTTCCCCAAAGGGCTCTTTTGCACATACCCTGTAGGTACAGGACAGTTCATCAGAGAGTATTTTTGTACAATGCCAGTTTTCACTTCTACACAAAACCACTGTTAAGTGCAAGGAGTTGGATGATGGTCAGAATATGAAGACCCCTGTCCAGGGCATGCATGTTGGGAACATAGAAAGGTCACTGTTCTCAGAGAGCAGCCAAGGAGCTCCCCCCAAACTCCTGAGGAGAGCCTAAAGTAAGAAAGAGAAAAGTGTAGATAAACAGGAGGGGGAAAGACCTGAAAGAGAGATTAGTTTGGACGAGATCAAACTTTAAATTCTAACTAATAGCCATAGGGGAGAAAAAAAAGAGAATATTTATTTTAATGAGACATGAGAAAAATATTCCTAAGAACAACAATAACAAAGTTTAAAAAAATTGTATATGTGGGGGTGCTGAACATTAAATATATAGAAGTAGATCTCTAGCATAATAAAGTAAAAACAGAAATGAGAGAAACACAAGAGATCCAATATCGAACAACTAACAGAAAAGTTAGAAAGAAAACAAGAAAACTGAAGTGAGGAAATTTTCAATAGTAGTTTCTTCAACTGAAGAATCCAAGTCTTCATCCTGAAAGACTCCATCAAGATTCCATCCAAGTGATATTTTAGAGACTGACACCAATACACAGAAATTTTAGAACCCTAAGGAAGCACAATTAAAAACAAAAAACATTGCCGAGCAAAAAAAGGCAAACACGAAAGAACTAAAATTCTATACACAGCTAAACTATGAAAAATAAAGCATAATTACGTCATTTTCAGATATGAGAGAACTGAAAACTTACATTTCATGTTTCTTTCTTTCTTTCTTTCTTTCTTTTTTAATTTAGGACCACACCTTGGCATATGGCGGTTCTCAGGCTTGGGGTTGAATAGGAACTTCAGCTGCCAGCCTAGGCCACAGCCACAGCCACATCAGATCTGAGCTGTGTCTGTGACCAACACCACAGCTCACGGTTAACCCACTGAGCAAGGCCAGAGATCAAACCCACAAGCTCATGGATACTAGCTGGGTTCGTTACTGCTAAGCCACAACGGAAACTCCTCATATATCTTTTTTTTTTTTTTGGTCTTTTTGTCCTTTTTTAGGGCTGCACCTGCGGCATAGGGAGGTTCCTAGGCTAGGGGTCGAATTGGAGCTGTAGCCACTGGCCTACGCCAGAGCCACAGCAACGCCAGATCTGAGATGTGTCTGCGACCTACACCACAGCTCATGGCAACGTTGGATCCTTAACCCACTGAGCAAGGCCAGGGATCAAACCCTCAACCTCCTGGTTCCTAGTCAGATTCGTTTCCGCTGTGCCAAAATGGAACTCCCTTCATGTATCTTTTTTAAATTTTTTAATTTAAATATAAATTGAGAAATACCTCACATATAAGATTATATTAGTTTCAGGTGTACAACATAATGAATGATTAACTATTTGTATACATTGTGAAATGATCACCATGATTAAGTCTAGTGAACATCTTTTCCCATAGTTACAAAACTTTTTCTTGTGATTAGGACTTTTAAGATCTACTCTCTTAAATCCAAATATGCTCTACAGAACTATTAACTATACTTACCATGCTGTATTACACTCTTACAGTTTATTTTATCTGTTTTGTAAACTTTTGACTCCCATTCACCATTTCACCCCACCCCCCTGGCAACCACCCATCTGTTCTCTGTATCTATGTGCTTGGCTTTGTTGTTTTGTTTCTCACATTCCATATATAAACGAGATCATTTTGTATTTGTCTTTGTCTAACTTTTTTCACTTAGCACCATGCCCTTAAGGTCCATACATATTGTCACAAATAGCAAGATTTCATTCTTTTTTATGGCTAAATAGTATAGTTGTGTATATACAATGGAATACTATTCACGTATCTTTTCTTATAAAGTTACTTGAGAACGCACTCTGTCAAAACTAGGAAGTAAATTAAGAAAAAAGAAGGCAGAAGCCAAGAAACATTGAATCCAATCCAAAAGTGATCCAAGTCAACAAATAACAGCTTCGGAATAGAAGCCCTAAAGAGAAACCAGTACAGACTGCAGCAGAGGGAAGGTCTCTAAGAAAGATTTCCAGAAAAAGGAGACTCAAGAGAATACCTCAAATGACAGTAATGCAAATAAGGAAGTCAGTGGGAGTCTCTAGAGATGGTAGAATAAGATGTTAAGACAAAGTATAAAAAGGCAAAAGGAACCAATAAACTAAAAATAGTGAATTTAATTATTTTTGAATTGAGAATAAAGGAAAATCTGAGGCATGTAATAAACTAACTCCTCATGTAACATGGCAGGAAGTAAAGACAATGTATAAAAGTGATAAATCAAGAACCAGCACAAAAATATAGTATTTAAAGCTATAGAAGAAAAATCCTATTAAAAAAATTGAAAAGCATCAAGTCATTTCCTGTTGAAATGTATCCAAAATCAGATCATTTCTCATAGCTTCCACTGCTCCATACCTCACACCCACTCATCAGGATTACTACAACTAGTTACCTCCTAACTAGTTACCCTGGTCTCCCGCCCCTCTCCTTCCACCCCATAGTCTAGTCTCAAAAAACAGAGTGATCCTTTAAAAAATTGAGTGAAATGATGCTATTCTCTGCTTAAGAACCTTCACTTTCATCCCCGTGGAAATCAAAGAACTGAACAACAGCCTCTAAGGTCTACACAATCTGGTTCTTTAACTCCCTGACCTCAACTTCCTACTGCTCTCTCCCCACGTAGTCCATCCATCTCCTTTAGCTTCCTTGATGAACAATGAACACACTGGACATGGTGAGCCTAAGGGCCTTTGCATCTCCTGGTAGACAGCTTGATGACTAGTTCCCTCATCTTCAGATGTTTCCTCAAACATTCCCTTTTAATGAGGCCTCCTCGGACCATAGTTTAAAACTGCCTTATTTTCCTCCACAGCACTCATTACTTCCTAACATACTCGAATAGAGAAATTTTTCATTTGTTCATTGATACAAATTACAAGAGTGCTTGACATAAAAAAGGCTCTCAGAAAAATATTATTGAATAAAATAATAGGACTGTGGGGTTCCCTGGTGGTACTGTCACTGCTGTGGCAGTATCCTGGCCTGGGAACGTCTGCATGCTAGAGGCATGGCCAAAAAAAAAAAAAAAGTAATAGGACTGCAGCTAGAATAGAATATGGCAGGGAACTACTGTCTTCATTATAAATCCTTCTTTACTATTTGGTTTTTAAACCATGGATTATACTCTCACAAAAAAATCTCTAAGTTATTTAAATAATAAGTATATGTAACTATCAAGGGAAAGAGGATCAAGAAGATGTGAGATCAAAAGGTTTTTAAGATAGGAGAGAGTTGAAGCTTTTTGCATGTTGACAGAAGGGGTCCACAGAGTTCCCGTTGTGGCTCAGTGGCTAACGAATCCAACTAGGAACCATGAGGTTTCGGGTTTGATCCCCGGCCTCGCTCAGTGGGTTAAGGATCCGGCGTTGCCTGAGCTGTGGTGTAGGTGGCAGATGTGGCTCGGATCCCTAGTTGCTGTGGCCCTGGCGTAGGCCGGTGGCTACAGCTCCGATTAGACCCCTAGCCTGGGAACCTCCATATGCCGTGGGAGCAGCCCTAGAAAAGGCCAAAAAAAAAAAAAAAGACAGAAAGGGTCCAATAGAGAAGCTAAACATACATGAGAAAGATTAGTAGTTAGCATGTTTCTGAGACAGTGAGGGGATGAGATGCAAAGGATGAGTGGGAAAGGTAGATGCAGGTGAGGGGAAGGGCAGCTCCTCAGAGCAGGAGGAATATCACAGACAAAATGGCCACAACTAAAGTTTTGTTTTACTGGAAATGAGGAAACTGGGAGAGTTTCCACCTACTTGTAATTTCTCTCTTTTTTTAAATCTTTTGTCTTTTTTTTTTAGGGCTACACCCATGGCATATGGAGGTTCCCAGGCTAGGGGTCCAATCGTAGCTGTTGCTGCCAGCCTACGCCACAGCCACAGCAAGGCCAGATCTGAGCGGCGTCTGCAACCTACACCACAGCTAACAGCAACTCCGGATCCTTAACCCACTGAGTGAGGCCAGGGATCAACCTGCAACCTCATGATTCTTAGTCAGATTGTTTCCACTGCACCACGACAGGAACTCCCCTACTTCTACTTTCTCTTAAAGCATGAAACCAGGTTATATTTAAAAACCTAGTTGAAAGGGAGAAAGTACAGAGCTAGAGGTCTGAGTACGGGTTGGAAATAATCCCTTCAGACAATTATCCAGGGAAGTGCAGTAGAATTGCCAGGCAGTAGATCGGGTCCATTTGAGAAAGTGATCATGTATTCACAGTGCTCATGAGTCTGCAGTGGGCAGCTTCCAAGAGACCCTTATCCAGGAATTAAATGGTTTCATCCAGGAGCATTATGTGGCTTCATCCATTTGCAAGTTTACGACAAATGGACCAGGAGGCAAGGAATTTTAAAGTACTGGCAAAAGTAAAAACAAAATGAAAAACTATGGAATTGATAAGCTTGACAAGAAGGGAAGTTGGGGGGAAAGGAGCTCCGATTAAATAACAGGATCAGTGAACTGGAAGTTCTATTGATGTAGAAGAACAGCAAGAGAAAGTTAAAAGGGCAAAGGAGAAGATTGTGTACAGCGCCTCCAGGGTGATATTGGCAATAGAGTCCGACACATTCTAAGAAGCAAATGCAGGGAAGCATGGCTGAGGAAGAGCAGAGGTGGTCAAGAACCAAGAGGCCAAGGCACCTGATGACTATTTGTGAGAATGTTAATAACATGGAGTTAGGCCAAGCAAAATGAGGAGAAAACTTGGCTCAGGTGGCTACTGGAAAGCATTACAAACCATTAAGTCTGAAAAACTCACAGCTGATACACAAACTTTTCTTTTAAATGATAAACATCATTCCTCATCCCCACCACCACATGCACTACACTGGACCCAAATATCTAAACATTTAGAGGCATTACTTTATAACACAGTTTTGCTTTATTAGTCAAATACTATGTGTTTTAATGCAGATATAAATGTTATGTATCCATACACTTACTCATGTACTTATAGCAGGGTAGATAAAAAAATCAAATCAACTGCCCATTAGAGTTTAGGTCCCTGTGTTTTCCATAAGTCAGAATATTCTCATGACTGACAATAAATTCTACTTGCCAAGTCTTCTCACTTGACTGTGTTTAACAGGAAAAAAAGGCAAAACAAACCCTAAGAATGTTTATAAAAGTAATCATAACTTGGTACTAGTTTCTGTGATAATTAAAAATCTTTTACCTTAACTCTAAAAAACCATACTTACGCTTTAGAAATTTCTTAAGGTCATCAATGTACCCTTTATAGGAGTCTGGATCAGACACACTGAATGAATAATCCAACGCTGACACTGGTTTTGGAAAAACCATAAGTCCTACAAAGAGATAAAAGAAGAGGGGGGGAAATGAACTGTAGCAAATTTCCGTCTTTCTCCTTACTCTTATTTGTAACAAGAAGAGCTCAGTAAATTATGTGGAAATTGTGTTCACGAGAAAGTTGAAATCATCAAGAACTTCCCATTTCTAGCAGAGCTTCCTTGCCTGCCCACTTGCATCTCTCATAAGTGTCCTATCCTAGTAAATCTATTTCTTGCTGGAAAAAAAAAAAAAAAACTTCCCATTTCTATCTGACTATGAAGACAGACATCTAAAATGGAAAGAATCCCAAGTCTTCAGTATTACCTCACATAATACCAACTAGAAGCTTTCTCTTAATTAGCACCACTCTGTTCCTTATTTTAAAAGCTGTAAGTTTTACTTTATACTTTCTACATTCATTTTGTATTTAATATTTTAGGTTTTTCCAATTGCCATTTCTGGAGAAAATTTTAGCGAAGCAAAATCTGAGTACTTTGTCATGCAAATTGCAACTATCTGGAAACATTTACAAAGAAAGCTTACTTGTTCAATGAAAGAGACAATTTTAACTCTATAGTTAAATATTCTTCCTTCAATAATAAACCTGCTCTATAACTACAATGTGGTTTTCTCATACTGACTTGGAACATAGCTACCAACAATTTCATATAAGGAGTTAATACACGTCTGCAGAACATGTTTGCATGATTTTATTCATAGAAAATTTAAGCATGTTTATCTGCAAGGAACATAATCAGGCTTCCAACTTTAATATAAGTGTTCCTCCATTAAAAACCATATCTACATTCAGGATTGCACAACAACTTAAAAAAACAATCCCCAAATTTTCACTAGTCTCTAAACATTCCTCATATATCAAAGTTATTACAGATTAGCCTTGCATTGAATCTGAAAATAAGTGCTGTTTTACTTTTCATGAAAATGGCTGTTCATAGACACCTAATTCATTTTAGATCAAATCCAGTTTGTTTCAAATTCTAAATCCTGGCTGTGTTGATCTGCCAGGCTCCTAAGTTAAACCAGATCTGATGCTACCCAACTATGATTAAAAAAAAAAAAAAAATCAACGTTCCTAAATGGCAGAGCAAATCTTAGTCCTCATGCAGCACAAAAGAGACCCAATTAGATTCACTGTTCACCTACTGCCTCAACATACCAGATCACTTGATTTGGATGATCACAAATGCCTATTTTTCCTATTTTGCGGCCTACTGCATCGACCGCAAAAATCAATTGTCGAATGTTTTATAAAAATGTTCAATGTAGGAATAAAACCTGACCATCCAGTATGTGAAATGACCATCTGTGTATATATGAAATTGTTTTTATTCTCAAGGTTTTACGGCAGAAACAAGACATAATTTAAAAGACATAATATACTGTAATTATATATGCCAAATCAAGGCAGCTTACACATAACTGTATAAAACTGTCTAAACTTAAGAAAAACCCTGGAATTCCCATCATGGCTCAGCGGTAATGAACCCCCGACTAATATCCATGAAGACACAGGTTCAATCCCTGGCTTGGACTGAGTTAACGATCCAGCATAGCTGTGAGCTGTGGTGTAGGTCGCTAACATTGCTCAGATCCCGTGTGGCTGTGGCATAGGCTAGCAGCTGCAGCTCCTATTCAACCCCGAGCCTGGGTACCTCCCTATGCCGCAGATGCAGCCCTAAAAAAAAAAGAAAGAAAGAAAGAAAGAAAACCCAACTTTTAATAAAACATCCATTTTTTCTTTTTTTTTTTTTGTCTTTCTGCCATTTCTTGGGCCGCTTCCCGCAGCATATGGAGGTTCCCAGGCTAGGGGTCTAATCAGAGCTGTAGACACCAGCCTACGCCAGAGCCACAGCAACGCCAGATCTGAGCCTCGTCTGCGACCTACACCATAGCTCATGGCAATGCCAGATCGTTAACCCACTGAGCAAGCCCAGGGATTGAACCCACAACCTCATGGTTCCTAGTTGGATTCGTTAACAACTGAGCCACGATGGGAATTCCAAAACATCTAGTTTTATATTAAGGAAAAAAATTTTTGGAGTTTCCATCATGGCTCAGTGGGTTAAGGATCCGGTGTTGCCGTGAGCTGTGGTGTAGGTCAGACACGGCTCAGATCCCGAGTTGCTGGGTGTAGGCCAGCAGTTATACCTCCCATTCGACCTCTAGCCTGGGAACCTACATATGCTGTGGGTGTGGCCCTAAAAAGGCAAAAAAAGAAAGAAAGAAATTTTTTATTTGTATTTTTTTGGCCACACTAGCAGCACAAGGAGGAGTTCCTGGGCCAGGGACTGAACCCACACCACAGCAGTGACCTGAACCACTGCAATGACAATGCTGTGCCACAAAGGAACTCCAAACTAAATAAATTCTGAAGAAAAACATTATTTAAAAAAATTTATTTATTAAAAAAAGATTACATCCCTTTAACATGACTAAGTTTTATGGTAATTTTTAAATGACTCAAATTTCGAAGTTCCTGTCGTGGCGCAGCAGAGACGTATCTGACTAGCATCCATGAGGACGCAGGTTCGATCCCTGGCCTTGCTCCGTGGAGTAAGAGGCCAGTGTGGCCGTAAGTTGTGGTGTAGGTTGCAGACCCTGCTCAGATCCTGTGTTGCTGTGGCTGTGGTGTAGGCTGGCAGCTACAGTTCTGATTCAACTCCTAGCCTGGGAACCTCCACATGCTGTAGGTGCGGCACTAAAATAAATGACTCAATTTTCAAAAACTTTATAGACCTAAATGTCTAAAACTAAATTTCTGATATAAGCAATTTCTTAGATCTGCCCAGCAATCTCTTGGAGCTTCAGTACCTGCTATTTAACAACCTATTTGGAATTCTTAAGTAAAAAGCCACAGCAGGAGTGTGCTGTACAGCTGCATTTTTGACATAGTACACTTAATTCCTCCAAATAAAGTCTTGGCTTACTCAAAACCATAAACGTCAACAGAATGTGAAGGCTACAGTAACTCTTACCTCCTTACAATTTAAACCACTGGGACAAGAGTGTGTGCGTGCATGTATGCACGCGTGTGTGTGTCTGTAGGGGTATGGATAAACAGTGTATTTATGTTATATGTGTGTATTTGTTAATATAAATGCTAATTTCCAACTAGCACCTCTTTTGCCAGGTACAAATACACTCTTGAAATGATGCCATTTAAAAAAAAAACTAACATGGAGTTCCCGCCATGGCACAGTGGTTAACGAATCTGACTAAGAACCATGAGGTTGCGGGTTCAATCCTTGGCCTCACTCAGTGGGTTAAGGATCCAGCATTGCCATAAGCTGTGGTGTAGGTCACAGACATGGCTTGGATCCAGAGTTGCTGTGGCTGCAGCGTTAGGCGGGAGGCTACAGCTCTGATTCAACCCTTAGCCTGGGAACCTCCTTATGCTGCAGGTGCAACCCAAGAAAAAAGAAAAACAAACAAACACAAAAACAAAAAAAACCACCTAACATAATGTTTAATTAATGTTGTTTTTTTTTTAAATCTTAGAAGATACAAATAGAAAGAAAAATTTAAATTACCCATAATCCCTTTACAAAGAGAAAAATCATGTCTAACAAATGAATGTACATTCATCTAATATATATATTGTTATAATATTATAATAACATGCATGTGCATATATATATATTTATTTAAACTAATGATAAGTTTATCAGTACTACAATACACTTGGTGAATAACTTTAAGAAACTCAGGAGTTCCCGTTGTAGCTCATCAGTAACAAACCCAACTAGTATACATGAGGACTCGGGTTTGATCCTGGCCTCACTCAGTGGGTTAAGGATCCAGTGTTGCCATGAGCTGTGATGTAGGCTGCAGATGCAACTGCAACCTGCTTTGCTGTAGCTGTGGTGTAGGCCTGCAGGTGCAGCTCCAATGCGACCCCTACCTTTGGAACTTCCGTTTGCCACACAAAAGGCCCTAAAAAGACACAAAATATAAGTTTCCATCACGGTGCGGTGGAAACAAATCCAACTGGGAACCATGAGGTTGTGGGTTTGATCCCTGGCCTTGCTCAGTGGGTTAAGGATTCAGCGTAGCCCTGAGCTGTGGTGTAGATCGCAAAGCTTGGATCTGGTATTGCTGTGGCTGTGACATAGGCCAGCCACTGTAGTTCTGAACCAACCCCTAGCTTGGGAACCTCCATATGTGTGGCCCTATTAAAAAAAAAAAAGACAAAAAATAAAAAATTTTAAAAATAACATAGAAAGCCATATACTTAAGGAGTTTCCCTTGTGGCATAGCTGATTAAGGAATGGTACTGTTAATGCAGCAGCTCTTGTTACTGCTGTGGCATGGGTTGAAACCTGGCCTGGGAACTTCTACATGCCACAGATGCAGCCGAAACAAAACAAAACACTACACTTAAAGGATACTGAACACATTTTACTGTGCAATTATAAACAGTTTAATATTTCTGAAGTAGATCATAAGATTATGTTAAATGACAATAAAGTCGCATAAAGTCGCATAACTTAGGAAAAGAAATAATTACCTTAGAATCTGTCTATGTAAAAAGAAGATAGGGCTACACATAGGAGATGGAAGTATTAACATGGAGCTAGTTTCAGATACATGGTCAAATAGAATGAAGAGTTACTTAGATAAATATTAGCTGCAAACAAAGAACAAGATAAAAGGACAAATTGTTCTAAGAAATTGGTTGGGGAAACTGATTCAGTCTTGATGCTGATAAGGCTGGGAAGTCCATGCAGTAAGCAAGGATCTAGGCCAGGTTTTCTCAGCCCTAGCCCTAATGAAATTCTAGACTGGATGATTCTTTGTTGTAGAGGGTTGTCCTGTGCATTGTAGGGATTTTTAACAACAGCCCTGGCACCTCTCTAGTTGTGACAATCAAAAATATCTCCAGACTGTGCTGAATGGCCCTGGAGGGCAAATCACAGCCGGATGAGAACCACTGCTCCAGAGAGAAACTCCTAGACTCTCACCTTCCCTGGCCTGTGTGTCCATCCTGCCTGCTGCCCACACTTCACTCCTCCATGAACAGCCTTTCCATTGCTACCATCTCTGGAAGTTGTTCCACATTTCTGGAAATTAGATACACTGGGTTTCTACACATTGTTATCTTACTTCTACAAAAACTGCCAGCACCTTGAGGACAAGAGCCATGTCCAACAACGACGGGAGAAATGGCATTCAAAGACTATTTAAAAAGAATAAAATCAGATTGTTTCCTAGTGCCCTAGCAGTTAAGGATTCAGCATTGTCACTGCTATAGCACAGGTTCGATCCCTGGCCCAGGAACTTCCATGTGCTGCAGGCATGGCAAAACAAATAAATAAATAAAATGGGGCAGGGGAAAAAATATAACTTAAACAAGTGTTCCAGTAAGATTTTTTCCGTACTTGGAGTTCGGGGTGTGGCACAGCAGAAACGAATCTGACTAGGAACAATGAGGTTGCTAGTTTGATCCCTGGCCTTGCTCAGTAGGTTAAGGATTTGGCATTGCTGTGAGCTGTGGCGTAGGTCGCAGACCGGCTCAGATTCTGCGTTGCAGTGGCTGTGACATAGGCTGGCAACTGTAGGTCCGATGGACCCCCTAGCCTGGGAATCTCCATGTGCAGCAAGTACAGCCCTAAAAAGCAAAAAAAAAAAAAAAAAAGATTTTTTTTGTCCATACTGAAGTATATTCTGCAGTATCCTGGAGGATTTTTTTCCCCTTGACACAATCAAGAGAGAATAATTAAACATATCAACAGTCTCATTTTTTTCTCAATTGATGTATCATTATTTAATACTTCTTACTATTTCCATGTGAAGCAATTAAAATCATGAAGCATGTATTTCACAAGACCAATGCTCTAACCCATGAGAGAACTGAAATACATACTTTATTAGTAAATTACTCAGAGCAAAGTGAAACTGCTACACAATATTCATTAACGCTATTCCTAACTATGACTATAATCGTCAATCTGGCTTCACCCTAATTCTCAATATTCATTTCTGCTTATTCCTGGCAAAGGACTCAAAATTTATCAGCTAGTTTTTATATCATTATATAAATAACAAAGGTATTTATATCACTGTGTAATTATTACAGGTCTTCATAATCAGTATGTAAATATTAAATAGCAAACAAAATAAAAACTTTCACATTATCTAACTCTAAAGTTTAACATCATCTACTTGCTATATAATACAGACTTTCGGAGAAGATAAAGTATAATTCAATTTTGTTAGAAGCCACAATAATCACAACATAATTACCTGGACTAGAAATCTGGTCACGATATTTTGGAACCTCATCGTTCAGGGTCTGAAGCATAACCCACATTGTGAATGCAAAGAGTGCAGCCAGGAACACATAAAAGACTAGGTAGAAGAGCAAGATCAAACCTGTAAAAGAAAATAAAACTCATAAAATCTGGAGACGTACACACTGCATGTGTGCGTGCGCATGTGTGTGAAAGGGTGAAAAAACAAACCAACCACTGCAAGGGTAGGGTTCCAAGCTTTGCCATGCACACAGCCAAGTATCTTCATATTCAGAATGATATGAATTCGCCCAAGCAAGGGGTATTTCAGCAGGCAGCACCCACCCATCCTGTGACCCCCTTTCTCTCCTGATACTTCTAAGTACAAGTAGCTTCCACAGATAATACTAATTCAAGGTCAGAGCTTTAAAATTCCAGCACATTAGGGAGCGTTTACAAAAAAGGGATTAGATGCCCTCTAGAAATATAAAAGATGATTTTAGGTTGGACAGAACACCCCATATGTATATGTTCCTTTAAGTGACAAAAGAATTATGACATCAACCTTGTATTTCACAGTAATTATTTGCATAAATTTGGGCTTAAAAGTAAGCCAGGAAATATGCAGAAAAGGCAAATCATAAAGATAGTATTCAGTGAATAAAGTTTAGAAAACACTGGTTGAGTGGAAGCTTCATGCAAAAGTGAAGAGGACACGATCAGAAACAAGCACTCTGACCAATGAGGGATATGACAACTCCACTGCTAAGCAGGAGGAAGCAAGAGCTGGCAGACACCAAGTTTCAACATCAAGGGCTAAACATTTTTTTTTCCTTCACAATCTGGAAACACTAAGATGGATCTAGCCTAAGCCAGTGATTTATTCTGAGAACATCTAGAATTATTTTTCTCAAATATCTACATTCAAAGTTTTAACATGATAAGTGGTCACCAAAGATTATATACAAGGATATATTGTTAACATCACACATTTATATTTGACCATTTAAAAACTAATGGTCAACAAATATTCCACAAATCCCCAGGTACAGAAATGGTAGAGACACTTAATTCCCCAGAATTAACATCAGCTCTATTTTCCAGTCTAAAAGCCTGCTTAGTCATATTTGCTTGCCACATTCTACTCCTAGCAGAAGGGCTAGAGCAGGGGTTCCAAACCTGGAATCTATGGACCCCCTTCACCCTCACTCATCACCAGCAAGGATTAACTTCAGAGCTTCAAAGATTTCTATAATAATACGTTTCTGAATATATCCATTCTTCTTCTGGGGAGTGGCTCTACAACATTCCTCTGATACTCAAAAAGACCCCGTGACCCCAGAGCAGATTGTGCCAAAAGCTAGATAAATTTCACTGGTTACTTGCAGGCCAAGAAACCGCCTCCCCTCTTTTAAAGTAAAGGGGAGACAGTTAAAGCAATTTCATTTTAATTCAGACTAGCATTCCCCATCCTCCCCCTGCCCCAATTACCAGGAGGCCAAAACAGGGAGCGAAAGGACAGAAGGAAGAAAGGAGCACAGCATGTCACCTCCAGACAGCATCACTTCCCTACCACACAGAGTGAGCCTGTTGCAGAAAAACAAAGGAAGACCAATCTCAATGAAGTGATCAGTTTACTGCAGAGGGAAATGAAACACATGCAAAGCCCAAAGGCTGGTTTAATGAGATAGAGGAGAAAAACGAATCTCTCAGATCTGCATATTTGTAGAAACTAATGGATATAAAAGCCCTCCACACATGGTAGTTCCCGTCGTCGCTCAGTGGTTAATGAAGCCAACTAAGAACCATGAGGTTGCGGGTTCGATCCCTGGCCTTGCTCAGTGGGTTAAGGATCCGGCATTACCGTGAGCTATGGTGTAGGTTGCAGACTCGGCTTGAATCCCATGTTGCTGTGGCCGTGGTGTAGGCCAGTGGCTACAGCTCCGATTAGACCCCTAGCCTGGGAACCTCCATATGCCATGAGAGTGGCCCTAGAAAAGGCACAAAGACAAAAAACAACAACAACAAAACAAAAAACAAAAACCCTCCACACAGCAGACCATGGTTGACAAATACATAAATGTAATGAGTAGGGGGCTGTATTCCAATAGAACCTTCACTTTAAAAAAAAAGGCAGCCTGAGGCCACAGTATTTTGTCAACCGATACAGCGGATACTAATCTGGAGAAGTTTAAGTTCGGAGAAGTTTAAAACATAAGTGCTAAGAGTTTATTGAGAAGTGTTTTAAAGTCATCTCAAAACATCATCAGGAGTTCCCGTCATGGCTCAGTGGTTAACGAATCCGACCAGGAACCATGAGGTTGCGGGTTCGATCCCTGGCCTTGCTCAGTGGGTTAAGGAGCCAGCGTTGCTGTGAGCTGTGGTGTAGGTTGCAGATGCGGCTTGGATCCCATGTTGCTGTGGCTCTGGCATAGGCCAGCAGCTACAGCTCTGATTAGACCCCTAGCCTGGGAACCTCCATATGCCACGGGAGCGGCCCAAGAAATGGCAAAAGAGACAAGACAAAAACAAAACAAACCAAAAAAACAAACAAACAAACAAAAATTATCATATCATTTTCAAATGATTTAAAAATTTATTGGAAAAAAGGGGGGGGGGGGGGGGAGTTCCCAGCGTGTCACAGCAGAAAGGAATCTGACTAGGAACCATGAGGTTTTGGGTTCGATCCCTGGCCTCACTTAGTGGGTTGAGGATCCAGCGTTGCCCTGAGCTGTTGGGGTAGGTTGCAGACGCAGCTCAGATCTGGCCTTGCTGTGGCTGTGGCGTAGGCCAGCAGCTGTAGCCTCAATTAGACCCCCAGCCTGGGAACCTCCATATGCCGCAGGTGCAGTCCTAAAAAGCAAAAAAAAAAAAAAAAAAAAAGGTTGCAAAGCAAAAGAACATAGAGCAGGGAATTCCCATCGTAGCGCAGCCGATAACAAACCCATCTAGGATTCATGAGGAGGACGTGGGTTCAATCCCTGGCCTTGCTCAGTGGGTTAAGGATCTGGTGTTGCCGTGAGCTGTGGTGTAAGTCGCAGAGGCAGCTTGGATCCTGTGTTGCTGTAGCCGTGGTGTAGGCTGGCAGCTGTACAGCTGTAGCTCCAATTCAAGGACTCCTAGCCTGGGAACCTCCATATGCCACAAGAAAAAAAAAAAAAAAAAAGCATATAGCAAACATGAACAAAAGTGTTAAAACTGCCTATAGTTAGGTTCATAAAATAGATACACAAATTAACAGCCATGTCCCAAACCTGATGCCCTGCATTAGTGGCCATTAAGTCCTTTTTGAATGTAGGGAGTAAATAACTGATTTCTGGCACTAAAGCTAGTTTTCCCTTCTTAATAAGATAATAATAATAATATAATAAGATAATCCTGCTAAAACCAAACTTATAATCTCACTTAAAAAAATTATATATTAAAGACCAATCACAAATTGTCAGTATTTTATCTACTTAACTTCCTTTCCCCTACACTAAGAAAAAAAAAAAAAAAAGCCAGAAAATAAAAACAGAAGTCGTTAATAGCTATTCTTATAGAAGGGTATAATTCACATTCCATTCACCTATGAGTGGGACTGCTTGGTCATATGGTAACTCCATTTAGTCTTTTAAGTGTCAGACTGTAATATTTTACACTCCCAACATCATGATTCCAATTTCTCCACAGCCTCATCAACACTTCCCAATATAAAGGGTTACCTTATTGTGGATTTAACTGGCACTTCCCTATTGGCTAATAATGTTGAACATCTTTTCATAAGCTTATTGGTCATTTGCATCTTCTTTGGAGAACTGTCTATTCAGATCCTTGGTCCATTTTTAAATTTGAATTCTAAGAGTTCTTTATATACTACAGACACAAGCCTCTTATCAGATATACGATGTACAATAATTTTCTCCCATTCTGTGGATTGTCTTTTCACTTTTTAATTTTTTTTAATTTTTTTCTTTTTTGGCTGCCCTGTGGCATATGGGAGTTCCTGGGCCAAGGATCAGATCCGAGCCACAGTTACCACCTAAGCCACAAGTGCAGCAACGCCAGATCTTTAATCCACCGTGCTGGGCACTGAACCTGTGCCCCAGCACTCCCAAGATGTTGCTGATCCCACTGCACCAACAGTGGGAAATTCTCTTAATTTTTATTTATTTATTTTTGGCTTCAGCCCTGGCATGCAGAAGTTCCCAGCCCAGGGCTCAAACCTGCACCACAGGAGTGACAACATCAGATCCTTGACTGCTAGGCCACCAGGGAACTCCTGTCTTTTTACTTCCATGGCATTGTCCTTTAAAGCAGAAGAGTTCTTAATCTCAAGGAAGTCCAATTTATCTATTTTTTCCTTGATTGTTTAACCTTCAGTATCATATCTGAAAGAGACTACTGCCTAATTCAAAGTCATGAAGACCTGCAACTATGTTTTCTTTTTTGTGTCTTTTTAGGGCCACACCTGCAGCATATCAAAGTTCCCAGGTTAGAAGGTTGAATAGGAGCTGCAGCTGCCAGCCTATGCTACAGCCAGATCTGAGTCACATGTGTAACCTACACTAGAGCTCATGGCAACACTGGATCCTTAACCCACTGAACGACGCTGGGGATCAAACCCACGTGCTCATGGATACTAGGCAAATTAGTTACCACTGAGCCACAACAAGAACTCCCCAGCTATGTTTTCTAAGAATTTTTAGTTTTAGCTCTTAAGTTTGGGTCTTTGATCCACTGCATACTAATTTTTCTACATAGTATCAAGAATGGGTTCAATTTCATTGTTTTGTGTATGGATATCCTGTTGTCCCAGTACCACTTGTTAAGAAAAAACTTGTTCCCCATTGAAAGATTTTTCTTAAACTAATAAGCATGTACTATTTCTATAATTAAAAATACTATGCTTTAATACACAAACATTCTATATATTTATTAAAATCATGGTAGTATAAAAAGATTAAACAAAATTAAATAACATGCCTAGGATTAAGTTACCAGCAAGAGGAACCAGTACCAAACCAGTACCTCTCCATGTGCTACCTTACCTGGTCTGCTTTTCCTGGGAGCCTCAAGCTATTACCTTTTGTAATTAAAACTCCCATTCTCTGAAAAATCTATCATCCAAGTCTTCTGTGTTACTCCAGGTGACAGAAATTACATGGACTAAAACATCTGCTCCTTCTAAGAGTTCAGTTACCACAACTGACAGACATATAAACAAAGAATTACAGACATCAAGTGCTAGGGAGAAGAAAAGAGAAAGAATTAACTGTCTCTAACAGGAAGAAAAAGGAAAGGGATTTCATCAGAGGAGGACTTCCAGAAACAAGTTAGCTCACCGAAGATGGAGAAGAGGAGGACGCTCTGGGCCAAAGACTAGATGGCTCCACAGCAGGAGCAGCCAGGTGAGTACAACTTTGTTCCTACGCCCAACACACACATGCCCCTGGTGCCCAGTAACTACTCACAGTAGCAGTACCATCTACTTTGAAGTAAGAGCAGGGAGCATGGGATAAAAACTGGGCAAGGTCCTGCATGGGCTGGTGAAAATCTAAAGGAGTTTCCTAAACCAGCTCTTGGCTACCTGTGCCTCATCCTGAATGCTGTTGACAGGAAAGTAATTACAAAAAAGAGATTGAAGCAATTCAAAATACTTGAGAAAAAAACTAATCCAATAAAGTAGCAAATGCAACAAATAAAGAAATGCCTGAAAAAACTGGGCATATAATGGGTTATAACAGGATATTAAAACAAATGGGGGGGAGCATGACTATAATTAAAATACAGAGTAGGAAGTGAAAGGATAATTTTTCTTTTCTTTTCTTTTTTGTCTTTTTAGGGCCGCACCCGTGGCATATGGAGGTTCCCAGGCTAGGGGTTGAGAATCAGAGCTGTAGCCACCGGCCTATGCCACAGCAATGCCAGATCTGAGCCACATCTGCGACCATACCATATCTCAAAGCAATGCCGGATCCCCAGGCCAGAGATTGAACCTGTGCCCTTATGGATACTAGTCAGATTCATTTTTGCTGAGCCACCACAGGAACTCCCGAAAGGATTAATTTTTCAAAATTTGATCTCATATTCTGATTATTGAAACTATAAAACTTATAGGTAAGCTGAACTAGAGAAGAGGCAAACCAAAGAAAAATCCGGATACTTAAGAAAACATAAAAAGCAAACCAGACTGGGGAGATTTTTTTTTTTGTATAAAATATAACCAATAAAGTACTTAATCTGCATCTAGAATATTTAAAGAACACTTACAACAAAACAAATTTCTTAAAAAATGAGCAAGTTCTGAACAGAAACTTCATCAAAGATGTAATAAGAATCACACACACACAAAAGAAAAGCTCATGAAAACATTCAACATCACTAGTCATCAGGGAAGGGCAAATCAAAAGCACTACATGTTCACCAGAATGCTAGAAATTTTGAAGACTGACATAACAAATGATGGCCCAGGACTGGAGCAACTGAAACACTAGTGTACTGATGGTGGGAATGTGACCAAATTAAAACAAAAACCCGTTTTGGAAAACAATTTTCTGAAAAGTCAGTAGCATACACCTATGATAGGATCCAGCTAATCCACTCCTAGATATTTCACCAGGAAAAATAAAAGCACATGCTCACAGGGGGAATGGGATATGCACATTCATAAATGCTTTATTTGTAATCACTAAAAACTGCCAACAACCCAAAAAGACATCTACTCATGAAGTAATAAATTCTGGTATATCCATACAATGGAATACTATTCATGGTCTATTTCTCAAGGTAATTATGCTAAATGAAAGAACTCAGCACCCTCTATGCCAAAGAGCACATGCTACATGATTCCATGCATTTCAAGTTTCAGAAAACACAAACTAATCTAAAGTGTCAAACAAAAGCAGATCTATCCCTAGATCCTGAAGAGTTAGGGAAAAAGAAAGATTACAAATGGGAAAGAGGGTATTTGGGGGGGTGATGAATATTTTCATTACCTTTAGTGATAGTTTCATGAGTACTATACATATATACATATAGATGAGTATACATCAAAACTCAAGTCATACTCTTTAAACACATGCAGTCTACTGTGTGTCACCATAACAACTCACTTAAGCTGTTTAAAAAACAAATTTTAGAATAAAGCATTATCTAGAGAATTGGCCAGACCAAAGAAAAATTCAGGGAAGTAAAAGATCAAACCAAGGTATTCTATAAAATTGGGCAAGAATGTAGAGAGGGAGTGTATGGAGATTGTTGAGACATGGGGGAAGAGAACCGGAATATCAACAAATCTAACAAGAATTCCGCAAGAAAAGAGTGGAGTGTGGAGAATGCTCAAAGAAATAAGATATTTTGTATCTAGACTAGAAAAGATTGAGAACTACTAGAAAACACCCTGTAACTAGACACCCCGTAACAGGTAAAACTTCAGAGTAGTAATAAAGCAAAAATGTCTTTAAAGATTCTAAAAAGATAAAAGAGGTTCCACCTAGGGCAGAGAAATATGACCGACAGATATCTCATCTGCCAAAAATAAAACAATATATTCCAAATTGAGGAAAAATGATTATAAACTAAAAGATCAACCAACCAAGAAAACAAAAGGACATCGCCAGACGTGCAGGACTTAGAATATCTACTACCCTCAATTCCACCTGTAAGAATGGTTATACACCCCCCAAAATTGACAAGCAATAACAAAAAAATTGCTAACAACCTAAGTGTCCTCAAAGAAGAAATAAAATACATGATGGAAAATTACAGTAATTACTAAATTACAATTACTAAAATTAATTGTAGTTTAAACAGGAATGAAATAGACCTCAAAAACTCCAAGTAGAGGAGTTCCCATCATGGTGCAGTGGAAACAAATGTGACTAGGAACTAGTCGGGTGTGATCCCCAGTGGGCTAAGGATTGGTGATGCACCTTGGATCTGGCGTTGCTGTGGTTGTGTCGTAGGCCAGCAGGTCCAGCTCCAATTGGACCCCTAACCTGGGAACCTCTATATGCCGCTGGTGCAACCAGCCCTTAAAAAAAAAGACCAACCAACCAACCAAAAAAAAACCTCCAAGTGGAAAAAAAGTAACCTCAGAATGATACATACCACATACTCAAATTTAAAACACTCAAAATAATTTCAAAATTCTATAAATTACTATATATCATATTTGCTAATGGACCAGAAACTTAAAAAATCAAATTCATAAATAGTGGTTACCTCTGAATAAGGGATTGAGGGATGTGGTAAAGGAAGAAAAACTTATTTACATGTTATCTAAGTTGAAAAAAAATACAAAGCTTAGAGACTAAATTCCAGAAAAAGCTAGTAATTGTACAGTTTTCATTTTTTTTTAAGTTTTCTTTAAAAATTTAAGCCAAACTTTCTAGCTTGGGGAGGGCAGCTGAGGTGGTAGCGGCCAGGAGAAAACAAAAAATTTTTAATTAAGCCAAAGAAGGAGATCTCTTGTGCAGCAACAGGATAAGAACCTGGCATTGTCACTTCAGTGGCTTGGGCCACCACTGTGGCGCAGGTTCCATCATCCCTGGCCTGAGAACTTCCACATGATGTGGTCGCAGCCAAAAAATAAAAAATAATGAAAATATGGACTTCCCGCTGTGGCGCCAACGGCCGTGTCTCTGGAGCACTGGGTCAAAGGTTCAGACCCTGGGCCAGTACAGTGGATTAAGGAACCACACGTTGCCACAGCTCTGGCATATGTTGTAACTGCGGCTAGGATCTGATCCCTGGCCTGGGAACTGCATATGCTTCAGGGAAGCCAAAAAAGAAAAAGAAAAAAAGAAGAAAAATCTAACCCAATGATGAAAAATATATGAAGCAATGGTGAGCAAAAAAATCAGTAAGACCCGCTGGTAACATAAGAGTAAGTGTTGATTTTAATTTTTTTTCCTTATCTCAGGTCTGAGGGATAATTTACGTTAATTATTTTCATTGATTCCAAGTGCACAATCCCAATAACTAAGTTGCATAAACTGTGAAACCACCCATTACACTATGATACAGAACATTTCTATCACCTTCTGGTGAAAGGTTCCTTGTGCCCATCTGCAACTCATATATCCTTCACCAGCCAGCCAATGATTTTCTATTGCCACTACTTCAGCCTGTATTTTATACAACGTCAAATTTTTAATTTATTTAATTTAATAACAAATTAAGGTTCCCAAAATAGCAGGACAGGAATAATTTAACAGTAGTCCAACGAAAAACATTCTCAAAGCGGGTTTTTAAAAAAACTCACTAGATGCTATTTATAGATGAAACCTAAAATTGTAACACATAACAGCTGAAAATAAAGTAGATCTTGGCTAACAAAATGAAATGTAGATATGGCAGTATTACCTAAGCAAACCAGAATTCAAGTCAAAAAGTCAAGCAAAAAGTACTGAGCAAAGATAAAGCTTAAAATACATACAGCAAAAGCAGAATTATGAAATTTATAACAATCAGAATTTGTAACAATCAGAATCAAAATTTATAACTATTCCTTCATATTCCATATATACACACATACACATTTACATATAAAATGTGCTGGAAAAGGGCTAGTAGTAGAACTGATAAGCAATCATTATCTGTAGGAAAGACTCCATGCTTGGTGGAAGGCAGTATATTCAAATATTCTTTTTCTCCAACATTCATTTATGAATATTTATAATTACAAAAAAAGGTTAAAAGAAATGTAAGTGAACATGCACCTATATTCTACAGTGAATAGTCTACTACATTTAGCTCCTATTCACTATTTTTTTAATGCATTTCAAGTTGTGGATGTGGGGACACTTAACCCCTAAACACTTCAAAATGCTTATTAACTCAAACTGAGAGAAAAAAATTAGATTCAGTGAATACACAAATTGCTAATTACCACGGACTGACAAATGTATTCACCGCTAATGATTCAAACTGTTACCGAGATATAAAACATTACCATCACTATTCCATCATCCTATAAAGTTCTCTTAAGCCCCTTCCCAGTCAATCCCCATGCCCACTACCCCAGAGGCAAACACCATTCTGGGCTTTTTTCTAGCAATAGTAAGTATTGCTTGTTTTAGAGGTTCACAGAAATGAAATTGTATAGTATGTTCTCCTTAGTAAAGCTTTTCTGTTCAGCCTGTGGGTTTCACCCATGTTTTGTATATCTGGAGTTCATTCCATTTTACCGCTGAGTAGTATTCCATTGCGTGGACATTGGTTTGTTTATTCATTCTGCTGCTGGACACCTGGGCTGTTTCCAGTTTGGAGCTACCATGAATATTTTTGTGTATTTTTGTGGACATATGTTTTCATTTCTCTTGAATAAACAAACACCTAGAACTGCTGGGTCATGGGATGAGTTTTATAGGACACTATCAGACCTTTGTCCAAAGTGAATATACCACATATATGTTTCAAAAACTATTACAGATATGGAGTTCCTGCTGTGGAGCAGTGGGTTAATGATCTGGCTTGTCTTTGTGGTGGCACAGGTCCAATTCCAAGCCTGGCACAGTGGGTTAAGGACCCAGTGTTGCTGCAGTTATGGCTAAACAGTTGCGGCTAGAATTTGATTCCTTGCCTGGGAACTTCCATATGCCATGGGTGTGGGCCAGATACAGGGGGGAAAAGTATTACAGGTAACAGTGGTTACCCAAGGAAGAAGCTGAGGATGACAGTGGACTTACTGACTATTCACATATGTACTGTAAAAATTCAAATAATGAGGTTACTCTTGTTACATGAAAAGAACAAAGCTGAGAGTCCACAGTCTAAGACCAGTTCAGGTTTCTTCGGTTAGCCTACACTGACCACTAACTTCTAGAGCAGAGGTCAGCAAACCACTGCTGCTGCCTGTTTTTGTAATTAAAATACTGAAACACAGGCCACTAGTTTACATACTGTTTATGGCCACATTCAAGGAACTAATAGCAAAGTTGAGTAGTTGTAAGAGACACTGTATGGCTGGCAAAACCTAAAATATTACCTGGTCCTTTAAAGAATAAGTTTGCAGCCTCTTGTTCAAAAGCATTTACATGGGCTTTGTTTTTCATTCTGAAGTGACATCTGAAACTCTCATGCCACTTTTCCCTTGCAAAGGAAACTAAGGCCAAGAAATTTTAAATGACTTATCCAAGCTTAGATGGAGATGTGGAATTCAAATTTAGGTCCATATTCTGAGTCCTAGTCTGATCATCTCAGCAACTGGTAAACTTCCAGGACTTATCAAGTAAAAATACACATGTCCACAGGCTCACTCTGACTATGATGTCCTATCTGGAAACTTCAAAATGAATTAGAAGTTAAGTAGAACAGAATCATGGAGAGCTGAGGGGAATTATGCCTTTATGAACAAGTTTCTCCACAAACAAGACTTTCATAGTGTGAAGCTATACCAATTAATCCACAATACTCTCTCAATTTTAGGCCAACAAATAGGTGAATCACAAGCAGAAACTACCAAAAAAGAGTAAGTGCGTATTATGTGCTAGATGCTGCAGGGATATAAAATGCATATATAAGTCCTGATCTGTGAGAATACCCAGTTAGCAGAAAGAATGTACATAAACAGCTTTAATCCAGAGCACCTACTGTTTAGGTGTTCCAGGCGATAAATGTATTACTTTCACCTGGGCATGTCAGAGAAGGCTTATGGTAGTGTTGGCCCTAGATCTTGAAGCAGGGTAGAATTTATGATGCAGAGAATGAAGGGCATGGGAGAAGGGAATGAGCAGGGCATTCCAGACCAAAGGGCCTCAGATATACTGATTTGGCTACAACATGTGGTATACGGGAAGTACAGCATAAAATGATAGGTTATAAGGTTGGAAACAAAGTTCTAAGCCAATATGCAATATACCTGGAATGCCAGGCTGTCTGGAATTTATTTAAACCTTCAGAAAGCAGTGGGGATACAAACAGTTTCATGGTACAGGGAGTAGCTTGATCAAAGCTGCAGCCTTAGAAATAATCTGAAGGCAGTAAGGTGTAGGTCACAATGATTCCAACAGACTCCTTGGATCTCTCCAGGGCAGTACCAGAAGTTAAGAGCTTATCTTCCCTGGTTAACACCTGTGGATAAAAGTTGGAAGGCTAATGGTCTATCTAAACTTGGAACAATTTGGAAAGAAAGTTACAAAAGATCTTCATGGGCTGGTTTAAGTTTTTGAATCAGATAATTTACAAGAAAAGGCACTACTAGATCTTGAAAAAGTAGGGTAGGGCTAGTGGGAATGTTAACAGCTCTGCAATTTGTAACAGGTGGAGAGCATTATGAAGCTAGGGAAACAAGCACCCTGGGCTCCCTCTGAACATTTGCCTTCACAAGATACTGGAGGGTGGGGTGCAGTGGGGGAGTGGTGAGGAGGTCAGAGAAAACTAATTTCTGAATTAACTGCAGTCATGGTCGCATAGGGACTCAAGGAATATTACAAAAATAGAACCGGCATGGTTTGCCCAGGTTCAGAGCCCAAATGACAGAAATGACAGTGAGTCTTCAAAAACTGCAAAAATAGAAACTCAGAACTTCAGTGGAGGAAGTTATCAGTTGATACACATGTTATCTAAGCCTCACTCAGGTTTATGAGATACGCAAGAAGCAACTGGACTCTGAGAGCAATGCTAACCAAGAAGTAAAGTTTGTCAGCAATCTTTTCAATTTTTTTATGAGATGAAGAAGATGAAAAGAAGACAAGGCCAAAGACAGCATCTAGGAAATAAACATTTTTGTATATTTGAGGTTAAGTTAGAGAGGTCTTTGCAAAAATATTATAAGTTAAAAGTACCTTGTAGAGATAGGATGACACTATTAAACTCCCATTAAATATTTAAGAGCAGGTAAGTTTAAAAAGAAAAATAAAAGCCTTTATGAAGTTCTCACAAGAGGCATTTAAGAAGCTGAATAAAGCAATAAAGCAGGACGAAGGAGACCCAAATAACTCTGGTTCTGTTTTCCTAATTAGATGCACGACCCAGGCATGTCAAACTCAGCCGGAGTCTCCCGTGAGAAAGTTAAGTGGAAGTTTCTTCTGAATATTGAAATATGAAAACCATCAGTGCTGTAGGAAAAAAAAAAGGAAAATGCCCAAACATGGAGTGAACCTTGATGCTATGATACACCAAAACCATCAAAGACATTAAAAACAATGCTGCTGAAGACTAATTACATTTAATTAGACTAGGAGCATTTAATAATATTGCTCATTCCAACAGTTTTTATTACATTCCTACCTAGTGTTGGGCAACAAGCTAGGTGTTAGAGCATTCAAGATAAGAAAGACATGAATAAAAAGCTTATGTCTGGTAAATGAGCAATAACAATGCTATATGAAGTCATAAATGCTATACTAGAAAAGCGGTATCATAGGACTCACTGGAGCACTTGACCCAGTCCTAGGGCAAAGAGGGGTTCAAAAATGTTTACCAGAGATCAGGCCATAGAAGCTAACATCTTGAGTAGCCAGGCCAAGATGAGAGGAGGCTCAGACGCTAGAAATAGGTCCACACAGGGTGAGAGGAAACTGTGTGGAATAGTAGAGATGACAGGAGAGAAATACACCAATGAGACTGCAAAGAGTCTCCTCATGCTAAGGAGTCCTGAGGACAATAGAGATTTAGATGAAGAGGTACGCATGAACAACCAACTGCAGATTTCGACAGGGAGTTGGTTTTAAGAATATAAAATAACCTTAGGGACTAGAAATGCAAATTTGGGAGTGTCAACACAGAGATGTAACTAAAGCCACCAGAACACATTAAGTTCTAGCAGGAAGTTTGGACAGTCCCCAGAGAGGTGAGGGAGGGGGACAAGGATACCCCCAACACATCCATCTCTAAGAAACTGGCAAAGAATAAAAACCGTTCCCTTTAAATGTTGATAAAACTAGTCATCTACCTGTATAAACATGCATTTTTTTCTTTTCTTTATAGAGCTGCACCTCAGCCTATGGAAGTTCCCTGGCTAGGGTGGAGTGGGAGCTGCAGCTTCAGGCTTACGCCACAGCCATAGCCACTCAGAACCCGAGCCTCATCTGTAACCTACACCACAGCTCACAGCAATGCTGGATCCTTAACCCACTTGAACCTGCATCCTCATGGATACTAGTTGGGTTCTTTTTTTTTTTTTTTGTCTTTTCTAGGGCCGCACCCACAGCATATGGAGGTTCCCAGGCTAGGGATCAGAACTGTAGCCGCCAGCCTACACCACAGCCACAGCAACGTCAGATCCGAGCTTCTTCTGCGACCTACACCGCAGCTCACGCAACGCCCAGATCCTTAACCCACTGAGCAAGGCCAGGGATCGAACCCGAAAGCTCATGGTTCCTAGGCGGATTCCTTACCACTGAGCCACCACGGGAACTCCACTAGTCGGGTTCTTAAACTGCTGAGCCACAACAGGAACTCCTAGCTGTATATTTTTAAATTTCCTTCATACATTTAAAAAAAAACTTTATTAAGCACAAAAAAAGCATTAAAAGTGCTTATTCTATGTGGTTTAAGATGACAGATTTTACTTCAAAAATCAATGTAATGAATGCATAATTAGAAGATAGACTTATCTTTCAACGTTAAATGTTTTTTCTTCTATTATACAATCAGTGTTAGTCCTTAATCAAATACGATAAATCACAGTAAAGTTGTTATTAAAGGTAGGAGGGTTTTTAAACTTCTTTCAATACAAGTAATTTAATTCTATAGCTATAAATTCCAAAGTCAATCTTCAAAATCATTTATTTTGGGTGTGAGAAGAGATTGCTTTTTCACATAGTAAAGCACATACTACTTTAATTACAAAGGTATCTGGAGTACAATACACACTTACTGCTATCCCCACCCCCCTTCCACTACCAGCCCAAGAAGTGCTGCCTCCTGCTGGGTGGTGGCTCAGAAAGCCTCAGATGCTGCTGCCACCATACCCACCACTGCCCTTCACTTACAGGCAGCACATAGGGTAAGGCAAGTCTGTTACTTTACCAACAGTGCAAATTTTTGTGGTTTCTTTAATATGTCACTCCACAGGACAAAGAACACCTTACAAAACTGGAAAAATAAACACCTTTGCCTTCTCCCTTAGAGTCAGACACCCAAGATGGGATAGAGTCTGCTCTCCAAAGCAGCATTTACTGACCCAGAATGGGAGCAGGAGACTGAAAAAAATGGCACTTCATGGACCTATAATAAAAGAGAAGCACAGGGAAATGTAGATGTTCATAGTTTTAGTCCAAAACCCTGACCCTGTTTGGAATACGTAACTTGAGTTTTAATTTAACATTAAAATAAAGCATCTAATGGAGTTCCCTTGTGGCACAGGGGGTTAATGATCCAATGTTGTCACTGTAGTGGCTTGGGTTGCTGCTATGGTGCAGGTTCAATCCCTGGCCCAGGAACTTCCATGCAGTCAGAAAGAAAAAAAAAAAATCTATGCTGGCTTACTATTTATTACAATAAACCCAGATAATCTTAAGCTAATGAACTCTAAAAAAGCCCACAAACAGATGTCATGGCATAGTTTAAAAAAAAAAGAAAAAAGAAAAAAAAAAGCTCTGTCCTTGGCGGGAGTTTGAAGGTCAAAGATTCTGTCACTAGCTAAGTGAATTCTGACATATCAAAACTGTGGGTTCAATTTTCCCACAGTAAGAAATACATTTTACATCAAAGTATCAGAATATACAAAATACAGAAAATTATTAGGCAGAATAAACTAATACTTATCTATTTCATTATTTTTAAAAATGTAAATTGCAACACCTGGTCCACTGCTTACAATTAAATAACAGTAGGTGATCTCTAAGCTTTTACTCTAATTGTATATAATGCATTAAGTTTAAGACTTGCGACAGCCACAAGGTGCTAAATTTCCTCTGTCCTGTGTTTTCATAAATGGCAACTACTTATTCCTGATGTGTCCTTACTGTTCAGCTTAAGAAACCAGCTCTTAGGTACACTTTGATCACATACCTACTGTGCCTTAGAAAGTTGTGAAAACTGAACGAGGTATTATATGTATGTAAGCATTTTAAAACTGCTGCAACCCAGTGTAAGGTATCAGCCAAATTTACAAGAAGCTACTCAACATCTTCGCATGGCTGTTTTAAATAAGCAATAAGATGGAACATGCAGTGTTTTCACTTTATCCCAAATGTAAAGAGAAAAACTGCTTTTAAAATATGTGTTTTTAATGCATATCATGTACTTGAGAGGAACCTCAGATTATGGGATAAATGCACTAAAGACCTGAATATAAAAATAAAATCAGGAAACATCTTAAATGAATGTCTCTACAAAATCCTTGAGGCAGAGAAAGCCTTTCGACTTTACCAAGGTCAAAAAAAGATATAATAATCCCCACCCCACCCCATGCCCCATTAATTTCAAAAGCCAACTGGAAGAAAAAATTTGCACAAATGTGGTTAAAAAAAAAAAAAAAGCTGTAACACGTTTTCCAAATGTAAAAAGCATGTACATTTATTACCCAAGATCTAGAAATTCCACAGCAGAAACACATCTCAAGGAAATTAATTTCCAAAAATGTACAACAGGAGTTCCCTGTTGGCTCAGTGGGTTAAAGATATGGCACTGTTACTGCTATGGCTTGGGCTGATTCTTCCCCTTCCTTCCCCCCACAAAAAAAACCATGTATGACAAGAGTGAAGGGAATGGGAAGAGGAGGGATGGACACATATAATAATGTACTTGTTTAGAAAAAAATCAGGAGAGGGAGTTATTACCCTGTAACTCCATGTATATGTGAGGTAATGTTAGTAAACTTGTTAAAAAAAATCCTAGTACATCGCTATACAATGGAATACTAATCAGCTATTAAAAATGGTGATATAGACCTTTATTAACATACGAAAATGCCCACAATATTCACAAAGGATTATAAAGCAATACTTGCTGTATAATTTTTTTGTTAAAGAAAAAATTAACATTATAAACATTTCTTAAGTCTGCCCAGACATACACTTAAATATGAATAGTGGATATCTTTAGGGTGATGAGATCAGGCAGCTAGCCCAGACACTGCTTTTCTAAGAACTACAAGAAGATGCACTTTCTCCAGGCAGACTCCTTGCTCTAGGGTACTCAGCCAAGGTGATCAGAGAATGGATTTCAGCCTCCCCACGCTACTCCTCCACATTTCCCTGGAGGGCAGCCCTTATGTTGGGATAGGATTACGGATAATTTTCACCTACTTATGCCATTCTATGCTGGCTTACTATTTATTACAAAAAACCCAGAAATTTACTATGTGTTATTTTCAATTTTGAAAAAAAGGTCTTTCCTAAATCCTTCTAATACAAATCCCAACTTCACCTATACTACTTCTACTGCCCTCATAAAATGCTGCATACTCTTGATAAGTTGTGCATGTTACCTATTTAAATGCGCATACCAAATAAAATCTCTACCCCAAGAACATTTAACACAAAAGTTAGATAAGGAGCACAACCTGCACTAAGAAATATCATTCTAATGCAGAGTGAAGATATTTATTACTGGAAATAAGAAGGCCCTGAGAAAGGTAGTCTACACAAACTAATCTCTCTCCACTACTGGAAAATTCCTTCAGCAAGAAGTTAGTACACTCCAGAAACAATTGTTTACCAGTTTTTTTCCCTATTTACTTTCAGAAGCAAGATTTCTTTCCCCGTCACACCAGTGGGTTCCCCATAGATAGCCTTTTGAATAAAAATCGTGAATGATTACCATGCAGTTAGGCAAAGGCATCTGTAAAATAATACAACCGCTGGACTAGGATTAAAGGACAACTGGGTTCTTTTCTTGGCTGGGTGGAATATGTAATTTTACACAAAGCAAAATCACAATCTCTCTGGGGCTCGTTGTTCTCATCTCTAAAGCAGGGTTTGGGCTAAAAACCCTCCAAGGCCCCTTTCAACTTGTCATACGACTTAAAGCCACCTTTCCCCTCGGCAGGAGCCGATTTCAAGCAGCAGCAGCAACAGTTTATTTGCTAAGTCAGAGCTAAATTACTCTCTTCATGCTTCTCTTCAAAAAATGTCGTGCCCAAATAGTTCTCAACTCCAGAAATATATTCTCACTCAGAAAAAAAAAAAAAAAAAAGGTCTGTCATGACCAACTAGCAAAATATTTTTCAAAAGAAAAAAAATTAGTTTACTTAAGTATAAAGGAGGGGGGCACTAGTCCTTATTCAGACATTAACATCATTTTTCCAAAAAAAGAGGCACTCTAAAGCAGCACCACACTGGCAGATGGTTTAAATATTTCTTTTTAAAACAAAGAACCCATGCAGAGGAAAACTGCTAACAAATGCAACCATTAAACGTTTTGAAGGCAGAGGAAAAAACTGCCATTCAGACAGGATTTACTTTCCCTCAATGGAGCACGCTGGTAACGTAGAAAACTCTGTCATTAAGAAGACACTAAGGAGGAAACGACCTTTTTAAGGGTCTTTTCACTGTTTAAATTCAAGCGCATTTTCGCGTATCGTGTACGTGTGTGCTTAACATATCTGTGCAGCCCACACACTTAACACTCACTCGCACTCTTCCGACCCGCTGGGGTGGCAGCGTGGACGAGTCACAAGATAGCGGCCGGAGTGGAAATTTCCTCTCCCCGGACGTGGGGCAGGGTCTGGCTTCCCCGAAGCGCTCGGAGTCGCCAGCCGCCTCCGCCAGGGCCTCTCCCGGCCAGCGCGCTCCGTACAAAAGGAGGCCGGGCGCCCGGCGCCCACGCGCCCGGAGCTCGGCTCGGGGCAGGGGTCCCCGGCTTCCGGCGCCGCAGGCCCCGGCAGCACGTGCGCCAGCTCCCGGCAGGGAGGAAGGAACCGGCGAGGCCCGGCGGAGGCTGCCAGCGGGCCCTGCAGCCTCGCCCGCCCGCCGGCCCCGCAAGAAATGAATGGGGCCGCGTTACTCCGCCGCCGCCCGTCTTCGAGTCCGGCGAAGCGAAGAAAACCTCTGCGGGCGGCGGCGGCCGCTCCCGGGGCCCCCGCGCGGGGAACCGCCTCCCGCCTTTCCCTTCCCACCCGACCCCGCCCGGCGCCCCCTGGACCGCGGCCGGCCCCGGCGCCCAACCGCCGCCCGCTCACCCCAGCTCTTGGCGGAGCGCCCCAGGAACTCTCCGGTGGTCGGGTTGTACAAGAACAGCTTCCATTCGGCCATGCTCTGGTTGAAGGATTTCTTCTCTTTCTTCGTCATGGTGTGTGCCGACGACAAGGGAAGCAGCGAGGAGCACGGAGGTGCGTCTGGGCTGGAGCGGCGCAGCCCGGCGACGGCGGCGGCGGAAGGCGGGACGGCCGGCCGAGGAAACCTCCTCGCTACCGTGAGCGCTCAAGCCGACTGCGCTGCGCCGCGCCGAGCCGGGCGGCCGCTCCAGCCGCGGGAGCCTGACGTCTCCGCCCTCCGCAGCCAATCCCCGCGCCGTTCAGGCCGCGCCGCCGCCGCCGCTACCGCCTCCAGCCCGCGGCGGGGCGCAGCCCGACCCGGGAAAACGCCCCGCCCACGGCCCCGCCCCGCGGTACCCGGCGGGGCTCTGGGACGCCCCGGACTCCCTCTTCCTTGGCTGGAGGAGGCAAAAACTACGTGTAGCGACTTTAGAAATCACGAGGGCTTAGTAAAAAGCAGATTTATAATGACAAGCGAAAGAAGAACGTCCCTGGCCCGCAGGTTTTTTAGAAGGAGAACTCGGGAGATGCTGCAGGCTACGGACACCTGGAGTCCCCTGGGTTCCTTGCCTGCAGCAGCGTGGGACCAGAAGAGCACGGAAACGACTCCGGTCCACTAAGTCGCCTTCACCGAGGAGGGGACTTCGCCACCCTCTCCCCAAACCGTCCCCAGAAGTTCTCCTCTGGGCTCTATGACGTGACTAAAAGATAGTCTGCGGTGGTATTTCGTAAGCAGGTGTATTGCATACCGCTGCCTAGAGAATGCCCTGACTTGGTTCTTTTGAAGGATTTATCTAGAACTCTCCGGTCAATGGGAATTTCATCCTAAATATGCCAGTATTAAGTAAATGCAGTATAATTTTCTCCAGATTTAGTTGAATTTATCAATGAAATCAATATACATGCTTTCCTGAGGTTCCAAACTGCACGGCCTGTTTTTTTCTCAAACACTCAGACTCTTAATCTCCAGGAAATCAATTCTTCGTTTAGTGTTGATGCCTAAATACGGGTTCCTGGCTTTTGATCTTTTCCACTGCAGTGGTGCTCGCCTTGGTCCGAGCTGAGGCTGCAATCAATGTTCTCCTACACGAGATGGAGCTGAAGAGCACAGTGCGCTGAGACTTGTGACAGCACGAAAAGACAAATAGAAGTTTGGGCAGAAGGTGCTTTTTTGTTTTGTTTTTAGAAAAAAAATGGAATACTACCTCGTTAGCAAATAAAAAATTATGAATGAAGAAATATAGCATACATCTTACTATCTGGAATGATGCATTATAATTCATCTGAAAGTTTAAACACAGATTTTAAATGCTTTAAAGGAGTAAGTAGATATCGAAATTCTGGCATTTCTCACTTCCTCACTTTGCTTATCAAAGCAAGGAATTATGAATTATGTCTCCCATAAATGGAAAAGAGATAGAAGATTTTTTTTTTTTTTTTTGCCTTTTAGGACCATACCCGCAGCATACGGAGGTTCCCAATCTAGGAATCTAATAGGGGCTACAGCTGCTGGCCTATGCCACAGCCACAGCAACGCAGGATACTTAACCCACTGAGGCCAAGGATCCAGTGGGCAACTTCATGGTTACTACTCAGATTCATTTCCACTGCACCACAACTGGAACTCCATGCATTATTATTATAAATGACTTTTCCCCTGTACTTAGGAAAGCTAAATTTACAATTATGATCTTGACTGATAACTTAAATCAGTTACTTTGTTGAGCCAGTGATGGCAAAAAATGTGTAAAGTGTTTTGCAAAATTTGTCATGAAAATAGTATTAGAAATAGCAAAACACCGTGCAAGCAGACTAGGAAGCATTTCTTTAGCTCATAAATAAGGTTGAAAGAGAACTGAGGAATGAAAGTAGTTAACTATTTTTGTCTCATCAAAAATCTAAGTAAGGGAGTTTCCATCGTGGGGGTTAAGAACCCAACATAGTGTCTGTGGGGATGTGAGTTCGATCCCTGGCCTCTCTCAGTGTGTTAAGGATCCAGTGTTGCCACAGGCTTTGAGGTGCGTCACAGATGGAGCTCAGATCCTGCATTGCTGTGGCTATGGCATAGGCCGGCAGCTGCAGCTCCGATTCTACCCTTAGCCAGGGGACTTCCATATGCTGCAGGTGTGGCCCTAAAAAGAAAAAAAATCTAAGTTAGAGAACACTTAAAATATTGGTAGTGTTGATAGATAACAGGTTTTCTAGTTTAGGTAGCAGTTCAAGATACAGGGTCCATTTTGGAGTTTCTGTCATGGTGCAGCAGAAACAAATCCAACTTGGAACCATGAGGTTACAAGTTTGATTCCTGGCCTTGCTCAGTGGGTTAAGGATCCAGCGTTGCTGTGGCTGTGGCACAGGGCAGCAGCTGTAGCTCCGATTAGACCCCTAGCCTGGGATCCTCCATATGCCGAGGGTGTGGCCCTAAAAAGAAAAAAAAAAAAAAAGATACAGAGTCTGTTTGGAATAAAATATAAAACCACCTGTTTTAGGAGTTCCCGTCGTGTGCAAACCCAACTAGCATCCATGAGGATGGGGTTCAATCCCTGGTCTTGCTCAGTGAGTTAAGGATCCGGCCTTGCCATGAGCTGTGGTGTAGGCTGGTGGTTTCAGCTCTGATTGGACCCCTAGCCTGGGAACCTCCATATGCCACGTGGGTGTGGCCCTCCCCAAAAAAGATGCACACACACACACAAAAAAAACCACCTGCTTTATTTTGTGTGTGTGTGTAATAACAAGCAAACTTTGAAAAATAATTACATCACACACAACTAAAACATGACAAACAAAAACATTATGAAATAGTGTTTCAAAGATTTTAAATGCTGTCAGATATTTGTAGTTTGTATATTTCAGTGGTCGTTAATATAGTTTTCACATGTACTGCTTTGTGGTTTTCCAATTAAGTATTTAAATACAAATATAATTCCGGAAGTATTTTCAAAACTCATGCCAAGGAGTTCCTGTTGTGGCACAGCGGAACAAATCCAACTAGTAACCATGAGGTTGCAGGTTCAATCCCTGGCGTCACTCAGTGGGTTAAGGATTTGGCGTTGCCGTGAGCTGTGGTGTAGGTCGCAGACTCGGCTGCATTCTGCTTTGCTGTGGCTGTGACGTAGGCTAGGAGCTATAGCTCCAATTCAACCCTGGCCTGGGAACTTCATATGCCATGAGTATGGCCCTAAAAAGCAAAAACAAAACAAAACAAAACAAAAAAAAACCTCATGCGTAGTTTTGTAACTGATGCAACAATTTTCAGTTTGGGGGAAAGTTTACATCCTAATTCAAAATATGAGGACTATCTGTTTCTCTGATACATGATACTTGAGCATTACCTGGAAGAGAAAACTGAATTTTAGGGGATATTGGCCTACCAAGTATGAGCAGATGAAATATTGAATTTAATTACAGCTTTAGTCCCTGCAGATTTACTTTACCATACCCAGAACTCCCTTTTAAAACAGAAGTTATGGGAGTTCCAGTTGTGGCTCAGCAGTAACACACCGGACTATTATCCATTAGGACTTGGGTTTGATCCCTAGTCCTGCTCAGTGGGTTAAGGATCCATCACTGCCCTGAGCTGTGGCGTAGGTTGCAGATGTGGCTCAGATCCTGTGTGGCTGTGGCTGTGGTGTAGGCTGTGTTCCCTAGTCTGGGAACATCCACGTGCTGCGGGTGTAGCCCTAAAAAGACTAAAATAAAACAAGTTATTTTGCCAGATTAAATACAAAATGCCTACCTAAATTTGAATTTCATATAGGTGATAGATAATTTTTTAGTATAGATATATTCCATGTAATATTTGAGACATATTTACACTAAGAAAAAAAATTGTTCTTGTCTATCCAAAATTCAGATGTAACTGGATGTCTTTCTTTTTTCACTTGCCAAATCTGGCTTCCCTACTGGACAGGATACCTGTGAATCCCACAGCAATAATAACAATGATCATTTACAGGTACTTAAGTCCTAGGCCCTGAACTACTTTCTTAGTGTGATTTAGTTCTTAATCTTCACAAATACCTTAAGAAGGAGGTATTAGTTCCCTAATTGTGCAAATGAGGAAACTGAGGTTTAGAGAAATTAAGTAACTCACCCATTGTCAAAAAGAAACAACAGTGCAGTGATTCAATACACATCTCTCCTCCACCACCCAGTACTGCCTCCACCTTGAAAGTTGGCAGAGCTCTGGGGAAACTTCAGAAAGCTTAAGGAGGCACAATGAGGGAAATGGTTGTAACAGGCCACAGCTTAAGTATGCTCTCCAGTAAGCAGAATCCATTTTCTACTTTCTGAGGGCATAAACAAGACATTTTGGCTTTTCATTTGCTAAAACTCCTCATTCATTCCTGAATTTCAGAATCATGTATATGGGGGAAAAAAGTATTTCAGTTCGCAAAACAGCACCTTATTTATAACTTAGTGTTATAACTATGACTAAATTACTGAAAGACCATTGTCCCTCAGAGAATAGATATTAGGAAATTTCCTTAGAAATAGAATTATCAGCTTTCCCATTGTGGCTTATTGGGTTAAGAACCCGACTAGTATCCATAGGACACAGGTTTGATCCCTGGTCTCAGTGGGTTAAGGATCTGGTATTGCCATGAGCTATGGTGTAGCTCACAGACTCTGCTTGGATTCTGCATTGTTGTGGCTATGGCATAGGCCCGAAGCTACAGCTCTGACTAGACGCCTAGCCCAGGAACTTCCGTATGCTGCAGTTGCCCCTACAAAGGGAGAAAAAAAAAAATAGGGCAGTAAAAAAATTTTTTTAAGTGGGGGCAATAAGTCAACTACATTCCAATAAAAAAAGTTTATTTAAATGGGGACAGACTAGGCAGTTTTCTTGATGCATATTTTTCCAGTTAGTTGAAAAATAACCAGAAGAAGATATAGATGTAATGTTTTCAAAAGAACTTTTTTTCCCCCATCTTTTTAGGGTCTCACCCTTGGCATATGGATGTTTCTAGGCTACGAGTCAAACTGAGCTGTAGCCGCCAACCTATACCATAGCTTACTGCAATGCTGGATCCTTAACTCACTGAGCAAGGCCAGGGATTGAACCTGAGTCCTCATGGATGCTAGTCAGATTCGTTTCCACTGAGCCATGATGGGAACTTCACAAAAACTATTTTTTTTAAAAAACGGAACTATTGTGAAACAGATAATTCTGTTATCTAGAACTTAAGAAAAAAATTCTTTTGTATTCTAATTAGTAAACTTCAGTAAATTTTTGAAGTTAATTGTAGCCATAAAACAAGGACAGGTATATACTATATGTGAGTGTGTGTGTGTATCTGAGACAAAAAGTTATTGAAAAGTTAAAATATCAATTCTTGGAGTTCTGTTGTGGCTCAGCGGAAACAAATCAGACTAGGAAACATGAGGTTGCGGGTTCGATCCCTGGCTTCCCTCAGTGGGTTAAGGATCTGGCGTTGCCGTGAGCTGTGGTGTAGGTTGCAGGTGTGGCTCAGAGCTGGCGTTGCTGTGGCTATGGTAGAGGCTGGTGACTACAGCTCCAATCCACCCCCTAGCCTGGGAATCTCCATATGCCATGGGTGCAGCCCTAAAAAGACATAAATAAAAATAAATAAATAAATGAATAAATAGTGTCAAACAAACAATCAATTCCTGTAATAATAATATAAAAAAATCAACATAAGACCTGAAAGAAGATGTCAATCAATGGAATTTCCTGGAGTGTAGAGCATAAAAATAAAAGGCAAGAAACACTGTGTTTTTAAAAGTCCAAAGACTATCTAGGTTCAATTCAGTAGGGACAAGAGTCAATTAATAGTTCCAGAAGGAGACAAGAAAATGCAACAGATAAAATAATGTGAGAAATATAGGAAAAAAATATTCCTAGAGTTAAGGAAAAATAGGAGCCTTCAGACTGAAAGGACTTACTGATGCCAAGCAAAATAAATAAATATAGACCATACTTCACCATAATCTTGTGGTTTTTATAGGACATCAAATACTAAGAGAAGAGCCTAAAAGTTTCCAGAGAACAAACAACAGATCAGCTACAACAGGTCAATGAAAACCTGACTGGCATCAGTCTTCTCATCAACAACACTCAGTGTCAGAAGACGGTTGGAGCATTGCCTGCATGGTTCTGAGATTCAGAATCCCATACCCAGCTAAGCTATCAGCTATAAGGGTAAAGTGAAGACATGTGCAGACATGTAAGTGCTCAAAAAGTCCCCCTCTCACAAATCCTTTCTGAAAACATCAACTAAGAATGGACTAGTAAAAAGAAAAAGGAATCTAAGAAAGAAAAACTTGAGATGCAAGAAACACTGGTCCTAACCCAGGGGTGCAATGAAGGGAAGGCCTAAAATAATAACTGTAGAGCAGGCCAAGAGAGCAACTGATTTTGAAGGGAGAAGCTGACGAAAGAGTGTTCAACTTCTGGTAGGACCTTCTATTATACTCTGTTGCTTCCTTAACGCAGAAATTCACCATCAAAAATATGCAGGTTTTGGAGTTTCCTCTGTGGCACGGTGGGTTAAGAATCAGACTGCATGGAGTTCCCATTATGGCACAGTGGAGGCGAATCCAACTAGGAACTATGAGATTGTGGGTTCGATCCCTGGTCTTGCTCAGTGGGTTAAGGATCCGGCATTGCCATGAGCTGTAGGTGGTGTAGGTGGCAGACTTGGCTCAGATCTTACCATTACTGTGGCTGTGGCATAGGCTGGCTGTGGCTATGGCTCTGATTAGACCCCTAGCCTGGGAACTTCCATATGCTGCAGGTGGGGCCCTAGAAAGACAAAAAGATAAAAAAAATCAGACTGCAGCAACTTGGGTGGCTGCAGAGGTGCATGTTCCTTTGATCCCTGGCACAGGGCAGTGGGATAAATCATCCAGTGTTGCTGTAGCTGCAGTGGAGATCACAGCTGCAGCTTGGATTCAATCCCTGGCCCAGGAACTTCCATATGGCACAGGTATACCCATTAAAAAAAAAATTTCCGTTTTTTTTTTGTTTTTTTTTTTAAGAAACAAAGTTGTTTAATTTTTTGGCTGCCCTCACTGCATGCAGAAGTCCTAGGTCAGGGATCAAACCCAGCCACAGCAATGACAATGAGCCACAGAAGTGACAACACCAAATCCTATCTCCTAGGCCATCAGGGAGCTCCTAAAGAAATTAGTTTAAAATGGACCTCTGTAAACCTGGAAAATCATGATTCTCCAGAAATTCTACTTAAAAAAAATGTTGACCCTCAGAGATCAGGAATAATTAATGGTGGTAAACAAAATACTTTCCATATCCTGAAGTCTAGGGCATCCTTCAATGAATAAGGAAATGTGGGCTAGAAGAATAGCAGGTCCTATCTTTCCATATTTCATCTTTATTTGAACAAAGATATCTCACAAATAGTGATAAGGGCTCATTTCCTTCTATTCAAATAAGCTGTAGGCTTCTGGTGTGTTTGCCAGACAACTTCTGGGGCAAAGTTGGAGCAATTCAAAACTTGAATCCACTTTTCTAGTTGCCAGGATTGCGTTACCATAGCATTCATAGATGACTGATTGGAGTTCCCTTTGTGGCTCAGCAGGTTAAGGACCCAGCATTGTGAGGATGTGGTTTCCATCCCTGGCCTCGCTCAGTGGGTTAAGGAACTGGTGATGCCACAAGCGCATAGGTTGCAGGTGGGGCTCAGATCCAGTTGCCGTGGCTGTGGCATAGGCCCCAGCTGCAGGTCCAATTCAACTCCTAGCCTGGGAACTTCTATATGCTGCAGGAGCAGTGGTAAAAATAAAATAGAAAACAAAACAAAAAATCCCTGACTTATTATTTAAGCAGTCTCTTTTCCTTTCAGTTTGATGTTTTGTTTTTAGTGAAAAATAATTGTGTCAGAGAAGTGACTATGTTCTTTTAAGCAGGAACTCTCTGTCACAATCTAAGAGGAACATGAAGGAAAATTTAAATGTCACTTTAGGCAATATCGAAACATTATTTCCTAAGAGACTTAAGAATGTCTCTAGGGACATGGGAATTCAAGTTCCTTGATTCTAATTATTGTGTTGCAGCCAATTTACTATATGACCACAGCTACCATGGCTTAATTACTTTTACACAAATTCATTATCTCTAATGCATTGTGTACAAGTATATAATTCTGCCTTCCTGGGGATATTTTGAGGAAAATGAACTTTTGGCTAAATGACAGTTCGGGAATTAGGAAATCCCCATAAATGCATATTGTGTTTCAACATCCTGAAAATCCCATAAGCTTATATCTCCTAATGATCTTTCCATACCAAGAAACAGAAAGCAAACTCAAATTAACCTAAACAATAAGGAAAATTTAGATGAACATAGTGTAAAGTCTAGCTTTGAGAAAGTTTTAACCCAGGACCCAAATGAAGTTAATAAATCCTGGATTCTTACTTTCTTTTCTTTCTTTCTTTTTTTGGTCTTTTTGCCATTTCTTGGGCCGCTCTCACGGCATATGAAGGTTCCCAGGCTAGGGGTCTAATCGGAGCTGTAGCCACCAGCCTACACCAGAGCCACAGCAACACAGGATCCAAGCCTCATCTGTGACCTACACCACAGCTCGCGGCAACGCCAGATTGTTAATCCACTGAGCGAGGCCAGGGATGGAACCCGTAACCTCATGGTTCCTAGTCGGATTCGTTAACCACTGCGCCACGACGGGAACTCCTGGATTCTTACTTTACATTTGCTTCTATTATCTTAGAATTAGTTTCCAAATGCTTCTGGACCTATATATTTCCAGGTTTGAATCCAGCAGAAAAGAGAGACAGCATCATCAATAGTTTAAATAAAACACCAAAATGTAGGAGTTCCCGTCATGGCTCAGTGGCTAACAAATCTGACTAGGAACCATGAGGTTGCAGGTTCAATCCCTGGCCTCGATCAGTGGGTTAAGGATCCAGCGTTATTGTGAGCTGTGGTGTATGTCACAGACACGGCTCGGATCCCTCGTTGCTGTGGCTGTGGCTGTGGCTGTGGCTGTGGCTGTGGCTGTGGCTGTGGCTGTGGCGTAGGCCCGAGGCTACAGCTCTGATTAGACCCCTAGCCTGAGAACCTCCATGTGCCGAGGGTGCAGCCCTAGAAAAGACAAAAAAAACCCAACAACCCTCCAAAATGTAGTCTCATTGCCCATCCCCCTCTGCCCTGACTTGGGTACTGTGTTTGTCTAAACCAACTGTGAGATCCAGGGAGATGGGGTATACTGATGGGGTCAAGCCCAGGAGTGGGGGTGGGATCTGTCTCTCCCAAATGCATGGTCAGAAATTTAGAATAGGAGTTCCTGTTGTGACTAAGTGGGTTACAATCTGACTAGTATCCATGAGGATGAGGGTTCAAACCCTGGCCTCAGTGGGTTGGGAATGAGGCATTGCTGTGAACTGCAGCTCTGATTTGACCCCTAGCCTTGGAAATTCCATATGCCATTAGGTGCAGCCCTAAAAGAGAAAAAAAAAATTTAGAATAGTGTCAGGCAGAGGGAGGGGGGCATAAATTCTGCAGCCTTCTATGTAGTCTCTCTCTCTCTCTTTTTTTTTTTTTTTTTTGCCCTTTCTAGGGCCGCACCAGCAGCACATCCCAGGCTAGGGGTCTAGTCGGAGCTGTAGCTGCTGGCATTGGCCAGCAGCTACAGCAACGTGGGATCCGAGCGGCATCTGCAGCCTACACCACAGCTCGTGACAATGCCAGATCCTTAACCACTGAGCAAGGCCAGGGATCAAACCCACAACCTCATGGTACCTAGTCGGATTCGTTAACCATTGAGCCACGACAGGAACTCCCTACAGCCTTCTATTTAAATGCCTTCAAAAACTAGCATTTCAAAATATAGTCATTCTTACTTTCATTGATTTATTCAACTAACATTTCTTTAGGGCTCCCTCTGTGCGAGGGCATGACATCATTGTTTTCACTCCGTTTTCGGGTTCCCCATTAAGAGAAAGCACTAATAATTAGAACTCAGACTAGAGGCAGAGTTATGAGATAAAGAAACTGGTTTCCCAAGAACCCCCATATTTGGGGGGGGGGCTTATTTCTTACATTTTCAGTTTTCTGGGAAAGGAAGAGAAATAGCTGTCTCACCACTCACATACCCTACTCAGATACACCTTCTGACTCTATATTCACAATTGAGAGGTTAATAGACTCCTCTAAGCCCATTCACAAGCCCAGGTTAAGAACTCTTGGGTTATATGATCATCAAAATATATAAGTGATCCCCTTCTGGATATAAAATTTATAATGATACTGTGATTTGTTTTGGGTTTTTTGTTTGTTTGTTTTTTTAAAATTTTCTTTTTACAGCCATACCTGTGGCATATGGAAGTTCCCAGGCTAGGGGTTGAATTGGAGCTACAGCCACAGCCACAGCAATGCTGGATCTGAGGCCCATCTCTGACCTACACTGCAACTTGCTGCATTTTTGGTTCCTTAACCACTGAGCAAGGCCAGGCATCAAACATGCATCCTCATGGAGACTACATCTTGTTCTTAACCCGCTGAGCCACAAAGTGAACACCAATACTGTGATTTGATGGTGACATTTGAAACAGAATCTTGCTTTTCTGAGTGGCTGAGGAAAGATAAGCACATTCTACTTCTTGGGAGAGATCACCCTGACCTAAATGAAAGGGAGTGGTGGATACATCATACAGTGATTGGACTAGGTTCCCAAATACTGCTCAAGTCTAGGTGGAGTGAGATCAGAAAGCTTAATCTCTCTAGCATGTGGGTTATACAGAATAGGAAGGGATAGGAATTGTTCATATTATTTCTGATGTCCCACTGACTGAGTAACTGGAAGTGGCAAGAAAGATAACAAGCAAGGTTTGGGAAAACACTTACAGAAAGTACAACTTAAACATTTTCAACCATGCTTTGACTGTGCCTGCCCTGTTAATAAAGCACTCTGAAACTGGTACACATCTAGGATATCATGAAAAAAGGAAGGCCTTGGTGATTGTTGTACCATGGACTGGTGTTAATTTCTTGCTAATTCATTAGATCTGCAAACCTAGAGGATTTATTTATATTCCTTTTCTAGGGGCAAGACGTTTTTTGGTGGAGTTCCTGTTGTGGCTCAGTAGGTTAGAACCCAACCAACTTGTCTTTGTGAAGATGCGGATTCCATCCCTGTCCTAGGTCAGTGGGTTAAGGATCTGGCATTGCTGCAAACTGTGGTGTAGGTGGCAGAAGCAACTTGGATCACAAGTTTCTGTGGCTGCGGTGTAGGCCTCAGCTGCAGCTCCAATCCAACCCTGGGCCCAGTAACTTCCATATGCCCGGGTGTGGACGGAAAAAAAAAAAAAAAAAGATATATTTTGCTGTTTAACAGGTTGCTCTGATCCTCCTGCTGTAGACTTTGGGACTGTCTTGTTTGAGGGCAGGCTCACTGAAACTAAATTTGAAAGATGGGAGAGAAAGTGGAATAGAGAAGACACATTCAAAAAGTAGAGAAAGACAATAGCAGGCTTGATGATCCAACTTGGCAAAATAGTAGAAAAAGACATCCTTTGAAAATTTCACCAAGATTTGACAGTAAATATTTTAGTGGAAGTCCTTTGGGTATTGTGGAGGGAAAAATGGCAGACCATTGGAACAATAGGACCTTGTTTCTGAGACAATGCACATTGGCCGGAAGGAAGCTAAAGAGTTTAGTCCCCACCTTGACCCCATGCTCTTCTTCTGCAGGACATTCCCCCTAGAGCTTGGCTTCTGAGTTGACACTCCCCTCACTATCTGTAGCCTTGAGGGATGGATTCTCTCAGAAAGGCTAATCCCTGTAGAGATTACCTTCTTTCTGTGTTTCCCAGATTTACAGATAAAACTGATCCTCAAACAGGAGAACTTCGGAAGTTAGAAGTTAGGGCAAAGTGTTTCCTTGTATATCTTTGTAAGAGGGGCTTAGTTAGTGAATCCTCCTGCAGGCACTTTGGACTTCTTGGATGGGCCAGTCTTTTGAAGTGAGTGTGGTTTGATTCCTGAAGTTAATGTGGAGGTTGGAAGAGGGTTTACACACTTTGAACACAAAATGTTGTCTTCATAATTTTTTCCAGAGTCAGCTCCTTTTTGACCTAGTAGATCAATTGGTCTTCTGGAGTTCCCATCGTGGCTCAGCAGTTAATGAACCTGACTAATATCCATGAGGATGTGGGTTCAATCCCTGGCCTCACTCAGCAGTTTAATGATCTGGCATTGCCATGAGCTGTGGTGTAGGTCGCAGACACGGCTTGGATCTGGTGTTGCTGTGGCTGTGGTGTAGGCCGGCAGCTGCAGCTCTGATTTGATCCCTATCCTGGGAACCTCCATATGCCACTGGTGTGGCCCCCAAAAGACAACAACAACAAAGACATAGGCCTTCATCTGAAAGCAGTAATCTGTTAGCCTTTTCTAACTGCAGTTGGGGTTCTAAGGAAGCAGGTCATTTGTCCAGTGCAATGAACTTATATTAGAGCTTTTCCTTGCCTTCTGACCACTCTCATTTTCCACCTCCAGGCTGAGGTCTGCCTTCCACTCTAGTGATGAGGCTTGTAGGCAGGAAGTTCCGGAGCCCTGATGGGAAATTCACTGGCTCAGGACAGAGTTGGTCTTGCTCTTTCCTGTGACTGCCTCGACTTTGGTTTCTGGATTTCTAGAAACCAATAAGTTTTCTAGTAAAAAAGACCTGCCTATCTTCTTGCTCCTGGCTGACCCTTGACTGTTCCCAATTCCCTGGTAATTACGTTTCCCTCCCAGTTTCACAGGGAAGTTATTGTCCTCTGTTCCCTTCAGTAATTTTTTTTTTTTTCAGTCCCTGCCCATGACATGCCGAAATTCCAGAGCCAGGGATTGAATCTGTGCCACAGCTGCAACCTGAGCCACAGCAGTGACAACACCGGATCCTTAACCTGCTTAGCCACCAAGGGAACTCCCTGACTAATAACTAAATTTGTTTGACCTTGACTCCTAAACCCCTACAACTGAGTTATCTCATACATTTCACCCCTCTTTGGCATGGAATAATTAATCGAACATAGATGTAAGAGTGTTCACCTTTTCATTTGGGGCATATATTCTACTTAGCTTTAGTTCTTTGTTTTGTTTTTTCTCTTTATGGCTGTACCTGCAACATATGGAGGTTCCCAGGCCACAGGTCTAATCAGAGCTGCAGATACCAGCCTATGCCACGTCATAGCAATGCCAGATCTGAGCTGTGTCTGTGACCTATGCCACAGCTTGCATCAAACTGGACCCTCAACCCACCAAGGGAGGCCAGGGATTGAACACACATCCTCACGGAGACTACATCAGGTTCTTAACCCGCTGAGCCACAAGGAAAACTACTTTTTTTTTTTTTTTAATAATCAGAAAACTCCACACCTGAGCTGTTAAACTTATTGAATGCCCTGAATCTCACTGAAAACAACTCATTAACTTGCTACCAACTGACAAATACAGAAGATGGGCTGAAAAAAGACTGGACAATTACCTAACACTTCATAAGTGGGAAGAAACTTAACTACCAGTATAATAAGGATAACAAGCACTGCAAATATTTCAGTAAAATCTGAGCCAGTTAAAACAGCTAAATGGGATCAAGAGTCCCATTTAGGAGTTCCCTGGTGGCTCAGCAGGTTAAGGATCCAGGGACCTTAAAAAGCAAAAAAAAAAAAAAAAAAGAATCATAGGCATAACAATTGCCATGATCATCTCATCATTTAAAAGAGAAGAAAAAATGAACATGGATATACTCTGTTTTGTCTCTAAGTTTTCTCGGCCGAAAAAAATGATTCAACTTTGCCAATAAGAATTTGTTTGGAGCTACTTTCTTTTTTTTTCTGTCTTTTTTTAGGGCCATATCCACAGCATATGGAAGTTCCCAGGCTAGGGGTCTAATCAAAGCTGCAGCTGCTGGCCTACACCACAGCCACAGCCACAGCAACAGCAACTTGGGTTCTGAACTACATTTGCAACCTACACCACAGCTCACAGCAAAACCAGATGCTTAACCCACTGAGTGAAGCCAGGGATTGAACCTGCATCCTCATAGGTACTAGTGGGGTTCATTACTGCTGAGCCATAATGGGAACTCCTGGAGCTACTTTCTTAAAAAGAAGGATTTCTGTTTCTCTTTCATCAGTGAAATGGTTCAATAGACCAATTGCAGTATAGGGTTTACAAGACAAAATTCCTTTTAGAAATGATATTTGAAAGTATCTAGTTGTACTAAGAGGATTATATAAGACCAACACATGTCAAATTAGCTGTAAAGCTTTTCAACTTTGTCTGGGTTCTGAACCCAATGATATTACCTCGGGTGTTTTATGCTGTATGTGTTTGATAGAGCTCAAGTATTTTAGTTAGGCTGTTCTCAGCTGCCTTTTACCAACAAAATAAAAGTGGTTTATAGACCAAGAATATATTTTTCTTTTCTTTTCTTTCTTTTTTTTTTGTCTTTTTGCCATTTCTTGGGCCACTCCAGCGGCATATGGAGGTTCCCAGGAAAGGGGTCGAATCGGAGCTGTAGCCAGCAGCCCACACCACAGCCATGTCTGCAACCTACACCACAGCTCACAGCAATGCTGGATCCTTAACCCACTGAGCAAGGCCAGGGATCGAACCCACAACCTCATGGTTCCTAGTTGGATTCGTTAACCACTGTGCCACGACGGGAACTCCAGACCAAGAATACATTTTTCTCTGGGAGGGCCCAGAGTTATTTCAACATTCAACAACATCATGGAGAATCCAATTCATTCTCGGTGGGTCAGCCAACAGTTCTCTCGGGTGTCATATGATGGCTGCAACAGGTCTACAGGGACATGTCTCCAAGCAGGGAGGGGGGAGCAGTGTGTCCTCACACCTCCCTCTCATTATTAGAGAAGAAAACCTTTCCCCAAAGCACATACCTTTCTTTCCCCTTCTTTCACTGATCAGAACTTCGTCCTATGGTACCTTTCACTGAAAATTGATAATCTGCCATTGGCAAAGTTTCCACATTTTACTAAACCATGGAACATTTCCCAGTACATGGGGTTTATCTCCTCCTTGAAATCTTGGTAGTACTCAATCTTATGGGCCATGTTATGTTTTTTTTTGTTTGTTTGTTTTTTAAGGTAGACCTTTGACTACTTATTTCTTATGTTAACACTGGTGTTAATATGAGTAATATCAAGCTTTCTATTTATTTAGTCAAGTTTGGTAATTTGCATTTTTTCTAGAAAGTCATTTCCCTTGGCCTGGATTTTTTTTTTTTTTTTTTTAATATGGTCTTTTTTGGGGCTACACCTGCAGCAAATGGAAGTTCCCAGGCTAAGGGTCTAATCAGAGCTGTAGGTGCAGGCTTAAACCACAGCCACAGCAATGCCGGATCTGGGCCATGTCTGTGATCTACACCACAGCTTGCAGCAATGCTGGTCCTTAACTCACTGAGCAAGGCCAGGACTCGAACTCACATCCTCATGGTAACTAGTCAAGTTTGTTACCGCTGAGCCACTAGAGAAACTTCATGGATTTTTTTTTTTTTTTTTTGTCTTTTTAGGGCCACACCTGCAGCATATGGAGGTTCCCAGACTAGGGGTCCAATCAGCGCTGTAGCTGCTGGCCTATACCACAGCCACAGCAACGCCAGATCCAATCTGTGTCTGTGACCTACACCACAGCTCACAGCAATGCCAGATCCCTAACCCACTGAGCAAGGCCAGGGATAGAACCTGCATCCTCATGGATCCTAGTCGGGTTCATTAAGAGCTGAGCCATGATGGGAACTCTAGGAAATCCTGGATTTTAAAGTCATTGGAATGAAGCTATATAAGCATTTTAAAAAGATTTTAAATCACTGCATCCTGTTTCTATCCTAATGTTATTATGTCTTTTTCTTTTCTGGAACATAATTGCCAAAGGCTTTCTATGTTTTGATCTTGTCAAAGCATAGAAGATAAAGGTATCGTTTTTAGTGTTCTATTTCATATTATCTGTTTTATCTTTATTAATTCCTTCCTTCTACCTACTTTGGTTTATTTTTTATTTCTTCTAGTTTCTAAAGTTGAATGCTAAGTTCACTTATTTTCAGCCTTTCTTGCTTGCTAACATCTGGATTTAACACCATAATTTGTTCTCTGAGAAACTATTTTTGTTATGATTCAGAGTTGAGATGCTTTGTTCCCATTGTTGCTGATTAGTTGAGATGCTTTGTTCCCATTGTTGCTGATTTCTAAATAATTTTATGCCCCACCCTATGGGAGAATTACACTTCCTTATCCCATTGATCCTAGACTTGGCCATACAATTTATACTTTAGCCAGTAAAATATGAATAGAAGTGAAGCCCACATTTTGCTGGTCACAGTGTGGTTCTATCATCTTTCTTTTCCTTTGACCAAAAGATCAGCAAAGTCCTAAACAGATCTGCCCCTTCAGTTTGAAGGTGGCAAGACAACCTGGGATAGTGATGTAGCATGTGAGAAATAATTTTTTGTTTTTGTAAGACTTGTATTTGCCAAGGAGGTTGTAGGGAGGGAAGAATTGGGAGTTTGAGATTGCAGAGGCAAACTAGGGTGGATAAAAAGTAAGATCCTACTGCATAGCACAGGGATCTGTATTCAGTATCCTGTGATAAACCAAAATAGAAAAGAATATGAAAAAGAATATATGGGAGTTTCTCTTATGGTGCAGTGGAAACGAATCTGACTAGTATCCATGAGGACTAGGATCCATGAGGTTCCATCCCTGGCCTCGCTTACTGGGTCAGGGATCCAGTGTTGCCATGAGCTGTGGTATAGGTTGAAGTCGCAGCTTAGATCCCTCGTTGCTGTGGTGTAGGCCAGCAGCTGCTACAGCTGGGAACTTCCATAAGCAGTGAACTTCCATAAGCCGTGAGTGCGGCCCTAAAAAAAAAAAAAAAAAAAGAATAAGAATATTTATATGTATAACTAATCACTTTGCTATAGAAATTAACACAACTTTGTAAATCAGCTATACTTCAATAAAATTTAAAAAAAAATTTTGTTGTTCTTCTAATCTCCTGATGCAGGTGTTCCCATTGTGGCTCAGCAGGTTAAGAACCTGACTAGTATCCATGAGGAGGTGGGTTCCATCCCTGGTCTCATTCAATGGGTTAAAGATCTGGAGTTGCCAAAAGCTGCCGTGTAGGTTGAAGAAGCAGCTTGGATCCTGCGGTGCCCTAGCTGTGGCATAGGCCAGCAGCTGCAGCTCTAATTCGACCCCTAGCCGGGGAACTTCCATATGTCACAGTTGTGGCTCTAAAAAAAAAATAAAATAAAAATTTAAAAAATAAAAAATAAACTCCTGATGTAGCTATAAATACTTCAGCACGTATTTCTAAATAGGAACACCCTTGGCGTTCCTGTTGTGGCGCAGCGGAAACAAATCCGACTGGGAAACATGAGGCTGCAGGTTTTATCCCTGGCCTCGCTCAGTGGGTTAAAGATCTAGGTGTTGCTGTGAGCTGTGGTGTAGGTCGAAGATGCAGCTCAGATCTGGCGTGGCTGTGGCTGTGGCTGTGGCTGGCAGCTATAGCTCCGCTTCGACTCCTAGCCTGGGAACTTCCATATGCTGTGGGTGCAGACCTAAAAAGCAAAAAAAAAATTTAAAAAAAAGAATAAGAACATCTTTCTATATAGCCAAAAATAACTTTTCACATCAAAAAAAATTAATTAATTAAAAATTAAGTGATTTCTTAATACATATTTGAATTAACTTTTTTTTTGCTTTTTAGGGCTCCACCCAAGGCATATGGAGGTTCCCAGGCTAGGGGTCCAATCAGAGCTACAGCTGCCAGCCTACACCATAGCCACAGCAATGCCAGATCCGAGCAGCATCTGTGACCTACACCATAGCTCACAGCAATGCCTGATCCTTAACCCACTGAGGGAGGCCAGGGATCGAACCTGCAACCTCATGTTTCCTAGTCAGATTCGTTTCCACTGCACCATGATGGGAACTCCAGAATTTCTTTTTTTGGCTCCTTTGTTGCTTCCCCCTATTGTTGTTTAGCCCTATATCCCCCACATTTCAGTAAATAGATATAAACATTTGGTTAGATTCAAGTTAAACATTTTTGGCTAGAATGCGACATGTGTGATAGTATGTGCTTTGCCTTATATCACATCAAAAGACACATGGTTGGTTATCTCGCCATTAGTCATGCTAATGGGATAGAGGACCACTAGGTTTAGGTGGGAGCAGCCTGATCCCTCTATTATAGTTATGTTTTTATCTCTTGTGACCAAAAACTGACCCAAACTTGATCATTTTGACACTATTTGAATAATAAGTACCCACCCACAGAGGTTTTGATAACAATTGATAATCCTTGCTTGAATCAATCATTTCATTAGGGACTAAAATGACTCCTCTGTAGAGCTTCCCCTTCTCCATAGAGCCATTTGGTTTCTGCATTAGAGTTGCTATTGGAAAGGCAAGATAAATGGTTAATACTTTCTTCTTTGTTATCTACTTTCAATGTAAAGAGTTGGTTCAAGAGTGACAAATGAGTTTTCCCCTGGATTTCTCTTGTCATTATGTGCTTCTGGATTCTCTGAGATTTGATGTGTTTCAATCAATCATGTATTCCTCTTTTCTATGTTCTAATTGTTGATCAAACCCATATCATGGCAGTGACCTGAGCCGCTGCAGCGACAACGCCAGGCTCTTAACCCACTGGGCCGCAAGGGAATTCCTCTAATGGTTTCTAATACAATCCTTAATGAAATTAATGATTCTAGTAGAAAGCTTCACATGGCAAAACCGAAGCAAAGAAACCCAAGTTGTTGGACTCAGTAAGTCAATGGAAATTTCGCCAAGGAGAAAAGTGAGAATAGATAGTCAGAACAGAGCCATAGCTTTCCATTTTCCTGAGACAGATTCATGGGTATTACTATGAACAAGAGGGATCTGATTTTCCCCTCTGGATAACAACCCAAAGAATGGAAAGCCAGAGGCAGCTTTAGTTTGCAGAGAAAATCACCTTCACGGAACCAAGAATCACTACCATTTATCAGATATACCAAAATACCCAAACTATTTCCACCAGCTCTTGATCTGGAGCCAGGGGTGATGGGTTTATCTCTGGAATGTAGGCAGCAAACACCATAGGGAAAATCAGTTTATCGATCAATCACATCCCCATTAAACATATAGCTGGGCTGGTGAAATAAAGAGCTGCTTAACGTATCTCCAGTGATTTACAATCCATTTGGGAAAACTCATTCAGTTAGCAAGTATTTATGGATGAGATGAGATGATGCAGTGCTAAATGTTAGCTATCAAACCATCAGTACAACTGAGATTCATAAGAAGGAGGAATCCTTTCTAGCTGCAGAGGTCAGAGGAGTTTCATTGAATGAGACGAGGTTGGAATGAGGCCCTAAAACCTGAAAAGTAGTTTACTGTAAGAAGCTGTGCATTGGGAAGGCAGGCACCAGCTGGACAGGGCAGAGAGTTTTATACAGGACCCTAGGGAAATAAACTTTAAATTGTGGGTTAGGACTAGGTGACGTCGGCTCTCAAATTCATGGTTAAAAATTTAGATGGGATTTTCTAAGTAATAGGAAACTAAAATGTGGTTTTCAGCTTGAGGGGGAGGAATTAAAGGCCAGGTTTTCAAATGTAAGTGATCAGGCTCAGAAATACGCCCTCTCCCTCCCTTCCTGGTCTCTTACCTTCTCCCTCCCTCCTTTACATTTACTCTTAACTAATGGGGAAGAACTGCTGAGAAAATGTTAAATGAAAAATAAAAACCACGTGCAGAGAAGTGTGGTCATTTTCTTCCATTTGCCTAAGATTTTAGACACGGAGAATATTCTGGAGAACCCAAGAGCCGCTGTTGTCTGTGGCCACTACCCAGGAGAGAAATGGGGTACCTTATACTCTGAGTCAGTGGTTACAGTGATTCTGTGATAAAATGAGCTACATGAGGAAGCTGTACTTCATCTCATTTTGGTTCAGTTTAGTTTTTATTTTATTTTTTTGTCGTTTGGTATTTTTAGGGCTGCACCCATGGCATATGGAGGTTCCCAGGCTAGGGGTTGAATCGGAGTTGTAGCCCCTGGCCTACACCACAGCCACAGCAACACAGGGTCTGAGCCACATCTGCGACCTACACCACAGCTCACAGCAATGCTGGATTCTTAACCCACTGCACGAGGTCAGGGATCGAACCCTCAACCTCATGGTTCCTAGTCAGATTTGTTTCCGCTGCACCACGACAGGAACTCTGGGCACTCCACATTTTAAAGGACTGTCTAGAGAGCTCCTTAGTTTCTGGGGTGAGACCTGAAGAGTGACTTGTGGGATGTCCCCTCTGGAAAGCAAACAATGATACAGAGCACAGATTTAGTTCTATTCCCAGAAAGTTCTGCTTAAATATTTTATTATAGACAACATAAACAAAAGCCTTTGAGTCTCTGCACTGGAAATGGTGCAAAAAAAAAAAAAAAAGGAACATGAGAAGGACTGCCCAACATCTCCCATTATTTTGCCATTTATATACAAAGTCCCTATTAGGCAATAGGAAAAAGTTCTCTGTGCAATTTCATCAACAGCAATCTGGAAAGTAGCCACACCCTCCTCTTAGGACTTCCCTCTTCCCACACAAAGTTTTTCCTTTTGATAGTGAGATTTTTTACTCTATTTATAGAACTGTGCGCTCCTTTCTCCAACTATAGTCTATGATTACATCAATTTCCATCTTTGGAGTTCCCATTGTGGCAGAGCAGAAACGAATCCAACTAGGAACCATGAGATTGAGGGCTCGATCCCCAGCCTCACTCAGTGGGTTAAGGATCCAGTGTTGCTATGAGCTGTGGTGTAGGTCATAGACATGGCTTGGATCTGGTGTTGCTGTGGCTGTGGTGTAGGTTGGCAGGTGTAGCTCTGATTAAATCCCTAGCCTGGGAATCTCCAAATGCCTCAGGTGCACCCCTAAAAAGAAAAAAAAATCAATTTCCATCCTTTCTTCTAAATGGCAACATAAATGTTCATGGAACCAGTGAATTTTGCTAGTGAATCATGTCCTAGAACAAGAGCAGAGCTAACAGATTGCTTTCATTTATCTGAGGGCAAGGGAGTTTCCATAGTGGCTCAGGAGTTAGCAAACCCAACTAGCATCCATGAGGATGCTGGTTCGATCCCTGGCCTTGCTCAGCGGGTTAAAGATCCAGTGCTGAGGTGAGCTGTGGTGTAGATTGCAGATGCGGCTCGGATCCCATGTGGCTGTGGCTGTGGTGTAGGCTGGCGGCTTTAGCCATAGTTGGACCCCTAGCCTGGGAACCTCCATATGCTGCGGGTGTGGCCCTAAAAAGACAAAAGACAATTAAAAAAAAAAAGTCTGTGGCAAGGTCAGATGAAGACACACACAAAGGAAAGTAAATACACAAAGGAAGACGATATAAACAAAGGAGAAACCAGTATGCTTTTAGTACTACATTAGAAAATATTTAACATATTCATTTCTATACGCCAGATAATTTACAGGTATTTTAGTATTTAATACAACAACCCCTATAAGTATTATTATTATCCCTATAAGGAAATCTCAAACAGAGTGGTTAAATAACTTACTTATGGTCACATACTGAACCCTAGTCTCTGGTTAAAGACACTGCTTCCCTGGAAACCCTTTCAGGAGGGGGCTTTTTGGCTTTTTTTTTCTCTTCTCCACACCTTGGAGCCTTGGGCCTGGGAGTGGGAGAGGTGTCTTTCTCCTGATTGCTACTTCAAGGTTCATTGTCCCTCTCTCCTCAAAAGCTCATAGCTCTGAAGTACCTTATCAGACTCTACTTACTAAATACTCCTCTTTTTGGAATCAACTGTAGACCCTAGGGGGTCTTTTTTTTTTTTTTTTCTTTTTCTTTTTACAGCTGCACCTGCAGCATATGGAAGTTCCTGGGCCTGGGGGTAAATCAGAGCTGCAGCTGCCAGCCTACACCACAGCCACAGCAATGGCAACACCAGATCCGAGCCACATCTGTGACCTATGATGCAGCTTGTGGCAACACCAGATCCTTAGCCCACTGAGCAAGGCCAGGGATTGAACCCGCATCCTCATGGACATTATGTTGGGCTCTTTTTTTGATTTTTGTCTTTTTGCCTTTTCTAGGGCTGCTCCTGCGGCGTATGAAGGCTCCCAGGCTAGGGGTTGAATTGGAGCTGTAGCTGCTGACCTACATCACAGCCACAGCAGCTCAGGATCCGAGCCATGTCTGCGACCTACACCACGGCACACAGCAACACTGGGTCCTTAACCCACTGATCGAGGCCAGGGATCGAACCTGCAACCTCATGGTTCCTAGTTGGATTCAGATTCGTTAGTCACTGAGCCATGATGAGAACCTCCTATGTTGGACTCTTATCCTGCTGAGCCACAATGGGAACTCTGACCCTGGCGGTCTGGAAGAGTTTTGCTCCCTGGTACTTTTTCCAAATCCATGGTAATTTAAAAACCCATATGGACTGTAAACAACAAGAACCTAAGGTATAGATCCAGGAAAACATAGTCAATATCTTGTAATAAACTATAATGGAAAAGAATCTGAAGAAAATACAGACATACATACATACATATAAATACAACAGAATCACTGCTGTACACTTGAAATTAGCACAACATTGTAAGTTAACTATATCAAAAAAAATTACATCATGAAAAAAAAAGAAATTCCATATAGACAAACTTGCCAATACTTCTCTGCCAGTACCTCAACCTCCTCTTTTCAATTATCTTGTTTTTTCACCCTACCTGTGCCAGAGGCCAGCTTGCAACTCCCCAAACCTGTTTCCTCTCCTTCCTGGGCAGATGACATTTCCCCTACTCATTTGTAGCTAGAAGTGGCATCATGACTGAGTTCTGCACAAAGGAATATGGAAACTGCCCTCTGTTTGCTCTATTATCTGTAGCCATGTGGAGAGTATCCAATGGAAGGTTCTGAGACCCTAGAAACGGACTGTAAACAGAATGTAATGTGGGCCACATGTGATTTTAAATTTTCTTGTAGTTGCTTTACAAAGCAGAAAAAGAGGAGTTCCCACTGTGGTTCAACAGAATCAGCAGAGTCTTGGGAATGCTGGGATGCTGGTTCAATTCCTGGCCCAGCATGGTGGATTAAGGATCCAGCCTTGCTGCAGCTGTAGCTTAGCTGGCAACTGCAGGTTGGATCTGATCTCTGGCCCAGGAACTCCATATGCCGCAAGGTGGCCGAAAAAGAAAAAAAAAATAAAATAAATAAAAAAGGTGAAATTGATTTTAATAATATATTTTATTTAACCAAATATATTAAAAATATTATCATATCAGAGTTCCTGCCGCGACTCAGCAGCTTCAGAATCTGACCAGTATCCATGAGGATGCCGGTTCAATCCTTGACCTCACTCAGCAGGTTAAGGATCCGGTGTTGCCACAAGCTGAGACATAGGTTGCAGATGCGACTTGGATCCTGAGTTGCTGTGGCTGTGGTGTAGGCTGGTAGTTGCAGCTCCGATTTGACCTCTACTCTGGAAATAAATAAATTCCCATCATGGGGAATTCCTGTCATGGCTCAGAGGAAACGAATCTGACTAGCATCCACGAGGATGCAGGTTCAATCCCTGGCCTTGCTCAGTAGGTTAAGGGTCTGGCATTGCTATGAGCTGTGGTGTAGGCCAGTGGCTACAGTTCTGATTTGACTGCTAGCCTGGGAACCTCTATGTGCCTTGGGTATTGCCCTAAAAAGACAAAAAAAAAAAAAAGACAAAAAAAAGCAAAAAGTGAGCGTTCCCTTGCCAGCTCCCACCAAGGTTCCAGAGATCATCGAGCAAAGATGTGCCTTGTCTGATTTCCTGATTCCACAGCACCATAAGATATATAATAATACTGACATGCTGTTGTTTAAAGCCTCTACATTTTGGAATTGTTTGTTACACACAATTAATAACCAGAAAACTACTGGTAAATATTTGGGTTGTTTCTAATTTCTGGCTATTCTGAATCAAGTGGTTATGGACCTTTTTGCACATGTCTTTTGGTAGATATAAGCCTCCATTACTCTTGGGTATATGTATCGTCACCAGTTTTTCCCTCTTTCCTGGATCGTTCCCATCAATATGCAGGCATGCTGCAATTTCTCCAAACCTAAAAAAGAAAAAATGTTCTTAACTCCAGCTACTGCTCCGCTTCTTCTCTCCCTTTACAGCAACATTTCTTGAGTTCTCGACACTTCCTGTCTTTACTGCTTCTCCTCCTTTGCATCCACTCCAGCAAGGTGGTTTTTTTTTTGTTGTTGTTGTTGTTTTTTTTTTTTTGCTTGTTTATTTTTTTGTTTTTTTGGGGGGTGGGGTTGGCCGTGTTCACAGCATATGGACGTTCCCAGGCCAGGGATTGAATCTGTGCCACAGTAGCGGCTGCAGTGACAGCATCAGATCCTTAACCCACTGTGCCACAAGGGACCATCCCAGCAATGTTTTTATCACTTCTACTCTGCAGAATAGCTCTTGTCAATATCCCCAGGGCCTTTACACTTCCAAATTCACTGGGCAGTTCTTAGTTCTTATTCTCACTATACTTTTACAGCAGCCTTGGACACCCAGGATCCCTCTCTCCTTTAGCACCGTATGAGTGTAACTTCCTGACTTCACTCTTGGTTCTCCTTTCACTTTTCTGGTAATTCCTCCTCAGCCTCTTCTCAGTCTCTAAAGGAGGACATTCCAAATCTCTAAAGGAGGACAGTTGCCAGAGCTCTAGCCATATTCAATAGGTGTTCCCACTCAATCTCAAGGCTTTAAATGCCATCTCTTTGCTACTGATTTCCAAATTTATACCTCCAGCCTGGACCTTTCTGCTGACTTGTGTTCCTTTGCCCACTGCTATGATTTAATATTTTATCTCTCTTCCCTTCATGTTACCATGCTTTAGCTTCACCCATCTTTTGCTTTCTCAGGAACTCCCAAGCTCAGGTGCTCTTAGCCTCTGGCCTTGCTGTTTTTGCTCTCTGGAATGCTCTTTCCTGGATCTGTGCATAGCTGGATCATTATTTTTCAGGACTGAATGAGTGAACAGATGCATGTATTAATTATCTGAATGATATATTTTATAACTTTAATTGTATTACGTTAGAGCATTTTTTTTAAAAAGCCTATATCTTGAATATAATGATGAAAAGAGTGTCTTCAATCCAATAACTCTTCAGGAGATTTTTGGTCTTTAAGACAAAAGATAGCTAGGATGATGGCCATTTTCATCAGCAGGATGTTTAGGCTCAAAAAACAAAACAAAATAATAACAACAAAATCTAGATATCATGATCGTGTAAATCAACTATATTTAATAAAGCTTTTAAAAATGAAAAAAAAAGACTAACATATTTAAATTAAACACCATTAGATCTCATACTCTGTTTTCTCATTTACAAAAGGAATATAACTTGGGAGTTTTCTCTCTCTTTTTTTCCTTTTTTTTGGGGGGGCTGTACTCGCGACATATGGAGATTGCCAGGCTAGGGGTGGAACTGGAGCTGCAGCCACTGGCCTACGCCACAGCCACAACAACGTGGGATCTGAGCGGCGTCTGTGACCTACACCACAGCTCACAGCAATGCTGGATCCTTAACCCACTGAGTGAGCCAGGGATCAAACCTGCGTCCTCATGGATACCAGTCAGATTCGTTTCTGCTGAGTTACCATGGGAATTCCTAACTTGATATTTTCTGCCAGTCTTGCCATATCATCAACCGAAGACATGAAATCTCATTTGGATACTGCCATCTTGGTAGACAGGTGTTCCTGTGTGTGTGTGTGGGTGGGTGGGTTGGTGTGTGGGTGTGTGTGCAGGTGAAAAGGCCACTTGCGTTCAGCATTAATTATTTTACTCTATGGTTTGGCATCATCAGCTAACCTTACAATTCCACTAAAGCAGGAGGAATCCCAAGGAAAGAATAAGACTTAAAGGTCAGCCAGTTATTTCATTAAAATATTTGCTTTCAGAGTTCCCATTGTGGCTCAGCGGAAATGAATCTGACTAGCATCCATGAGGAAGCAGGTTCAATCCCTGGCCTTGCTCAGTGGGTTAAGGATCCGGCATTGCCATGAGCTCTGGTGTAGGTCACAGATGAGGCTCGGATCTGGCGTTGCTGTGGCTGTGGTGTAGGCCTGCAGCTACAGCTCTGATTCGACCCCTAGCTTGGGAACCTCCATATCCTGCGGGTATAGCCCTAAAAAGACCAAAAGACAAAAAACAAACAAACAAACAAGACAGGATCTTCCCAGGCTGCATGGTAGAATGTGTGTGAGTGGAATAAATTGAGCTCCCACCTCCTCTAAGGAGACTTGAGACCTTTTTTAGTGAGATATTTAATATAACACAAAGAAATGCCCAGGTACATACTGTCCATTTTTAATGTACATGGAGTCCCTTGTTCCCTACCCACGGTGAAAAAAATTATAGGACAGAAGTTGCATCTAGTGACTAGTTTACATGACTAATTGAAACCAAATTAACAGGAGTTCCTGTTGTGGCTCAGTGGGTTAAGAACTGGACTAGTATCTATGAGGACAAGTGTTTCATTCCTGGCCTTAGTGAGTTAAGGATCCAGCATTGCTGTAAGCTGTGGTGTAGGTCAAAGATGCGGCCCGGATCTGGCATTGCTGTGGCTGTGGCATAGGCCAGCAGCAGCAGCTCCATTTCAGTCCGTAGCCCGGGACTTCCATATGAGCAAGTGCAGCCATTTAAAAAAACCAGAAATCAACAAGGACACAATTCAAGGCCCCATATATCCAGAAACATTAACTGGATGGGGAAGGACATCTGATCTTTGCAGGGGTGTTTTGAAGAGAAGATTAAGGTGAGTCATGATGGGGGGTGGGGTGATGTGCATAGTATCAGAGTGCTCTTGTGTGGGAGAGTGAGTGAATTTCTGTATCATTCCAGAGTGTCTAGTCCAGCTCTATGCAGGGCTAGATACTGGATGCAGTCCAAAACCAGCAGGCTCACCCTCATACACAGGCAACTTCTGAACAGTTTTTCAAATTTCTTCAGCCCCCAGTTCATTTGACTAATTTTCTATTTGGGGCCTGGAAGCTGGCTTTCAAACCTGACCCTTGATCCAGTCTCTGGTCTAGCAACTTCTTCCTTCATCATGACTGCATTTCCCCCTTACCATGCTGCCTCCAGCCCTCTGGGTAAATACCTTGCTGTGTTTGCCAGGACTCACCAGTAATATTTGGATGCAGAAGAGAAACCAGGGCCAAGGAATTCAAGTGGAGGGGGTAGGTTTTGGCTCCATGAAGTGAAGGGGGCTGTTCTACATTGTGTCACAGGTCAGGGCCAAGAAGTGACTGTAGGGCCACCTCTCTGAATGGAGCAAAGGGAACTCTTGCACTGTGATGGGGTTGAAGGTCAGCATCTCTTCCAAATCTCATTTCCCACGGGAGCAAAAATTGATAATAAGTGTAGGACCAGCCAAGAAAGGATATGAGTCTTTATGCTGATGCTCCTTTTGTTGTTGTTGCTGTTGTTGTGGTATGTAGCAGCTTAATGTGAGATCTCAGTTTCCAGGTAAAAGTGTCAAATCCTAAACACTAGACCACCAGGGAACTTCCTGATGCCAATTTTATATTGCAGAAAATAGTGATGGTGTTCCAGATTTAATAGTTTTGAGTCTGTTTTTTAGCTGAAAAAAATCAGGAAAATAAAAGTCCTACATCACAGGGGTTATTGTGAGAATTATTATTATTTATATTATTTTTGTCATTTTTGCCATTTCTCGGGCTGCTCCCATGGCATATGGAGGTTCCCAGGCTAGGGGTTTAATCAGAGCTGTAGCCACCGGCCTACACCAGAGCCACAGCAACGCAGGATCTGAGCCGAGTCTGCAGCCTACACCACAGCTCACGGCAACGCCGGGTCCTTAACCCACTGAGCAAGGCCAGGGATCAAACCCGCAACCTCATGGTTCCTAGTTGGATTTGTTAACCACTGAGCCACGACGGGAACTCCTGTGAGAATTAAAAGATGTTTGTTTTGTACATTGTAAAGCACTTGAAAATATAAATATGTGGGAAGGAAATAGACCGAACTGTTGACAGTGGTTGCTTACAAGGAGTGGCCTTGAATAAAATCTTCAAATATTTTTCAATGAGCATGTATTACTTTGCAATAAAAAATAAAGATTTTTATTATTATTATTATTATTTGGTCTTTTAGGGCCACGCCAGAGGCATATGGAGGTTCCCAGGCTAGGGGTTGAATTAGAGCAGTAGCTGCTGGCCTGCACCACAGTCACAGCAACGCCAGATGCGAGCCACACCTGAGACCTACACCACAGCTCATGGCAATGCTGGATCCTTAACTCACTGAGAGATGCCAGGGGTCAAACCTGTGTCCTCATGGATGCTAGCAGATTAGTTTCCACTGAACCACGACGAGAACGCCAAGATTTTTAAATATTATGTATAGTATATACCCCTGTAAATTAGGTGTTTGGGATTAATATATACACACCATTATATATAAAAATAGATGACCAAAAAGGACCCATGTATGACACAGGGAACTATAATCAGTATTTTATAATAACTAATAAGAGAAAATAATCTGAAAAAGAGTATGAATATGTATGTAGGTATAACTCAATCACTTTGCTATATATCTGAAACTAACACAACATTATAAATCAACTATACTTCAATAAAATTAAGTTAGGGAATTCCCGTGTGGTTCAGAGGAAATGAATCTGACTAGGAACCATGAGGTTTCGGGTTTGATCCTTGGCCTTGCTTAGGGGGTAAGGATCTGGCATTGCCGTGAGCTGTGGTGTAGGTCACAAACTCAGCTTGGGTCTGGCGTTGCTGTGGCTGTGGTGTAGGCCAGCAGCTGTAGCTCTGATTGGACCCCTAGCCTGGGAACATCCATATGCTGCAGGTGTGGCCCTAAAAATCAAAAAAATAAAAATAAAAGAATAAAAGTTAGACCAAAACAAAATAAAGGGCAGCAGCTGACCCAGAAAACTTTTAGGAGGGAGATTTGTGGGCTGGTTCAGGGCCTGTAGGGAAGGCTTCCTCTGCTAGAAGCTTGTCATCCACCAACTACTTAAAGTCTTCTGTATTTCATTACCCCAGCGAGAAGTCTATTGGGTCAGATATATCCTCTCCACTGTGGTACCTCTCAGCATAGGCAGGAGAAAAGACACTCCCTCTAGCCACCCCCAGGCCCACCTTCTCTGAACCAAGTTGATAGAGTGAACTGATGGCCCAGCCAGCCCGGCTAGCTTCCTGCATCACCTGCAGCTAGAATGAGCCCCTTTGCTGCTGCCCTCACTGTCCTTCCCCCTTGAATTATTTGAAAACTGTCTATGGATTAGGCCCTACATGGAAGCAGAAGGCCAGCCCTTTCCCTTAGCCTTCTGCAGAAGTGGACCCCCCTCCCCGAAACCTGCTTGAGGTTTTACTGAACCTGGGCCCAGCCTCAGCAGCAGAACCTACAAACTCAGCACTCTCTCCCTTATTTCCCCACCCCTATGACCTGGAGGAAATGAATAAGAATTCTTTTCGTGTTTTTAAGTATTTTTTGGTTGTTGTTGCTATTGTTATCAGAAGTCAAATCTGGAGCAGAAAGGAAGGGAGGCCTCTGGAAAGTCTTTGACCTCTTATTTCTTCAATAGTTTTGGCTCCCAGCTTGTACTATAATGTTTTGACATCTCCAAGCTAAACAGCAGATGATGGGATAGGGGTAGGGTGGTGAATGTTTATCATTTCTAGACAGTAGAGAGATGGAAAACACCTGCGGATTAGTGAAAAAGTCCCCGGACTCAATATCCGAGGGGTCTTCGCACTGTTATTTACCATTGCCCCAAAGTGGAAGAATCCTCATGTCTATCCACAGTAGAGTAGATAAATAAATTGTAGTATATTTATGCAATAGAATACTATACATCAATGAAATATAAAATTCTATTACATTGTGGCTCTCATTAACGTAATGTTGGGTGAAAGAAGTCTGATCCAGAAGGATCATATGATCCCATATATATAAAGTTCAAAAATAAGCAAGATGTAACTATAATGTTTAGAAATGCCTGCTAGGCAATACATTATTAAGAAAAGTAAAGAAGTGATTTTCATAAAATCAGGGTAGTAGTTACCTCTGGTAGAAGAGAAAGTGATGGGGAGGGGGCAAGAGGGGCTTCTGGGTGCTGCTGAACTATTTTGGGTTTTCTTGTTTGCTTTTTTAGGGGCACACCTTAAAAAATGCACCTGTGGCATATGGAGGTTCCCAGGCTAGGGGTCGAGTCAGAGCTACAGCTGCCGGCCTACACCACAGCCGCAGCAACAAGGGATCCCAGCAGCTTCTGTGACCTACACCTCAGCTCATGGCAATGCCAGATCCTTAACCCACTGAGCGAGGCCAGGGGATAGAACTCACATCCTCATGGATACTAACTGGGTTTGTAACCAGCTGAGACACAATGGGAACTCCTTTTTCTTTCTTTCTTTTTTTTTTTTTTTTGAGGTACACTTTTTTTTTTTTTTTTAAACATGTGGTCACAGCTGTAGCATGTGGAAGTTCCTGGGCCAGGGATTGAACCAAAGCCATTGCAGCAACAATACTGAGTAGTTATGCTGCGAGCTACAGGGGAAGTCCTATTCAAGTATGCTTGATGTATGATATCATCTAAGTTTCAGGTATACAACATAGTGATACACAATTTTTAAAATTATATTCCATTTATAGTTATTTTAAAATATTAGCTATATTCCCTACCTTGTACAACATATTCTTGTAACTTATTTATGGTGATGAGCTTTATTTTATTTTATTTTTTTGGGGCCATGCCTATGGCATGCAGAATTTCCTGGGCCAGGGACTAAACCCTTGCCACAGCTGTAACCAGAAACACAGCAGTGAGCCACTGAGCTACTAGGAAACTCTTGATGAGCTATTTTTTGACCTGGGAGGTATTTATATGGATTTTAATTTATGATAATTTTTAAAGCTTTCATCCTATGTTTTGTCCATTTTTAGGTATGTATGTTGTTTTTCACAATTTAAAAAGCATATCTGTGTGATTTTATGTCTGTGTCTGTTCAGAAAGATTAAAGGTCACTATTTTCTGGAGTCAGTCACTAGTTGATGCAAACATTCTATGTCTGTGATGTCTATCAAGGATCCCTCTGAGCCCACACTTGTAGGACGCCCTAGTGAAGGACACTTAGGACTGTGACAGTGCAGAAAAAGGAGGAGACAAACCCAACTACTGAGTCTCAAAGCTGTTTACATACTTATCTATTTTCCCTTCTCAAATACAGGAGCAGCAGGTAGCATAAAAGAATCATTCTTGTTTAAAAGGTGAAAGGTATTCTACTGAAAGAAGTCGGTTGGAGTCAAATAGCCTGGAGCCAAAACATGTTGGAGCCAGTGAGATCTGTAAAATTGAGCCGAAAAACCCCTTCTTTTAGGGCTTTGGGGAAGAATGAGTGAGCTAGTTTGTACAGTGCCTGACACATGTATATAAATGGTATAAATATTAGCCTCATTTTATTTAAGAAGACTTCTTTATTCAAGAAGTCCTCAGAGTTCCTGTTGTGGCACAGCAGAAGCAAATCTGATAAGGAACCATGAGGTTTCGGGTTCAATCCCTGGCCTCACTCAGTGGGTTAAAGATCTGGTGTTGCTGTGAGCCATGGGTCGGTACAGATGCCGGCTTGGATCTGGCATTGCTGTGGCTGTGGCCATAGGCCAGCTGTAGCTACGATTAGACCCCTAGTTCTGGAATCTTTTGGGAACCTCAGGGTATGGCCCTATAAAAAGCAAAAAAAAAAAAAAAAAAAAAAAAAGAAGGAGAGGAGTATGGAGAGGCAGAGGGAAGGAAGAAGAAGAGTGAGAGAGGAGAAGAGGAGAGAAGAAGCAGAGGGAGAGAGAAGAAGAGGGAGAAGAAGAAGAAGAGGAGAGGGAGAAGAAGACGAAGGAGGAAGAAGAGAGGAGAAGAAGGAGAAGGAAGAAGAAGAAGAAAGAGAAGAAGAAAAAGAAGACAGAAAGACAGACGACGATATAGTCGTCCTGGGTCCGAGTTCCCATAATGGCTCAGTGGTTAACCAATCCAACAGTATACATGAAGACATGGGTTTGATTCTGGCCCTCGCTCAGGTGGGTTAGGGATTGCCATGAGCTGTGGTGTAGGGTAGGAGACGTGGCTCAGATCCTGTGTTGCTGTGGCTGTGGTGTAGGTAGGCAGCTATAGCTTTGATTCACCCCCTAGCCTGGGAACTTCCATATGCTGCAGGAGAAGCCCTAAAAATCCAAAAAAAAGAAGAAGAAGAGGAAGAAGAAAACAGAGCACAGACTATCCTAGAAGGTGTGAAAATTTGTAGAATCAGGGAATGGTGGGTTCTAAGCATTAAGTTCCAAACACAAGAGGGTGAGGATAAGAATAGCTGCCCTGGATTTCCCATCTTGGAGCAGCACAAACGAATCTGACTAGCATCCATGAGGTTGCTTGTTTGATCCCTGGACTTGCTCAGTGGGTTAAGGATCCAGTGTTGCCATGAGCTCTGGTGTAGGTCACAGATGTGGCTCGGATCTGGTGTTGCTGTGGTTCTGGCATAGGCCGGCAGCTATAGCTCTGATTAGACCCTTAGCCTGGGAACCTTCATATGCCACGGGAGCGGCCCTAAAAAGACAAAAGACCAAAAAAAAAAAAAAAAAGAATAGCTGCCCTGCTTATTTCAGTGTCACACTAAGGACTGAGGGAAAATATATTTGATAGTCCTTTGTAAATTGTTCAGCATCACACAAATGTAAGTTTTTGTTTTTTGGGGGTTTTTTTTGGCTTTTTAGGGCTGCACCTGCATTATACAGAAGTTCCCAGGCTAGGAGTCAAATCAGAGCTGCACATGCTGGCCTATGCCACAGCCACAGCAATGCCAAATCTGAGCTGCATCTACAACTCATGCAACTAGGGATCCTTAAACCACTGAGCCAGGTCAGGGATCAAACCCACATCCTCGTGGATACTAGTGGGGTTCCTAATCTGCTGAGTCACAATGGGAACTCCTACACAAATGTAAGATTGTGTGCGTATGTATGTGCACATGTACGCCAGGAAAAATTAAAAACTTGGCTTATGTCTATGGGTAAAGGAAAAAATCATGAATTCACCTTTTGCCCTGCAGAGACCACACCCAAAACTGAGGCATAGGGAAATAAAGGAAAATTCCTATGAATACAACCTGGAAGATACTTAGCATATCCAATTAAACCTAGAGTCAGGTATATACTGTTAGATCAAATGTTTGTAATTGGAGTTTATTGTTAATAAGCATGGAATTGTTAGCACAGACTCTAGGATGTCTAGTACCTGATGGCAGCAAATTTAAGGGGCCGAGAAATAATCCATCTTCTGGCAAAACTATGAACTATGAAGGACTGACTTCATTAGGAAAATCATTCATATTCTCCTGACGTCTTGTGCAAGTGTTTTTTTTTTTTTTTGTCTTTTCAGGGCATCACCTGAGGCATATGGAGTTTCCCAGGCCAGGGGTTGAATTGAAGCGGTAGCCACTGGCCTATGCCATAGCCCAGCAAGTCAGATCCTAGCTGCATCTGTGACCTACATCATAGCTCACGGCAACACCGGATCCTTAACCCACTGAGCAAGGCTAGGGATTGAACCAGCATCATCATGGATACTAGTCAGATTTGTTTTTGCTGAGCCACAACAGGAACTCCTGCAAGTGTTAATAGTTCTCTGTGCTTACAATGCGTCAGACTTATAAATACTTTATATGAGTTCTTACTATTAAATTGTTATAAAACAAAAGAAAAAAGAAATTAATAGTTATAAAAATATTGTTAATCATAACAACAATCCTGTGAGATATGCTAGTTTGCTCACCTCCCCTTTCCAGAGGGCGGGACATTTTGTAACCTGACCAAGGTCATAGAGCTAGTATGAGGCAGAATTTGAACCCAGACAGGTCTGATCCTAGAGTCCACATGCTTATCCCTATTCCTTGACTATCTTTCAGCCTGGTTAATTTACCAATACCAGTGATCATTTACAAAAAGAGACTGATTATTTCCTTTATTTTTTTCAAACTCAGACTAGGATCTCTACACTTCTTAAAGCCCAACTTCCATCACCAATCTTGAATTCGGTGCAACATATAGAATACAGGTGAGGGTCACTTGTATCTCTGAGCGCTCTTTCTAAATGTTTATTTAAGTGTTCAAAGTTTTGAGAGTTTCAAAAACTATAAAAAGAGCTGACTCATATTCAAGAACTTTGAGAAATCCTAAGGAAGCCACTGAGGAGAGAGGAAATAGGCAGGACTGAAATGAAGCTCTGTGATGAGGGTGAAGCAGAGAAAAGAGCAAAAACAGGAGAGCCTGGGAATGATTCAGAGCCTGAGAACCTCGGGCCTCATCTGAGCTGTAATCAACAGGCACAATTCCCGGTAACGTGGGATGCCCGAGACAGCATTGTGCACATTGACAGAAATTACAATGTTTAGTTGATAACCATTAAGATATGCCAGCACAGCCCACCAGAACACATGGATTGGAGAAGACCATTTAGTTGGTTTGTCCAGGACACCCTATTCTGCCTGCTTTTTTCTTTTTTGGCCAAGCCCATGGCATGCGAGAAAGTGAGAAAGTTCCCTGGCCAGGGATTGAACCCCGGCCACAGCAGTGACCAGGGCCACAGCCGTGACAATGCTGGATCCTTAACCTGCTGAGCCACCAGGAACTCCTCTATTCTGCTATCTAAACATCCAATTTTATTTACTTATTTATTTATTTATTTATTTATGGCTGCACCTGAGGCACATGGATGTTCCTGGAACAAGGATTTAATTCAAGCAGTTGCAGCAGCATGGATTCCCTTAACCCACTCTGCCTGGCTGGGGATTGAACCTGCGCCTCCCCAGTGACTTGAGCCCCTGCAGTCAGATTCCCCACCTGCTATGTCCCATTGGGAACTCCGACATCCACCTTTAAATTGCTTTCTTAGCTTCAGCCATGGAGTGGGTGAGTTGACAACTACTCCATGGCAACTGAGTCTTCTGATGCCCTGGAGAAAGGGAAGGGTGTCCCAGCTCCTGTCCCCCAGCTCGCAGTCCCAGAAAATCAGCCATGCTCCTTTCTGCTATATAAGGTAATTAAAATGGACCTTACTGATAGGTTCCCTGGAGGATGGAGACAGGACCCCCCCCCACCCCCCGGCCCTGAATGTGACTTCACCTCGGAGACCTGCTGGGACATGGGTACGCCCAGCACAAGATCTACACCCTTTCCCGGAATGTGGAGCATAGATTAACCACCTATAAGGATTAACTGCCCTCTGTCACAGGGCTCGACCCCGACCACATACCCCTCCCCACCTACCCCTCCCTTGACCTTCCCCTCCTCCATCGTTCCTGCCACACGTTTCTGCCATGAACTCCAGCCACAGATTCCCGCCACAGATCCTTTATAAGCCTAGCACCTCCTCACAGTCAGGGCTGGTGGCATCTTGAGCTCAGCCTGTTCCCCTCTGATGCCTCCACAAATCTCTTTTGCTTTACTTAACCAACTTGAGGCCTTGTGCGTTCCTACCTCGGCAAACCGAACACCTACCTAGATTGTGCTGCTGGCGGGCTTTAGCCACAGGGGCAGATGGTTAACCCAAAGTGAGGTTTCTCTTCAAGCAGAAAGAAAAAAAAAAATTGGCAATTGACAGAACTAAGGAAATGAGCTGAGAAAGGGCCAGACAAAGAATAGTGGTTGGATGATTCATGAGGTGGGGTGCTCCTTTCTGGCAAAAAAAAAAAAAAAAAAATGTTATTATAACATTGTAATCTGCTAGTGGCTGTCTTGTTCTTTAATGACCACGTTCTCCTTCAGAAGTCTAAATGTTAGGTTAGGAATGGAAGGGAAAAAGGTAAAATGAAGGACTTTTATTATAAGCAGATCTCTTGCCTCTATCTTCCCTCCCTGTGAGCGCTGTGAACAGGACCTCATTGCCTGCCCTGCAACTGAGACCTGGTTGCCCCTGCCCAGCAATGTCATTCATCATGTGTGGCCACCTTGGAAGACACCAGGAGGAAAGAGCTTTTATTAACTTATTTATTTTGTTTTTTTAGTTTTGTTTTGTTTTTCTTTTTAGTGTCGCATCTATGGCACATGACAGTTCCCAGGCTAGAGGTCAAAACGGAGCTGCAGCTGCCGGCCTACACCACAGCCACAGCCTCAGATCTGAGCCATGTCTTTGATTTATACCACAGCTCATGGCAACGCCGGATCCTTCACCCATTGAGTGAAGCCAGGATTGAACATGCAACCTCGTGGACACTATGTCGGGTTCCCAACCCGATGAGCCACAGTGGGAACTCCAAAACAGCTTTTTTTAAAGTCTGCCTTAGTTAGCTCCAAAAAAGACCTGAGGATTATTTGAAGATTACTTTATTTCCAGGTCTAGTAACTTCTTCCTCTGCCATTGTGAGCACTTTCATTGTTTAAAGCAAATAATAGCCCAGGAGCTGCCAGGGCTCTTTCTGACAGGAAGACCCCAGGAAGAGCTGTCAATTAGTAACCATGCAAACTTACAATTGCTGGGTATCTATCCCTTCCAGTGTTACTGAGGAGCTAAAAGTTTCAGCTCTAACTATATTCAGGAGGGGGAAATCACAAACATTGTCCCCTCAGGCTATACACAGAGAGGATTTTCTTTAGGAAGAGTGGTTTCTACCAACAACCCGAAAAGAAATTAAGGAGTCCCCTGGTGACTCAATGGGTTAAGGAGCCCATGTTGTCACTGCTGTGGTGCGGGTTCGATTCCTGCCTGGGAACTACCAAATGCTGTGACTGTGGCCAAAAAAAAAAAAAAAAAAAAAAACCAAACAGAAAACAAACCCATTACACGTGAAGTTCCATAAAAATCCTTCCACCAGGAGGAGGTGAGCAGTGACAGGCATGAGGTGGGTGGAGATGCAGACTATCAAGGAAGGGAGTCCTGTCACACCTGTGCTCCTGGAAAACTAGGTGGGGACCAGCCTTGTCTGAAAGGAATTATGGATTAAATTTCTCTTCCAGGATGAAAAATGACTGATGCGCTGATAATCTATGGTCAAGTTTGTGTTTGGGACATTATTTGCCTGGCTTTGAACTAGAATCTTCAAAGTTTTTGGTGAGTGTCTTTTGACTCATTATTTCTTAGAGCCTTCTTAAATATAAGATGGGATTGGGGAGGGATCAGGTAATGACTTCATGAAAATCATGGAGTAAGGGCTCAATAGATGTTAGCTTTTTTTTTTTTTCATTTAAAAAAATTCTGAGGAGTTCCCATCGTGGCGCAGTGGTTAACGACTCCAGCTAGAAACCATGAGGTTGCGGGTTTGATCCTGGCCTTGCTCAGTGGGTTAAGGACTCGGCATTGCCGTGAGCTGTGGTGTAGGTTGCAGACTCGGCTTGGATCCCGCGTTGCTGTGGCTCTGGCGTAGGCCGGCAGTTATAGCTCTGCTCTGATTCGACCTCTAGCCTGGGAACCTCCACATGCCTCGGGTGCGGCCCTAGAAAAGGCAAAACAACAACAACAAAAAAATTTTTTTTTGATTGAAGTAGAGTTGATTTACAATGTGTTAGAAGTTAGCTGTTCTTATTAGGGCTACAACATTGACATAATTCTTCTGTAGTACAGAAATTCCAGAAAGTTTCTAATTAGTTATGCTATCTTGGGTCTGAATTTTCTCATTGTAAAATTAGGGAGTTGGATCAGATAAGTTCTAAACTGACCTTAAAGGTCTGGAATTACATTCTGGGCATTTTCCTAATGGGAATACTGAGGCATACATGCAAGTAGTATTTGTTCTTGATACACGGCCATCTAGCAACAATCAGCCACCAAGCCTTTGATGCTACTAGTTTTCTATTATCTTATCAGGAGATCACAGCCCATGGTTCTTGGGAATGCAACCTGGCATAACCTTTCTGGCAATCAATCTGACAATATTTATCCAAAGCCTTAAAATTATGTATACCCTAAAATTCCATTTCTAGGAGTTTATCCTAGGACAATCATAAATAATAATTAAGGATGTTGCAAGATAGTTACACGGTTGTTCATTCATTACAGGATTATTTATAATGAGGAAAAGCAGAAGAATATTGGTAATCAAAACAGAGGATTGGTTAAATTATGGTACATCTATGGAATGAAATGTAGTTGTAAAAATGATGAACAAGAAATTTTTGACATGGGAAGACATTTATAATACATTATTAAATGGAAAACAAAGTATCAAACTATGTATATATACATATATATATGTATATGACCCCACAGTATTTAAAACCAGTGTATATCTCTCCACCAAATAGTCTCCCAAATTCACCAAATATATAACCAACCAGTCCACTAAATGTATCCATCAAAATATAAACAGTGCTTAAGATAGTGTTCCTTTTTTGTACTTAGTTTTTTACTGATTTTATCCAATGAACATACTATGCTTTTTTCTAAACTTTTTGTTTTGGAAAAACTAAAATATAGACAAAAATAGAAAAAATTGTGAATGCCTTCCTCCCCACCATGTATCATCACTGAATTTCAGCAATTATTAACTCATGGCCAATCTTGCTTCATCTTGTATTTTTCTTTTTAGGGCCGCACCCGAGGCACATGGAGGTTCCCAGGCTAGGGGTCCAATAGGAGTTACAGCTGCCGGCCTATGCCACAGCCAGAGCAACTCAGGATCTGAGCTGAGTCTCTGACCTTCACCACAGCTCACAGGAATGCCAGATCCTTAACCCACTGAGTGAGGCCAGGGATGGAACCCGAATCCTCATGGATCCTAGTCGGGTTCATTAACTGCTGTGCCACAAAGGGAACTCTGAATTGTCTTTTTTTTGTTTTTGTTTTTCCTTCAAACTTCTTGGCTTTGCCTGCAGCATGTGGAAGCCCTTCTTTGTGTTCTCTTCCTGTCATCTTTCAGATTTTGGTAGCCTCCAATCCATCTTCCCTGGTGTTTCCCAGCCTTTTTGCCTAGTGTCTCCCATGGACAATGGTTTGTGATTTTTTCTTTTAGTCTTTCTTTTTGCCACACCCACAGCACATGGAAGTACCCAGGCTAGGGGTCGAATCGGAGCCACAGCTGCAGTCCCTTGGGATCCACGCCGTGTCTAGGAACTAGACCGCTGTTTGCGGCAACACATGATCTTTAACCCACTGAGCGAGGCCAGGGATTGAACCTGAATCCTCATGGATGCTAGTCGGATTTGTTTCCATTGCGCCACCGCAGGAACTCCTGGCTTGTGACTCTTTAGCTGGTTTCTCCCCTGAAGCCTTGTCCACCCCCCGGCAAATGGAGGCAAAGCTTGGAGCAGACCTTGTGGGGTCCTGGGCAGAGTCACAACTTAACCAGCCACACTGTGTTTCAGGGGCAAGTCAGTAAAGTTCTGGTAAATGCTTAATAACTTGCTCTCCAGAGAACGCAAACCTGATTTGTAGGATTTGCGAATTTTTTGATGCAGATACACCTGTGGTCGAATCCAAGCTTCTGAGCTGAGGTCACCGAGACAGTGGAGATGAGGAAAGGTGTACCCGAGGGCCAGTGCTGACATGTCCTCATGACACAATACTTCAGTAGTCCTCTTCTTCCAAAACAGGGAAGGACTAGTCAAACACATTCTCTATGGAATTTTTTTTCCAAAGGAAACCTTCCATACACTCGCATGCTCCCTGAATTAGTCTTCAGTGTGGGGTTATGGTTAGAAGTAAGCTTTGATTTAGAATTGCATTTTGCTTTCACTCTTTCCCACTGTCTCTCTTTCTTCCTTGGTTGAGGGAATGAGCCAGAGAATGCTGGCTTATGTTCACTTTTCTTTCTTTCCTGTCTTTCTTTTTTTTTTTTGGCCAAACTCATGGCATGTGAAAGTTCCCCAGCCAGAGATCGAACCTGCGCCACAGCCTTAACTGAAGCACAGTAGTGACAGCATTGGATCCTTAACCCGCTGAGCCACCAGGGAACTCTACTTATGGCCACTTTCACTGGCAAGAAGGTCACCATGCAAAGGTGGTGAAGGAGCTAAATACAGGCGATTCAGTTCCTGTGTGTTTCAAGCATTATCCACAAGAAAATTCCAAGCTAATATAGCATCTGAGGCTGAGTTATCTATGGCTATAAAAGAAAAGAGGGTGGGAGAAAGGAGCAGATAGAGTATGTCATTTAAATGCTGAGAATCTGGATTTTGATTAGTGGTTTTGGCCTTCTTCTTAAATTCCTGTTCCATAATCAAATGGATCGATCTCTTTCTCTTCCTTTCTGCCCCCCTACACACCACGGGGTGGGGCACAGTGAGTGACCAAAGGACCAAAGGTGTCTGTGGGAGGGAGAGGCAGGGGGACAAGAGAGTCCACAGACTGCATATGAGACTTAAGTGACTTAGAATTGATCAAACCCTGAACCATGACAGGAAATGTTGCCGACAAAGCCATAAAGTAATAACAGTCCTGAAAACTCCACATGTCTGGGCCAAGCTCTGCCCTGCAGTATCTGCTGTGCTGTTTTATGGGCCTAGCCCAGAACACCACCAAGCAGAGGCGAGGGCCGGAGGGCACCCCGCTCCCTGGGAAGAGAGGAGCAGACAAGGGCATCCACATGTTTGTTTCATTGAGCTGCTATCTCACCATTGTCTGCCTCGTTACCAGTTATGACATGTGCCAGAGCAGGCTTTGCCCCCTCATTCCACTGGCATTTGTTAAAACAACACTCACCAAGATCACATCTGGATGTGTCTTTTGGCCTGCCTGTAACTTTCCACTTTGAGGGAGATGAAATGAGGAGTTTACAAATCTTAATTTCACAGCTTTTTAAGAACAAGGATTTTTTTTTTTTTTTTTTTTTTGCCACGCCTGAGGCACCTGGACTTTCCCAGGCCAGGGATTGAACCTGAGCAACAGCAGTGACAATGCTGGATCCTAACTTAACCCGCTACACCACAAGAGAACCCCCCAAATAAGGGCTTTAAAACATAAATCTGGGAGAAATTTTTTCAAGAGGAAAAGAAGAGGGGAAACATAATTTCAGCTCTTAATTAATTATCCCCTGAGCTTGGTGCTTCTGGGTCCTTGGCATAAACTAAAATGTGACAAGAGAATGAGGAAAAATGACTCATGGGTATTGCTCAAAGGGGGACCCATCCAGGATGGGCCTGGCCCATGCTGGGCAGTATTCCTGTCTCCTACAACAAGGCCTAGCACATGGTAAGCCCCAAATTAGAATTTTCTGCAGGCATGAATGTAGATGATTATTTTCAAAGCTGCAAAGAAATAAAGAAATGTCGTTTTGAAAGGATTTTTCTAAGAATTTACACCTGAGCTGGCTAGTCCACAGTCCCAGAGTTAGGGCAAGAGGAAGGAAAGATCTAAGGTACAGAATTGAAGGAGGCACTCACTTCTGGTTTTGTGCAGTTTCTGCACTCGCTTGCATGATCCTGAGAGTGAGCGCCAGCTTAAATGTCTGAAATATTTTGCCTTAGCTGCCTCACTCACCTCGTTCTCTTCCCAGGTCCTACTGGTCCACTTAAGGCCAACAAAGTATATTTGAAAAGATTATTTCTTCCTTGGGTTTGGTCCTCTCACTCTGCTCTGAGCCCTGCAGGAAATATTTCAGGGAATAGGAACAGAGGCAGCTCCTATCTGGGAAACCAGTGACCACATAGCCAAGAGCTGTCAGACAAACCTGGGTTTACTCAGCACTCACTGTGTAGGAGGATAAGTCTGTTACCCTCCGGAGGTTTCCTTCTTCCTTATAAAATGAGGATAATAATGCCCACTTCCCAGGAAGATTGAGCATTGGGCGTAACACACAAAATCTGCCAAGTGCAGCACCCACCGCGTAGTAGGTGCCAATGAATAGACATATTTATGGTGGTGTTAGTGGTGATGCCAACTCTTTAGGTGAGATAGAGCACACATGTGGGCTTGTTGAAAAAAATTCACAGCAGCTGTGTAGGAGGACCGATTTCCCACAGGTTAAGGCAACCCAGGAGGTGCTCTGACTGTGTGCCAGGTACTGTGCTGGGAGTTTTCCAGCATTTTCTCTAGTCCCAGCCACTGGCTATTCTTATTATGCCTATTCATGGACAAGAGGTACATTTTTAGTATAAACACGTCCCATGCGGAGTTCCCGTTGTGGCGCAGTGGTTAACGAATCTGACTAGGAACCATGAGGTTGCAGGTTCGGTCCCTGCCCTTGCTCAGTGGGTTAACGATCTGGCGTTGCCCTAAGCTGTGGTGTAGGTTGCAGACGCGGCTCAGATCCTGTGTTGCTGTGGCTCTGGCGTAGGCTGGTGGCTGCGGCTCCATTGGACCCCTAGCCTGGGAACCTCCATATGCCGCGGGAGTGGCCCAAGAAATAGCAAAAACAAACAAACAAACAAAAAACACGTCCCATGCAGTATTTGGGACACATTTATACTAGAAAAAAAAATTTTTTTTTTTTTGGTCTTTTTACGGGCATGAGGACATTCCCAAGTTAGGGGTTGAATTGGAGCTGCAGCTGCCAGCCTACGCCACAGCTTGTGGCAACACTGGATCTTTAAGGCACTAAGCAAGACCAGGGATTGAACCAGCCTCCTCACAGACACTAGGCTGGGTTCTTAACCCGCTGAGCCACAACGGGAACTCCTGCAATTCAAATTCAACAGGATATCCTGCATCTGAACTGACAAACCTCGGAAGGGAGTCGGTAGCCCAGGGAGTCTAAAATGAAGCCCGCCTCTGAGTGTGCCTCTGGAATGCATGTTTGTGCTGATGGCCTCAGGCTCAGCACTTCACACTAATAGCAGGTGAATGTCTGAAGCTGTCTTTTCTTATGGCTCCTGACTTTCTCTTCCTTGCCTTGTCTTCCCCTGCTGCATGCAGGAACGGTGGGCATGGCAGGAATGTGCTTGACAGCTGGCTGTGCAAGCCAGCGAGGCAGGGTGGGAGAATAGGTTTAAAAATATGTCACAGTCAGCTGGCCCCAAGCACCTCAACCAAACTCCCTGGGAAATGCTAGCTTGCGGCTTTGGGGGCTCATCATTGATCCTGCCAGAGCTTGTTTAGGGGCTCTGCTCTCTGTTGCGTGTTTCATAAGAGAAAAAGAGAGAGAGAGAGAGAGAGAGGGCTCTTGCTGAGAACTTTTGCTTATGGAACAAGACTTTTAAAAATATGCCCCCAGGTTTCTTGATGGCATTGTGACATTCTGTGTTGTGTAAATGAATAGTCCTCAAAAAAAAGCGGGGGGTAGGGTGGACTGGATAAAATCATGCCTGTTGTACAGAAATAAAAATGAACACATGTTAAAAGATTTTATTTAACTCTTTAATGAGGAAACTGGTGTTATAACTAGTTAAAAGAAGTAATAAAATGCATGGATTTATATGGGGTGGGTAAAGGAATGTTGAAATGAACGAGCAAATGGACACAAAATTGGTTTAGGGGTGTTGTTAGGCTGAATTGCATCTCCTAAAATTCAAATGTTAAAGCCCTAACTTCCCTGGGACCTCAGAGCATGACTCTGGAGATAAGGTCTTTAAAGAGGTAATCAAGTTAAAATGAGGTCATTAGAGTGGGCCTTAATCCAATAGGACTGTTGTCCTTACAAGGAGAAGAAATTAGGACACAGACCCATGCAAGAGAACCATAGACAGGAAGAGAAGGCGGCCGTCTAGAAGTCAAGCAAGGACAGAGGCCTCACAAGAAACCAACCCCAGTGACACCTTGATCTTGGACTTGTAGCTTCCAGGACGAAGATAAATTTCTGCTGCGTAAGCTACCCAGGACTGTTATCACGGTCCTGACAAACTAATACCGTGGGGAAGGGTCACTGGAATGTCTATAAATAAGAATTATTTTACATCCCAATTAGTTATCTATAATTTACAGAACTGTAAAATAGTTCTGTTAGAATCAGATACCTCAGTCAGTTTAATAATGATAATTTAGGACAACAATCCATGAACTTGTGGGGGGAATCCAGCTCCACCACTTGTATCTGGAAATAACGCTTTATTGGCACACAGACGTATGCAGTCCTTTCCCTTGCCCGTGGCTGCTTTCCCACCACAAAGGCAAAGTTAAGTAGTTGCCATCTGCCAAGTCTAAAATATTTACTATCTGGTCTTTTGGGAAACACTTACAGGTCATCCAGTCCAGGAAGGTCCCAGATTTTGGAATCTCATGGGTCACCAAATTAAAAAAAAAAAAAATTGAGGGATGGCCATTGAATCTTCGATTTTTTATTTTTTTATTTTCTTCCTTTTTAGGGCCACACCCGAAGCATATGGAAGTTCCTGGTCTAGAGGTCAAATGGGAGCTGCAGCTGTGGGCCTACGCCACAGTCACAGCAACACAGGACCCCAGCCACATCTGCAACCTATGCCACAGGTTATGGCAATGCTGGATCCTTAACCCACTGAGCAAGGCCAGGGATCAAACCAATATCCTCCTGGATACCAGGTGGGTTCTTAACCCACAATGGGAATTCCAGGTCTTCAGTTTTTACTTTAGTCAAATATCAACTACTTCATAAAAGAAGATATTTAGAAACATGGGACACATTGTCCTTTCTTTTTCTTCTTCGAGGTTTGATGAAAATTTTGCCACCAACCAGTCACAGGTCATGGTCTGGATTGTGGAACCACTAATCTGGCCCAACCTTAGGCGCCAATAAGCTGGCTCTGCCCAGGGAGGCTCTGCTGGCTCAAGCCAGGTGTCTTGGACTTATTCCCGGTATCCAGGCTAATGCCTTTCAAACGGGAAGGGGTCCTCGGGGGCTGGTTACTGCCAAAGCCAGCCTGGGCACACACCCAAGTCCAATTATGACAGATCCTGCCTTGCTTTAAATAACATACTTTTTCCTGATTCTTAAAAGAAAGATATGTTCGGTGTAAAAAACTTAGGAAAAAATGGAAAGAACAAAATTTCTCTCGGAGAGACACAACGTTTTACTGATTAACACAGGACATAAAAGCACTTTCCAATCTAAAAATTTTAAAGGGACAAAATCCAGCACATTTCCCTAAACTAAAATGGGGCCTGGCACATTGCAGGCACCAATATTTATTGAAACCTAAATGACTATAATTACTCTTCCTAGATGTTCCAAGAAAATCTAGTAAGTCTTTTTAACTTTTTTGGGCCGCTCCCGCAGAATATGGAGATTCCCAGGCTAGGGGTCCAATCGGAGCTGCAGCCACTGGCCTACACCAGAGCCACAGCAACGTGGGATCCGAGCCGCGTCTGCAACCTACACCACAGCTCACAGCAACAATGGATCCTTAACCCACTGATCGAGGCCAGGGATCGAACATGCAACCTCTTGGTTCCTAGTCGGATTTGTTAACCACTGAGCCACGATGGGAACTCCCTTTTTAATATTTTAATATTTTTGATAACCAAATGGCTAATATGGTAAGTCTTTCAGGCCAAAAAAATTTCTTTTATCTATTTTTTCCTTTATCATTTTTTTCCCTTAAGGCTTATAATTGCAAAGCACAACAACATAAGAAGAAAGGATTGTATATTTTCATCATGTTTTATTATGCATACGATCTACATAAGTTAAACTGTCCTAATGATAAATACAATATAATAATGATCTTTAAAAATCAACTTGGTACTCTCTCATGATTTCAAATATGCAATTCCTAAGAAGAAAAGTTTAAATTATTTAATTATTTCACCTCCACCCTGGTCACCTAAATGAAAAACATCTTACATTTGATACTCAAACAATTGAGAATATTTTTTTTAACTCTGTGACTTGCAATCCTAAAATCAATCATTCCTCACTATTTCCTTTGAAAACATTGGAAACAGTGATGAATCCATACCTTCTGCTTTGCAAGGCCCTTCAAGCAATTTATTAAATCCATCTCATCCTTTAAGAAACAAACATTTCAAATAATCCCTGACAAACTAGAAGAATAAAAATAACTTCTTGGAGTTCCTACTGTGGCTCAGTGGAAAGGAATCTGACTAGTATCCATGAGGATGCAGGTTTGATCCCTGGCCTCACTCAGTGGGTTAAGGATACGGCGTTGCCATGAACTGTGGTGGAGGTTGCAGACGTGGCTTGGATCTGGTGCTGCTCTGGCTGTGGGTGTGGTGTAGGCCAGAGGCTAGAGCTCCAACTGGACCCCTAGCCAGGGAAATGCCATATGCCTCTGTGGTATGGCCCTAAAAAGACAAAACAAAACAAAATGAAACAAAAAACCCCAAAAACTTCTCCTTGGGAGTTCCCATGTGGTTCAGTTGGTTAAGGATCCAGTGTTGTCACTGCAGTGGCTTGAGTCCCAGGGATTGGAGTGGTTCAATCCCTGGTCAGGGAACATCATGTGCCACAGATTCGGCCAAAAACAAAAACAAAAACAAACAAAACAAAAAACAAAAAAAATACAAAAACTTCTCTTTGGTTCTTCTTTGTCTAAATATTTCACTCATATATGTCTTGTTTCATTATGTTTATAGGATTTTTCTCTAAAAACATAAGCTCATTTTTATTTTGAAAAAATAAGCAAGCATTATCCCTTTTCAAAAATCACTTCCTTCCGGAGTTCCCATCGTGGCACAGTGGTTAATGAATCTAAGAACCATGAGGTTGCGGGTTCGATCCCTGGCCTCGCTCAGTGGGTTAAGGATCCAGCATTGCCGTGAGCTGTGGTGTAGGTTGCAGATGTGGCTTGGATCCCGTGTTGCTGTGGCTGTTGTGTAGGCCAGCGGCTATAGCTCCGATTAGACCCCTAGCCTGGGAACCTCCATATGCCATGGGAGCGGCCCCAGAAAAGACAAAAAGACAAAAAAAAAATGACACTTCCTTCCTTTGTTGAAACATCTGGTTGTGTCTTATTTAAGTCTTGAATCCCAGCCACAACCTGAGCAGATTGCTTTGTATTTGCTTATTTCTCTCCATCCACAACATCAAATCTCTATGCCGAGGTCTGTCCTTCCCCTGCCTTTCCCTGGTAGACCTGAGTCACCTTTACTCTGACTTGGCCCAGGTCGATCTGCACCTGGCATGTGATTGGGAGGAGGCCTAGGATGGGCTCCCACATCTCCGCTTATTCCAATTAGATTTTTCTTTCATTGTGAATAACAACTTCCCTTCTCCACCACACTCCAGGAACCAGCTCTCTTGCTTCTCTCACTTACTCTAGAACTTTTTTTTTGGCTTCACCTGTGGCATATGGAAGTTCCCGGAATGAGGATTGCTGAACCCTCACCTCCATAGCGACCTGAGCTGCTGCTGTTGGGTTCTTAACCCACTGTGCCATGGCAGGAACTCTTAGAATTTTTAATGAAGGTGACTGGGTTCAGCTTTTAATGATCTGTCTCTGGAGTACCCATCATGGCTCAGAGGAAATGAACCTGACTAGTATCCATGATGATGTGGGTTTGACCCCTGGCCTCAATTAGTGGGTTAAGGATCCGGCATTGCTGTGAGCTGTGTTGTGATTGCAGATGGGGCTCGGCATAGCTGTGGCTGTGACGTAGGCCAGCAGCTACTGCTGCAATTCGACCCCTAGCATGGAAATCTCCGTAGGCTGCAGGTGCAGGCCTAAAAAAAAAGGTCTCTTGGCTGCTATTTACTGACTGTAGTCTCCAATTTATTATGTCCTTACTACATGCAAGTCATGCATTTTGTGCTTCCTATGCATTATTGCTAGTCTTCATGGCAACTCTGCAAAGCTGTGTGACCTTGGACAACCTTCAAAACATCTATGAGCATCAGTTTCTTCTTTTAAAATATGAATACTAACACCCCTAGGCTTCTGCATTCTGCGCTACTCCACCCAGCCTTTCTTAGGTAGTTCTCTCATTTCTCGATTGTGTCTCTAGCACCACTCAGAATAGGGCTCAAAGTATGATTCGAGCACAACACACACATGGTGATTGTTTAACAGAGTATCTTACTCAATTATTTTCCTGAGTTACTTCTAAAAAATGAAACAGAGATTTATGTTTAAAGTTCATCAAAAGCAGGAGTTCCTGTCATGGCTCAGTGGGTTAAGAACCTGACTAGTATCTGAGGATGCAGGTTTGATCTCTAGCCTTGCTCAGTGGGTTAAGGATCAGGCATTGCTGTGAGGTACAGTGTAGGTTGCAGACACTACTTGGATCTCGTGTTGCTGTGGCTCTGATTTGACCCCTAGTTCAAGAACTTCCATTTGCCCCAGGTGTGGCCCTGAAAAGCAAAAAAAAAAAAAAAAAAAAAAAAAAGTTTATCAAAAGCAGTAGGCATTCACATGAAAGAACCAATATAAGAAGTTGTCACTTTTTAAATGTGTAATTTTTATAAAGTTAAATCCTGAAACCTCTTTTGGAATAATCTGGTTAACTGGACTTCTGTTAACTGTTAATTAGTTTTCTGTTAAACAGACTTGGAAATTTTATCAAGTTTTAATCTACTTTCTTGCCTTAGGAAGAAGAGTCTGCTAGACACACCTGTATTCTGCTTTGGTGACTCAGGACTGCAGTGTCTCCAGGGTAAGGCTTGGAGCTTCCAGGAGCTCACCGAGGATAGAGGATGAGCAGGAGGGTTAGTGGTGGGTGTTCCAATCCAGGACCCAACTCCAAGGTGGTTTCTTTCTCCTTGTTCCAAGTAGGGTTGATATTGTCTTGTAGGTGAGGATTACTATTAGCTGGATTCCAGTTAACCCAACATTTTTTGGCCACTATTTTTGTAACTCTTGGCTCCTTTACTCAAAGGACAAAACTTTCAATAACTTCAGGGGTTTCTGTTGAGGCTCAGAGGGTTAAGAAACCAACATAGTGTCTGTGAGGATTTGGGTTCCATCCCTGGCCTTGATTAATAGGTTGATGATCTGGCGTTGCCATGCTTGTGGCATAGGCTGGCAGCTGCATCTCCGATTTGTCCCCTAGACTAGGAACTTCCATATGCCACAGGTGCAGCTGAAAAAAGAAAAAAATATATAAATCAAAATAAAATAACTTCAGCCAGGTTTCTTGACATTGGAACAAGTGAGGTTTCCTTAAGTACACATATATCTTAAATATATACGTGTGTGTGTGTGTGTATATATATATATATATGCTGGTGGGAAGCCATCTGAAATAAGGGCCACCAAATGTACAAATCATTTTCTTTTTTCTTTCTTTCTTTCTTTTTTTTTTTGTCTCTTGTCTTTTTAGGGCCATACCCAGGGCATATGGAGGTTCCCAGGCTAAGGGTCAAATTGGAGCTGAGGTTGTCAGCCTACGCTACAGCCATGCTGGATCCGAGCCGCGTCTGCGACCTACACCACAGCTCACGGCAACACCAGATCCTTAACCCACTGAGTGAGGCCAGGGATCGAACCCGCCATCTCATGGATACCAGTCGGGTTCTTTAACCACTGGGCCACAACAGGAATGCCTCAAATCTGTTTCTAAGTCCATTTTCCTCCTGCCAGTCCTGAAATAGCCAAGAGATCTACTTCCCAAGATATGTCTGAGGAACCAAAGTGTGCAAGGGCAAGGAAATCTACAAGATGAATACAGGTTATCTTCAGTTTCATTTACACTGCAGTTGCCAAAGTTACACATTTTGGGGGTATTTGAAAAATTGCTACCAAATGTATGATTGAACTTTTGAGCAACCAAAACAAGGGCCCAAATGTCATAACATTTAAATCTACATGGCCGTAGTTCCCAAACTTGGCTGCATGTTGCAACCACGTGACAGGCTTTTGAAACTCTAGCTGCCCAGGTTGTACCCAAAACCAATTAAAACCTGGAGGTAGGAGTCATATGTTAGTATTTTAAAAGATCCCTAGGTGATTCCAAAGTTTAGCCAAGTTGGGGAACAGATGGCATATGGAATTATACGGGTAAGCAATTTGTAGAATATTACTTAAAGGATTCTACTTAAAGAATACTTTAATCCACAGACCTCATGTATATTTACATTTAATATGCTTCAACGTTATAAGAGTAGAATATTTCAAAAATATGAAAAAGAGACTTTCAGGAAATTAAAAATTATTCTGTAATCTGAAATATTGCCAAAATATTACAATCCACTCCTTTTTTGGGGGATGTGGGAGGGGGAATATCAGGAATATTTATTTCCAGCTTCAAAACCCTTTTTTATAAGTACAGAAGCAGAAGAAATAATGAAAGATGAAGGGAAGAAAAGATAAACAAAGAAAAACTAGAACAATTATTTACTAAGAATTGCAAATGCTCATTTCCTGAGCACACCACAAAGTTCCATTTTCTGATCCTAGGACTTGGAGTAATTTTCACAGATATGATGGTGAGGGCTCTTGCTTTTAGTTTATCAAAACAAACCTGAGCATTCCTTTTCCCAGCTCTCAGTGAAAACTGAGATTGTACTCTTCTTTATGAAGGAAGACAAAAGAAGGGAGGAAGGAAGAGAGGAAGGGAGGGAGGAAGAAGGAAGGAGAGAAAGTGTGTCTTAGTGGTGAGCTCACCTGTCCTTTAACTGTTCTGTGGTTGCAATCCCCTCCTGATTGATCAGTTCTCATTCAACAGATTTTCATATATTAGAAACATTTGAGGATTATGTCAGCTGAGACTCCTGCTGCCTGTCTGGTAGAGAGAATACCTTATAACAACAAACACACACCAGACCTGGATGAATTACCCTCCCCACAACCTGCGGGCCTGTTGGGGTCATTCAATTCTTCAAATAGTCCAGTTTCTATAATCTCCTCCTGCCACGCTATGGGGACGGCACCTGTTGCAAATCTTTGAAAAAAACTGCTTATCTTTATCATCAAATTCAACTCCTCGGACCTCAGAGAAATCTTCGATTTCATCAACATCTTTGGCATAAACCACTGATGGGTCTGGCACAAATGGAGGGTCCACTAGGCCGGCTTCCAGGCGAGGAAAGTTGATGGTTTTGAAGAAATGGTGTTTCCTGGGATCATCAGACTTTTCTCTGTGAAGAAAGGAGATGGTCAGCCTGAGACACAGTAATGAACCAAAACAGGAAATGTTCTAGCAGTACAAAGTGTATGCCATTCTTTTCCTAGAGTACATTTCAATTCGATTGAAAAGATAACACAAAGAATAATTTAGAAAAATAAAAATAAAAACCACAATTCAAAGAGATACAAGCACCCAAGTTCCTAGCAGTACTATTCACAATGGCCAAGACATGGAAGCAACCTAAATGTCCAATGACAGAGGAATGGATAAAGAAGATATGCTGTGTGTGTGTGTGCATGTGTGCGTGCACACGCACGTGCACACACACACACACAAAGACAATGGAATATTACTCAGTCATAAAAAAGAATGAAATAATGTCATTTGCAGCAACATGGATGGCCCTAGAGATTGTCATACTAAGTGAAATAAGTCAGACGGAGAGAAACTATATTTTTATCCTCTTTAATACTTGCTTTTGCATTTGTGAATAGCCATACATCTAAGAAAGCCAGAAAATGTAAATGAATTTTTCAAAGGAAAAATTGTAGACACATACTATTATGGAAAAGAGAAACTCAGTTATTAGAACATACTGACCAATGTCTGTGTGGTTTACATCCTATAGAGTAAGAGGGTTGCTGAGATAAATCGAAGCTTCAAGGATGGATTTTTTAAAAAGTCAGATTTGTTGGGGTATGATTTATGCAACAACGTTGTATTTTTTGGCCATGCCTGCAGCATGCATAAGTTCCTGGGCTAGGGACACAAGCCATGCCATAGCAGTGACCTGAGCCACAGCAGTGACAACGCCAGGTCCTTAACTCACTGGCCACCAGGGAACTCCAACACAGCAACATTTTAAAGTATCAGACGGGGGGTTGGGGGATGAGCTGGAGTTGTGGGATGGAAATCCTATAAAATTGGATTGTGATGATCATTGTACAACTATAAATGTACTATATTCATTGAATAATAAAAAATAAAATTAAAAAATTTAAAAAATTAAGTATCAAATAGATTCAGGGAATGGGGCTTGGCATAAGATAGATTTTAAATGTGTGAGAAGAAGGATAGAACAAAATTTCATCTAAGTAGAACAGGAAAGAACTCTAGGCCTGTGTATCTTTAAAAGAACAGAAGAGTTGGAATGGACCAGATACTGTGAAGAAGGAGCTTGTACCACCTTGATGACCTCTGGCAGGCATGAACACACTGTACTAGAGGTCAAGAGGACACGTTTAAAGTCACTCTGAGCAGGTTTAACTTGGATAAAAAGGACGCCCTGGGGGGTTCAGGAAACCTGAGGAATTTGCCAAGCCAGTCTTCATATTGAGATGAACAGTTCTCAACTCACATCTCAGCAATCAGGTCCAGATGGCCTGGGTTTGTCCATTAGGAATGGCTGACCACAGCACTTTTGCTAACGCAGAAGACAAGGGAATGATGGGCCATTTGAAGGTTTTATTTATGTTCCTCAACACCCCCAACTAGATGCCCCTGGAGGGTAGGGCCCATGCCTTATGCCTCTTTCCAATAAATGCCTGTGATTGCTGATGTTGACAACAAAAGACTAGGTTCTCCAATTTCTCCTCCTTTTCCTGTGTGTCCAAGGCTCTGGATCAATTGGCTCTTTTGCATTAGCGATGCTTACCTCAGTTGAGTAACTGGAAATAGTTTGAAGGAGTTCCCTGGTGGCTCAGCAGGTTAAGGATCTGGCATTGTCACTGCTGTGGCCCAGGTTTGATCCCTGGCTTTGGAATTTCCCCATCCTACAGGTGTGGCCAAAAGAAAAAAAAAAAAAAGGAAAAAGAAAGAAAAGAAAAGAAGAAGAAATAGTGTGAAGATTATTTGACTCTGACTTTGGCAGCTCTTCGAGCCCATCATCATACAGTGCACTTTGGACAAATAGAAGAGGCTATCGATGGAGGCAGCACTTTTCATTAAGGCCAAATTGGCAGCTATGGGATGACTTCTGCTGCTTATTGAATATATTTCAGATCATTGATGGGCTCTAGTGTTACCAAACCCTACACTGAGATTACAATTCTTCTTCAGCTGTGCCCGAGGCATGTGGAAATTCCTGAACCAGGGATTGAACCTGAGTCACAGCAATGACAATGCTGGATCCTTAACCACTGAAACACCAAGGAACTCTGAGATTACAATTCCTGTAGCAGTTAATGAAGAAAACATGCCAGCTTTGTAAATCAACTATACCTAAATAAAACTTAAAAGAAAGAACGAACAAACAAAAGAAAGAAAAGAACCAGCTGCTCATACATAAGGCCCACACTGTGGGGTTTGGTCTGCTAAGAACAGTTGGTATTGGCCTTAAATTGTGTGTTGGAGGAGCACTTACATCAGAGACTTGCATGTTTATTAGCCCTTGTTCTTCTGCATTGATTGATGAGAACAAATCTTGCAAAATACTTGTCTTTTCCTTTTATTAGATTGGAAAACACCACAGGTGACCCTATTTGGAGCCCCCCTGAGATGCTTAGAAGAGCTTTTGGCTTCCATGCAAGGTGGACTCACAGACCCATAAAAGCAAAAGAGGAGATCCTCTTTGGTGATGTCTACAGAAGGAGAAGGGTTTTTAATTTATTTCAAATGCTCCTGACTGCGGCAGGGAGGGGAGACTTGACCTCTCTCCTGTGTGCCAAGCTATCTGGGCATTTGCTTGGCTTTGGAAGAGCCCCACTAAATTAATCAAATGTTATCTCATTTGAATGAATGTTTAAAAACTACAAAGAACTGAAATGAAAACGTTGGAAGGTTTTCTCTTTCACTGAACAGCTGGTTTTTATATGCTTTCTCTCTAATGTTGTAAACAGTTTTTATTCAAAACAGTCACAACAACGGATGCTTAGAAAAAGGTTTTGCTTGACAGAGCAGCTTCAGGCCATGATCCAGTTCTTTAGGGTAGCGTTTTCCCAAAGAAGTTGGTCAATGTTTGATTTTATAGACTCAAAGTGTGCTTATAAAGTATTGAGATAGATTTTTATTCCAACACACCAAGTAGCTGGTGTTCCCTTCAGGGAAGTCATCTAAAGAGACTGTTTGCTTCTTCCACTGCCTCAGCCACTGTCAGTATGGCCTCTGATGCTCCCTGCATGCACTTGAGAACCAGGACAGTACAGATGGTCAGTGGTCACCATTTCCAGCTCTCTTCTCCTTCATGGGTAGACAGAAGGCGATACTAGCCATCCCTCTTGCCTTTAGGCAGGGCCCAAGGAATCACTGTGGCCAACAGAAGTGTGTCTGAAGTGATATGAAGTGGTCTGAGGCAGGTAAAACTCCCCAGATTCTCCGTGGGCGCTCGTGTTGTCATAGCAACTGGAAGCCATCAGTTCCTATGGAGTTGAAAGATGGAAGCAGTCTGGAGCTCTGAGTCATTGCTCAGAAGGAAGATACACTAGAGGACCACGGGATCCATAATGGACTCCGTGGGAATGAGAAATTATCCTTTAGTTTTAAGAGGTTGAAATTTTGAGATTTGCTTGTTATCACAACATGGCCTATTCTGATCATGCTAATACAACAGTGTTGGCATCTAGACAAGAAAATCAGTTCCAGGAGTTCCTGCTGTGACACATTGGGTTAAGGATCCAACTTGTCTCTGTGGTGTTGCTGATTCAATCCCAGGCCTGGAGTAGTGGGTTAAGGATCCTCATTGCCACAGCTGTGGCGTAGGTCAAAGAGGTGGCTTGGGTTTGATCCCTGGCCTGGGAGCTTCCACATGCTACAGCTTCTTTGGCTAAAGCCAAAGAAAAGAAAAAAGAAAATAGGTTCCACATTTACTTAACATAAATGTGGAGTTCCATCTCATTCCAAAATACTGATTTGTTGGGAGTTCCTGTTTGGGCTCAGCAGGTTACGAACCTCACCAGTATGCATAAGGACATAGGTTCCATCCCTATCCTGGCTCAGTGGGTCGGGGATCTGGCATTGCTGTGAGCTGCAGTGTAGGTCCCAGAGGCAGCTTGGATCTGGCATTGCTGTGGCTGTGGTGTACCCTGGTGGCTGCAGCTCAGATTAGACCCCTAGCCTGGGAACTTCCATATGTGTGGGTGCGCCCCTTAAAAAAAAGAAAAAAATAAAAGAAAAAAAACCTCATTTGTTTGCTCTTTCTGTCAAGCTTTGAGAGTCTTAACAAGAGAATTTTATTTCCCTATTTTAGAAAATCAGGTCAAAAATAAAAAGTCTGCTTCCGCAATGCAAACATTGTGAGCTAAGGCAGCCTTGTTCTATAGCCTCCACTGGCAAGATTTAGAGTAATTTGGCTACCTAGGTTTTGGTGTAATATTAAAAATCAGTCATATTGGAAGTTCCCATTGTGGCGCAGCAGAAGCAAATCCAACTAGGAACCATGAGGTTGCATGTTCAATCCCTGGCCTCGCTCAGTGGGTTTAGGATCTGGCATTGCCATGAGCTGTGGTGTAGGTTGCAGATGCAGCTCAGATCTGGCATTTCTGTGGCTGTGGCTGTGGCTGGCAGCTACAGCTCCAATTAGACCCCTAGCCTGGGAATCTCCATATGCCTTGAGTGCAGTCCTAAAAAGCCAAAAAAAAAAAAGCAGTTATATTAATTTATGGTTGTAGCTTTCATATTTGTATGTATTTTTAGAATTTCAAAATTCAGTCCACGTAATTTAAGACACTCAAGCTCATAATTCTTTTTTTTTTTTTGGTCTTTTTGCCTTTTCTAGGGTCGCTCTCGTGGCATATGGAGGTTTCCAGGCTAGGGGTCGAATCGGAGCTGTAGCCACTGGCCTACGCCAGAGCCACAGCAACATGGGATCCGAGCCGCGTCTGCAACCTACACCACAGCTCACGGCAACGCCAGATCGTTAACCCACTGAGCAAGGGCAGGGACCAAACCTGCAACCTCATGGTTCCTAGTCGGATTCGTTAACCACTGCGCCACGACAGGAATTCCCATAAAAATTATTTTAAGCTGAATTTTTTTCTTTTTTTGGGCCACAGTCACACTCCCCCCCCCAAAAAAAAACACAGCATATGAAAGTTCCCAGGCCAGGGATTAAACTCAAGCTGCATCTTTGGCAACACCAGATCCTTAACCCACTGTGCTGGGTCAGGGATGGAACCCACACCTCAGCAGAGACCAGAGCCACTGCAGACAACCCTAAGTCCTTAACCCACATGCCACAGAGGGAACTCCTTGAGCTGAAGGTATTTGAATCAACAGACCAGGTTTTGAACTCCCCTCATCTGCCTTTAAGATAAGCAGAGCCTTGGAGAAGTCAACCCATAAATCCTCTCCCCAGGAGTTTCAGGAATTTAGGAACCAGGAAAAACTGACTCTTACCACCAGTGACAGAAGTCAGTGCCACACCTAAATAGGCATTGTTAGGAAACTATCACATCTCCCATCTATTCTCCTAAGGGCCACTTACCTTTCCTAAAAGTCAGCTGTTCTCCCATAAGTGCCCTCCCCCCACCATTTTCTTTCTTTCTTTCTTTCTTTCTTTCTTTCTTTCTTTCTTTCTTTCTTTCTTTCTTTCTTTCTTTCTTTCTTTCTTTCTTTCTTTCTTTCTTTCTTTCTTTTTTTTTTTGTCTTTTTAGGGCCGCACCCTCGGCATATGGAAGTTCCCAGGGTAGGAGTTGAATCTGAGCTGTAGTTGCCCGCCTATGCTATGCGCCACAGCACAGCAATGAGGGATCCCAGCTGGGTCTGTGACCAAAACCACAGCTCCTGGCAACGCAGGATCCTTAACCCACTGAGCATGACCAAGGATGGAACCTACATCCTCATGGATATTAGTCGGGTTCGTTACCTTTGAGCCACGAGGGGAACTCCTCCCCCACCATTTCTAAGTCATTTGTTTTCCTCTAAGTGAACTTCTCCCCCATTCCCTTTCCCTATTAAGATGGCATGTTTAAAAAAAAAAAGGATGGTATGTTAGCCCCCAGTTCTAACTGCCTCTTGTTCACATTCTTCTGTGAACTCCTGTGTATGTTCATAAATAAAACTCTATTTTCTCTTGCTAATCATCTATTGTCGGTTTAATTTTTCAGGCCTCCATTCCCAAACCTAAGAGGGTAAAGTATCCCTCTCCATACAATACGAATGTATCTATATAAGAGAGAGAGAAGCTTTATTTTAAGGAATTGGCACAGGCAATGGTGGAGGTTTGGCACCTTCGAATTCTGCAATGTAGGCTGGGTGGCTGGCGACCCAGGGAAGATTTGCAGTTCAAGTTCAAAGGTGCTTTGCTGGTGGAATTCCTTCTTCTCCCAGGAAGGTTAGTCTTTTTTCTGTGAGGGCCTTCAACGGATCACATGAGGCCCAAATGCATAATGAAGAATAACCTGCCTTACTCAAAACCTACTCATGTATATGTTAATCTCATCTAAAAAAATAATTGCACAGAAACATCTAGAATAACATTTGATCAAATACCTGAGCACTGTGGCCTAGTCAAGGTAACACATAAAATTAACCATCATGCCCACAAAAGGCCTGTTTTATACATGAGGATGCTGATACTCAGAGAAAGTAATTCAATTGCTTGAGGTAAAATGACCAGTTACCTGGCATAGCTGGGATGTGAATCTATGTGGCTTGAAAGTCCAAAGGAAAAAAAAAAACAACAACGTGGCTCAGTGGAAACAAATCCGACTAGTAACCATGAGGTTGTGGGTTCGAACCCTGGCCTCAGTCAGTGGTTGAGGATCTGGCATTGCTGTGAGCTGCAGTGTTAGCCACAGATGTGGCTCGGATTCTGAGTTGCTGTGGTTATGGTGTAAGCTGGCAGGCGTAGCTCTGATTTGACCCTTAGCCTGGGAACCTCCACATGCCGAAGGTGTGGCCCTAGGAAAAAAAAATTTAGAAAACACGTAGTTTTCTCCTTCTAATGCAATCACTCACTGCCAAGTGTTTTTTGTTTGTTTGTTTGTTTGTTTGCTTGTTTTTGTCTTTTGACCTTTTAGGGCCACACCCGAGGCATATGGAGGTTCCCAGGCTAGGGGTCTAATTGGAGCTGTAGCTGCTGGCGTACCCCAGAGCTACAGCAATGCCAGATCCGAGCCGAATCTGCGACCTACACCTCAGCTCACATCAATGCTGGATTCTTAACCCACTGAGCAAGGCCAGGGCTCAAACCTGCAACCTCATGATTCCTAGATGGATTCATTAACCACTGAGCCACGACAGGAACTCCTGTTTTTGTTTTTGTTTTTCCCCATTTTCAGACACACTCCCGTCATATAGAAACTCCCAGGCCAGAGATTGAACACTCGATGCCTCAGAGATAACAACTGGATCCTTAACCCACTGTGCCACAGTGGGAACTCTGCCAAGGATCTTTTCATAGGTCAGATTTTCTTATTTTTTTCTTCTAAAATATTGTGATCTTATCATTCCATTGTAAGCAATAAAATTTGACTTTCCTCAAAACTAATTTCAACTATGCTTAACACAGATGGCAACATCATATGTTCTTACCAAATATATGTGTTGTTGTTTTTCTTTAATTTTGGCTTTTTAGGGCTGCACCTGTGGCATATGGAGGTTCCCAGGTTAGGGGTTGAATTGGAGCTGCAGCTGCCACCTACACCACAGCTCATAGCAATGCTGGATTCTTAATCCACTGAGTGAGGCCAGGGATTGAACCTGGGTCCTCATGGATACCAGTTGGGTTTGCTACTGTTGAGCCACAAGGGGAACTCCAGTACCAATGGTTTTTATTTTAAGATTTAATTTTATTCACTTTCGAATAGATAATTCATTCATAGTATTGAAAATTCAAGAGCTAATAGAGTTATACATTGAAAATCCTTATTTGCATCCCTGTTACCAGTCTCTAGTTTTCCTTTATTAAAGTCAATCAATCCTGGAGTTCCCATTGTGGCGCAGTGGTTAATGAATCTGATTAGGAACCATGAGGTTGCAGGTTCAATCCCTGGCCATGCTCAGTAGGTTGAGGATCTGGTGTTGCCGTGAGCTGTGGTGTAGGTTGCAGATAAGGCTTGGATCCCGCGTTGCTGTGGCTCTGGCGTAGGCCGGTGGCTACAGCTCTGATTCAACCCCTAGCCTGGGAACCTCCATATGCCGTGGGAGCGGCCCTAGAAAAGGCAAAAAGGCAATAAATAAATAAATAAATAAATAAATAAACTCAATCAATCCTATACATTCCTTATTTACACTTCTCAAAATATTCTGTGCCACTATTTGAGGTTTTTTTGTTTGTTTCTTTTGATTGTTTGGGTTGGGGCGAGGAGCCCACCAGAACATGTGGAAATTCCCAGACCAGGGATCAACCTGGTACCATAACGGTGACCCAGGCCGCCATAGTGACAATGCCAGATCCTTAACCCACTGTGCCACATGAGAAATCCCAAGGCAACTATTTGAATTATGTATTCTTTTTCTTCTTTTTTATGTATGCTGCTTTTCACCTCATTTTTTCACTTTAAAATATATCTTGGAGGAGTTCCTGCTGTGGTGCAGTGGGTTAAAGATCCAGTGTTGTCTCTATGGCAGCTCAGATTTGATCCCTGGCCTGGGACCTTCCATATACCATGGGTGCAGCCAAATAAAAAAACTATATAAATATATTATATATATATACACACACACATACATATATATGTATATATATATATAGGAGATTGTCCTGTATTGAGTGTTCATAGTGTTTGAAAGTGTTGAAAATACTTAACCACATAAATGCAAGTAATAATAGGAAAATACTACTACTTAATTCCAAGGCTTTGCGATTAATCCAAAATATTCTCCAAATCCCTTGGACAATGCTGACATCATTAATCATGTCTGTTATATGACAGTTACCTGCTTCCTAAGCGTTGCTCTGGTGTCTTAGCCAAGAAGAGTCTGCAAATATCTTTTGCTTCCTCTGTGAAGCTTTGGTGTTGGAATCTGACCTCTTCTTTCAGTGTTCTTTGCTTTAAATCCTCTTTGCTGATTTTTTCCTTGTAATCTTTGAATGGTGTTCGTCCAGCGACCATTTCATAAATGCTGCATCCCATTGCAAACCAGTCCACAGGATAGGAATAACTTGCTTTTTCCATTAGGATTTCAGGAGCCATATAACCATTAGTTCCAGCCTGTAATGCCCCAGACAAAAACAAGACGAAACAAAAAACACTAATGTGAGTATAACAGATGCTGCCAATGATCTACCCAATACCCATTTTCCTTTCTTTCCTTGTTGAGGGAACCCTCATTCATTTGGAGTGGTCATGTGTCTAACCTATTTTATTCTCTGCTTTCCCAGCAGCCTCTGGCGCAGTCAAGGAAGGCCATGTAATCCATTCTGGCCAATGAGACATAAAGAGGATTTGTCTGGAGTTTATTATAAAAGAGACAGATACGGCTGCTCTTGAAGTGGGAAAACCACCCAGATTCTCTTATTCTCCTCACCTCATCTTTAAGGTGAGAAGTTCACCTGGCTGTCTATGAGACCCCCCTAAGCTCTGTTTGTGCTTTTTATTCCCAGATAATAAAAAACTAGGTGCATGATTTTTTTTTTAAAAGGTGGAGTTCTTGGAGTTCCCGTTGTGGTGCAGAGGAAACGAATCTGAATACGAACCACGAGGTTGCGGGTATGATCCCTGGCCTTGCTCAGTGGGTTAAGGATCTGGTGTTGCCATGAGCTGAGGTGTAGGTTGCAGACACGGCTTGGAGCTGGCATTGTGTGGCTGTGGTGTAGGCCGGCAGCTACAGCTCCCATTAGATACCTATCCTGGGAACCTCCATATGCCACAAATGCGGCCCTGAAAAGCAAAAAAAAAAAAAAAAAAAAAAAAAAGGTAGAGTTCTTTATTGCTAATATTAGGGGTTCACATACTAGTCTATGATATTTCTTACTCTATTTACAGTGTGATAATATTAATATCACACATCTTGGCCTGTGTGTCTCTGCATTGAAAAATTAATACTGTCATTTTAATACAGAAAAATCCACATGTGAAATTTCATTTAACATGCGTGACATCTACTCTAGGCACACTTCTACTGACAATATACATCAAACGACCTTTGGGTTAATATATACATATATATGTATTTCAAATACACATGACATACAATTTACCAGCTTACCATTTTAAGTGTGCAGTTCAAGAGAAATAAGTACATTAACATTGTATAATGTATCTCCAGAGCTATTTTCATCTTTATTTATTTTGGCTGTGCCCATGCCATGTGGAAGTTCAAAGGCCAGGGATCAAACCCATGCCACAGCAGTAACAACTCCAGATCCTTAACCCATTGAGCCACCAGGGAACTCTCTTTTCATCTTTACTTTCTTTTTCTTTCTTTCTTTTCTTTTGCTTTTTATGGCTGCACCTATGGCATATGGAGGTTCCCAGGCTAGGCATGGAGCTGTAGTCGCTGGCCTACACCACAGCCACAGCAAGCCAGATCCTAGCCGTGTCTGCAACCTACACCACAGCTCACGGCAATGCCAGATCCTTAACCCACTGAGTGAGGCCAGGGATCAAACCTGCAACCTCATGGTTCCTAGTCAGATTCGTTTCTGCTGTACCACGATGGGAACTCCTCTTTTCACCTTTAGAAACTGAAACTTTGTACCCATTAAACAACTCCCCACTGTTCATGCTTCCCAGGCTGTGACAACCACCATTCTTCTTTCTGTCTCTGTGAATTTGACTATTCTATATGCTTCATAAAGTGGACTCATGCAGCACCTGTCTCTTTGTAACTGAGTGTGATTTTAATACATTCATTCAATAATTTTTTTTTTTTTTTGTCTTTTGAGGGCCACACCTGTGGCATATGGAGGTTCCCAGGCTAGGGGTCAAATGGAGCTACAGCTGCCGGACTACGCCAGAGCCACAGCAAAGCCAGATCCGAGCCACGGCAACACCAGATCCTTAACTCACTGAGCGAGGCCAAGGATCGAAATAGCAAACTCATGGTTCCTAGTCGGCTTCGTTTCTGCTGCGCCACGACAGGAACTCCATTCAATAAATATTTAATAAATACCTACAACATACCTTGTAATTATAAAGTATATATTTATAATATGCTTTCACAAAAACCAAGTTGCTTTTGGTTAAAGTGTAATGTATAGACTTCTGCAAACAAGAATACCTTAAAATGATAGTAAACTTCTATTAGTACATAAAAACAAGAACATAAGTTATTGCAAGAGTTGTGAGAAACAGATGTGCTCTGTAGTTTGACTCAGATTTTTGGTTTGTTTGTTTGTTTGTTTTTTGTTTTTTGGGGCCACGCCCATGGCATATGGAACTTCCCAGGCTAGGGGTCGAATTGGAGCTACAATGGCCGGCCTATGACACAGCCACAGCAACACGGGATCCGAGCCTCGTCTGCAACCTACACCACAGCTCATGGCAACGCTGGATCCCTGACCCACATCCTCATGGATACCAGTCAGATTCATTTCCATCAAGCCATAACGGGAATTCCTGACTCAGATTTTTAAGAGGGTAGTGAGACACCGAGCAACAGAAAAGAAGATGTATCAACTGTTCCTGTTCTTCATCAGGTCACACAACTTTGGAGCGGGTACCTCAAAGAATTAACTCAAAAGAAAGGGAAAGGAAACTACATGGAGATGTTCATAATGCCATTATTCATTATGCTCACGACTTGGAAACATCCAATGCCTTTCCACAGAGACAATAGATCAGAGTCAGTCAAGAAATTTGTATATGTAATGGGTTTTGAATACTGATTATAAATGTGAATTCAGTACACCAAAAAAGGTTGGGGAGTTCCTGTCATGGCTCCGTGGTTAACAAACCCAAGTAGCATCCATGAGGACGTAGGTTTGATCCCTGACCTTGCTCAGTAGGTTAAGGATCCGGCATTGCCACCCGCTGTGTGTAAGTCGCAAATAGTGGCTCAGTTCTGGAGTTGCTGTGGCTGTGGCTTGGGCTGGCAGCTGTGGCTCCGATTTGGCCCCTAGCCTGGGAACCTCCATATGCTGCAAGTGTGGCCCTAAAAAGACAAAAGACAAAAAAATAAGTTAGAATGTGTTTTTTTTGTGTGTGTCTTTTGTCTTTTCTTAGGGCCGCACCCACGGCATATGAAGTTTCCCAGCCTAGGGGCCAAATTGGAGATACAGCTGCCGGCCTGCACCACAGCCACAGCAACGCCAGATCCGAGCAGTGTCTGTGACCTACACCACAGCTCCTGGCAACGCCGGACCCTTAACCCTCTGAGGGAGGCCAGGGATCAAGCTTACAACCTCACGGTTCCTAATCGGAATTATTTCCCCTGCGCCATGACGAGAACCCCTAGACTGTGTTTGTAATTGTTCTTTCGGTGACTTCTTTCCTAATTGCTTAAGTACATGTTTTTTTTTTTTTTATATGTACAATGTATATAATACCCTTGGAATATTAAATTTTGTGGATAATTTTTTCCATGGAAACAACAATGAAAAACATAAATGACCCAAGCACTAATGAGAAGTAACTGACTTGTGCAAGAAAATTCTGGAAGTGACCGGGGTCTGACAGGCTGGGTGGGAGTGAGTCAGCATGGCACTGCTGTTTTCATAGAAGTGGATATGTAATTTGGGTGACCATATGTTCCGGTTTGCCTGGGACAGACCCAGTTTACATCTGTTGTCCTGGCATCGTGTCCAGTGTTGCATCTGCCTACACAAAAGGTGCTGTAGGCTCCCCTGAGGCCCAGGATAAAGTCTTACTCATCTTTGTCTCAAACCAGGTATTTGCCCTGGGGCCTCCCTTGCTGCATGCCCAACGAAATGTTTGTTAAGTAAGCAACAGTAAAGAAGGTAACTAGATGGCTTCTGTTCACTATCCAGCAAATATTTGTTGAGCCACGCCCTGCAGTGATTTCTAGGGGCACCCAGACATACAAGGCCTGGCTCCTGCTCGTGAGGATTTACAGGCTGGTGGAGACAGGTCACTAGGTTAATTCAATAAAGGAGGGTAAATGCCATAACAGGAATGTAAAACAAATACAGAGCCAGAGGGTGTGTGTGTGTGTGTGTGTGTGTGTGTGTTGGGGTTACTTTACTGAAGGGACAGCTGAGCTGAACCTGTCATACAGAGAAGGCTGTCCAGGTAATGGACATGTGCAAGAGATGGAGTCTGGCAAAATGTGGGGATTTGGCATTTCTGGAATAAAACATCTGTGGGATGCAATGGTGGGAGAGGAGACTGGAAGGGCAGATGTGGATGAGATTGAGAACTGCTGTCTGCCAAGGTAGTAAAAGTCCATTCCCAGGCTCCCTTTTCCCTTTGTCCCTTTACTATAGAACCAGAAGGCTAAGCACTCCATCTCCCAGCCTCCTGCACCTCAGGAGACCATGTGATTATGTGATTGAGCTTTACTTGAGGGGTGTGCAAGATGAAGGCACTGAAGGTTGGGAAAAAACTAAAAAAAAAAAGGGTGGATACATAAAGATACAAGATGGATTAATGAATCAACAGAGGGATGGATAGGTGGATAGACATATGATAAAGCCAGTCTAGTAAAATGTTAATAATGAACAATGGAACATTGTTCAGCTATGAAAAGGGATGTGGTATTGATACACGTTACAGCATCGATGAGCCCTGAAAATATTAAGTGAAGGGAAAGAAGCCAGTCCCCAAAGACCACTTACTGTATCATTCCATTGATATACCATGTCCAAAATAGGTGATTCTATAGAACCAGAAAGTAGATTAGTGGTTGTTTAGGGTTGGAAGAAAGGGAATAGGAGTGACCACGGGCAGGGGGTTTCTTTTGGGGGTGAAGGAAATATTCTAAATTGTGATAATGTTTGCATATTTCTACAAATATACTAAAAACCATTGAATTGTACACTTGCAATGGGTCGATTTTATGGTATTTAAATTATATCTTAATAAAGCTATTTGCAATGTCAAAGGTAAATGCTAGGTAATGGGTGTACAGATGCTTGCTGTGAATTCTTTCAACTTCCTGTCTGTTTGAAAGTTTTCATAATAGAATGTACGGGGGGGGGGGGGGGGAAAGGAGCGAGGGAAGGGGGATGTGAGATCAGATGTTACCACATTGGCTGCTAATTTTATCAGGCACATGGGACTCTTCTGGAAGAGTCACAAGGAGGAACCACAGGGGAGAGCAGAAGAAGGGGGTCTATCTGCCTAGCTCCCTCCCATCTCCATTGTTATTAGTCATTTGTTACCCTTCATGATACCGTTTATACATGGCATCTAAAAAATACAACAAACTAGTGAATATAACAAAAAAGATGCAGATTCACAGATATAGAGAACTAGTGGTTACCAGTGGGGAAAGGGAAGGGGGGGAGAGGTAAAATACAGGGAGGGATTAAGAGGCACAAACTACTATGTATAAAGTAAGCTATAGGGATATATTGTACAATACAGGGACTATAACCAATATTTTATAATAACTATAAATGGAGCATAACCTTTAAAAACTGTGAATTACTATATTGTACACTTGTAACTTGTATAATGTACATCGACTCTTCTTCAATTTAAAAAAGAAATATCGGGGGAGTTCCTGTCATGGCTCAGTGGTTAACGAATCCGACTGGGAACCATGAGGTTGGGGGTTCGATCCCTGGCCTCGCTCAGTGGGTTAAGGATCCGGCGTTGCTGTGAACTGTGGTGTAGGTCGCAGATGTGGCCCGGATCTGGTGGTGGTGTGGCTGTGGTGTAGGCTGATGGCTACAGCTCCGATTTACCCCCTAGCCTAGGAACCTCCATATGCCACAAGTGCGGCCCTAAAAAAAAAAAAGGAAATATCATTTTGAATTCTGACATGTATGTATTTTGAAATTATATATCACTAAATATAAGAAAGAATAGAATTGTTAAAGCCTGAAAAAAAAGGCTTCCCTAAAGCTAACTTATTTATGTTTCCAGACATGTCATCCAGACCCTTAGCAGATACCTTGAAAACTAGGTCCCACATCCCACAATATGGTGTTTCATCCTGTTCTAAAAATGGAGGAGCAACTCAGCCTAGAAATGGTGCCAACAGGGCACTGTCCAAGAGAGAGAGAAAGGAGGCAGATCGTAAGAAGGTATATGAGGTTTGTGGTCTAGTTTACCAACTTTATGAAATTTCTCAATGATAGGCTTTGGTGTGGGGCATTTATATTCCATGGTACTGGCTACTGACTGGCCTCTCAACCCAGAAACTAATGGCTATCAGGATTGGGAAATTTTCCCAAATTATTTCTTTGATCATTTTCTCCCTTTCATTTTCTTCCTTTCTTCTCTCTCTCTTAAATCCTAAACCTATCCTTTTGTTTCTTGTCTTTTGACCCTATTTGCCATCTCTTTGTGCTTTTCTTTTCTCTTTTTTTTTTTTCTGGAGACCTCCTCAATTTTTCTTCTAATTCTTCTATTTTTTTTTCTTCCTTTTTATAGCTGTACTTGTTGCCTTTCGAAGTTCCCAGAACAGGGGTTGATTAGAGCTGCAATTGCTGCTTACACCGCAGCTCATGGCAACACTGGGATTCTTTTTTTTTTTTTTTTGTCTCTTTGCCATTTCTTGGGCCACTCCTGCGGCATATGGAGGCTCCCAGGCTAGGGGTCTAATCGGAGCCATAGCTGCCGGCCTCCACCAGCGCCACAGCAATTCGGGATCCGAGCCGCGTCTGCGACCTACACCACAGTTCAGGGCAACACCGGATCCTTAACCCACTGAGCAAGGCCAGGGATCGGACCCACAACCTCATGGTTCCTAGTCGGATTTGTTAACCACTGAGTCACGATGGGAACTCCAACACTGGGATTTTTAACCCACTGAGCCAGGCCAGAGATCAAACCCACATCCTCACAGAGAGTACATCAGGTCCTTTACCTGCTGAGCCCAATTGGAATGCCTGTTCTTTTTTTTTTTTTTTTTTTTTGCTTTTTAGGGCTGCATCCATGGCATATGGAGGTTCCCAGGCCGGAGGTCGAATTGCAGCTGTAGCTGCCGGCCTACGCCACAGCCACAGCAACACCAGATCCAAGCCACATCTATGATCTATACCACAGCTCATGGCCACACCAGATCCTTAAGCGAGGCCAGGGATTGAACCCACATCCTCATGGATCCCAGTTGGGTTCATTAACCGCTGAGCCATGATTAGAACTCCCCTCTCTTCTATTTTTTTAAAAGTACTTTATTAATGGGAAATTTCAAACATACAAAATACGCTAGAATAATAAACCCAGTGTACTCTACACCCAGCTTCAACAATTATAAACACATGATCATTCCTTTTTTTTTTTTTTTCTTTTTGCCTTTTCTAGGGCTGCTCCTGCGGCATATGGAGGTTCCCAGTCTAGGGGTCCAATTGGAGCTGTAGCTGCCGGCCTAGAATATCAGCTCGGGATCCAAGCCACATTGGCCACATCGGCGACCTGCACCACAGCTTATGGCAATGCTAGATCCTTAACCCACTGAGCAAGGCCAGGGATTGAACTCGCAAACTCATGGTTCCTAATCAGATTCGTTAACCACTGAGCCACGACGGGAACTCCCACATATCATTCTTGTGTCATGTGTCCCTGTTCACTCTCCATGCCCCCACCCTAACCCTTGCTCCACTATCCTAGATATCGTTTGTAAGTATCTCACTATGAATCTCTAAAAGATTAGGTCACTTAAAAAAAAAACAAATAACAAGCCCAAAGCACCACAAACACTATTTTTATCTCACTTTAAAAATAATAGTAAGGGCGTTTCCTTTGTGGCTCAGCAGTTAACAAACCTAACTAGGATCCATGAGGATGCGGGTTCGATCCCTGGCCTCACTCAGTTATTTAAGTATCCAGCATTGCTGTGGCTGTGGCTTAGGCCAGTGGCAGAAGCCAGATTTGACCTCTATCCTGGGAACTTCCATATGCCGCAGGCGCTGCCCTAAAAAAAGGCAATAATAATAATAATTCTTTAATATTATCAAATATCTGGACATGTTTACACTTTCCAAATTGTTCTATAAACTTGTCCTTTAAATAATTTGTCTTTTTTGGGGGGGTGGGGCGCACCCACAGCATATGGAGATTCTCAGGCTAGGGGTCGAATTGGATCTGTAGCCACTGACCTATACCACAGCCACAGAAATGCCAGATCCAAGCCATGTCTGTGACCTACACCACAGCTCACGGAAACACCAGATCCTTAACCCACTGAGCAAGCCCAGGGATCAAACCTGCAACCTCATGGATGCTAGTCAGATTTGTTTCCGCTGAGCCACAACAGGAACTCCTAAATAGTTTGTTTAAATTTAGATCTAGGAGTTCCCATCATGGCTGAGTGATAACAAACCTGACTAGTATTCAGGAGCACATGGTTCGATCTCTGGCCTCACTCAGTGGGTTAAGGATCCAGTGTTGCCGTGAACTGCAGTGTAGATCGCAGATGTAGCTTGGATCCCGAGTTGCCATGGCTGTGGTGGAGTCTGGAAGCTACAGCTCTGATTTGACCTCTAGCCTGGGAACTTCCATGTGCCATGGATGTGGCCCTAACAAGACAAAAAATAATAAATAAATATCCAAATAAGTTTCACACTATGTGACTGATTGATATGCCTCTTAAGTCTTTGTGAATATATGTTTATCCTCTATCTCTCCCCCCACAACAGCATATTTCTGTAGGGGAAAAAAACCGTTAAACTGTAGAGTTCCCACAGATTTTGCTGACTGCATTCCTGCAGTGTCATTTAACATGTTCCTCTGTTCCTTGCATTTCCTGTAAATTGACAGCTAGATCTACTTCTACTGAACTTTTCATTTCTGCAAATGTTTTTATTAACATGTAATTAACACAGGATTATGTACACAGATCTTATATATTCAGTTCAGTAAATTTTAATAATTGAATACACCCACGTAAATACAATCCAAACAAGATAATAGACATTTCCATCCACCCAAAAAGTTCTTTGGTGCCCTTTCTAGTCTATTCTCCTCCCCTCTTCCCAGGCAAACACTTTCTGATTTCTGTCACCACAGATTAGTTTTATTTGGATTTCACGTCAATGGAATTATATGGTAGATACCCTTCTGTGTCTGACTTCTTTTTTTTTAAACATAATATTTTTGAGGGAGTTCCCATTGTGGCACAGAGGAAACTAATCCAACTAGTATTTGTGAGGACGTGGGTTTGATCCCTGGCCTTGCTCAGTGGGTCTGGGATCTGGTGTTGCCATGAGCTATGGTGTAGGTCACAGATGTAGCTCAGATCCTACATTGCTGTGGCTGTGGCATAGGCCAGCAGCTGTAGCTCTGATTAGACCCCTAGCCTGGGAACCTCCATATGCTGTGGTGCAGCCCTAAAAAGCAAGAAATATATATCTCAATATATGTGTATAAATATATATATATATCAATATATATGTATATACAAATAAATATATACACATACATATATGTATATATAAATAAATATATACATATACATATATGTATATATTTTGAGATTTACCCATGTTGTTCTGCAAACATACATTGTTATTTCCAAATGTCCTTGGTCTTCTCTGAATGTTCTTTGTTTTTTTTTTTTTTTGTCTTTTTGCCTTTTCTAGGGCTGCTCCCGCGGCATATGGAGGTTCCCAGGCTAGGGGTCCAATCGGAGCTGTAGCCACTGGCCTACGCCAGGGCCACAGTAACTAGGGATCCGAGCCACATCTGCAACCTACACCACAGCTCAGGCAACGCCGGATCCTTAACCCACTGAGCGAGGCCAGGGATCAAACCCGAAATCTCATGGTTCCTAGTAGGATTCATTAACCACTGCACCACGACGAGAACTCCTGAATGTTCTTTGTTTTATGGCATCTGTCCTTGCTTCATGGATGCAATGTCTTCCCTTAAATCTCAAAAGATGCTCATTGTAGGTTTTAAAAACTGTTCTTTTCTACTCTCTGTATTGTTCTTGTTTTCTACAGGCTTCTTTCTTCTGTTTGTTTTGGCACTGTTTTTCTTTTTGGAGGGTTTTTTCAAATGACAAACCATCTTTGACTCTTTGTTTACATTTAAGAGTGTGAAACCAAAAAGCAAGAAGCTTATCAACTGATGGGCTTCGCTGTAGGGTCATCATGCTGTCATGTCACTGGGGATCCCACCTGTGAGTACCTGTCGATCTTTTATGTTAGGTTGCTCAGTTTTTCCAGAGAAAGACCCTCCAATACACCCTCCCTGAGAGGTGTCAGCCGCTTGCCCTCATCCTGGGAGCTGAGGTGTGAAATGACTAGGGGTCTCCTGGTACCCAGTATTTCACTCTCCACCACTCTGTGTTGAGCTATGTATTCCTGGATCAGGCTTCTCTCTCGCTCAATCTTTTCAGCTGCGTTGGGAGAGGCATAAACAACATCCAACCGTAGTTCAGACTGGTGGTGATTGGCAAATTCTACTCAGCAACATTTATTGTGAGCTTGCTCTGTATGTAGCAGCCTTCCAATGAGCCGATTTCAGAAGCCAGTGACTAAGGATAAAAATTGCTAATCAGGACCCTGGATAAACGTCAGGGCCTGCTCAGTAGAAGGTGTAGGGTAAAAGTGGAGAGCATGTGCCAGTCCTGAACAAAGGGTCATGAGACGTGTGCTGGGAGGAAACTTGGAAATAATAATGGACAATACTTGTTGAATGTTTATTACCTGCTAAATAGTTTCTCAAGTGCCTCATGTGAATTTCTTATTTCATCTTCACGATAACCCTATGAGATAGAGACTATTTTATCCCCCATTTTGAAGAATAGAAAACTAAACCACAGAGAGGTTAAATCTTGCCCAAGGTCCCCCACCCAAGAGTCACACATGGCCTGCACTGTAAATCACATTACACTGTTTCTGTGCAAATAGGTGAGGCAGTTTTTTTTCTTCCCCCCTCCAAATTCCCTTCAGAATTTCCTTTTTTCCCTCTTGAGTACCGTCCTTCCTTTTCCCTCTCTGCCAAATACTAAGTCTTCATCTTGTTCCCTTCTTGCTTACGCCACTCCTCTTCCCCTTCCTCAACAAGCTCTCCATTCTTTGCTTGTATCTCTGCACACCAGGCCATGATGTTCATTGCAGCATGATTTACAACAGCCAAGACCTAAATGTCCATCAACAGAGGAATGGATATGGAGTTCTCCTGTGGCTCAGCAGGTTAATGATCCAGCGTTGTCACTGCAGCAGCTCTGGTGGCTTCTGTGGCTGGCCTGGGAACTTTTGCATGCCTTGGGGGAAGCCAAAAAAACAGCAAAGGAATGGATAAAGTAGATGTGGTACATATATACCATGGAATACTACTCAGTCATAAAAAAGAATGAAATAATGCCATTTGCAGCAACATGGATAGAACTAGAGATTATCACACTGAGTTTTGTAAGTCAGACAGAGAAAGACAAGTATCACATGATATCACTTATGTGTGGAATCTAATAAAAATTATATAAAAGAATTTATTTACAAAATAGAAATACTCAAAGATTTTGAAACCAAATTTATCTTTACCAAGGGGGGAACGATGGGGGGAGGAATAAATTAGGAGTTTGGGATGAACACATACACACTACCATATATAAAATAGAGGGGGTTCCCTTGTGGCTTAGTAGGTTAAGGATCCAGCCTTGTCACTGCAGCTACTTGGGTTGCTACCATGGTGCAGGTTCAGTCCCTGGCTTGGGAACTTCCATATACTGTAGGCACAGCCAAAAATAAATGAAATAGATAAATAAGAAGGACTTACTGTATAGCATAGGGAAATGTACCCAGCACTCTGTAATAACCTATATGGGAAAAGAATCTGAAAAAGAATTGATACATGTATATGCATAATTGATTCACTTTGCTATACACCTGAAACTCACCCAACATTGTTAGGTCGACTATACTCTGATAAAATTTTTTTAAAATCCAAAATTAAAAAAAAAAGTCAGTGGTGGAATTTTGAAGGGCATCACCTCCTTGCAGAGTGAAGGTATTTCACAGAGGAGCAGAATGGAATTAGAGGCGCACGCCAGAGTCTAAGCTCCCAAATTCCATCGCAGCCTCCAGCTGAAAAAATTAATTGCCTGCCCTTTATGCCATTTGTCTTCTACATGTGAACTGCCTCCTCAGAGTGGGGTGGGAGGAGAGAACAGGCCAAGCAGCATGGGGCAGGGTCCAACCACGCTGACCTCTCACGGCTCAGTTTAACTCCTGCCGTTACAAAGGGCCCCCACACATCAGTCTCTGTGGCATCAAACAATCACTTTCAGTCTGTGAGCAGAACTGCCATTGCCAGGGCTGTAGGGATCACCCAAGTGTCAGCAGCAACAGAGCTCAGTGAGGTTTCTGTGTATGGTTTAACTTTTTTTTTTTGCTTCATTTTATTTTTTGCTTTGGTTTTATAGTGTCCTTTGGTGGATCCACACCATCAACAAACACCCAGTCAGGCAAAACAAAATATGCCCAATAAGGACCTACTATATAGCACAGGGAACTATACTCAATATCTTGTAATAACCTATAATGGGAGAATATATATATATATATATATATATATATATATATATATGTACACATATACACACATATACATATCTGAACCACTTTGCTATATACCTGAAACTAATGTGACACTGTAAATCAGTTATAATAAAACAAACAAACAAAAAAGAAACAAACAAAACACTCAGGGCATCAAGCATCAGACCTCACAGGTTTTAAGAAGCCAGATGGGGTCTGAGTTCCTCCCCCACTGGGCAGCAAGAAGTCCACCTACATGTCATTACATGTGGATTGCCCAGTCCTATCATGGCCACTGTCACCTACAGTTGTCCAGACTTTGAGGAAGGTAGGTTCAGGATTAGAGCCAGCATGTTAGGACATGTGGGGACACCCCGTACCTTGCTCTTGCTGTTAGATGCTAGTTTCCACTGACTCTGCAGTTGTCACTCTCAACCCTGGGCCCATGGTGAGCTAAGTGGCAGGGCCCAGGCTGGGTGGAGTCTGCAGGCTGAGCAGTTCCAATGTGGCTCTGAGCGGGAGCAGACTGTGACCTCCACAGTGATGAGAACAGGGAGTGGCCTTTCAAATGTGGCTGAGGAGGCACAGTTCTCATGTTAATAGTCATACATCCATAAAATATGTGTGCCCCTGCACATGCCGGTGGGTGTATGTGCAGGTCTTTCAAGGTCAAGGTCACCTCCAGCTCCCAGTGAACCTGAAAAGCTGGCAACCTTAAATTCCATCATTAAAGTTAATGCCTGTATCGTGGTGCTCCTGGTGTGGCCAGACCAGGCTGGATTTATTGAGCCGAGGGGTGGGAGGGTGGGGGTGTTGAAAGAGGCAGTAAAGGAAGCTTTACTTCTGCGTTTCCCTTCGGCTTGCAAACTGGCCAGCAGAGCAAGAAACCGCCCTCGGATGCCTCTTCCCCCCAGTTCATCACAAACCAGATCCACTCGACAGCACAATCCAAACAGAAGAGGGAATCAGAATGTACATCTTTTGTTTGCCGTGGCAGGAGAACTGTTGAGCAGAGGAAAAAAACAAGCTGAGCTTAGCGCTATCAGCTGTTTCCTGGGGCTCTCTCCTTCCTTCCTCCGAGGGGGGCCTGGCTGCTTTGTTCTCGTTCCCAGCTGCTCCTCTGCGCCTTTAAGCAGTGGCCTTTGCAGACCTCGGAGGAATGCGACCCAGGACCCCAGGGGACTTGGCTCCGAGGCTCCACCCTGTGTGCTCAGCCCCAGGCTGCAGCCTCCAGAGCTCTGGCCAGGGCCCCGCGGGGGCCTAACTTTTGCTTCTTGTTCTCCAGCCTGTCGCTTTCTGCCAGCCACTTCCTGGGCAGGGGCAGGAGCCTCACCAGAGGGGCCTTCCTGCTCTCCCTGACACCCCTGGGAAGAGGGGATCCAAAAGAAGGATCCCTGTGATAACTAATTCTACAGCTATCTAGTCTGGCATCATTATTAGCTGGTTACCCCAGGCCAGTTACTCAACCTCTCTGAGCCTCAGAGCTCTTACATCATAGGACTGTGATAAAGATTAAAGCCATAAGACATACTAGGTGCCTTTCCAAAGCCTGGAACATGAAAGGCCCTCAATAGGTGTTAGCAACGATGGTCACAAACCAGGTTCTGCTGGTCTCAGGCAGGGAAGCCAAAAAGAAAAACCCAGAAGCTTCTAAGACTCCATCAGACTGAAAGAAGTGCCTGGCACATCAAGAGCAATAGTCGTGATTCTTTCTCGGAAGAATGTTCTTTGGTGGGTTCATCCTCTGTGAATCTGTCCAGCAGTGGGCTGACTCCTGTTTTCCATGGTGCCTCTAAGATCCTCGGAGTGAAATCACAAGCAAAGCCCCACATGGCTGAGGAAGCAAGACAGTGGTGTGTGTCTGCTCCACTCAGCCACGACTGAGCTGCCCCCTCCCCCACTGCCCACACTGCTGCAGCCTTGGGGTCCCACTGGCTCCTTGTGTTCCTCAGAGAATGGAGCAGAGCAGCAAAGGTTCCCCTGAGCAGCTACAGTGCCATTCAGGTGAGGCAGAAACAACACAACGATGGGGATCATGACAGAGGGTCTGGAGCGCAGCTTCTTATAGAATGATTTCTCGAGTGCCTACCAAGTGCTCTGCGAGGCATTTATCTACCTTGTTTCTTAATCTTCTCATCAGGTCTAAGAGGTGAGCCGTATTAACCAGGCTCAGAGAAGAGGCATGACTTGCCTGGGGTCAAGTGCAAGGCTACGACCAGTCTAAGTGGCAGGTCTGGGCTAATTAGAAGGTGGCACTCTGCCTGGTTTGGTGTGTGTAGCACAGGTTGGCCCTCAGTTCTCACTGTCCTCGTGGCCAGGTGCCCCAGGTGCATGGACAGCATCGGTACACAGCAGCCATACTAAGTGGCAGAACCGGATCGGCACACTTAAAACTCCTTCCATCTCGTTGATCTTGTGCACTGTCTTTCATCATCAACTGCACCTGATCTGAAAGGATGCCCTGAGCTTCCAGCATGTGTCTACATCAAGGTCGGTGATGTGGCAACTGCTTTTCCCTGGACTGCATCATCCAGCACAACAGCCACCTCCTGCCACACCGTTTGAACCTCCTGGCTCTCTCTCCTCACGGCCACAACTCTATAGACAATGTGCCAGCCTGCCCAGCTCCCAGGGGAGACTAAGGGCCAAGTTGTGGTCCACACACCTGGCCATGCAGAGTGCCAGACCCTCTTCCCTCTCCCCTCAGGAAATGACAAGTTTGCTTTCTATATCTGGGGGTCTGTTTCTATTTTGCATATACATTCATTTGTATTATTATTTTTTAATTTTTATTTTATTTTTTTGCTTTTAAGGGTTGCACCTGTGGCATGTGGAACTTCCTAGGCTAGGGGTCAAATGGGAGCTGCAGCTGCTGGCCTACATCACAGCCATAGCAATCAGGGATCCTTAACCCACTGATGGAGGCCAGGGATCGAACCCTTATCCCCACAGATATTAGTCAGGTTCATTACTGCTGAGCCACAGTGGGAACCCCATTTGTATTATTTTTTTTACATTCCCCATATAAGTGATGTAATACAGTATTTATCTTTCTCTGACTTATTTCACAAAATATAATATTCTCTAGATCCATCCTTATTGCTGTATATGGCAGGATTTCATTCTTTTTTATGGAGGAGTAATATTTCATCGTGTATGCGCACACACATACACACATATACATTACATCTTTTTTTTTTTTTGTATGGCTGCACCTGCAGTATATGGAAGTTCCTGGGTCAGGGATTTAATCCAAGCCACAGCTTCGACCTACATCACAGCTGTGCCAATACCAGATCCTTTAACCCACTGCGCCAGGCCAGAGTGCACCCACACCTCCACAGCAACCTGAGTCACTGCAGTCAGATCCTTTTTTTTTTTTTTTGTCTTTTTAGGGCCACACCTGCAGCATATGGAGGTTCCCAGGTTAGGGGTACAATCGGAGCTAGCCACCAGCCTACACCAGAGCCACAGCAATGCGGGATCTGAGCTACATCTGTGACCTACACCACAGCTCATGGCAATGCCAGATCTTCAACCCACTAAGCAAGGCCAGGATCAAACCTGCGTTCTTATGGATGCTAGCTGGGTTCATTAACCCCTGAGCCATGATGGGAACTCCTACAGTCGGATTCTTCTTCTTCTTCTTCTTTTTTTTTTTTTTGCTTTTTCAGGGCTGCACTTGCGGCATATGGAGGTTCCCAGGTTAGGGGTTGAATTGGAGCTACACCTGCCAGCCTACACCACAGCCACAGTAATGCTGGATCCTTAACCCACTGAGCGAGGCCTGGGATCAAATCCCAGTCAGATTCGTTTCCCCTGTGCCATGATGGGAACTCCGGCAGTCGGATTCTTAACCCACTGTGCCACAGTGGGAACTCAAACATATTGCATCGTCTTAATCCAGTCGTCTTGGCCTTGGTAAATACTGCGGTTATGAACACTGTGCTCGCCTCCTCTTTAACCTCATCCCAACTCCCTCTTCCTGATTGTCCTCCCAAGGCTGACCTTGTTAGTTCCCTGCCTGGAAGCCTTCAATGGCTTCCCAACACCCTTGGCATTGGGTGCAAACACCTTGTCTGACTCCTCCAGTCCCCTAGGGCCTGACACATGCTACACTCTCCATCTGCAGCCCTCATCATCCCTCACTCTAGGCAGCTGCAGAAACATTCAGTTCTGTGAGTGAGTCCCAGACCTCTGGTTCCAAGCCTTTATCTTAGCCAGGGCCTTTCGCTGTGGCCTTGTGGACACAGGGGACCATTCTTTGTAGTAGGGGGATATTCTGGGCATTGCAAGATGTTCACAGCATCCCTGGCCTCTACCCACTAGATGCCAGTAGCAGTTCTCCTCATGACAACCAAAACTGTCTCCAGACATTGTCAAGGGCCCTGGGGGCTAAAACCACTCTCCAATGAGGACCACTGTCCTATGCTGATCCCTTTACCTAGCCCACTCTCTTTTTTTTTTTTATTTTTTTGGCTGCATCTGCGGGATGGGTAAGTTCCTGGGCCAGGGATTGAACCCGTGCCACAGCAGAAACTGGGGTGCTACAGTGATGCTGTGTCATAAGAGAATTCCTAGCCCGCTCATCTTTCTCTTCACCTGCCTCTTTGCCTGGTAAGTCTCAACTTGATTGTCATTTCCTCCTGGAAAACCCTCCTGACCCCATGACACCAGGTCAGGCTGAGTGCCCTTCCTATGCACCCCTTTGATGGCCTGACCACGTACCATCACTGCCCTTTTACTTGTCGATCTCTTCCCTGTCCTTGGTGTCATGAAGGCAGGCATTTGTGTGCCCAGTATCCCGGAGCCATGTCTGTACTTATGGTACGACCTCACCTAGTAAGTCACACCTGGCCCCCCTTCTCTCCTTTACCTCACGTCCAAACCCAGTCATTCTGAAATCTCTTCCCTGTTCAAACACTGAGCTCTGGCTCCACCGCCCCCTTTGTGGGCTGACCTGCCATCATCTCTCACCTGGATTACAAATCACCAAAATCTACCCAAATCGTCTCTGATGTGTTCTCACTTAAGATGGAGTGATTTTTTTTCAAAGCAGAAGTCTTAGCTTGGGTTAAACATTTTCAAAGACTTTCCAGTGTTCTTCAGTAAAAATCCACCTCCCCAGTTGCATTTGAACCACGCCTCCTCTTGCTTTTCACATTTCTTTGCCTGGCTTCCTTTCATGGTACCCAAGCAGCAGGCACCTTGCACTGTATTCCCACTGCCTGTGTGCTCTGCCCTACCTGGAGTGGATACTGGGGTCTTCTGTCCAGGTTCCTCTTCAGATCTTGGCCTGCTCTTCCCAACTGCTGAGTCCAGGGCCAGTCTTCAGTGCAGTCACATAGGGTCCTGGGGAGTTCCTGCTGTGGTTGAGTGGTTAACGAATCCAACTAGGAACCATGAGGTTGTGGGTTTGATCCCTGGCCTCTCTCAGTGGGTTAAGGATCTGGTGTTGCCGTGAGCTGTGGTGTAGGTCACAGATGTGGCTGGGATCTGGCATGGCTGTGGTTCTGGCGTAGGCTGGCAGCTACAGCTCCAATTAGACCCTGGGAACCTCCATATGCTGCAGGTGCGGCCCTAAAAAGACAAAAAAAAAAAAGGTCCCTGGGCTCAGAAGCTGCATGGTCCTGAGGTTTAATGCTATGTGGAGGCTCTCTTGACTACTTTTTGAATTTGTATTCTGTAATTAAGTCCAATGAGACAAAGGAGCATGGATCTGGATCCTGGAGCTTCAGCTCACACACAGGGCCTTCTCTTGATACTTTCCTGCCCTCCAGTGATGGGTTCTGGGCTGTCTGCTGCCCTGACTCTGCTTGGCAACTGTTGGCTGCTCTATGCCACAGGTGGGGTCTGGACTTAATGCAGGGAGGGTTGGGGTCAGGCACATGCATCTTGAGGTCCAGTTATGAAGGGGGGCTCTCAGCATGTGTGAGGGTCTCCACTTACTCCTTGTGTATCTCAGAGCCTGATGGAGTGCAATGTGAAATAGCAAGTAACAAAAACACCATGACTTATTGAAAGATTGAGCATGGAAGAAAGAAGAAAGCTTTTCCCCAGTATCTGAACAAGGAGACCTGCCTTTTCATTTTGCAATGAGTCCTGAACATTATTTAGCCAGCCTGGCTGGGACCCCTGACTACTTATGGCTCAGAGCTGCCCCCTGCTCCCATCCCCCCTCCAGAATCACCATCTGCCCCAGGGAAATGCTTCACTCCCCTGTCTGGCAGCAGTTGCCCAAGGTCACAGACTGATCTTGGAGATACAAAAGCCTGGATCCTGCCTAAGTCTAGGACAACTTGGAAGGGCCATCCTAACTCCAGAGCTCACTGAAGGGCTGACCTCACTGAGAGTCAGCTTCTCTCACTGCCTAATCCTGCCTTCTTCATGCAAGGGTCTAAGGAGAGTGCTCCCTGATAAATCTTCCACATGGAAATCTGTCTCAGAGTCAGTGTCCAGGGAACCCAGCCAAGACATCACCCCAACTGCTTTGGTGAATGAATTCCTATCTGTCTTTCTGACATCAGTAAGTTGTATTTCCCCTGTGGTTGACTCTCCGACTCACATTAAGACAAATCCTCCTTGGAGAGCCCCACGTACCACAACTTCACAGCTTTTATCATCATTGAAATTTTACCGGAGTTCCCGTCGTGGCGCAGTGGTTAATGAATCCGACTAGGAACTATGAGGTTGCGGGTTCGGTCCCTGCCCTTGCTCAGTGGGTTGATGATCCGGCGTTGCCGTGAGCTGTGGTGTAGGTTGCAGATGCGGCTCGGATCCCGCGTTGCTGTGGCTCTGGCATAGGCCAGTGGATACAGCTCTGATTGGACCCCTAGCCTGGGAACCTCCACATGCCGCGGGAGCGGCCCAAAGAAATAGCAAAAAGACAAAAAAAAAAAAAAAAGAAAGAAATTTTACCTTTTTACCTTCATTTGGGTGATTATAAAGTTCTATCTCCTCCACTAGACTGTAAGCCCCATGAGGGTAGGAGATCATGTCTGTTTTTTGTTCATCAATCTATGCCTCATGGCTTAAAAAAAAAAAAGCATATGCATTCTTTATTACTGCATTTTGGAATATATGGTAGCATAAATACTTTACCAATTCAATAAATCTATAATTTTAAGAATTTTTGAGACCAAAGTCAGGCTGTAAGTTGCTATATTCACATTTTTTTGGCCAGGCACACAGCATGTAAAGGATCAAACCTGTGCCACAACAGTGACCTGAGCTCCTGCAGTGACAATGCCAAATCCTTAAGCTGCTGTGTCACAGGGAATACCTATTCAGATATTTTAAAATAGAACTGACAGAGCTGGTTAGGCATTGTGTCCAACTAGGATTTGTGGGTAAAAACTGGATACTATTATGATAAAAATTGCTCATCTGACCAACTGGCTAAGACACTGGACATGGTCTGAATAAGTGAGACATACAGGTAATAAGCAGTTTTTTGACTTGGATTTGACACAATTCCTTGTATGTCTCATATTTGGCATAGTCCTGGTGTGGGAAATGCTCAATTAACATATGTTGAATGACTGAGTGAGTGAATGAATGAGTTAATAAATGCCTTTTGAATGAAAGAATGTTAAAAATAATTTCTAGACTGTAATGAATACTTTTGAATGCCCTTAATAGTGGTAAATACTGTGAGAATGCATTTGAAATTTTTGGAGTGGTCAAAAATTGGAGTTCCCATCGTGGCTCAGTGGTTAACGAATCCGACTAGGAACCATGAGGTTGCGGGTTCGATCCCTGGCCTCTCTCAGTTAAGGATCTGGCATTGCCGTGAGCTGTGGTGTAGGTTGCAGACACAACTCGGATCCTGTGTTGCTGTGGCTGTGGTGTAGGCTGGCAGCTACAGCTCCAATTAGACCCCTAGCCTGGGAGCCTCCATATGCCTCGGGAGCAGCCCAAGAAATGGCAAAAAGACCAAAAAAAAAAAAAAAAAACCATGAAAAAAAATTATTGGAACAAAATTTAGTTAATGACAGTGGGTATGATTTTGGTGGAGACCAACATGTGACCATGAAGTTACCAGAATGGCTGTCCTATGTGCTTCTCAGAGGTAAATTCTCAAAGGGAAAAGTTTTTGGAGCAGGGTCATAATGGTTGTGGAGTATGTAAGTGTTAACTTCTGATGAAACACATTCAGAGATGTTCTTAAAATTACTCATTCACTGGGTGCCTAGTATTGTGGTGAGAATGACAAAAGCTTCAAAATAAATATAACGGCCGAACTCTGTCACCCATTATCCCTCTGAATGTGAGGAGTTGGGCAGAGGCCGGACGTGTAACCAAACATGTCACAAGCTTTTGGGTCACTATGGTAACTCCATCCCAATTCCTGATGGGAGAGAAAGTTTTAAGGATTGACTCATGTTCCGTAAAATCTGAAGGTCACTCTTCTCGACATAGATTGTTGAATTTGGAAAGTCCTAGTACCAGCCCTGCTGCTTGATTTTCCTATTATATTTACCTGGCATCTCTAAAAATGCTAACAGTTTTATTGTGTGCACGCAGATGTCAGCTGAGAACAGGAAGCAGTGCCTATCACATTTTATTAATGGTGAATGTTGACAGCTGTTGGGATCACGTTTAATTATATAGTGCCTGGGTGTGGGAAGGCTCACTCTTAGTCACATCATTCCCTGGAAAGGCTGAGCTATTCCTTTTCCAAAGTCTTAACTCCATCAGAGGTTCAGCGAGGCTTAAGAATGGTGTCCAGATCAGACCAGACTGAAGAAGATATGCTATGTGATCATATGCACCTGTTCTGAGTTTTACTCAGTGGAGCACCTTTTATAAGCATTAAAAACCAGAGGCCATGTTCTGCCCTATGTGTGAACTAAATGAAGTAGAGTCAAAACCCTAACCCTAAGTGCTTCTTCTTCTTCTTCTTCTTTTTTTTTTTTTTTTTGCTGTGCCCGTGGCCTGCAGGAGTACTTGAGCCAGGGATTGAACTCATGCCATAGCAGTGACCTGAGCCACAGCAGTAGCAATGCCAGATCCTTAACCTGCTGAGCCACCAGGGAACTCCCCATAAGTGCTTTTTTTTTTTTTTTTTTTTTGCTTTTTAGGGCAGCACCTGTGGCATATGGATTTTCCCAGGCTAAGGGTCGAATTAGAGATACAGCTGCCAGCCTATGCCACAGCCAGAGCAACGCAGGATCCGAGCTGCATCTGAGACCTATACCATAGCTCATGGCAACACCAGATCCTTATGAGGGAGGCCAGAGTTCAAACCCGCAACCTCATGGTTACTAGTTGGATTCATTTCCACTGAGCCACAATGGTAACTCTCCCATAAGTGCTCTTGAATCTGACGCAGCTGGGTTCATCTCCCTTATGAATGATATGACTTTGGGTGGGTAACTTAACCTGCATCTCAATTTCTCCATCTGTAAAATGGAACTAATAATAGTCCCTACCTCATAGGTTTTGTTTGTTTGCTTATTAGAACAGCACCCATGACATATGGAAGTTCCCTGGCTAGATGTCAAATAGGAGCTACAGCTGCTGGCCTACACCACAGCCACAGCAATGTGGGATCCCAGCTGCATCTGCGACCTATACCACAGCTCATGGCAACACAGATCCTTAACCCACTGAGCGAGGCCAGGGATCGAACCTGCATCCTAGGAATACTAATTGGGCTTGTTTCTGCTGAGCCACAATGAGAACTCCCGACCTCAGAGAACTTTTTGTAAAGGCTCTAGATCCCATCATCTCTTGGTGAAAGGTCAGAAAGATTCCAAACCTTTCAAGCCATTGAGATGACCGAAGTTATGAGGGGTGTCCACTGTTTTTGCCTCTCTGAATTCCATTTCTCATTCTCTTCCATCCCAATTTTCCTGTGGAGAACACTTTCCTTTGGTCTCAATCCATGACACTCATTTAGGACAGATCGGCACCCTGGCTCCTGAGAATAGCAGAGATCTAGCCCTGGCCAGTGGAATTGGTTATGTTTGGGTGAGTGACTTGACTTGTCCGTTGACAATTTTCCTTGAGAATTTGAAGGGACTGTGTGTTCCTTCCTGTGTGTAAACACCTGTTCTCTTTCCACAGGATTGCTCAGTGGGGAGGATGTGCATGGAGCTGCCAGTGGCCTCCACACAGGAGCCCCTGAGAGTGAGGGTGAGGCCGACACTGAGGAGAACAGAGCTGGAACACACAGGGAGAGCCTCCCAGGGACACCACTCAGATGCTGGTGAGGTCAAGCCTCTGGGCTTCTTAGTTATGTAAACCATTAATTTATTTCTTTTTTGGCCACCCCACGACATATGGAGTTCCTAGGCCAGGGATTAGATCTGAACCACAGTTGTGGCCTAAGCCGCAGCTGCAGCAATGCCAGATCCTTAACCCACTATGTCAGGCCAGGGATCCAACCTGCATTCCAGTGCTCCCAAGATGCCCTCAATCCCATGGTACCATGGTGGGAACTGTTTAATTTCATTTTCTTAAGTAACTTTGTCCGGAAGGACCTTGACTGATAGCCCAGTAAATCATAGTAAAACATAATTTCATATGTTCATCTTTTTTCTTTTTTTGTCTTTTTAGGGCCACACCCACGGTATATGGAAGTTCCCAGGCTAGGGGTCAAATGGGAGCTGCAGCTGCCGGCCTATACCACAGCCACAGCAACAAGGGATCTGAGCCACATCTGTGACCTACACCACAGCCCATGGCCATACTGGATCCTTAACCCACTGAGCGAGGCCAGTGATTGAACCCATGTCCTCATGGATACCAGTCCAGTTCATTACTGCTGAGCTACGATGGGAACTCCCCATATGTTTATCTTTAGAGATTACACATTTTTTTTCCTTCAAATAATGTAATGACTATCTCATAGACTCAAGAAATGAAGGATTAATTAGAGGTTAAGGATGTCCTGGGCCTGCCTGAGACGTTAGACACAGTGAGTCAGGGATTAGTCGGGGACAGGAAGCCAGGTCTCCTGCCTCCCAGGCCAGTGCTCTCAGGCACCCCCATTTCTCCCCTGCCTGTAAGTCTCAGGCTTCTCAGCCCCGGGCAGAGCCACCCTCATCGTTTCTCCCTGAGTCCCTGCCCAACTACCAGCATCCAGGGAGGCCCACGGGGCAAAAGGCACCACCTTTTAGAAGTGACTCCTTTCCCCCAACAAACGTGCCCTGAGGACAGATGTGGGTTTTGATGGTGCCGAGATGAGGTGGCTGAGTTCTGGATGTGAGACTCTTCAGCCCTCGGCTCTGCTTCAACCCTCATTACCTCATGGTTGACTATCACGGTAGCTCCTTAAAGCCCTCCCACCCCCACTGTCCCGCCACTGCCCCTTTCTCCTCAATCTCTGCCTCTTTCTCCTTCAATTCATCATATGTAGTGTCAGAATCATCTCCTTAAAAAAACCACTCTGTTCATGCCATTTTCCTGTTGAAAAACCTTCAATAGCTCCCTGCTGCCTAGAGAGCAATGTCCAAAGTACTTCACCTGCTGTCCTTACAACAGACTGACAGGGCCTGTGTCCCTCCAGGGAGGTCCAGCTCAGACCCAGGGAAGGGTTAGCACTGGGAAGAATCACATCCAGAATTCAACTAACAGCCTCAAGTTCTATTACAGAGACATACCTTGTTTTATTGTGCTTTGCAGACATTGCATTTTCTACAGTTTAGAGGTGTGTGGTAACCCTGCATCAAGCAAATCTGTTGCACCATTTTTCCATAGTATTATTATTATTACTATTTTTATTATTGTCAGCTGCAGCATGCAGTGGCTTGATGTGAGGTCTCAGTTCCCAGACCGGAGATTGAACCCAGACCACATTGATGAAAGCACCTAACCACTAGACCAGCAGGAAACTCCCCACCAACAGCACTACTTTTTAATTAAGATATGCATAGTTTTTGAGACACAATTCTACTGAATACTTAGTAAACAATAGCATAGTATAAATATAACTTTTATATGCCTTAGGAAACCAAAAAATTTGTAGGCCTGGCTTTACTGTGGTGGTCTGGAACAGAACCCATGGTATCTCTGAGCTATGTCTACAATAGGTAGTAGGTACTCTGATCCTTGTTGGGAAGGAAAACTTTGTCCCTCTATTGGGGCCCAGTACTTTTCTATCATCACCATTAATTTTGAGCCACATGGGAAGTCCATCATCACCTTTAATTTTGATGCTTGGCTAATTTCTCTTTCTCTTTTTTCCACTGGCTACCTTCCTTTATTAACAACTTGTATGAGGTTTTTTTTTTTTTTTTTTTTTTTTTTTATCACTGTGGAACAAATTACCATACACTTAGTAGCTTAAAACCAAACCCATTTATTAGTTCTGTAGGTTTGGGCACAACATGGAGGGGTTCTTCGGTCAGGATCTCACAGAGCCAGGGTCATAATATCTGCTGGGCTGCATCTGCATCTGGAGCTCCGAATCCTCTTCCAAGTTCGCCTCATTATGGCTGAATTCAGTTCACTGTGGCTGTAGGACTGAGGTCCTTGTTCCCTAGCTGGCTTCAGCCAAAGGCAGCTCTCAGCTCTGCAAACCACTACCTTCCTTGCTGTATGGTTCACTCCATCTTCAAAGCCAGCAATGGTGTGTTGAAGCCCTCTCTGGCTTTAAATTTCTGAGTTCTGCTGTCTCTGACCTCTACACCAATTTTTAAAGGACTTTTATGATTAGGTCAGTCCCACTTGGCTAATTTCTCTTTTTTGTTTGCTTTTTTTAGGGCTACACCTGCAGCATATGGAGGTTCCCAGGCTAGGAGTAGACTTGAAGTTGTAGCTGCAGGCCTACACCACAGCCATAGCAATGCCAGATCCTCAACCCACTGAGCAAGGTCAGGGATTGAACCTGCAACCTCATGGCTTCTAGTCACATTTGTTTCTGCTGCACCATGATGGGAACTTCTCTTTTTATTTTTTATTTTTGGACACAATGTGCAGCAGCTCAATGTGTGATCTTTGTTCCCAGATCAGGGATCAAACTGGGGCCAAAGCAGAGTCCTAACCACTAGGCCACCAGGGAACTCCCTGACACAAACTCAACTGATGAGTAACCTTAATTGCATCTTCAAAAAAATTTTTTTTCTTTTTTAGGGCCACATGTATGGCATATGGAAGTTCCAGGGCTAGGGATCGAATCAGAGCTGCAGCCAGCCTATGCCACAGCCACAGCAACGCTCGATCAGAGCCGAGTCTGTGACTTACACCCTACCTCATGGCAATGCTGGATCCTTAACCCACTGAGCAAGGCCAGGAATCAAACCTGCATCCTGATAGACACTATGTTGGGTTCTTAACCCTCTAAGCCACAATGGGAACGCCCTTCAAAGTGCATTTTGCTTTATAATGTAATGTAATCATGGGATTGATATCTCATCATATTCACAGGTCTTGCCAATAATCAATGGGAGGATAATTATACAAGGGCAAGGGTCATTGGAGGTCATCTTAGAATTGTGCTTACCATACCACTGTAACAATTACTATCTAATTTTAATTCCTGTGTGAGTTAAGAAGCTGAATCAGATTTCCTCATCCTTGTCAATATTTCTTGCTGGGGGCTGGTGTGACAGATGCTGTCAGCTCACCCAACACCTAACCTTACCTCCCTTCTCCCTTATTATCCCCTACAATAGAGGCTGGAAAATGAAAAACAATTTTTCAGGCTCCCTTGCAGCCAGAGGTGAACAAGTAGCATGGTCCTGGCTAATGGGATATAAGCAGAGTATGTTAACATTGTTCCTTTCTCTACTTTTCTTCCATCTTGGAATGTGTATTTGATGTTCAGAGTTGCAAAAGCCATCTTGAGACAGGAGGAAAAGACAAGGAGATTTCCACAGAGACTGTGGCACTGAAATTGTTGACAATCTAGTACTATTTACAAAAAAAAAAAAAAAAGCAATCTTAGCTTACACAGGACTGAATGGGTAGCTGAATGAGAAGCATCTAGCCACATCTCCAAAGCCATGACACCTTGACTTCTCTGGAAGGGCTGCACAGAGTCCAGGCAGGTACCAACCTTCATAATCAGGGTGATTTTTCCTTTGCATCATCTTCATAATGTTCACAGTAATTCTTTATATAGTAGCTTGACATTAGAGCAATGTTAGTGGTTGCAGAAACCCTGTAGACATGTTCCTCTTCATTTCTTCCATGAAATGTTGTAAGTGTAATGACCTTAAATCCATTTGGGGACCCAGTTGTATGTGTGGGAAGTGCAGTAAACAGGAAACCGAGTGGCTCTATTTAGCTACATAGAGGGTTTAACAGTGAAGGGGGGATATTTTCCTTTTTTCTTTCGTTTTAGGTCTCCTTCTTTTGGGAGTTTTACAATACTTTTTATTAAAGTACTGTTGATCTACAATGTTACGCCAATTTCTGCTGTACAGCAAAGTGTACCCAGTCATACATATGTATACACATTCCTTTTCTTATATTATCCTCCATTGTGGTCTATCTCAAGAGACTGGATATAGTTCAATGCGCTATACAGCAGGACTTCATTGCTTATCCATTCTAAATGTAATAGTGTGCTTTTTATGGCTTCTAAAGCTGCTGACTCTTTTCCCTTCACCCTCCTGCTGGTCCCCTGGGCTTCAGAGGCCGGCCTGAGGACTGGGATATAAAGCTTCTTGGATGAGACAAGCAGTCTAAACCCAGAAGTTTGGTTTCATGGGACAAAGAGGGATTCAGGAAAGGCAAAAAGGGCCAGAGGTCTCAAGGCATAAACTTCCCCACCAACTGCATTGTTACACTGGATAATATTGAGAAAGCACAGAAAGTTTCCTGTGGATTCCAGTAAGGCCAGAGAGCTGGACACAGGAGCCACTGAAGGAACTGTCTTTAAAAAAGTCTCTGAGCCCTTGAACAGAGCCAGAAGAAGACTGAGAAGGGACTTACTAGAGACAGAGCCATGTCTCCTTGACCTCCAGCACGGTGGAGATGCACCACCAATTAGCATGATGCATCTGGGATGCTCAGAAGGAACACATCTCCTCTACATAATTGACAATCCAAATTCCAAACCTTGAATTAATACACATCTGTTTTTTCATGGATAGGCAGACATAGATTCATGACATTTCTCTTTTGCCATTCTCTCTCTTTTTTTTTCTTTTGGTCTTTTTAGGATCACCCCTCTGACTTATGGAAGTTCCCAGCCTAGGAATTGAATTGGAGCTTAGATGCCGGCCTACACCACAGCCACAGCAATGCTGGATCTTTAATGCACTGAGTAAGGCCAGGGATTGAACCTGCATCCTTGTGGATACTAGTTGGATTGGTTACCACTGATCCATGACGGGAATTCCCACCACAGTCCTAGGGAGGCAAACACTCTGCCTCCTCCCTATCTCTCCCTCCCTGCACACCTCCCCCACTACACACACCCTTAGGAGACTGTGATACTGAAGTCCTCCATCCCGTTTCCACCTCTTCCTTGGTTTCTCCACCATCATTCAACCTCTTTGCTCCTATAGAACCAGCACTACCTTTCCTGACTCTTGTCTCAGCCTCTTACATCTCCACTCTCCCCACCTTAAAACTCTATTCTTCTTCCTGTGTCCCTCTCTAGCAACCAGCCTCCCTCCTTCTTTAGGTTTGCTCTCTACTTCCGGGTCAATCCAACCTCTACCATGGGATTTTTGACTTTGAAAACTGCTCTTCTTGAGGACACTGTGGTTTCCTGATTGTCACATCCTGCAGCCTCTTGGTAGCATGTAACAGTACTAACTGTTCTCCTTCCTCAAATTCTCTTTCTCCTTTGGCTCCTGTGACAGAGGCTGCCAGTTACCTGCTCCATAGCCTTCCTTACTAACTAGAACTACCCCCTAACACACACACACACACACACACACCCCAAAAAAGTCATCGATCAGCTTCCCTTGCAGATAGGACGGTCAGATAACAGTTCTAGCCAATGAGATTTCAGTGGAAGCTGTCAGATGGGCCTTCCAGAGAAGCTTCTTAAAGGGAGACATATTCAGTTCCTGTGTGTATACCCATTTACTCCTGACCCCTCCTCCTTTCTCCTGCCTGGGACATGGACCTAATGGCTTGAGCTACAGCAGCCATCTTGCAACACATAGAAAAGCTCAAAATCAAAAAGATGTTTATTCCATTATCCTGTAGCTGCAGAACTAATACCAGCCAGGCTTAGCCCCATACTACTTGTTACAGAAGAAAAATAATCCCCTCTCTTGTTTGATCCACCATTATTTGGGTTTTCCATAAGATACTGCTGAAATCAACCCCTAACTGATACAGCTCCCATGACTTGGACATTCTCATTCTACTTCTTTAATATCTTCAAGGCCCCTCTTCTTCCACACTTCCTACATGTTAATGTTCCTGAGTTACCATCCCTGGTCCTCTCCCTCCACAGTTCCCCAAATGACCCAGTGGTGTCTGCTACTTCCCAAGCTACGATGATTCCAAATCCTAATGTGTAATCCAGATCTTCTTCCACAGCACAGACCTTTAGGTCTAAATGATCACATGCCTGCCACATAGGAGCTTAATATATACTACACTCACAATTAAATTTGCCAGCTTTCCCGTAATTCTGCTCCTCCTTCTAGACTGGAGCCAGAGATACTCCTTATCCCTCACCCTAATATCCAGATGGTCCTGAAGTCCCATCAAGTGTCTTTCCAACAGCTCCAATTTACTCTCACTTCTTCAATCCTACTGTCTTATACAGGCCCCATCTCTCTTCCTGGGCCACTGTGTAAGTCTCCTAACCAATTCCTCTGCCTCTGCCTCCCATCTATAACGCAAATTGGTATTTTTTTTTTTTTTTTAGCCAAGACATGCCATGGCCTGATATGGGACCTGATGTGGCATCTCAGTTCCTGGATCAGGGATTGAACCCAGGTCACAGAGGTAATCACTAGACTACCGCAGAACTCTCCAATTTGGTCTCTTAAAAATACAAATCTAATCATGTTATTCCCTTTCTTAAAACTCTTCAATGGCTCCTAGTCCTTCACAAGAAAGAATTCCATTGCCTTTGCATGAGCCCTACACACCTTGTCAACACTCATTACATTATAGCCACATAAAATCACCTGCAGCTTCCCAAACTTGCCATGATTTTTCTTTACTTCCTTGCCTGATTGTCGTCTCTGCCTTATAAGTTGGAAACTGCTCAAAAATTAAATTTTAAGTGAATGTTTAGGAACCCGACCTGGGCCCTTGCCCTCCTGGGAATTCTCCCACCTTTGTGCACAGAATCTCAGTAGTAAAGACCTGTCAGAATTCAAGAGATTTTGGGGGAGATGGGATTAAGATGGCAAAAATAGAAGGACCAGCGCTCACCTTCTCTCATAAAAAACAGCAGAATTACAACCAAATGCAGAACAACCTTCAACCAAACAGACTGGAAATTTTCAAAAAGATATCCTACTCCAGAAGACAAAAAAAGATGCCACATCAAGACAATAGGAGGGGCAATTATGTGATATAAGCAACGCCGTACCTGACAGGTGGGAAGCCCACAGACTGGAAAGTAACTGTATCACAGAGATTCATTTACAGGAATGAGAGTTCTGAGCCCCACATTAAGTCCCAAAGCCTGGGGATCTGGCACTGGGAGAAAGAGCACCTGGAGCATCTGACATTGAAGGCCAGTGGGGCATGTGCACAGGAGTTCCATAGGACTGGGGGAAATGGAGACCTCATTCTTGAAAGGTTCACATAGGCTTTCATGTGCACTGGGTCCCAGGGCAGGGTGGAGGCTCTGTGGGAGTCTGGGTTGGACCTGACTGCAGTTCTTGGAGGATCTCCTGGGAAAACAGGGGGTGAATCTGATTCATTGTGGGGAAAGGAGGTTGGAGGCAAGAGTCTCAGGAGTATTCATCAGCATGTATTCCTCTGGAGCTGGCCATTTTGGAAGAATCCGGCCCTACCCATCAGCTCTGAGAAGCCTCAGGCCAAACAATAATCCAAGGGGGGTGGATCACAGCCCCACCCATCACTAAACTGGCTGCCTAAAGATTCCCCAGGCACACAGCCTCCTCTAATCTCGCTCAGAGACAAAGCCCCACCCACCAGAGGGATAAGAATCAGCTCCACCTACCAGCAGGCAGGCAGCAATCCCTTCCATCAGGAAGCCTACAGCAAGCCCCTGTACCAACTTCAGCCACAAGGGGGGCAGACATCAGAAGTAAGAGAGGCTACAACTCTATTGTCTGCAAAAAGGACACCACACCAAAAACCTATAAAAATGAAAAGACAGAGAACTATAACTCAGATAAGGGAGCAAGAAAAAACCCAGAAAAACAGCTAAGTGATCTGGAGATTCTCAGCCTCCAGGAAAAAGACTTTAGACTGATGATAGTGAAGATGATGCAAGACATTGGAAACAGACTAGAGGCAAGATTGATAATTTATAGCAAACATTGAGCAAAGAAACTTAAGTAAGCAGAGATGCAAAATACAATAACTGAAATAAAAATTCATTAGAAGCAACCAACAGTAGAATACAGGAGGCAGAAGAACAAATAAGCGAGGTGGAGGACAGACTAGGGAAATCACTGCTGCAGAACAGAAAAGAGAAAAAAGATTGAAAACAAGTGAAGACAGTCTAAGAGAACTCTGGGACAACATTAAACACACCAACATCTGTATATAAGGGTGCCAGAAGGAGAAAATAGAAAGGGACAGAAAAAATATTTGAAGAAGTAACAGCCAAAAACTTGCCTAACATGGGAAAGGAACACTCACTCAAATCCAGGAAGCACAACAAGTACCATATAAAATAAACCCAAGGAGGAACACCCCAAGACACATATTAATCAAACTGACCAAAATCAAAGACAAAGAGAAAATACTGAAAGCAGCTAGGGAAAAGAAACAAATAACATACAAGGGAACCCCAATAAGGTTATCAGCAGATTTCGCAATGGAAACTCTGCAGGCCAGAAGGGAGTGGCATGATATACTTCACATGATTAAAGGAAAAAACCTCCAACCAAGATTACCTTACCCAGCAAGGCTCTTATTCATATTTGAAGGAGAAATCAAAAGCTTCACAGATAAGCAAAAGCTAAGAGAATTCAGCAACACTAAACCAGCCTTACAACAAATACTAAAGGAACTTCTCTAGGCAGAAAAGAAAAGACAGAAACCAGAAACAAAAATACCACAAATGACAAGGCTCACCAGTAAAGGTATATATCCAGTAAAGTTACAAAATCATCCACACACAATTATGCCACCAAAATCAGATCACGAGAAGAGGAGGGTACAAATGCAGGACACCTGAGATGCACTTGCAATTAAGAGACCAACAACTTAAAACAATCTCGTATATATAGAGACTGATATCAAAACTTCAGAGTAACTGCAAACCAAAAATCTACAATTGACACACAAACAAATAAGAAAAATCAACTCAAATACAACACCAAAGATAGTCATCAATCCACAAGAGGAGAGAACAAGAGAAGAAGGGAAGAAAAAAGAGCAACAAAAACAAATCCAAAGAAATTAATAAAATGGCAATAAGAACATACATATCAATAACTACCTTAAATGTTAATGGACTAAACGCCCCAACCAAAAGACATAGACTGGCAGAATGGGTACAAAAACAAGACCCATATACATGCTGTCTTCAAGAGACCCACTTCACTTCTAGGGACACATACAAATTGAAAGTGAGAGGATGGAAGAAAATTTTCCATGCAAACGGGAATCAAAAGAAAGCTGGAGTAGCAGTACTCATATCAGACAAAATAGATCTTAAAATAAAGAATATTATAAGAGACAAAGAAGGACATTACAAAATGACCCAAGGATCAATCCAAGAAGAAGATATAACAATTTTAAATCATATGCAACCAACATAGGATTACCTCAGTATGTAAGGCAACTGCTATCAACCTTAAAAGGAGAAACTGGCAATAACACAATCATAGTGGGGGACTTTAACACTCCACTTACAGCAATGGACTGATCAACCAGACAGAAAATCAATAAGGAAACACAGGCCCTGAATGAAGCATTAGACTGGATGGACTTAATAGATATTTATAGGACATTCCATCCAAAAGCAACAGAATACACATTCTTCTGAAGCGCACACGGAACATTTCCCAGGATTGATCACATTCTCTGCTACAAATCAAGCCTTGATAAATTAAAAAAATTGAAATCATATCAAGCACCTTTTCCAACCACAACACTATGTGACTGGAAATCAGTAATAAGAAAAAAACTGCAAAAAACACAAACATGTGGAGACTAAATAACATGCTACTAAAAACCAAGGGATCACTGAAGAAATCAAAGAGGAAATTAAAAAATACCTAGAAGCAAATGATAACAAAGATATGACACTCCGAAACCTGTGGGATGCAGCAAAAGCAGTTCTAAGAGGCAAGTTTATAGCAATACAAGCCTACCTCAGGAAACAAGCAAAAGCTCAAATAAACAACCTAACTTTATGGCTAAAGCAACTAGAGAGAGAAGAACAGACAAGACCAAAAGTTAATAGAAGGAAAGAAATCATAAAGATCAGAGCAGAAATCAGTGAAATAGAAATGAAGAAAACCATAGAAAAGATCAACAAAATTAAAAGCTAGTTCTTCGAAAAGATCAACAAAATTGATAAACTCTAAGCCAGACTCATCAAGAAAAAGAGAGAAGGAGTTCCCATTGTGGTGCAGCAGAAATGAATCCAACTAGGAACCATGAGGTTATGGGTTCAATCCCTGGCCTCACTCAGTGGGTCAAGGATCTGGCATTGCCCTGAGCTATGGTATAGGTCACAGATGAGGCTCAGATCCAGTGTTGCTGTGGCTCTGGGATAGGCTGGCAGCAACAGCTCTGATTAGACCCCTAGCCTGGGAACCTTCATATGCCATGGATGTAGCCCTCAAAAGACAAAAAATAAAAAAAAAGAAAAGAAATACAAAGGATCATAAGAGACTTCTATATGCAACTATATGCCAATAAAATGGAAAACCTAGAAGAAATGGACAAATTCTTAGAAAAGTGCAGTCTTCCAAGACAAAACCAAGATGAAATAGAAAAGATGAATGGACCAATCACAAGAACTAAAATTAAAACTGGGATTAAAAAACTTCCAACAAACGGAAGTCCAGTTCCAGATGGCTTCACAGGCGAATTCTAGCAAACATTTAGAGAAGGGCTAACACCTATCCTTCTGAAACTATTTCAAAAAATTGCAGAGGAAGGAACACTCCCAAACTCATTCTATGAGGCCACCATCACCCTGATACCAAAGCCAGACAAAGATACCACAAAAAAAAGAAAAGTACAAGCCAATTTCACTGATGAACATAGATGCAAAAATCCTCAACAATATACTAGCAAACCACATCCAACAATACATTAAAAGGATTGTATATCATGGTCAAGGGGGATTTATCCCAGGGATGCAAGAGTTCTTCAATATCCACAAATCAATCAGTGTGATACACCACATTAACAAACTGAAGAATAAAAACAATATGATCCTCTCAATAGACACGGAAAAAGCCTTTGACAAAATCCAACACCCATTTCTGATAAAAACCCTCAGAAAGTGGGCATAATGGGAACCTACCTCAACATAAGAAAGGCCATATATGACAAATCCACAGCAAACATCATTCCCAATGGTGAAAAGCTGAAAGAATTCCCACTAAGATCAGGAACAAGACAAGGATGTCTGCTCATGCCACTACTCTTCAACATAGTCTTAGAAGTCCTAGCCACAGCAATCAGAGAAGAAAAAGAAATAAAAGCAATCCAAATTGGAAAGGAAGGAGTAAAACTATACTTATTTGCAGATGACATGATACTATACCTAGAAAATCCTAAAGATGCTATCAGAAAACTGTTAGAGCTCATTGATGAATTTGGCAGTCACAGCATACAAAAATCAACACACAGAAATTGACTGCATTTCTATATACTGACAATGAAAGATCAGAAAGAAAAATTAGGGGAGAAATCCTGTTTACCATTGCATCAAAAAGAATAAAATACTTAGGAATAAACCTACCTAAAGAGACTGAAGACCTGTACTCTGAAAACTATAAGGCGCTGATGAAAGAAATCAAAGATAACACAGATGGAAAGACATACCATGCTCTTGGATTGGAAGAATCAATATTGTCAAAATGACTATACTACCCAAGGCAATCTACAGATTCAATGCAATACCTATTGAATTACCAAGGACATTTTTCACAGAACTTGAATTAAATATTTTTAAAGTTTATTTGGAAGCACAAAAGACCCAGAATAGCCAAAGCCATCTTAAGAAAGAAAAATGGAGCTGGAGCAATCAGGTTCTCAGGCTCTCTGACTTCAGACTGTACTATAAAGCTGGAGTCATCAAAACTGTATGGTACTGGCACAAAAACAGAAATATAGATCAGTGCAACAGGATAGGAAGCCCAGAATTCAACCCACACACCTACAGTCAACTAAATCTATGACAAAGGATGCAGGAATATACAATGGAGAAAAGACAGCCCCTTCAATAAGTGGCATTGAGAAAGCTGGAGAGCCCCATGGAAAAGGATGAAATTAGAACACTCCCTAACACCATACACAAAAAGAAATTCAAAATGGATCAAAGACCTAGACATAAGACCAGGTACTATAAAACTGTTAGAGGAAAACATAGGCCAAACACTCTCTGACATAGACGACAGCAACATCTCAGATCCACCTCTTAGAGTATTGACAATAAAAACAAAAATAAACAAATGGGACTTAATTAAAGTTTCTGCACAGCAAAGGAAACCCTAAACAAAACAAAATGACAGCCCACAGAATGGAAGAAAATATTGCAAATGAATCAACTGACAAAGGATTAATCTCCAAAATTTATAAACATCTTCTGTAGCACAACACCAAAAAAACAAACAACCCCATCAAAAAATGGGCAGAAGATCTAAACAGACAGTTTTCCACAGAAGACATACAGATGGCCAAAAAACACATGAAAAGATGTTCAACATCAGTCATCATTAGAGAAATGCAAACCAAAACTACGATGAGGTACCACCTCACGCCAGCCAGAATGGCTGTCATCAAAAAGTCTGCAAATAATAAATGCTGGAGCGGGTGTGGAGAAAAAGGCACTGTGTTACACTATTGGAGGGAATGTAAATTGGTGCAATCACTGTGGAAAACAGTATGGAGATTCCTCAGAAAACTTAAAATAGAACTACCATTTGATCCAGTAATCCCACTCCTGGGCATCTATCCAAAGAAAACCATGAACTCTCAAAGACTCATGTACTCTGATATTCATTGCAGCACTATTTGCAATAGTCAAGACATAGAAACAACCTAAATGTCCATCGACAGAGGAGTGGATAAAGAAGAAGTGGTATATATACACAATGGATTATTACTCAGCCATTAAAAGGAAAGAGATACCAGCATTTTTAGCAACATGGATGGACCTAGAAGTTACCATGCTAAGTGAAGTCAGACAGCGAGAGACCAATATAATATGCTATCACTTACATGTGGAATCTAAAAAGAGGACACAATGAACTTCTTTGCAGAATAGATACTGACTCAGAGACTTTGAAAAACTTATGGTTTCCAAATGAGATGGGTTGCAGGGTGGGGGGATGCATTGGGAGTTTGGGATGGAAATACTATAAAATTGGGTCGTGAGGATCATTGTACAACTATAAATGTAATAAAATTCATTGAGCAATTAAAAAAAGAATTGGAGAGATTTTGTATTGTTCACATAACATAGTGCATAATTATAATTCCCTTTTGAATCAACGAATTCTCTGCAAGTCACTTTGAGCCAAATTGATCAAAATAAACATTAATTGCCTTTATTGTCATGTATATATCTTTTCACTTAAAATGTCACCTCTTTCCAATGTAAAACAGTCCTCCATTCTGCACTCAACAAGAAAGGAGATATTTACTTCAATATGCTAAGGGTTAGGGTTTCTTCTTTTTCCTATCCTGTTAAAACTTACCTCCTAGAATTCTAGAATTTTAGGGTGTAGCCCCTAAAATTTTCCAGAAAAGAAAACCAAGGGTCTATTGACTCAGGAACATGGCACCAGGGAGGTGGTTATAGGTGGGACATACCTAGATCCTGGCTGTGGATTCAGGCCTTGCCATCTCATCGTGAAGGCACAGACCATCTTCAGCTCACAAAGAAGACTCCCCTCTGCTTCCGATGGGAGGAGAGCAAAGTAGCCCCCACATAGCCAGTTAAGCTAATCCTCTTATACCACTCCACTTAAGGCAAGATGACATAAGGGCTTTAGGAACAAGGAATTAGAAGCCTTAATTCCAAGGATCTTTCTACCCTGGGAATAGAACAGCCCTCTCCTCTCCTCTCTGACTCTGTGTCCCACCCTTGGGGGCCAGTGGAGGGCCACTCACCCTCTGGGTAACGGGCTTGCCATCCTGGATCTGCACAGCCAGCCCCAGGTCAGACAGTCTGCAGTTGCCGAGGTCATCGAGAAGCACGTTCTCAGGCTTCAGGTCCCGGTAGACGATGCCGAGGGAGTGGAGGTGCAGCACGCCGCACGTCATCTGGGCCGAGTAGAAGATCACCCTGTTCATGTCTAGGCCCCGCTCGCCCACGCTGTAGATGTGGAACTTGAGGTCTCCCCCGTTCATCAGGCTCATCACCAGGCAGAGATGGGACTTGCTCTCAAACGCATAGGCCAGAGAGACAACGAAAGGGCTGCTGACCTTCTCCAAGATTTCCTTTTCTGAGAGAGCCATCTTCTCGCCACTCTTCTTCTTCAGCCGCTTCTTGTCCAGTTTCTTACAGGCATACATCTTACCAGTGTTTTTCACCTGGACAGCACATACCTTAAAGAGAAAAGGAAAGGGAGAGAAAGAGGTAGAAGCAGACAGCACTGCAGAGAGGAAGGGGAGACAGTGATACAGGGGTGAAGGGGCAGAAGTCAGCCAAAGTGGAAAGACAGCAGGCTTCTGAGAAAGGAGGAGCTGTGAGTAAGAAGGGGCTGGGACTGCAGTGAGGTATCGCTTCATGCTCAGTAGGTGGGCTGTAATTTTTTTTTTCAGCCACACCGAAAACATATGGAAGTTCCTGGACCCAAGACTGAATCCAAGCCAGAACTGCAACCTATGCCACAGCTGCAGCAATGCCATATTCTTAATCCACTGCACTGGGCTGGGGATCAAACCAGTGCCACCACAGAGACTAGCTGGATCATTAACCTACTGGGCCACAGTGGGAACTCCCTGTAATTTTCTTTTTTTTTTTTTTTAAGGAAAAATAACAAGGGCTGGTGAAGATGTAGAGAAATTGAAACCCTCATGTCTTGCTGGTGGAAACTTAAAACTTGGAAGAGTTTTGGTGATTCCTCAAAAAGTTAAGCACAGAATTGCCCTAAGGCCTAGCAGTTCCCCTAGACACTATTCACGGCAGCGCTATTCACAATAGTCAAAGGTGGAAACAAACCACCTATCCATCAGTAGATGAATTGACACATGAAATACAGTATTCCCATACAATGGAATGTTATTCAGCCATAAAAAGAATGAAGTACTGATACATGCTTCAACATGAATGAACCTCCAAAACATTATGCTCAGTGAAATAAGTCAGACACAAAAGCCAGATACATATTGTATGATTCCATTTTTGTGACACATCAGAATAGGCAAATCGGAAAGCAGACCAGTGGTTGCCAGGGGCTAGGTGATGGGGCGAAAGGGGAATAACTGTTAATGGTTATAGGGGTGATGAAAATATCTTGGAACTAGATAGAGATGATGGCTATATAAAACTGCAATGTGCTAAATTAAACTGTACAATTCAAAATGATTAACGGTTAATCTTCTGTGCATTTTACCTCAAAGATTTTTCTTTTCTTTTTTATGGCTGTACTCGAGGCAATATGGAAGTTCCCAGGCTGGGGTCGAATCGGAACTACAGCTGCTGGCCTGTGCCACAGCCACAGCAATGCATGATCCTTAACCCACTGAGCGAGGCCAGGGATTGAACCTGAATCTCATGGTTCCTAGTTGGATTTGTTTCTGCTGGGCCACAATGGGAACTTCTCAAAGATTTTTTTCTACTTAAAAAAAAAAAGAAAGCTGAGCAAAGCAATGATGCAAAATAGATTCTAGGCTTTACTTCCCAATGAGTGTTTTCTTAAATAGCTGAAGTTTTTCTCAGATTATCTCCATTACCACAATTAATCTCCCATCCTATGTTGCTGTCATTCACCAACTGGGCATTTCAGTGTGTCCTGCCTCGGGTAGACCTCATGATAAACATTCTTGGTCTGTTCCACATTTCGTCTGTTTTCCTATACCATTCTCATTTTATTTCATGTGGTGACCAGAAAAAAGAGATGAGAGCAAGCTAGGAATCCCCCCCGCCCCTGGCTTCTTTTTTTTGCTCTACCTGAGGCATATGAAAGTTCTGGGTCAGGGATCGAATCTGAGCCAAAGCTGTGGCAACACCAGAACTTTAATTTACTGTGCCACTGCCGGAACTCCTAGGAATTCTTTCTCCACAGGTGACACTAAAATTAGTTATTAGTAGGTTCCCTTGAGATTAAACAAGAAAAAAAATAGGCAAAACAAAACTCTATTACGCAGTATATTTCATCTTCCAGCCTGGCCATCCTGAGATACTTACCTCCCCAAAACCACCTTTCCCCAGCACCCGGAACTCCTCAAAGTACTTGTCTGACACCGGCTGCATCTCAAAGACTTTCCATTGCAGAAACTTGTCATAGAAGGGGCTGACCAGGAACTCTCGAAAGGGCTGGTCCTGTAAGAAGGCCATGGCCTCGGCCTTGGCCTGCTCCACCAGGGATGCTCGCTCCTCATCAGTGGTGGCCGCTTGGCACTTGGTGACCAGAGCTGGACTGAGGAAGGAGTGTGGTTGCCCCGGGTTTGGGACAACTGCACAAGTTGCCACCAGCGCCTGCAGTGTGCTACCCTTGGCGGGACCCTCTTCCGCAAGCTCCCAGCTCTGCACCTCCTCCAAGAAGCCCATGGCCTCCTGGTAGGCGGGCACGGTGGCTAGGAAGTCCCGGAAGAGACGGCGGCCGATGGGCTGCTGCTCACATAGGCTATTGAAGTCGGCGGGCATCGCCTGGCGGAGCTGCTCGCAGCTCTGCGGCCCGGGAAGCATCAGGCTCCGGCGCCGACGCTGTAGCTCCTTGCTGTCTGCGTCGGAGGTCTTCCGGGCCTGCAGGTAGGCGGTGTTGGCGATCAGGTTGTCCAGGCCCCCCATGTCGACCATGGCTGAGCACCGAACGTTCTCCCCTGGCACAGATCAAGAAGGATGGAGGGTTGCAGCGGGGAGGCGCTCAGGTCCCGGGACTAGCTGGCTGCTTTCCGTTCCAACCAAGATGCAGAAACTTCCAGGGGATTTATAGCAAGTCTTCTAGTCGGCGGGTGGGACTGGTGGAGGGTGAGGAAAGAGGTTTCTCTTCTAAGAAGCTTTGCTGGCTATGTATAGCCGGCCAGGGAAGGGCGCATCACAGGTCACCCAGCAAGCCTATAGCAGCCTGCAACACCTGCTGGGTCTACATGAGCATCATGGGACCTTTCTCATACACACCTGCTCCCTGAATCCACCCAGCTACCAATTTCCAAAGGAAAGGAGTCCTAATAAGGTGGCACGTTATTTGTTGCTGTTAGCAGTATTTTCAGCTGTGTCTGATTTTATGTGTTTCCCAGCAGGTGCAAGCTATGTAAACTCCTAGGAATAACAGGTCAGCAAGTGGAACTGGGAGAAGGTTTTCTTCCTTGTGTCTAACAGCCTGACACAGAGCGGGTTACAGCAGGGGATGCTCTGAGCTATGAGTCCTGAGACTTGTTCCCAGAGGCCCTTGGGGACCAAGTGGTGGCCCTCAGAGTGGGCTGAGGTTCGCCCACTGTCAGTGGAACCCTCAACAGGCTGCAAAGATCCTCCAGCCTTGGCTTTCTTAGTTCTGAGGAATCTGTGGTGGGAAGTACCTGATTATTAAATAAATAAAGCTACCATGAACATTCACCAACAAATAAATAAGTAAATAAATAAAAATGAAGTACCCGATTTAATGAGGGGGGTGACCTTGACCCAAAACATCCCATGAAGTGACATCAGCAGGAAAATCATACCACTTCACAGCATGGGGTCGAGACTGTTCCAAGGGCACAAGCCTAAAAAAGGGGGATCTGAAGGCGAAGGAGCCATGTGTGGAGACCCCAAGCAGTGAAACTCCAGGTATGGCCCCTGGACATCTCAGCCCAGGCTCCCTCACGAAGCTGGGAAGCTTCCCTCCATGGAGATCCCTCAGAGCTTCCCCCCACCTCAGACCACGACCTCATAAGGAACAGAAATTGGTTTAGACAGAGATCAGGCTAAGAATCTCTGCTCCAAAAATAACACTTGTGTCCTACAGGGAAAGAATACTCGGGCTTTTTCTTCACAAAGCAAGGCTAAGACAGTTTAAAAACAAAGTCATTCAGTATTATGCCAGAGTGTTTTAAAAGGGTAAAAAGAAAGAGAGGGAGGAGGGGAAGAAAAAGCTGGTCAGTTTTTTTCCAAACAAACAACCCCTAGCACACACTCTGTGAAAACATCATCATGACGGCCTTGGTCTGCCTGACAGAGCCTGCCGACTGTCCCCCAGCGCAGATACACACTTGACCTCACGCTGCCAAGAATTATGTAATGAACTCGTGGGTGCCCTTTCACTTTGCACTGCTGCACTGTAGATCGTCAGCCCAATGGCAGAGATAGGAGATCTGCACAAGTGACCACTGCTCGGACCGGTGCCATCTGCCTTGAAAGCCATACAAGAAAGCCTTGTCCTTTTTGTTGTTCTTGATATGTCATCCTGGGGCCCACATTTCCGAGTAGTGAAAAATCAGTCTGGGAATCTCTCTGGAGGAGGAAATGCCTTTTCCCGTGGTTTTTACGACTACAGGGCAGAACTTTGAGAAAATGGTAGAACTGTCATCACATCACTATTTAACTCTATCACCGAAAAAGGAATGTTTTTCACTGATGATCAGATCTGCTGTGAACTGCTTGGTTCCACTCACACTGATACTTTCTTTTATCCCTGAGTAATCACTTAACCCAGCACTGTCCAATAGACATATGAAAAGCCACATATGGATTTTCAGATTTTCTAGCAATCATATTAAAAAGTGAAAAGAAACAAGTGAAATTAACTTAAAGATGTATTTTACTTGGCCAAACATATGCAAAACATTATCATCTCAACATGTAATTGATATAAAAATTGCTAATCAGATGTATTTTTACATCCTTTTTTGTCTCCTGGGTTTTCGGAACCTGCTTGGTATTTTACATTTACACATTTCAGTTCAAACCAGGCACATTTCAAATGCTCAGTAGCCACATCTGGTCAGTGGCTACATTGTTGGGTAGCACAGACTTAACCTTCTTGGAGAAGAATTTTTAGGTCACCCCGAGGCATATGGACGTTCCCTGGATCAAATCCGAGCCTGAGCTTCAACCTACACCACAGTTGCAGCAATGGCATCTCCTTAGTCCACTGCACCAAGCCACAGATGGGACCTGAGCTTCCGCAGAGACAAGGTGAATCATTAACCCACTGCGCCATAGCAGGAACTCCCAGACTTACCCTTCTTCATGTAGCTTTGTTGTTCACAAGTAAGAGAAAGTCTTACTTTTGCTTTTTTTTTCTAATAAGTATTTGGGTAAAAAAAAAACCTCTTAATAATTAAAAATAAAATGACTGATATTAGATAATATTTGATACAAAGCATAGAAGTTATAAAATGATTATATGTCAACTACTGGCAATTTTAGAGTACCATTACTTAAAGTTTTACCCACCTGAAAAAAATAAGTCTATTTAAAATGGAGCACTTGGGAATTCCCATTGTGGCTCAGCAGAAACGAATCTGACTAGCATCTATGAGGATGCAGGTTTGATCCCTGGCCTCACTCAGTGGGTTAAGGATCTGGTATTGCCGTGAGCTGGAGGTCGAAGACATGGCTTGGATCCAGTGTTGCTGTGGCTGTGGCATAGGCTGGCAGCTGCAGCTCTGATTCAACCCCTAGCCTGGAAACTTTCACATGTGGCAGGCAGTGCCTAAAAAGCAAAAATAAAAAAAAAATTTTAAAACATGGAACACTTTACGTATTTACTAACAATTAGGGTCCAGGGCTTTCCCAATTTGATGAAATAGTAATTATAGACCCAATTAAAGAACAGCACTGAATCCTTAGCTTATAAACAGAGCTAAGTGCTACCCACGTTCGGGGTACCCTGCACTAGCAGCGAAAAGTATCAGAAATCTTGGATTGGAAATGGGGCCCCATGTTTATAAACACTACCTCCATCACTGCTTGGGAGACCTCCTGTCTCTAGAAAGTCCTAGCTGTGTGACCTTCAGCCAATTACTTAACTTCTCTGAGCCTAAGTCTCATTATGGGAAAACAGAGATAATGTTGACTTTTTTTTTTTTTTTGGCCACACCTGTGGCATTCAGAAGTTACCAAGCCAGGGATCAAACCCTTGCTAAAGCAGCAACCTGAGCCACAGCAGTGACAATGCTGGATCTTTAACCCACTGCACCACAGCAGGAACTCCTTAAAGAGTTATTTATGAGATATATGTTCTTGGATTTTATTTAATTAATTAATTTATTTATCTTTTCTATGGCTGCACCTGCAGCATATGGAGATTCCCAGGCTAGGGGTCTAATCAGAGCTGTAGCCGCTGGCCTACCCCACAGCAAAGTGGGATCCGAGCCATATCTTCAATCTACACCACAGCTCATGGCAACGCCAGATCCTTAACCCACTGAGCGAGGCCAGAAATCGAACCTACAACCTCATGGTTCCTAGTGGGATTCGTTAACCACTGAGCCACAACGGGAACTCCTGTTCTTGGATTTTAAAATGCTCTGATATTGTGTGCTTTTCAGAGTGTGATCCTGGGACAGGCATCAAAGCAGCACCAAGGAATGGGTGAGAAATGCAAAGTCCTGGGCTCTCCCTCCAGATCTCCTGAGTCAGAGGCCCTCCTGAGTCAGAAGCCCAACTCTGTGTTTTGCCAAGCCTTCCAGGTGATCTAATGTGCATGCTCAAGTTTGAGAACACAGGCTTAAAGAAACAAACCTTTTGTTGATCACTTTCCTCCCACCTGCTGCCTCTCCAGAGGGCTCCCAACCTCACCTGGTTTTTGCTGATTGTTGCCTCCCAGCAGACATTACGCCAGAAGCCTCAAAACTGGGAGCAATCCAGGCATTTCTTGGCTCTGAGAGGCTTTGCCTCACCTCCCCCGAATCATCTGCACTTTATGCTTCTGACCACTTTCTGTCTCCTGTCATAGCTATTTATGAAGCTGCTTTATCTGTCTTATGAGATGTGGCCACTGCCCCTTTACCCACAGTAAAAGTACCTAGTGTTTGTTTTCTACTTGGTAAACCGAAACCAAACCAAACCAAACCAAAACAAACAAACAAACAAACAAAAAAAACAGACCTCAAAACCCATAAATAAAAAATAAATAAAATGCTCTGATGTCTACATCTGAAATGCAAAGAACGTTTAAAAAAATGTTTAGGAGTTCCCTTGTGGTTCAGTAGAAATGAATCTGACTAGTATCCATGAAGAAGCAGGTTCGATTCCTGGCCTCACTCAGTGGGTTAAGGATCTGGTATTGTCGTGAGCTGTGGTGTAGATGGCAGACTTGGCTGAATCCTGTGTTGCTGTGGCTGTGGCGCAGGCCAGCAGTTGTAGCTCCTATTAGACTCCTAGCCTGGGAATTTCCATATGCTGAAAGTGATGCTTGAAAAAGCAAACAAACAAACAAACAAACAAAACCCAAACCCAAACATTTAAATTAATGGTTAGTATTAGGATACACTAGGTTTCCTTCTCTTTCTAAGGATTTTTCATTCTGAAAATACACCCTAGGATAAAGGAAATGTCAAAGCTAGATTTCTAGGAAGAATGTGACCGTGTTTCGCAATGCACAGGCCACTGCATGGTATGCTAGCACCTTTATTGAAGGTTCAAGAATTATGAAATAGTAGAGCATATTATATGGTCTCAGAAACAGAAGCTATTTTGAGCAGTATAAATTCTGGAGTGGACTAATATGTTAACGTTAGGACACCCAAAGTATCCAGATTCTTCTTCAACTTGTGGTTAAAAATCCTTCCATTGTAAAGATTTTGCTTTTTTTGTTCAGTAGCAGCCCTCTACTGGGAGAAAAAGCAAACGGGTCCTTATCCTTCCCATGACAGCTGACCACATTTCACATTTTAATAATTTGAAGAAATTAAGGCTATCCCTTGTTGGCTCCAATGCCTTGATACTAAACAGAGAAGAGGTGGATCTAGATAAACTTTATTGTTTCAATGTGGTCACAGAATTTTCTCACAGAAACTTAGTTTTCAAGCTCTTTGATTTTTCTCTTTTTCTTTTGAAATATTTCTCTCCCTCTCTACACTCATCACTACATCGGTGAGATGCAGGTTCCATCCCTGGCCTCCATCAGTGGGTTAAGGATCCAGCATTGCCATGGATGTGGTGTAGGCCAGCAGCTGCAGCTTCAATGCGACCCCTAGCCTAGGAATGTCCATATGCCACAGGTGCAGCCCTAAAAAGAAAAAGAAAAAAAAAAGAAAGGAGAAAAAAGAGTTCCTGATAGTTAAGCTGGTTAAGTATCCAGCATAGTGGTGGCGAAGGTTCCATCCCAGGCCCAGGAACTTCCACATGCCATGGGCATGGCCAAAAACAAAGAGAAGAAAATAAGGAGAGATTTAGATACAGAGACACAGAGAAGATACATAGAGAAGAGTGATGTGAAGATGGAAGCAGAGACTGGAGTGCTGCCTCTACAGGCTGAGGAACAGCCAGGTTTGCTGACAATCACCAGAAGTTAGGAGAGAAGCACAGAACATGATCTCACTCAGAGGCTCCAGAAAGAACGAATCCTGCCCATGCCTTGCTTGTGAACTTCTGCTTTCCTGAAACGTGAGAGAAAAATTTCAGTTGTCTAAGCCACTCAGTCTATGGTGTTTTGTTAGCATCCCCAGCTGGCTGATCCAGCCGGAAGGCTGGGAGGTGAGCCCCCTGGGATGCAGTTCAGAGAAGGGCAAAGTCAGAGGAAGCATCTGAGAAGAAACAGGCTGATGACCAGCATAATTATCATGCCATTATCCCCTCTAATGCAATTACCAAGAATGCCTTAATATGGTTTTCATGTCCAGAGATAAAATTTCATGCCTTAAGTGTTGAGATTTGGGGCTTTCTTTATTGCCCAGCCCACATTAGTTCAGCCTAAAATTGTTTTCGTTTTTTTTTTTTTTTTTTTGGTCTTTTTGCCTTTTCTAGGGCCGCTCCCACAGCATATGGAGGTTCCCAGGCTAGGGGTCTAATCAGAGCTGTAGCTGCCGGCCTACGCCAGAGCCACAGCAATGCGGGATCCAAGCTGCGTCTGCGACCTACACCACAGCCCATGGCAACGCCGGATTGTTAACCCACTGACCAAGGCCAGGGATCGAACCCACAACCTCATGGTTCCTAGTCGGATTCGTTAACCACTGTGCCATGACGGGAACTCCTCAGCCTGAAATTGTTTATCAGCCTCTATATGTTACTACTTGCCCCTACCAAGTGAGAACCTATGACGTTCATGCCTGCATTCATTTGTTCAGAACACTGAATAAGCACCTACTACGTGCTGGAGATCACGGCCAGGTTGTGGGGGTACAATGGTGTTTTAAGTTCCCTGCCACCTGCCTTCTTCCTCCCTTCAAGGGGCCTACCATGTGCCTGGCATTGTGCTGGGCTGTGGTGAGTGGGGAAACAAAGCAGATGAGGTCCCTGCCCCCATGGGACTTATCTAAGACAGAATTAACCACATGATTTTCCTTCTATTTTTTTTTTTTTTTAGGGCTGCATATGTGGCATATGGAGGTTCCCAGGCTAGGGGGCGAATCAGAGCCGTAGCCGCTGGCCTACACCACAGCCACAGCAACATGGCAATGCCAGATCCCAGACCCTCTGAGCGAAGCCAGGGATCAAACCTGCATTCTCATGGATACTAGTCAGGTTCATTTCTGCTGCACCACAGTGGAAACTTCCATTTGTTTGGAGTGACGCAGTGGGGAGTTATATGATAACAATGCAGGGTGTGGCAGGGCTGGGCAGCTCAAGGATGGCTGAGTTCTGAAGAAAGAGTAGGGAGAGGAGGAGCATTTCTGGAAGAGAGAGCAGCCCAAGCGATGCCAAAGATCAGTGTAGCCAGAGTGCTGTGAAGGGAGGGAGAAGGCAGTGGTGCTTGCTTGTTTTCTTTCCTTCCTTCCTTCCTTCTTTCTTTCTTTCCTTCTTTTTTTTCTACTTTTTAGGGCCGCATCTGCAGGGGTCAATTTGGAGCTGCAGCTGCTGGCCTACACCATAGCCACAGCAATGCAGGATCTGAGCCAAATCTTCGAACTACATCACACCTTATGGCAATGCCAGATCCCAGACCCACTGAACAAGGCCAGGGATCAAACCCAGGTCCTCATGGATACTAGTTGGGTTCATTACTGCTGAACCACGACAGGAACTCCATTTTCATAGTAACTCCAAACATTATCCAACAGCCACAGACTTAAAGAGTTAAATATAACATAACTAACCTTAGATTTGACTGATCTAAGCTCTTAGACCAGAAGGAAAACAAGTGTTAGATTTGGACCGGGAACTTGGGAGACCTATTTTCCAATCCAGGGCTTTTTTTTTTGTTTTTTTTTTTGTTTTTCATTCTGCATTGTCTCTGTGGCACAGAGAAGCTGGGGAGGTCAAAAGAAGCCAGTCTGGAGTGGAAGATGCTAGGACTGTATGTAGAAATGACTCCTGTGCTTTATTTCTTATAGTGATAGCTTTTCTAGTTCTCAGGCTTACTTGGTGTCATGATGTAACACTAAATGTTTAGTTCAGCTCTTTTCCAATTGATAGTGAAACAGTTACTGTGTATCTTGAAGGAAAAATCCTTTCATCAACAAGAATCCTGACTTTCTTTAAAAGCCATGCCAAGAAATTTTACTTTTTAGGCTACTTGAGAGAAATCACAAACGCTATTATAATAAGGCCCAAAAAAATCTGTCGACATGTTTAAAGTCTCTTGTTTTTATCATAAATTAAATTCATAAATATTGAATTTAGGATCCAAAATCTGGTATAACATAAACATCTTCCTCTCTAAACAAGACTCTAATTGTTTTAATAATGACTGTTCACCCATAACAGAGGAAGTTCTTCTTAAACAAGGAATCATGGTGGCTAAGAGAGAAAAATTTAATAACTGGTTTATTTGAAGGACATGGAAAATATTTCCTGATAGAAGTTCAATTTGAAAATGGATTATGGAGTTCCCGTCATGGCTCAGTGGTTAACGAATCCGACTAGGAACCATGAGGTTGGGAGTTCGATTTCTGGCCTCACTCAGTGGGTTAAGGATCTGGCATTGCCATGAGCTGTGGTGTAGGTCGCAGATGCAGCTCAGATCTGGTATTGCTGTGGCTCTGGCATAGACTGGCGGCTACAGCTCTGATTAGACCCCTAGCCTGGGAACCTCCATATGCCATGGGTGCAGCCCTAGAAAAGACAAGAAGACAAAAAAAAAAAAAAAAAGAAAATGGATTATGGCAGATGTGCAGAAGACAATGAACTGCATGTGTTCAAACAATGAGATTTTAAACATCTATTAAACGACTTTCCAGAGAATAAGAGATTTTATTAAACAAGACTAAGGGATTGTTAGAGAAGAACAAATAATATAACATTAACAAAGAAAAAGCAAAATAAAGTCCACAAAACATATACTTGATATGTGGGGAAAACATGGAAAATCAGTGGGAAAAATTCTTGTGGTTATAAGGAAGAATAAAAGCCAAAGATGTTTTTAGTAGAACATGAAAGACTATATTGTAGAGTACAAACTATTATGTATAAAATAGGTTACAAGGATATATTACACAGCATGGGGAATATAGCCAATATTTTACAACGACTATAAATGGAGTAGAAGCTTTAAAAATTGTGAATCACTATATTGTATCCCTGTATGTATATAGTACACAGGTGTATATATACACACACACACACACACACACACCTCTTTTAAGGAGTTTTGCTCATGGGTGGGACCACTAGAATGAGTGGCCAAAGCTGAGGTGGAGAAGCCATGATTATTGGAGGAAAGGAGGTCAGGAAATTGAGAAACCAGTGTATTAGAAACACTATCCATGTGAATGTTGAAATCACTAAGAGTTATACAAAGAGTAGTGATGGAGACTGATGGAGAGTCTGAGACTAGCATGTCCATAGAACAAAGGGAAGTGACTTGTGAGGCCATTATGGAGCAGTGGAACCTAACAACATGAGCCTCAAAGCTGGGTGGTTTTAGGGAGGGAAGCAGCAACAGAGAGAAACGAAGGCATCCCACATTGCCAGGTCCAGCGGTGTGAGGGAGCAGGAGGAATGCAGAAGAAGCAGTGTTCTCAGGGGAGATTCAAGTTTAAATGAGAATAAGAAAGTAAAGGGGGGAGTTCCCATTGTGGCTCAGCGGGTTAAGAACCTAACTAGTACCCATGAGGGTTTGGGTTCAGTCCCCGGCCTTGCTCAGGTGGTTAAAGATCTGGTATTCCCATGAGCTGTGGCGTAGGTCACAGACAAGGCTGGGATCCTGTGTTGCTGTGGCTGTGGCGTAGGCCGGCAGCTGTAGCTCCAATTCAACCCCTAGCCTGGGAACCTCCATATGCTGCAGATGGGGCCCTGAAAGAAAGAGAGAGGAAGGAAGGAAGGAAGGAAGGAAGGAAGGAAGGAAAGGAAAGGAAAGGGGACTTGCAGAGAAGAATGAGGATGGAGGATGTTTTGTTGGTGTGAATATCAGAGGGAGCAGAGGAAGTGTTTCCGAAGTTGGGGGAGTGGAAATGGAGAAATAAAAAGGAATATGAAGAACTACTTGGGATGAGAGCTTGCAAGGTGACCTGGAAAGCGTGGGTTTCTTGACTGAGCTAACTCAGTCAAGAAAGGATGAAGGGCAGGATGAGACTGATGGTCTCAAAGCAGGTGGTGGTGGCCAGATCCTGAGTTACCCAGGCAGGAAGGAGTACATACAAGGTGCTGGACCTGAGCTCCCACTGGACCACTGAGGCCAGAGTTGAGGGACATCTTATGTGGAACACTTTGGCCCCTCCCACCTGGTCTATGTGGTTGGAGCTGGCAGAGGGTTGGTCTGACCTGAGCTGGGAAGACCTAGGGTATTTTCAGGGTTAGACAGTGGACTTGAGGGTTTTATGTGGAGACCCCATAAAGATGTCAAGAAGTTCCCCAGGCGAGGGGTTGAACCTATGCCACAGCAGTGACCGAGGCTGCAGCAGTGACAATGCCAGATCCTTAATTGCTAGGCCACCAGGAAACTCCAAGAGTAACTCATTTGACTTTGCATCTGCCTTGAAGACCTAACAGCAGGGCTTTGGTGGAGTTGGGGGGACTCCAACACTCCTAAGCTTTATTAGGGTGTTTGTATGCATTCACAAGACCTTGATTCTGGGCCATCTATCCAACAGAAACACACTACAGACTGAGGGCTATCAAGGGCTATTTTAAGCATAGGTCTGGGAAAGACACACATCCATATCTTTATTCTTAATAAAATCTAAGCCTGTTAGAAAGGTTCACAGTTAATGTTAGAGTTTAAGAGTTCACTGAAGAATTTCAGGCTACCCTAAAATTTCCATCTTATAATTAGGGGAAGTGCAAAGATTTTGTACATTTAAAACCTTCAAAAATATTCTAGAAGAGAGTTGGAATGAAGAAAACATTTGCTCTTTTTTAAAAAATCACTTCTTCCTTTACTTATTTCTTCTGCATTTTGACAAACTTCTTGAAAATGTAGCACTTCTAATGAACTCCAAGGAGCTTTCTCAGATTACCTCCACAGGGGACCAGAACAAGATGAGAAACACAATTATTTTGATTTCAGTGCTTTCTTGAAGAGTTGAACAATAAGACAAATGGAACAACCGTGAATGCATTTTCTTGTATTTTACACTTAGTAGCAAATGTAAAAGTGTTGACTGCAATCTTAAACAATAATATCCATTTCTTTTTAAAAATGCAGATTTATTTTACATAGAGTAAAAGGTGTACAGTATGAAGCTTTGAAAAATGTGTACACTCATGTAACCATCACCCAAGTCAATTTATAGAATATTTCCATCATCACTGAAAGCTTTCTTATACCTTTTCTAGTCAATAGCCCCACAGAGAAGCTACCATTATTCTGATTTCTATCACTGTAGATTAGTCTTGTCTGTTCTTGAACTTTGTAGAAACAGAATCATACAATTAAGAACTTCATTTATTTATTTTTTCTGGCCACGACATGCATCGGCTTGATGTAGGATCTCAGTTCCCAGACCAGGGATCAAACCCTGGCCACAGTGGTAAAAGCACTGAGTTCTAATCGCTAGACCACTGGGGAACTCCCAATTAAATATTCTTTTATGCCTGGATCTTTTTGCTCAACACAATGCTTTGAGATTTATCCATGTTTTAGCATATATCAGTTTTTCCTTTTTTACTGCTATTCCATCATTCCATTCTACGAATAGAACATTGTTCTTCTGTTGATGGACATTTTTTTTTTTTTTTCCTCCAGTTTGGGGCCATTCTAAGCATGAAAAAAGCACCTTTGAGAATTCATCTATATTTTTTGTGGACAAATGTTTTTTCACTTTCCTTGGGCAAATACCTAGGAATAGAGTTGCTTGATCATAGGGTAAATGCATCCCCGAGCCTCCTCATCTTCACCAAGACTTGGTATTATCAGTCTTTTTAGCTTGAGGTATTCTAGGGGGCATGTAGAGATATTTCATTGTGATTTTAATTTGCATTTCTGATGAGGAATATTAGGCATATTTTCATGTGCTAACTTCTTATTTGTATGTCTTCTTTCTGTAAAGTATCTTTTCGATTTTCCCAATATCCAGTTCTTTAATTAAACTTCTACTGATAACATGGTCTCATCAGGTAGTATTCTGTTGACTGATCATGTTCTTGAGTAGAGATGCTAAATGTTTTGCAGGTATTGAGGCAGTGAAGGCAGAAATAAGATAGCCAGGTAAGAGCATTAGATTCATATCTTTTCAACAGTTTAAGTTTCTCAGGACAATTGTAGAAGCAACTGTTTTTATTTGTTAATGATTCTGGAGTAACCATGTGGTTCAGTGGGTTAAGAATCTGGCTCAGTTTGCTGCTGTGGCACAGCCAAAAAAAGAAGATTCCATGTACTATTTTAGTTCAAAGTTTCAAAATACAAAGACCAATTATTCTATAATCTCTGCAAAAAATTAGAGTTGGGGAAAATATCTAAAAGTGGTGTTACAGGAGTTCCCGTTGCGGTGCAGTAGAAACAAATCCAACTAGGAATCATGAGGTTGGGGGTTTGATCCCTGGCATTGCTCAGTGGGTTAAGGATCTAGTGTTGCCATGAGTTGTGTTGTAGGTCGAAATGCGGCTCAGATCTGATGTTGCTGTGGATGTGGCATAGGCTGGCAGCTGTAGCTCTGATTCTACTGTTGGCCTGGGAACCTCCATATGCCGTGGGTTCAGCCCTAAAAAGCAAAAAAAAAAAAAAAAAGTGGTGTTACAGCCTATACAACATAACTGTTCTTAACACGACTTTTTTAAATAGATTTATATTCTCAAGACATAATTTCATTCAAAGATTATCTAAATTCATGTTATAATGGACATGTACTAAAGGCCCATTAAACATTTTTATTTTGCATGTCAGCATATTTAAAAATATAAACACAGGAGTTCTCTTGTGGTGTAATGGGCTAAGGATCTGGCATTTTCACTGCAGTGGCTTGGGTCACTGCCGTGGCGTGGGTTTGATCTTGAGTGGCCAGAAAAAGAAAAAAACGAAACATTAGGAAGTTCCCATTGTGGCTCAGTGTGTTATGAACCCAACATATTTGCTGAGATGGTTCGATTCCTGTCCTTTCTCAGTGTGTTACGAACCCAACATATTTGCTGAGATGGTTCGATTCCTGTCCTTTCTCAGTGTGTTAAGGATTCAGTGTTGCTGCAAGCTGCAGCTCTGATTCAACCCCTAGCCTGGGAACTTCCATATGCCACAGGTCAGGTTCTAAAAAGAAAAAAAAAAAAAAACTTTAAAAATATAAGCACAAAAACATCAGTTCAGAGAGAATATGATCTCTAAGATCCTTTCCAATTCTAAGAGTCTATGTAAAGAAAGTTCCAATTCTAAGAGTCTGTGTAAACAAATATTTGTTTGTCTGATGCATAGCAGGCCAGACACTGAGATGCTGAGGTTTGCAGCAGAAAATTTGTTCACAAGGCAGCTAAAAAGGAGATGAGAGAACAAGTCTCAGATATGCCTCCCTGAAGGCGAGGGACTTGAGATATTTATGGGATAAATAAGCAGGGTGGTCTGAGGCATTGGGAAAGATGATTGGAGGTAGGGACAAAGTGAGGTAATTGATGTTTTGTGCCGTGTATCTGGGTTACATGCGTTTTCATGGGATGGATGCATGATCAAAAATGAAGGTGATTTGCATGATCTGAGGATGGAATTTTTGGTCCTCTGACATCAAAAGGTCATTGTCAGGGCATCTGTGCAGGTCCAGTTTTAAGATTAGCGGTCCCAACCAGTCTTCTCTGGCTCAAACTGGAGAAGAGCTGACTCCAGCTTCTTAAAAAACAACTTAAGCCCCCATTACTAGTAACCCATAGGTCAGAGGTGTTATCTGTAGGGGTAGTTAATTAGTCTTGTGACAGATTACCTAAGATATGTGAAGCTTGGAGGGTAGGCAATTAAAAAAAACAAACAAAAAAAAAACTAAAGTGAGCTTAACCAGTAAAGACAGGTTACAAGCAGCAGGGTTTTAACAAACTGTTCCCTTATTTGTTGTTCTATAAGACAAGCTCAAGAATTTGTTAGTCACCAGCTTCTGTGAACACTATGGGGCATGGTTTCACATGCAGTAGCAACTCCCTAAGTATAAACAATTGTTAAGTTATTTGTTAACATGAATTGTGGGATAATATAGGTTGATTCATTCAACACCTATTCCCCATTATTTTTTCTCTACTATAAAAGCTGGAAAGCCAAACTTCATCTCTGTCTTCTTTTGTATCTAGAAAAGGCTATGGGACATAATTCTGGCCAAGGAGTAATAAAGACACTGGGAAGGGCAGCCCATCTCAAGTAGAAGTCAGTCTTGCTAAAGAAAAAGAAAAATCCTTTTGCCCCTCACATTTCTCCAAGAATGTAATATGAGGCATGAAAATACCGCAACCCTCGTGGGATCATCAGCGAGAGGGCATGAAAAGACTTCAAGATGAAGATGTCAAGAGCAGAAAGGAGAGAGCCTGCTTCCTGATGGCACCATTGATATTGTACTAGCCCTTGACTTTCCACCCTAGGCTTATGTGTGAGACAATTATTCCCTAGCTTTTCGAGCCAGTGTGGTCAGGATTTATGATATTTGCTACCAAATGTATTGCCAGCTGATTCACTAGTGTTTAAAAGTAGATACCAGACCAAATAGGAAACTCTTTATATTATTTACCATTACCTGTTCATTGAACCCGGCTTTATTAAGGACTTAAATAGTTTTTCAAAGAACTCCAAATATTAAGACATAGTTATAATTTTATAGGAATAGAAGGGCTTTTCTTCTTCTTCTTTTTCTTTATTTCTTTTTCTTTGTAGGGCAGCACCCACAGCATATGGAGGTTCCCAGGCTAGGGGTCAAATTGGAGCTACAGCTAGAAGGGCATAACATTTCAATTCACCATATTATTTATTCTAGGAACCAAATTTAATTAATGAATTTATTTTATGGCCATACCTGCGGCATATGGAAGTTCTTGGGCTAGGAGTTGAATCAGAGCTGCAGCTGAGGCCTCCACCACAGCCACAGCACCACTGGAACTGAGCTGTATCTTCGACTTCTGCCAGTTTGCAGCAATGCCTGGATTGGGTGAGGCCAGGGATTGAACCTGCATCCTCACAGAGAAAATGTCAGGTCCTTAACCCACTGAGCCACAAGAGAACTCCTTATTTTTTTTTTTTGTTGGCCAAGCCCAAGGTATGTGGAAGTTCCCAGGCCAAGGACTGACCCAAGCCACTGTAGTGATAAGAGAACTCCCCAAATTTTAAAACACTGATAAATCTAGTAATAACCTACTCCAATATTGTTTTAGCTTTTATGGAAAATGTACTAAACATTTTAATATATTACATTTTTTTTTCAACCAATGATCTCTTCTTTTGTTCCTACTCTCTTAAGACAAACTTAACCTTTCTCAGCTTATGAATATTTGAATGTTTTTCTTTTTATTATAGTTGATGTACAATATTATATGTTACAGGTGTATAATATAGTGATTCACAATTTTAAAGGTTATACTCCAATCACAGTTATTATAAAATATTGGCTATATTCCCTGTATTGTACAAGAAAGATATTCTTGTAGCTTATTTTATACATAATAGTTTGTACCTCAAATGAACTTTTGAATTTAGAGCAGATATGATAGCAGTGTACTAGGGCACAATAAAATGGTATAGAACACATGAAATGGTACAGAACATAGGTGTGGCCAATAGTTGAAAACGCAGAATATACAGCTCTAAAATATAGCTATAAATGAAGTATGCCTGAGGCTTCATTGAACTGAAAACGGAAATATGTGAACAAACTTTACTAAAGCAATTTTTGAGAAAAACATATTCAACTAAGGTATTCTATTGAGACAGTACAAGCTAGTGGTGAACAACACAGATTCTAGATCCAGTCTGCCTGGATTCACATCCTGCTTCTCATTCACTAGTTTCATAGTTAGGTAGGTGTCTTGGCTTGGGCTACCTTAATAAAATACCATAGACTGGAGGCTTAAACAACAGAGATTTATATTCTCACAGCTTTAGAGGCTGGAAAGTCTAAGATCCAAGTGACATCAGGGTCAGTGTCTGGTGAGGGCTCTCCTTGGGTTGCAGATGGCTACATCCCTGTGTCCTCACATGGCCTTTTCTTGGTGCATATGGGGAGGGGGAGACACACACACACACACACACACACACAACACACATGCAATACAGATTGAGAGAAAGAGAAAGATTTCTTCCTCTTTTTCTAAGTCCATCAATCCTATAGGATTAGGACATATAAATTAATTTGGGTGAGGAGGACATAATTTAGTCCATAGTAGCAGGTTACTTAGGCTCCTAGTATCTATTTCCTTAGCTGTAAAAGGAGTTCATTATCTGGAGTTCCTGTCATGGCTTAGTGGAAAAGAATCTGACTAGTAATCATGAGGACTTAGGTTCAATTCCTGGCCTCACTCAGTGGGTTAAAGATCTGGTGTTACCACGAGCTGTGGTGTAGGTCACAGATGCGGGTCAGATCTGGTATTGCTATGGCTGTGGTGTAGGCCAGTGGCTATAGCTTCTATTTGACCCCTAGCCTGGGAACCTCCATAAGCTGCGTGTGCGGCCCTAAAAAAAAAAAAAAAAAAAAAAAAAGAAGAGTTCATGATCATGGAAAAAGGGTTTTTATGAGGATTAAATGAGTTAATACATGTAAAGCTCTTAGAACATAACTTGGCACACAGCCTTATACAAGTTTTATTATTGTTACTGACCATATTACAGCAAGTTTCTCATAGAGAATTGCAAATTCTTAAAAATATTATAAAATGTATTTGTACTGTACAGTAGAAAAAAATGTATTGGGGAAATAACTATTAAAACAACAACAACAACAAAAATTGTCAACTACAAAAAAATATATATATATAAATTACCATTAACCAGGGTTTCTCAACTTCAGTGCTATTGACATTTTGGGCCCTATCAGCCTTTGTTGTAAGGGACTATCCTGTGCACTGTAGGACGTTTGGCAGCATCCCTGGCTTCCACCCATTAGATCCCAGTAGCACCCCTCTCCCTAGTTGTGACAACCACAAAAATCTCAAGACGTTGCCCAATGCCACCCTCAGGGCCAAATCACCCTGGTTGAGAACCACTGCTTTAAGTCTATCAAGGACACCAAAGCAGCTACATGAATTTATGGTTTAAAACATTGCCATTTTGAAAATATAAAAAATTTTTACAAAACTTAGGGATAGGAAACTATGCCAACAATCTTTTTCTATACTTAATACTGGGGTGTTTCATCTCATTTTGAATCTCTGTATTTGGGTCTTTCCCTCCTATGTACAATGGCTGGACCAGCTAAGGGTTTAAAAACGTTTAATTCTTTCTCTTTGTCAAGGATAAGATCTAATTAATAAAGTTCATATTCAACATGCTACTTTCCAGAAATACTATTTTATTTTATTTATTTATTGGCCACACCCATGGCATGTGAAGTTCCAGGGCCAGGGATCCATCTTGCCACTCATCTACAGCAACCTGGGATCGTTAACCCCCTGCGCCACACTGGAACTTCACAGAGTTAATCTTTTTTTTTTTTTAATTTTTTATATATATTTTTTGTCTTTTTAGGGCCACATCTGCTGCATATGGAGACTCCCAGGCTAGGGGTCTAATGGGAGCTTTAGCCGCCGCCTACACCACAGCTCACAGCAATGCCAGATCCTTAACCCACTGAGCGAGGCCAGGGATTGAACCTGCAATCTCATGGTTCCTAGTCGGATTTGTTTCCACTGTGCCATGACGGGAACTTCCCCAGGGTTAATCTTTTAAAGGGAGGCTCCTATGATTCCTTAATTCTGATAGAACAGACCTTATAAATAGATGAACTGCACCAGCACTATCCAACAGAACTTTCTTCCATAGGAAAATGTTCTCTTTGTGATAGCCAATGTATGGAAGCTACCATGCACACGTGACTACTGGACACTTGAAATGTCATCAGTATAATGAAGGGACTGAATTTTAAATTTTATTTTACATTTAAATATAAATTTAAATAGCCACGTGTGGCTAGTGGCTATTCTATGGCATGGATCTATACCCTTCAGGAAAGAAAAGATCTTTCATGTTATTTTCTTCCTTAAGGGAGTATTTTTGTCAATGGTCAGGCATCCTTCTCCTCTTGCCCTATATAGAAGGGTACCACCAGGCAAATATGAGGGTGTGTGGAGAGGAGATGGAAATGAAGACAAAGGAGGTAGGCAAGAAAGTGAGAACAAGGAGGACAAGTATTTCAAGAGGATTCCCCCTGTTTAAAATTGAAATGTAGGAGTTCCCGTTGTGGCGCAGTGGTTAATGAATCCGACTAGGAACCATGAGGTCGCGGGTTCGGTCCCTGCCCTTGCTCAGTGGGTTAACGATCCGGCGTTGCCGTGAGCTGTGGTGTAGGTTGTAGACGCGGCTCGGATCCCGCGTTGCTGTGGCTCTGGCGTAGGCCGGTGGCTGCAGCTCCGATTCGACCCCTAGCCTGGGAACCTCCATATGCCGCGGGAGCGGCCCAAGAAATAGCAACAACAACAACAACAACAACAACAACAAATGAAATGTAGCTGATTTACAATGTTGTGCTAACTTCAGCTGTACAGCAGTGATTCAGCTGTACATCTATGTACACTTAAAGAAAGTATTCTTTTCCATTATGGTTTATCATAGAATATTGAATATAGTTCCCTGTGCTATACTGTAGGACCTTGTTGTTTATGAATCCTAATATAATAGTTTACATCTGCTAACCCTAAATTCTCAATTCATTCCTCCCCTCCCCTTTCCCTGTTGGGAACCACAAGTCTGTTCTGCATGTCTGTGAATGTTTCTGTTTCATAAAAGTTCATTTGTGTCATATTTTAGATTCCTCCTATAGGTGATATCATATGGTATTTGTCTTTCTCTGTCAGACTTACTTCACTTAGTATGGTAATCTCTAGTTCTATTCAGGTTGCTGCAAAATGGCATCTGTTCTTTTTATGACTGAGTAATATTCCATGGGCCCCTGGGTTATTTCCAAATCTTGGCTCTTGTGAATAGTGCTGCTGTGTCTTTTGGGTCATGCGTCTTTTCGAATTACATTTTTGGAGGATGTACCTTTCCTCCCCCAAAATGCTAGGGAACTCATACAGACCATATGCTGTTAAGATTAAATAGAAATTGGTTTTCATATCTGCAAAGAGAAATGATCCTCATAGTCATATAATCATCCCTCAGTATAGGCGGAGGACTGGTTCCAGGACCCTTGTCAGACCAAAATCTGAGGATGCTCACGTCCTTTATAGAAAATGGTCTGGTATTTTCATATAACCTATATACATTCTCCCCATCCTTATAATCACTATCTCTAGATTACCTATGCTACCAAATACAATGTAAAACTTTGTAAGTGGTCTCCAGTGTGGGACAAATCCAAGTTTTGATTTTTTGAATTTTCTGTAACTTTGTTTTCCCCTGGAGGATACTTTTGACAGGTTGGTTGAATCCTCAATGCAGAAGCCTAAGATGCAGAGGGCTGGCTGTACTATATTGCTTCAAGTGAATGTGCTCTTTCCCTTCTATTTCCCAAAGCATTGCATGTCTCTGAGAAGGCTCACCACAGTCCACTTCACAGTCCTGTTGTAAATCTAACATTCCCTAACAGCCCCTGCTGGCTCTGAAGGTAGAAAATTTATTTGTATTCAAATTCTTTCTATTGTTATGGCAAGCAAGAGTTAATAAAATTTTATTATAAATATGTGATATTATAAATATATAATTTCTATAAAAGAACAGGAGTTGGCGTGGCAGGCATTAATTTAAAATGAAGGTATAGGAATTCCCATGGTGGCTCAGTGGTAACAACCCAACTAGTATCCAGGAGGACTTGGGTTCGATCCCTGGCCTTGCTCAGTGGGTTAAAGATCCAGTGTTGCCGTGACCTGTGATGTAGGCTGAAGACTCGGTTCAGGTCCTGCATTGCTGTGGCTGAGGTGTAGGTCGGCAGCTCTAACTCCTATTCGACCCCTAGCCTGGGAACTTCCATGTGCCATGCGTGTGGCCCTAAAAAGACAAAACAGTAATAATAAAGTAATGTAAAATAAAATAAAATGAAGGTCTATCAGTTTCTGTTGTAGCTCAGCAGGTTAAGAATCTGACTAGCACCCATGAGAATGTGGGTTTGATCCCTGCCCTTGCTCAGAGGGTTAAAGGATCCAGCATTGCTGCGAGCTCTGGTGTAGGTTGCAGATACACTTGGATCTGACATTGCTGTGGCTGGGGCTAGTAGCTGCAGCCCTGATTTGAATCCTAGCTTGGGAACTTCCATATGCTGTGGGTGCGGCCTAAAAAGACAAAAAAAAGGGGGGGGGGTGTTTAAGAATCACCACTCAAGAGGTAGATGACAATTACATTATAACAATCATGGAAAGCTTGGTCTACCCTATGTATTTTTTGTATTTTTAAAGTCACACCCCTGGTAGTTTAGTGAGAATTCTGATTATTCTATTACATTAAAATTTTAGCACAAAGAACTTAGTTGCATTTTCTATAAAAAATCCCAATAAATTTAGATTGTTGGTAGGCATCTCCTTAGAGGCTAGGATAAAATGGAACTGGCATAGACTATTTCATCTGTCCTAAAATAGTGCCAAAAGTTTCTAACTGAGATTTTCATCTGGGCAGTTTTTTCTTTTTCTTTTTTGTCTTTTTGCCTTTTCTAGGGCCACTCCCGTGGCATATGGAGGTTACCAGGCCAGGGGTCTAATAGGAGCTGCGGCCGCTGGCCTACGCCAGAGCCACAGCAACGTGTGATCAGACCTGCATCTGCAACCTACACCACAGCTCATGGCAAAGCCGGATCCTTCACCCACTGAGCAAGGCCAGGGATCAAACCTGCAACCTCATGGTTCCTAGTCAGATTCGTTAATCACTGAGCCATGATGGGAACTCCTGGGCAGTTTTTTCTAACTCTCCTCCCTGCCCCTTTTGCTACACACACACTTTTGGGAGTCACTCTGGGCTGAGCCCATTGTTGCTGATGGAAATGTACTTTTCAGATGTGTTGAGGTGTTTAAAAAAGAAGGTTGAAAATGATTTTCCTAAAAACCTATGTTGACAGTTCTTCACAGGTTCTGGGTGCACACAAACACAATTCTTACAAGAAGTGCCAATGCAAACTATATACCTTTCTTAAAGACCATCCTCTAATTAAGACAGAGATGAGCAGTGGCAGTACTGATCTATAATAATGACCACCATTTATTGAGTGCATAATCTGTTTCAGGCATTGTTCTAAACAGTTAACATGTGCTGGTTAATTTAATCATCATGGCAGCTCTATGAGATAGATAATATTGTTATCCTATTTTAGTTGTGGAAATAGGCACAGAGAAGTTAAGGATCTTGCACAAATGCAAGATCATGCAGATGGAGTTGAGGTTCCAAGCCAGGCTGAGTGGCTTAGAATTGCCATCTTAACTACTCTGCTAGTTCATGGCTATTGTCACTCAGGGAAAGCCTGCCTGCAGCCAACAGGTTTACAACTAATTTTCCCTACAGAATTTTTAATGAGAACAGTTAGGAGTGCTTTCCCCCATAATTAAAAACACATTAAAGTGTTACTTCTACTAAAGAAGCTTCCAAAACTTACTAAAATGATGTAACAAAATACCACTTGCCATGTGCTAGAAACTGTTCTCAGTTTTACATGTGTATTAAACCATTTTGTCTTCAATCCTCAAAACAATCTCATGAGGCAGGTATTGTTAAGGAAACTCAGGTATAGAGGGGCAAAGTTACTTGCTCAAGGTCACACAAATAAATGGTGGCACTAGGATGCAAATCCAGGTATTCTGGCACTAGAGTCTCAGCTTTCAGCCCCTAAGCTGAGTATCAAAATGCAGAGTATTGGAGTTCCCATTGTGGCACAGCAGAAATGACTCTGACTAGGAACCATGAGGTTTCGGGTTCAATCCCTGGCCTCGCTCAGTGGGTTAAGGATCCGGCGTTGCTGGGAGCTGTGGTGTAGGTCACAGATGCGGCTCAGATCCTGTGTTGCTGTGGCCCTGGCATAGACTGGAAGCTACAGCTCCGGTTAGACCCCTAGCCTGGAAACCTCCATATGCTGTAGGAGCGGCCCTAGAAAAAAGACAAAAAAAAAAAAAGAGAACTGTCATGTAAGCATTTCTCATGTATTTTGTTACATCACTCAACAGTCCAATATAAAATGGCTTAATTATTTGTACTTTAATTCCAATTTTCTTTATATCAAAATCAGCAACATTTTCCTTAAATGTTTTTTTAAACAAGGGCTTACTAAAGTAAACATGAAAATATTTTCATTTTCTTTTCTGACTATTACCCAAAGTTAGCCTTTGGCAATATGCTAAAAAAGCAACAAAGCATTTTTTTAATAGTTACCTTTCTTATCAGATGTCTACTAAACTTCTAAAGGAACACTTAAAAAAATTTTTTTTTTCTGATTCTAAAGCCTTTTAGCTTCAGTTAAACGGAACAAGTTTAGGCTTATTTTTTAAGTCTAGAAGACTGTTCAGTGAATATTGACCATCACATGTGTGTTCCAGGTATTAAACACTAACGTAAGAGCTGTTCATACCTTTAGAGAAGAGGGCCCAGATCACTAAGATTTGGCTCTATGAATTCTTTTTAGGATAGCAGCTCTTCACACAATTCTGAACCTCTTATATCCGAAAAAAATTATTTTGTGTGTCATTTCAGGATTTTCCTCTGGAGACAGCAGAAGCAAAGTATATGTTATAATTGCCTGTACAGGTGCTTAAACCATCCCCCACCGCTCAGCAAATGCAACCTCTAAAGGGCATGTTTTGGAAATATGAGTTTTCTTTTTTCTGCTTTTCAGGGCTGTACCCATGGCATATGGAAGTTCCCAGACTAGGGGTTGAATCGGAGCTACAGCCCGGGCCTACACTATGGCCACAGCAACGTAGGATCCCTGACCAACTAAGCCAGGACAGGGATGGAATGTGCAACCTTCTGGTTACACTGTTGCTGTTTCAAGGTTATACTGTTGCTGTCTTCTTGTAATGATTATACACACCACACACCCACACTCATCAGGGGACTTCATTGTGTCTCCTGGTGTAATTGCGTCTAAGCACTTACATACTGAAATAGAAATGAATTATATCCACTTATTTCTACTTTATATTACAATTAGGTTATTAGTATATACACTTTAATTATGTGTGAAGACATATTTATGAACTTCATTTCAGGATAATAAAGACATATTTTTTTCTGGTCTTTTTGTTTTTTTAGGGCCACATCCATAGCATCTGGAGATTCCCAGGCTAGGGGTCTAACTGGAGCTGCAGCCACCAGCTATGCCACAGCCACGCCAGATCCAAGCCTTGTCTGTGACCTACACATGGCAACACTGGATCCTTAACCTACGAGCGAGGCCAGGGATTGAACCTGAAACCTCATGGTTCCTAGTTGGATTTGTTTCTGCTGCGCCACAACGGGAACTCCAAGGGGACATATTTTTAATAAAAAAGATGTGATGAGTTTGGCTGGTGAGATTTACTTAGATCTCAGCTGTACTACAAGAATGTAACTTACGCAGATGGAAAATATAGCTGAAGATGACAAATGTCTGTTTCCAATACATTAGTGAAGTAAAGTTTAACACTGTTTTAATCAAATGTTAAGGAAAATCTATTCAATGCTTAACTTTTGCATTGGAACTCATAAATGTCACAGAGTGTTCTTTTCTGATGAGACAGCATGTATTAAACTTTCAGATGGCTATGCAGATGAGCTGATATCATCCCTGGACGGGTAGGATCAGTGCAGCTTTGTCCCAGTCCCTCCTCCTCTTCTACCCTCAGATGCTGATGTGTAACAGAAACAGAGCTTTGTTAGGTGGTAGGCCTGTGGTTTTGCTATGTGGAAAAATTAACTTATTGCCACCATCCTCCACGTTTCATTTATATACCATCGTACTGACTAAAATTACTTAACATTCTTACTATTTCTCTCTTTACTATAAAGCCAAATATTTGGTTCATATTTTACAGACACAAGCTTTTAAAAAGGTCAAAGAGCTGCTAAAATAGTTTACTGCAGAAGAAGCACATTCAAATGGTCAAATGTATCTGTATATTGTAATTAATTCTTTCAGTAAATTGTGAAAAAAGATAAGGCAAAAATTTATAAGAAATTTGGTTGATAGGGAGTTCCCGTTGTGGCGCAGTGGTTAACGAATCCGACTAGGAACCATGAGGTTGCGGGTTCAGTCCCTGCCCTTGCTCAGTGGGTTAACGATCCGGCGTTGCCGTGAGCTGTGGTGTAGGTTGCAGACGCGGCTCGGATCCTGCGTTGCTGTGGCTCTGGCGTAGGCCGGTGGCTACAGCTCCGATTCAACCCCTAGCCTGGGAACCTCCATATGCCGCGGGAGCGGCCCAAGAAATAGCAACAACAACAACAACAACAACAACAACAACAAAAGAAATTTGGTTGATAAATAGTAGCCAAGGTAAATGCATACAGAATTCTATTTTATTACGTTTTTAATATTTTTATGTATCTTCATGCCTTAGATTTAAAAATGATCCAGATTGGCAAACTCAGAAATTATGAAGGTGAATGGTTAAGATTTTAAGTTTTTTTTTTTCTTTTTTTTCTTTTTAGGGCCACACCTGTAGTATATGGAAGTTCCCAGGCTAGGGGTCCAATTGGAGCTGTAGCCGCTGGCCTACACCATAGCCACAGCAACTCAGGATCTGAGCTGAGTCTGTGACCTATACCATAGCTCATCACAATGCTGGATCCTTAACCCACATAGCAAGGCCAGGGATTGAACATGCATCCTTATGGATACTAGTCATATTCTTAACCAGCTGAGCCACAAGAGGAACTCCCGAAATCTTAGTTTTTTAAATACATAAGCAGTAGGCTCTATTAAAGAAAAATTAAAAATGAACTTGTGGTCCATAAATTCTTCTAAGATAACTTCCACTGAATGTGATTTGGTTTGATAAAATTTAAGTATTTTCTTACAGTTATGTTTCCAGCCAATAAAGTTAAAATTTTATTATCAATGAAAGAGTAAATGAATATTTCTTCAAATTAAGCAAAATCATTCACTCAATAAACAAATTAGTTTATAAATATTAAGCTGAAGGTTGTGCATAAACTTGTAATAAAACAATTCAAATAAGGTAAACAGAATAAATCATTTATTAAAACACTGTGATAATAAACTTTCTGACCCAATGCTATAATGGTAAACATTTCCCCTCATTAACATTCCACTTAAAACAGGTAAATCACAAAACAACATGACCAGAATTGAAAATACTTCTGTCCTTTACCACTCAATGACTAAACAATGATCTAGGTTTTCTTTTTTTTCTTTCTTTTTTTTTTTTGCTTTTTAGGGCTTCATTCACGCCATATGGAGGTTCCCAGGCTAGGGGTCTAATCAGAGTTACAGCTGCCGGCCTATGCCATAGCCACAGCCACACCAGATCCGAGCTGCGTCTGTGACCTACACCACAGCTCACAGCAATGCCAGATCCTTAACCCACTGAGCATGGCCAGGGATTGAACTCACGACCTTGTGGTTCCTAGTCGGATTTCTTTCCACTGAGCCATGACAGGAACTCCGATCTATGGTTTTCTTGATGAGTCAAAGATAAAGGATGATAACTTCAAAGACAACTGAAATCCTACACACTAAAGGTTAAATTTTATTTACCCTATTCACTGGTCCAAACTTAAAAATTCTCATTATATCAAATAAAGATTTCATGAATCATCCTCCTTCCTGCCAAAAATAAATATTAGGAACAGATTAAGGGTAAGAGTTGGGTTTTAAACTGCACTTTATTTGTTACTATAACATTATCTTTTTTAAAAAACTGATCAACCATAAGCATGCAAAAAGTCCACTTTTCAATGGAACTGCTTCCATAGCCCCTTGGATATAAGTAAGTAAACTATAAAGGCTGTTCAATTTGTAGCTCTCTCTTTTATAGCACTTCTAAGCAGTGTGTGAGACACATACCATAGAGGTAGGAAAGACCATTTTTAATAAATTATCTTCTTAATTGTAGAGCATTTCTGAAAACAACACCTCCTCTCCGAAAAAAAATGAAAAAGACTAAACCATGCCTTTGATGAGTCCCAGGGACCACAGATCCATTGCCTCCTATTAGAAGAATTAGTCCCCTTGGAGAGTTCTAGCCTTGGTAGAGCACTTGATAACAAGAATCCCCAGGGCTCCACACAACTGCATGAAGAATACCTTCCACCTCTCTCATTTGCCGATTCTTTGGACCACCCAGTCCTGCTGGCAGAGAGGGCAGCGATTGTTCTGTTTCACCCACAGGGACATGCAGCAGTTGTGGAAGGAATGATTACATTCTCCCCAGACCACTAAAAGAAGAAGAAGAAAAAAAGAATATCTGACAACATATTTTAATTTAAATTACTGAGCTCAAAATTCTATCTTATTTTATATTGTATAATAATTATGGTTCATAATCTTGAATAAAGGTGGTTAGCTGGTCAAAAGAAGAAATAGAAACTTTCTTAAATCACACTTAAGAAATGAGAGAAGGCACTGTGTTTGGGAACTTTCCATCACTTCAGAATCTGTGGGTGATGCAGTTCCTGCATAGCTCCACATGCTGTCCTTCTCAAATTACAAGATTAAAAACTTAAGTTTTCCTTAGATCTCAGACCATCTCAGTCATACACTGACCTCAGAGACATTTTGGGCTTTATTTTATTGAAAAATGTCTTCCTGATTTTTATTCACCAAGATATAACGAATTTTAAATGTTTTCAGTTCACAGTAGGCAATTTTAAACAGAGAAAAAAACCACCCATAATCTGGAACACAATCTCAAACATGGGCTTTGTTTGCTCCTTGCTTGACCAACTGAGCTATAACAGAACAATGAAAGAAACTGGAAAAAAAAAAAAGAAAAAGAAAAAATCCTTATGCAAATTGGCTGTAGGGATAGGAAGCAAGGGGGACTCATTTTAGGTCTTTTGGGAGGAAGAAACAGGGTTTGGTCAAAATTACATAAATCATTAAGAAGCTGCAGGTAAGCCATACTAACACAAAGTACAAAGTTAGCCTTCTATTCCAGGAAAATCTTTAACACTTTTATATAGCAATCTACAAGTGATAACCTAAAGAACCTAGACATAAAAACCTTTGAACTACTTAAAATACTTAGCCTAAAACAACTTCTCTAGTAAAATTTAACAGATTTTTATCTGTAAACTACATTCCAAAAAAATCTTGAGAATAGTTTCTACCTTAGTAGAAAACTTAAAATACTGGATCATAAGAGTATTGAATATTGAAATGTTGTATTAGAATATAATCCTGACTGATAAAAACTGACCTGTAACATACTCAAAATTTAAAAGATATTTTGACAAATTTCTTACTTTATACTATTCTTAATAAAAGGCAATTATTTCTTTTGTGATTATCAAAACGTTTATCACACCTGTGTCTAGAATATATAACCAATTCTTAGTAACAAGCAACTAAAGGACTTAAAGATTAATTCCATTTGAGAACTGGCCCTTTGAGAACCAACACACTTTATATTAATAATGGATCACTGCTTTACAGTTTATTTTATATATTGATAAAATCAATCTTAATAGCAAATTCAAACATCCCCACTGAGAGAAATCTTCAGTTGAAAAAGGAAGAGAACAAAATTACAACATACCAACACAATCCTCCTGTTTGTTTTCAGCTTGACATCTAAGACAGGCATCTAAAAGTAAACAAATAGCAATTCTCATTCTGATGCTCTGAATGCAATTTTTAAAACCCATACACTTCAAAGTCAAATAAAGGCCCAAGGGTTATAGATGAAGATTAAAGGACTCATATTATTACTTTCTCATCCGAACATAACTGCTTAAAGATGAATAAAGTGCAAGGAACTCTACTAATTTACTTACGACCAGGAGCAATTTCACAAGGGTTATTGACCCTCTATTTTTAAAAATTCTGATGAAAAGATGTCCTGACAGTGGATGAAACCACCAGAGAAAAATACACCATACTCCACTATATTAGGAGTTGTTACACGCTCACTGGGCATGTTCACACAGATCAATCTCATGGGTGGTATATTTTCCAGACATCCTTTTAAAGAAGCCACACATATATACTGGTATTTGTTTACAAATACATAGAAAGTCTAGAAGGACACTCAAGAAACTAATAATAAAGTTTATCTGGGAAGGGATAAAATGGGAAGGACTTTTAATTGTATATTTTCTCAAATTTTTAAATTATGTGACTGTATAAGCTTATGTCTTCTTTTTTTTTTTTTTGGCCGCACTGGCAACATATGGAAGTTCCCTAGGCAGGGATCAAATCCAAGCTGCAGCTGTGACCTACAGCTGTGGCAATGCCAGATCCTTAACCCACTGTGCCAGAGTGGGAACTCCTTTATATGCTATATGAAAATTAAATGTAAAAAAACTCCCAAATACCTAGTTCTCTTTTTTTACTTTTTAAGGAAATGCTCCCTTTACAAATATGTCTGAGGCCAAAGCATTTACCTAATGGTAAAGTATTTTAATAAATTACTTGGGAGTAAATATGAGGAGTGGGAACAAAAGGGCATACTACAAGTTTTCAAAATTCAGTCAGTATTAATTGCTTGATGGAGGTAATAAAGAATATTGTAAGAACCAATTAAATGGATTCATTCACTAGCTGAAAGGAGTCAAACCTGGGTAAAAGGAAGTTTAAACCAACAGAAAAAATAAGTTTTAAACACAAATTGGAGAAAAATAATTCTGTAAAAATAGAAATAGTGGAGTTGAAGCCTGCTTCTCTTCTTACATTAGATTTTGCTCAGGCATTTCTTTGCACCACTCTGCATGGTCTTACCCTTAAAAAAACACACCACCCTGGCCTCTTCAGTGTGGATTACAAACAACCAACATCTCCTGACGACTTCTTCAATTCCACAATTACTGAGTATTTCCTCTGTGCAAAGAGTTATGCCCTCAGGACACCAAAATGATCGAGTCTGGATCCCTGCTCTCACCAGCAAATGGGGAGGTAGAGAGGCAAACAACTACATATAAGGATCATGATATCAGGGTGAAGACAAGGCCCTGATTCTGTGCAATCAGAGAATTACAGTTAATGACCCCAATTGCCTTTTTTACAAATTGGGAAAACAAGGCTCCAAAAGGTTATGTCGAATGTCCCAGTTAACATGCAGCTCTCGGTTTTTTTTTTTTTTTGGTCTTTTTTACCTTTTTTAGGGTTGCTCCCATGTCATATGGAGGTTCCTAGGCTAGGGGTCTGATTGGAGCTGCAGCCACTGGCCTACACCAGAGCCACAGCAACTGGGGATCCGAGCCGCATCTGTGACCTACACCACAGCTCACAACAACACTGGATCCTTAACCCATTGAGCGAGGCCAGGGATCGAACCTCATGGTTCCTAGTCAGATTCGTTAACCACTGAGCCACAACGGGGGGAACTCCAGCTCTCGCTCTTTATACCTCTACCGTACTAGCAAACCTATTCCCCTCTTCCTTGTCAGTGCTTGCTCACTGTGTCATTTGCTCCTTTCAGAATGAAGGGGGTGGGGGTGGGGAAGAGTGGAAACAAGGAAGTGTTAACTACATCAGAATGGGTAGACAGGTAAATCTTAGATCAAGAAGTCATAAAAATTTTGAAATAACCTTCAATGGAAAAGAATCTGAAAAAAAAAAGTGTGTGTGTGTGTATTTGAATCACTTTGCTGTACACCTGAAACACTGTTAATCAACTACAATAAATTTTTTTTAAAAAAGAAGTCATAACAAATCATTTAGATGTATGAGATGAATATTAAGGAAGTGGGATTAGATAGGCTCTTTGTAGAATATAAAACATCTCTGAATTATGCTTATAGCTTTATTTAAAAAAAAACAACTGACCTAAATGTATAAAAATTCCTAAAGTTTCAGATAAAAGAAAACATTTTTCCTTTGGTGATATTCCTAATATCTAAAACAGCACATTTCTAAGGAGTACAATAACAGTAACACCTTTAAGAATGACGCTACCCTAAGGATTGGCAAGTCTATAAAACTTCCTTCTGCCGTCACCTGACCACTAAGTGGATTTTAACACCTTATAATCAAAATATAGAGGTCTAGTCCAGAATACTTTCCTGAATCCAAAGTACAGCTGTTGTAAATCTGCAACATTAATCCACAGTAGCGGAATACTTGCTATAATTAGAAAGTTAATGTGCCTGTTAAGTCATTTAGAGCCCATACTTTGACCAGGAAGGTTTATTTGCTGCCAAATTTCAACCATTATTTAAAATTCTGCATTTCTATTTACAAATTTAAAATTTTTCCCTGGGGAGAAAAAGAAAATAACCTTTCAGAAAAATCTCTTTTTTTAATCACTTAGGGGATAAAATTTTTAACAAAGTTTTTTCTCATTAAAGAACAAAAGTTGTTTGGATAAGTCAAAAATGCCACTCAAAGCAGAAATTATGATTTCAGTTTTTAAGTAAGGGGTAGGGTAAGGGGGCTGTATTGCAGGCCAATAAACAAGGTATTTTTAAAACCTAATATGCAAAACACGTGGATCATGTCTGAAATAAAATTCTTTTAAAAGTAAAAAAATAAATATATGAATCTCATTGTTGTAAATCTGCTTTAAAACGAGTCCTTATTTTATGAATAAAAAACAAGAAAACATACTACAGAGAGGGTAAATGAAGAAACCTCTCGATTCTGGCAGTTCTGAATTTTCATTCCTCAAGAAGGGAGAGCGATTTTTTTTTTTTTTTTAGATTTTATTTTTTCTTTTATAGTTGATTTGGTTCCTAGTCGGATTCATTTCTGCTGCGCCACGAAGGGAACTCCTTATAGTTGATTTGAGAGCAATTTTTAAGTTATTTTCTCCAAAACTCTGATTTTTCGGTTTAAGATGAAAAAGCTTTCAAACTATAGAAACCTCGGTTTCATTTAAGATGCTCTCACAGTGATTTTAAATGCCCTATTAAAAAAATAACGATGCATTTAAACAGCATCTCTTTTTCAAGGTGTTCTGAGATCTTAGAACAGAAACCATATAAAATATAACAGGATGAAGCTGTCCCGAAAGGTTTCACTTGGTCCAATATTTTAAAAAAATTTATAGAAAGAAGTGACTTATTTGTAAAAGAAAATTCTCCACAAAGGCCTATCAGGACACTGTCTTCTCCAGGAAATGGCATCCTTTGATAGCGTAGGGCCAGGAATGAGATTAAAATTTATGTTTCTGAATAGAGGGCTTAACATTCTTCTTCAAGACAAGCTACTGCCATCTGACCAGTCTTGAATCATCCAGGTTTTAAAGCCAGCAGAACAGTAGCTAATCCTGAAAGGCAAGAGCTAGGGACACTTCTTTCCTGCGCCTCTCCGGAACAAGACTAAGAGTCATTACTGTGGAAGATGACTCCAGAGCATCACTCTGGTGTGTGAAAAGAAGCATTAAAACGACCCGCTGACTCAGGGCCTTGACCGTGACCTCTACAGTTTGCTTTTAGAAAAGGGTGGCGAGGTTGGCCCCACAAACCAAAGTGGTGCCTCGCAGCTCCCATCAACTCACCTACTTTTATTGTCTTGACCACACCCATCACTACCTGAAATTACCTTTTTAACTGCCCTGCTTTCCACCTGTTTCGTTCCCCAGACTACCAGTCCCCGTCGCCGGCCGCAGCCCTCCGACTAGCAGCAGCACGGGCGTGGCCCCAGTCTTTCGCTCCCAGGCAGGGCGACCCCGCCCCTATACCTCCAGGAACAGTCTCTCCGAGGCTCGGTGTGTCCCCCGGGCCGGAGCTGGGCCCGCGGAGGCCGCAGCACAGCCCGGGCCTCGAGTGCAGCGCTTACCCATCACCTGGACCCTGCAGATGGCGCACGTATCGCACTCCACGTCCCAGCTCCACATGGCCACCGCGTTCCACTTCTTCAGAGAGAACATCTTGTCGCCTCCCGACTTGGTTCCTGAGCTACCGGAATGAGAGGACAAGGCGCAGGGCTCCTCGCCGTCTTCCACGTCTGCCATGGCGGCGGCGCGAAGCCGGCGGCGGAGACGTTGAGTTGCGGAAGGCGGGCGACTATGGCGGCTCCCTGGGGCCGCTCGCCGGGCCACAGCGCCTCCCGCAGGCAGCGGGCCACCGTGGGGCCTACGGCGGAGGCCGCCCGAGACTGGCTGGCGCGGCCCAGTGACGTCACCGCCCCCGCGCCCTGGGCCCGGCCCTCTCGGACTCCGCGCGGAAGGCTGTGCGCCGCGCTCAGGAGGGTTGCCGGTGCAGGAAGCAAGTGTTCTGCTTTATGCCTTCGTTGACCCTTCTGGCTCTCACAAGTTGTCATATTGATGTACTCCCTTCCTAAATGAAAACGCCATCGGAGCGAGGACGTGACTTGATCACCACCTTCTCCTGGGTATGTGAAAAATGCCTGGCCTCAGGAGGGGTAGTTATTTGTTGAGTGAATGAATGACTATCTTTTAGAAATCTGGTTCAGCCGTTCTCAAGCTTTTTGGTCTTGGCACCCCTTTACACTTAAGAATCACTGGAACATTAAAGAACTTTTGGTTTGTAAAATATGTGTACACACAAACACACATTTTTTTTTAAGAAATACGAAAAACATTTTAATGTATTCACTTAAAAAATAACCATAGGAGTTCCTGTTGTGGTTAAGCGATAAGGAACCCGACTAGTATCTAGTATACATGAGAATGCAGGTTCAATCCCTGGGCTTGCTCAGTGGATCGGTGTTGCTGTGAGCTGTGGTGTAGGCCGGCAGCTGTAGATCCGATTCAGCCCCTAGCCTGGGAACTTCCATATGCCACAGGTGTGCCCCCACCCCTCGCCCCCGCAAGGAAAAGCAATAAACCCATTACAAGTAATCATTAGAACAAGGATATCACATATCTTGTAGCTTTTATAAAACTACACTGTATACTCACAGGAGAGAGTGAAGAGAAATAGCGGTGAATATTGTTATGCAAATGCTTTTGACCTTGTTTCCCCTGAAAGGATCCCAGGAACCCCCAGGGACCACACTCTGAGAACCTCTATCTAGTCCAACATCCTCCTTTTATTCATAGGAATGTTGAGGTCCAGAAAAATAAGATAAAGAGCACACTATTATTCCCTAAAGGTAACTGTTTTGAATCCAGGGTTCTTCTGCATCTAGCCCAGGGTCATATTATTAGGTTTTCCCAAGCAAAGCAGATAACATCTCTATTTAAATAAGAAAGCTGTGGTATGGAGAGCCCACGAAGATGCCTGATCACCACCACCACCTAGTGGTGGACACCTGCTGTGTCGGGTTTGGAATTCAGAGCCTCCCACCTTTTCCTACTGGGCCTCATCCCCTCCTCTCCTGATGTCTGGATGGGGGCTAGAAGCTCCAGAAATCTGGCAGAGGAGGCAAGGAAGCATATATGTGTGAAAATATAAATGTGGATACATTTGGGTCACATTTGGCTAGATGCTGATGTGTGCCCTTTGTTGAGTGATGTTATGGGCCATGAGGGACAGAAACATTCCTCAGGATTGATGTAGTGAAGGAAAGTCTTATGGAAGAGGTGACGTTTGAACTGGGGGAAGATGGGAGGCATCGGAGGCCCGGAAGTGGGTGGAGAAAGCAAACCTCTGCAAGGCTGTCAGGTTGAACAGAGCAGTAGTAGTGGTGGCAGATGTAAAGCTGACCCCACTAAGTTTATGAGCCAGACAAAAATGCCTATAAACAAACCCAGATGAACCATAAAGGACACACATTTTATTCACATTAAGCTACCACACATCTGACTAGAGATGGCTATAAATGCCAGATAGTTAATTTAAAAAAGAAGGCTAGTCTCTTCTCCAAGTCCATGATTTTCTTTTCTAAGGAGATGTTCATTTGTGCTGGATATTGGATATTGGAGAAGAGACTTGTGGCTGCCTGATGGGAGGGGGAGGGGGAGGGAGTGGGAGGGATCAGGAGCTTGGGCTTATCAGACACAACTTAGAATAGATTTACAAGGAGATCCTGCTGAATAGCATTGAGAACTTTGTCTAGATACTCATGTTGCAACAGAAGAGAGGCTGGGGGAAAAAATATAATTGTAATGTATACATGTAAGGATAACCTGACCCCCTTGCTGTACAGTGGGAAAATTAAAAAAAAAATAAAAAAATAAAAAAGAAGGCTAGAACCAGATGAGGATAAAATGCCCCCAGTTGGGGGGAACTGGGCAGTTTGAAAGAGAAAAGGAGGGAACTCAGATGAAAGGCTAGAGGATGATTAAGAATGAGAAATGGTAGGAGTTCCCTCTCATGGCTCAGTGGGTTAAGGACCTGGCATTGTCACTGCTCTGGCTCAGGTTACAGCTGTAGTATGTTCAATCCCTGTCCCTTCTGCATGCCCTGGGTGTGGCCAAAAAAGAAGGGGGACAAGGAATGGTACATGCTTATGCCTCATCTGAACCTCATCACCCTGTTCCTGGCTTATTGTGTCCTGACTTCTTGTCTGGCCTCCCCATTCAATCTAAAGTGCCTGTTTAATCTGTTTAGATCCCCCTTTCCACCTGACACTCTCCTGCTCAAAATGTTCCATGGCTCTCCATTATCATCAGAACAAAATCTAAATGTCCCAGCTGGTCCTTTAAATCCTGCCACAGTATGGCCCCAACCTACCTTTCTAATGTTATCTCCAAGCACTCCTCTCTGAGACCCTCATCAGATTAGTTGATTCAGCCATCCAAAGACACTTTAGACTCTTCTCTTCCCCCGACTACATTTAACATCTCTGAAAGTGGTCAGAACCTCCCTCTGCCTGCTCTAACTACATTGTGTTTGCTGTGAGGAAAACTAATTTTTGTGTCCTTACTGACCACTCTTTGCTACTATTTATGCATTCCTCCCAGAAAAATCATAGCGCTTATTGTGTTTCTTCCACTCTTTTGGCACTAGGTCACATAACAACCAAACAGTGCTGTTACTGATGATTATCAGACAATTTTGAGTTTTTACAAATTGATAGCTCATAAGTGATAAGACCTTTAAAATAGGAAAATGAGTATTCAGTGGGAAAAAAAGCAAGCACTGTCAATAGACTCTCCAGAAATTGCTCTGTATGTACTAACAAACACAGAGCACATCAACTCACTTGAATTTTTTAAATTGTGGTAAAAATACACACAACATAAAATTTACCATCCTAACAATTTTAAAGTGTAGAATTCAGTAGTATCAAGCACATTCACATTGTTATCAACCAATTTCCAGAGCTTTTTCACCTTCCAAAACTGGAAGTATACCCATTAAACAACTCTCCATCTCCCTCTTCTCCCTCCAGCCACCATGCTCCTTTCTGTTTCTGAGTTTGACTACTCTAAATATCTCATATAATTGGAATTGTACAATATTTGTCTTTTTTGTGACTGGTTTACTTCACTTAGCATAAAGTCCTCCAGGTTCTTTCATGCTGTATGTAGCATGTGTCAGAATTTCCTTACTTTTTAAGGCTAAGTGATATTCTGTTGTATGTGTGTGTGTGTGTATACATACCATATATATATGGTATGTATATACCACATTTTGCTTATCTGTTCATTCATCGATGGACACATAGGTTGCCTCCACCATTTGATTATTATAAATAACGCTTTTATGAACATGGGTGTACAATTATCTCTTCATGATCCTGCTTTCAGTTCTTTCTGATATAAACCCAGAAGTGAAATTGCTGATTCATGTTGTTATCAATTCATTTTTAATTTTTTTTTGTCTTTTTGCCTTTTCTAGGGCCGCTCCAGCGGCATATGGAGGTTCCCAGGCTAGGGGTCTAATCGCAGCTGCAGCCACCGGCCTATGCCAGAGCCACAGCAATGTGGGATCCGAGCCGAGTCTGTGACCTACACCACAGCTCACGGCAACGCCAGATCCTTAACCCACTGGGCGAGGGCAGGGATCGACCCCGCAAACTCATGGTTCCTAGTCGGATTCATTAACCACTGCGCTACAATGGGAACTCCCTCAGCTCACTTTTAATATGAAAAATTCACATACTCTTATCTGGGCTTTTCTTTATCTTTAATAGTATGACTAGGACATCTCTCCATATAAGCACTTCCATATCCACATTATTCTTCCTAATGGCTGTGTGGTAGTTTTCCACCATGTATATTTCCTGTGGTTTATGTCCTGGAGAACCCTTTGAGACATGTAGCTGTTTCCACTGTGCAATGAACAGTGCTGCAGTGAACATCTTTATACACATTTCTTTGCATATGTGTGAGGGTATATCTGTAAAATAAATTTCTAGAAGTAGAATGTTTGAGTCAAGGCTATGTATTTTTCATTTTGATAGACATTGCCAAAAGACCCCTAAATAAGCACACAGATTTTACACTTCTACCCAGTGGATGTCAGTGGGAAATCTTTAAAAAAGTTTGTTTTGTTTTGGTTTTTGAGCAAGAACAATTTCTCAGGAGGGCTCACACATTGGATATATAAGTTCTGGAGACTTGTTAAATTGATGTCACTACTCTGTAGGCTTCCTTACCCTAAGGATTTATACTATTTCAACTCATGCTCTAATGTTTTTTACTTTTAATGTATGAGGATCTTGTCTTCCTTGTTAGATGCTAATCTGCAAGAGTGGACACAATTTTCTGTACCCAACCTCACCTCCTCAGTTAGTTGGGTTCCACTAACTTCCTAGCACTTGTTACATTTTGTATGTTGGATGAATGACAGGGTTTGTTTTTATAACTTCAAAATGAAGTCTTAAGTCCTCAGCAACCAGAACTGCTGCAGTGACAATGCCAGATCTTTAACCTGCTCTACCACAAGGGAACTCTGATAGGTACCATTCTTATCTGTATCTTACAGAGGAGAAGTTTAGGTACCTGGAGGTTAACTGACTTGCTCAAGGTCACCTGGAAAGCAGCAGGATTCCACAGAGAATTCTGGTTCATCTAATTGCCTAGCCCATGCTTTTTATCCCTGTACTGTATACAATTTACCTAATTCAATTTATCATCTATGCATTGATCAGGATACCGCTTCCATTTCCTTTGGAGCTATTGAAATCTTACAGAGTGTGGAGGGTAGAGTGATCAGAATTTTCCTCATTTGGGGAAGATCCCCATTGTTAGGGATGTTGCCTTTTAGAAAGTGGTTATTTTCCCCCCAAATCCCTATTTTTCCCAACCATAGATATATTTATGAAAGACAAGTCTGTCTTTCTTAAAGATCATGACTTCCTTCAAACTATAAATTTCACACGCACAAGAGAACAAGCCTCAGAGAAGAATCCCACTTATTTTTACCAAGGCTTATTTATAAAGTCCACATTTTAGAAAATGACAAGCATGGTAGGACTAACACTACTTTGAACTTTCATTAAGGAGTCTTATCAAATCTTGCAACTTGAAAGGGGCTTGGTTATAGTGAAAAATATTATTATAGAACAAACAATATTTTTCCAGGCATGTGTGGTAGGTCATGGAAATAGATAAAATCCATATGGCTATATGGCATCCATATTCAGTTTCTAGCCTGTGAAAAAATGAACAAGAGATAATAAATAGAAAAAAATGAAAAAGGAAGTTCAACTACATAGAGAGTAAGCACATGTAAATCATTACCCCTTAAGATGTAGAATAGCTTCATAAAGAGCTTAGGTAAATTCATTGTTTTAGATCCACAAATAGGCTAATTGGAGCCAGGATTTTGTGTGTATGTTGTGGTTTGAAGAGAAGAGGTAGAGTTTGCACTATTCTTTGAGAGAACTATGTTATTCTCTTACCGCTCATCCCTTGGTCATCATCCATCAGTATGGAATGATGCTTTAGGGGAGTGTTACCTAGAACCCAAATGTTCCTGATCTGATCAAGTGCAAAATGTGCTACTCAGGGCACCATCTATCTTAGCAGAGTGCCCAGACTCCATAGAACACCCCCTGGTGGCTTCTACTTACCAGCATAGATATCTGATAGCATACCTTTTTCCTCTTTTTATGGGTAGTACTTGATTTCTTGCTATTTTCCCAAATAGACATGAAGGTATCTGAAGAGATCTGGGGAGTTACTGTAACTTTTAAAACTGGAAGTTTACCTGAGAAAGGGAGGAACATAAAAGTAAGTGGGTAGGGTATCTCATAATTCCACTTGATGGATGAGGTCTTAGCCTTCTGAGTGGGGCATTCCCCCACATTCTTGTTAACCAGGAAACTTTCCTTTCACCTAGTGCCCTTTCCTTATATCTTCTTCTTCTTTTTTTTTTGGTCTGTTATCTTTTTAGGGCCACACCTGTGGCATTTGGAGGTTCCCAGGCTAGGGGTCAAATCAGAGCTACCAGCCTACACCACAGCCACAGCAACTCAGGATCCTAGCTGCGTCTGTGACCTACACCACAGCTCATGGCAACGCCAGATCCTTAGCCCACTGAGCAAGGCCAGGGATCGATCCTGAGTCCTCATGGATACTAGTCAGGTTTGTTAACCACTGAGCCACCATGGGAATGCCTCCTTATATCTTCTTGATTTGAGTGTTTATAATAATTAGTTTCAGTAGTAATTTTTTTTTTGTCCTCTCACCTCTAAACTAGAATAACTTCTCATACTAGTCCTTTCTTTTCTATTTCTACTGTCATGTCTTTTACTTGGATGATTACAGTAGCTTTTTAACTGGTCGTCTTAGTCTTAGAATTCGTCAGTTGCGAATCCATCCTGGACCCTGCTTCTGGATTAATTATTTGAAAGAAAAGTTCTCGTCTTGGCATTCATCAACTCTAATGACATTATTAGCTCTCCATCTTTAGCAGACATCTCTTGTTTGAAACTTCCATTGTAGCTGCTTGCTGGAGCAGAACCTTGAATTTCTTTGGGGGTTCCACTCCCTGCCCTTCAGGGCTGGGCATATAGCTCAGAGCTGGCCAGTTCATGCATTTCTTCTCCCTGGTTCAGTGCCTGGTCAACAGGTGTGTGTGTGACTCTTGATGGTCTAGTGAAAGTAAAGAGAAAGGCTCTTTCTTGTGATTAAACTGGCAGAATGTTAACTTCTGGCTAATGCTGTCCAGTTTGCCACTGTGTGGAAAGATCCTGCCTGAGAGTAAAGTCAGCAAAGAATCAGAACTTCCAAGAGAAAAAACAACAACAACAACAACAAAACTTCCAAGTGATGGAGGTAGGTGGCATTACCTGAACCCTACTCCAATGAAACGAATAGGTAGAACCACCCCAGACTTTCAGTGATATGAGTCAATGAATTTTTCTTGGTATTAAAATCAATTTGAATTGGATTTGTATAACTTCAAACCAAAAATTCTCACTAATTTTCGCATAAAGGCCTTTGATACTGTGATTTATAAGAAACATGTGGTTTTGTCATTGAGATGACCAAAAAGCATGAGAAATATATATTTCTTAAGGTATTTGTCCATGGTTCCTGGCTTATAGTTCCCCAAATCCTTGGACTTCCTGACAGATAAGAGCAATGGGAGTATCTTTTATTATATTTATTCTCAAAGTCTTCAATTCCTGAAAATGCTTCAGAGCTATCAAGGTGAAATGAGTGTCTTGTTTTCTTAACAAGCCCCTTTTCACTAAGACTGGGTTTATGTTAACGAGGTGACTTTGGGAACTCCCTTAAAGAGTGGAGCTGGTTGCCAAGGCAGCCAATCAGGAAGGAGGGTTGGAACTTTCAGTCCCACCCTGATTTCCAGGGAGGGGAGAGGACAGGGGCTGGAGGTTGAATCAGTCACCAGTGGCCAGCAATTTAATCAATCCTTCGTATGCAACAAAGCCTGCATAAAACCCAAAAGAATGAGGTTCGGAGAGCTTCCAGGTTGGGAAAACAGAACGCTTCCAGGTGTCACTGTGCTGGGCCCCAGACTCTGTAAGGACAGAAGTTCCTTTGTTTGAGCCCTCACCCTGTGTATCTTCATCTGGCCATTGATTCATATCCTTTAATATCCTTTGTAATATACCAACAATCCCATGAGTAAACTCGTTTCCTGAGTCCTATGAGCTGCTCTAGCAAATTAATCAAACCTGAGGAGGGGGGTGTGAGTGATTCTGATTTATAGTCAGTTGGTCAGAAGTACATGTAACAACCTGGATTCGAGCGGAGGTTGAAACGTGAGGATGGTGGTAAGGGTGTGGGATCAAACTGGGCTGGGCACAGTACAGAGTAGTGGAGGGTGAGGGACTTGGAGGAATAACAATATGGTTTATAATTTCAAGACTTGGAAAGGGCCAGAACTTGGGGGCAGAGGGTCTGGGTGGTACAGATGTGGCTGGAAGAGAAGCAAAGTCAGTATGGTAGCTGGATTTTTCCTCTGGTGAGCATTGCTTATTCATACTTGATGTGCTAAGGGATCCTTCCATCCCACGGCTCATCACGGAAAATCAAGGTGTGTGTTAATGGGGTGGGGGTTTGCTCTCCACAATGGGGTTGGTCCATGATACAATCTAAGGTAATCATCTTCCAGGGGCGTGCCAGGATCGGGAAGTTGTGTAGTAGCCCTTTGTGTTTCCTCGGTCTGCTTTTGGCCCTGGTATGTATCTTTCATGTTTCCTTCTAGAGCAAGTTACGCTGATGCAGGTCTGCTAGTTGACACAAGGGGTCATACCAAATACCTGATAAAGTCTCTGGTATCTCACTTGAGCCACTCTGGAGAGGTCACTGGCTTCAAGAGCCTTTGGCAAGGTCTAGGGAACAGAAGACTGGCCCATAATAGCAATCTAAAAGAGTTTGAGGCAAAGACAGCCAGTTCACTGCCTGGTATCTTTTCTGTTCTTCTTTGCTCAAAGAACTCAGATTATTTTTTGTAGGGCAGCAGTGTGCCCAGCTAAAAGAACTATTGTTCCAGTCTTCCTTGGCATTAGGGGTGTGCATTTGACACACTCCAGACCAACTAGACGTAAGTAGAACTCTGCTGGGCATTTCTGAGATTTTTCTCATACAGGTACCAGCACTTTCTTCTTGTCCCTTCCTTCTCTTTCTTCTGAAGTGGGATGGAAATAGGAGGCTACAGGCAAAGCAGCCTCTTTGCAATCATGAGGATAAAAGCCACTTGCTAAGATTGATGGTAGAGCGAGAGGAAACCTGGGACATGGACAACATGGTGGAGTGTCTATTACCTGCCCAGTCTTCCTCTACCTGCTTAAGCCACTATAGCTGGTTCTGTTACATGAAGCCAAACACCATCTCTAACTGATGCAGAATTTAATAGCAAATAGGTATAAATCATAGTAAAAGAAACAGAGCTCATAGTTGTGTGTGTGTGTGTGTGTGTGTGTGTGTGTGTGTGTGTTTGAAGAGGATAGGTCCATAGTAGAGGAGGATGAGGTCTTCAAAAGAAAACAAAGTCTAAATTCATGACTTCTGAGAAGGTCAGGAGAGAGTGCAGGATGCGTGTGTGCCTCAGGCTGTGATGAGTATTAGGGGCTGGAGACCACTTAAAAAGGAGCCAACTGTGTGGTCTAGGGGCTATCCTAAGGCCTCAGAGGATTTGTGTGGCACCCCAAACTCACAAAAGACTGTCATGTTCCCTAAACAACATATTTTCCGTCATCTTCACTTCATTTTCTTATAAAGTTGTACTCATTCTTCAACTTTAGTATTAGATAGGAGTTCCCATTGTGGCTCAGTGGTTAACGACTCCGACTAGGAACCATGAGGTTGAGGGTTCTATCCCTGGCCTTGGTCAGTGGGTTGGGGATCCGGTGTTGCCGTGAGCTGTGGTGTAGTTTGCAGATTTGGCTCGGGTCCAGCGTTGCTGTGGCTCTGGCGTAGGCCGGTGGCTACAGCTCCGATTCGACCCCTAGCCTGGGAACCTCCACATGCCACAGGAGCGGCCCTAGAAAAGGCAAAAAGACAAAAAAAAAGGTTGTATTAGATATTGAGATGGAGTTTTATAATAATGAATGGCATGGCGAGAAAGCTATATACTTTTCAGTTACCTAGAAAGAGAAAAGTCTGAAGGTCCTTCTAATTCCCAGTCCTTTATGTGATTTTTAAAAAAAATATGTACTGGAGTTCCCGTCGTGGCGCAGTGGTTAATGAATCCTACTAGGAACCATGAGGTTGAGGGTTCTATCCCTGCCCTTGCTCAGTGGGTTGGGGATCCAGCATTGCCGTGAGCTGTGGTGTAGGTTGCAGACGCGGCTCGGATCCTGCGTTGCTGTGGCTCTGGCATAGGCTGTCAGCTATGGCTCCGATTCGACCCCTCGCCTGGGAACCTCCATATGCCGCGGGAGCGGCCCAAGAAACGGCAAAAAGACAAAAAAAAAATGTATTGTTAGGATCTCCCCTTTATCCCTAATGTTCTGAAACTTGCCGTGATGACATACTGTTTATTATGCACTGTGCTGAGGACTCAGTGGGCTCTTTCATTGTGTAGATTTAGATCCCTTAGTTTTAGGAAAATGCTTGATTTATTCCTTTGACAATTTCCTCTCTCCACTTTGTTCTCTTTCTGAAACTGAGTTTGATGCTAGTGCTCTTAGACTGAACCTGTCTCTTATATTTTCTCACAGATTTTTTATCTCCCTACCTTCTGTTCTACTTTTTGAAGAGTTTTTCTTGAATTCATCTTTTGACATTAATTTTGGAAGTTTTATTTTGGCTATCATTTTTACTTCCTTGTTTTACAGCTGCATTATCTTGTGTTTCACTGAGGGCGTTAAAACTAATTTCCTTTTAACATTTTCTGCTTTATCTCTGTGTCTTCTGGGTTCCTTTTTTCTCCCTCCTTGTTTCAGGCATGGTTTGCTGTATAGGAGAATTGCCTCATGTGTCTGAGATTCTCAGATTTCTCTTCACAGTGAAGCATAAGGCATCCAAAGGCTGATGAGAGGCTCCTGGGTATGTGCAGGGCTTGCTTACCTGCTAGGCTTCTTTGAATGGTAAGAGAGTGACCAGCTGTCAGCATCTGGAATCCCTTTCTCTGTGGCTATTAATTTTCTTAAAGGATACCCCAGTCTTCTACATAGCTGTCAGCCTTCAGGAATCAAGGCAGATAAAGAAGGCTCGGGTGATCAGAAAGGTGGTAAAAGCTGAATCCCAAGTCTCTAGTGTGTAGAATTTTCCTTAATCTTCCTCTTTCCAGCTTCTCATCTCATCCTCATTCCTGGGTGTCCTCGGTCTGCTGAAAGTCTGTTTAATTTTTATAGAGAAAACTCCCTAACTGGTCTCCCTACTCTGTCCTTGCCTCCCCTCCAATCTATTTTCAACATAGAACTGGAGTGATCCTGTTAAAATGTGGGTCAGATCAGGTCACTCCTCTGCTTAAAATTCTCAAATGCTTTACATCTCAGTAAAGTTGAAAACTCAAGTCCTTATAATTGTCTAGAAGGCCCCTTGCCCTCCATGTTTACTTCTTGGAATTTTTGTCCTATTCCTTTCTCATTCTCTCTGATTGCATGGCAGTCACATTGGCTGCCTTACTGGCACTAGAACACACCAGATAGGCTCCTGCCTCAAGGCCTCTGCACTTGCTATTCCATTTGCCTGGAATGTGTGGCTCCCAGCTTTCTACATGGCTTGTTCCCTCCCTCCTTCCCAGCTTTACTCAAATGTCCCTTAGTACAGCTTTCCTGGGTGGCCCTAACTGAAATTGCAGCCCTCATCCACCAACGTGCACACTCAATCTCTTGTTCTTGCTTTATTTTTCCCTTAAATATAATCCCCATCTGATATACAATAGTCTGCATTTTACTTCTTTCTGAAATTGTTGTTGTTGTTTACTGTCTCATTCACCACTAGGAAGTTAGGCCCAATCAAGGTAGGTATTCTCTTCTTTGCTCAACTCCCAGCGTCTCGAACAGGGCCTGGCATACAATAGGCATTTAATAAATGTTTATGAAAGAAATAAATACAAATAAATGAAGTCACCCTGAAGTAGTCCATTACAAAAATTATGCAAAAAACGACCCTGTAAGATGTGGATAGCAGTTTGTCCTTGTGTTAAATTTCTTTTAAAAAAAGTGAGGTTTCTGTTGTTTCTGAGGAAGCTTTCATTGTGTATGTTGTATTAGTAAAGGTAGGTCATTAAGAACTCTTTGGCAGGCAAATGCATAACCTTAGGCTATTAATTTAGATTTCATGAGGTGGGAGGGGAGGTAGAATTAGAATTAGAAATTAGCTTGTTAACTTGCTAAGGACAATACAGAAGCAATCAGAAGAAAATTAGTTCTATAATCAGTGATAGTACTAATTGCTTTTAATGTTTAAAATGATGCCATTAGGGCTAAATGGCCAGATAGTTTTCCTACAGAATCCAACCAGGTAACCCTGTTTTGAAGAGTCTTGGTGTTCAAACCAGCAATCTGATTGAACTGCTCCATAAGAAATATCTCACAGTAATTTTGGTTCAAAATATGGATACATTAAAGCAACTTACATACTACCACATTTGGGAAATATTTCTTGAACTAGAAATTACTTTTTAATGCTTTTTAAATGAGTATTTTCAGGTGGGTATTTCATGATCATCTTCCCATTTATGCAACTAGAACTATTTACTAAGCAATGTCTTGCAACTCCAAATATATGCTTAATAGTAATCATTTTCCATCACACCATCTGAGGCTGCCCATTATTAGCACCCACTACAGAAATGGTCAGTGGACTGCCTGCTGCCTTAAGACGTCATCTGGTATAGTGTGTTATGAAAACATTACTACAGTGCCAAGAAGAAACGAAGTCATTAACCTGCCTTCAGTTTATTGAGCCTTAAGTTAAATTTGAATTAATTTTAACAGAGTAATTCTGTTGAATTTAAATTCAACTCAAATGGACTAGGAAGTAGATGTTCTGTTTCCCTAAAATGAAGGGAGAATTTAAAAATCTTGGAATCATTTGATTGGCTGTTAAGAAATGGCAATACAGTAGTTTTAGTTTAAAAATGGCAGTGAAGGAGTTTCCATCGTGGTGCAGGGGAAACGAATCCGAGTAGGAGCCATGAGGTTGTGGGTTTGATCCCTGGCCTCGATCAGTGGGTTAAGGATCCAGTGTTGCCGGCTGTGGCGTAGGCCAGAAGCTGTAGCTCCGATTCGACCCCTAGCCTGGGAACCTCCATATGCTGTGGGTATGGACCTAAAAAGCAAAAAAAAAAAAAAAAAAAAAAAAGAAAAAAGAAAAAAAGCAGTAGATAGTAGTAGTATTATAATTCTCTCTAAAACTATCAGTGTTAAAAATTGCTATCTTATACTATACATAGAAAACCCTAAGGACTCAACCCCAAAACTACTTGAACTGATTCATAAATTCAGCAAAGTAGCAGGATATAAGATTAACATTCAGAAGTCAGTTGCATTTCTGTATACCAGCAATGAAATATTAGAAAAGCAATACAAAAATACGATACCTTTTAAAATTGCACCTCACAAAATCAAATACCTCGGAATACACCTGACCAAGGAGGTAAAGGACCTATATGCCGAGAACTATAAAACTTTAATCAAAGAAATCAAAGAAGATGTTAAGAAATGGAAAGATATTCCATGTTCATGGATTGGGAAAATCAATATTGTAAAAATGGCCATACTTCCCAAAGCAATCTACAGATTCAATGCAATCCCTATCAAATTACCCATGACATTTTTCACAGAAGTAGAACAAACAATCCAAACATTTATATGGAACTGCAAAGACCCAGAATCGCCAAAGCAATCCTGAGAAACAAAAACCAAGCAGGAGGCATAACTCTCCCAGACTTCAAGAAATACTACAAAGCCACACTCATCAAAACAGTGTGGTACTGGTATCAAAACAGACAGACCAATGGAACAGAATAGAGAATCCGGAAATAAACCCTGACACCTATGGTCAATTAATCTTTGACAAGGGAGGCAAGAACATCAAATGGGAAAAAGAAAGTCTATTCAGCAAGCATTGCTGGGAAACCTGGACAGCTGCATGCAAAGCAATGAAACTAGAACACACCCTCACACCATGCACACAAATAAACTCCAAATGGCTGAAAGACTTAAATATACGACAGGACACCATCCAACTCCTAGAAGAAAACATAGGCAAAACACTCTCTGACATCAACATCATGAATGTTTTCTCAGGTCAGTCTCCCAAAGCAATCGAAATTAGAGCAAAAATAAACCCATGGGACCTCATCAAACTGAAAAGCTTTTGCACAGCAAGGGAAACCCAAAAGAAAACAAAAAGACAACTTACAGAATGGGAGAAAATAGTTTCCAATGATGCAACCGACAAGGGCTTAATCTCTAGAATATATAAACAACTTATACAACCCAACAGCAAAAAAGCCAATCAATCAATGGAAAAATGGGCAAAAGACCTGAATAGACATTTCTCCAAAGAAGATATACAGATGGCCAACAAACACATGAAAAAATGCTCAACATCGCTGGTTATAAGAGAAATGCAAATCAAAACTACCATGAGATACCACCTCACACCAGTCAGAATGGCCATCATTAATAAATCCACAAATAACAAGTGCTGGCGGGGGGTGTGGAGAAAAGGGAACCCTCCTGCACTGTTGGTGGGAATGTAAACTGGTACAGCCACTATGGAGAACAGTTTGGAGACACCTTAGAAATCTATACATAGAACTTCCATATGACCCCGCAATCCCACTCTTGGGCATCTATCCGGACAAAACTACTTAAAAGAGACACGTGCACCCGCATGTTCATTGCAGCACTATTCACAATAGCCAAGACATGGAAACAACCCAAATGTCCATCGACAGATGATTGGATTCGGAAGAGGTGGTATATATACACAATGGAATACTACTCAGCCATAAAAAAGAATGACATAATGCCATTTGCAGCAACATGGATGGAGCTAGAGAATCTCATACTGAGTGAAATGAGCCAGAAAGACAAAGACAAATACCATATGATATCACTTATAACTGGAATCTAATATCCAGCACAAATGAACATCTCCTCAGAAAAGAAAATCATGGACTTGGAGAAGAGACTTGTGGCTGCCTGATGGGAGGGGGAGGGAGTGGGAGGGATCGGGAGCTTGGGCTTATCAGACACAACTTAGAATAGATTTACAAGGAGATCCTGCTGAATAGCATTGAGAACTTTGTCTAGATACTCATGTTGCAACAGAAGAAAGGCTGGGGGAAAAATGTAATTGTAATGTATACATGTAAGGATAACCTGACCCCCTTGCTGTACAGTGGGGAAAAAAAAAAAATTGCCATCTTAAATTGTCATGTCTCCAAGACTGTTTTATTGTAGAAATGATTAAAAAAACTGGTTGTTTGTATCACTTAATTCTTTCCACATAACCTACCAGATTGTGCACCAAGATTTCTCCCTGTTTTGTTAACGCTGAATTTGGATTTTCAAATGTATTTATGATGCCTTTCATTGAGATTTATTTAAAATGACATTTCCTGGAGTTACCGTCGTGGCGCAGTGGTTAACGAATCCGACTAGGAACCATGAGGTTGCGGGTTCGGTCCCTGCCCTTGCTCAATGGGTTAAGGATCCGGCGTTGCCGTGAGCTGTGGTGTAGGTTGCAGACGCGGCTCGGATCCCGCGTTGCTGTGGCTCTGGCGTGGGCCCGTGGCTATAGCTCCGATTCAACCCCTAGCCTGGGAACCTCCATGTGCCGCGGGAGTGGCCCAAGAAATAGCTAAAAAGACCAAATAAATAAATAAATAAATAAAATGACATTTCCTCATCACTCTGTCAGCAGTAGGAGTGGCTGTCATTAATTCTGGCCATGCATATTGTGAAGGAGAGGACAGGCATGGCCAATACTAAACAGCTTGTTCCATATGTGATTCTCTTATTTTCAAAGGATTACATGATCATAAATACCCTTAATGCTCTCTCTATGCCGGTTACACTTTAACCATTCTTTGATGATATAGGAAGCACATCAGAATTTTATGAGGGCTGTTACTTGAGTTTTCCAGTTGATACCTGGAGAAATCTTTGCAGGTTGGGTTGCGGAGAAGAATAGAGAATGAGAGTTCCTCAGAGAGTAGGTGAGGATGAGAGACAAGGAAGAAGAGAACAATGAAGAAAATTTCACTTTAACAGCATTCGTTACTTAAAGACTACATTTGTCATCGAAGAGCTCTTGAACTTTGTGCAAATCATAGGACAAACTGACACAATCGTGGCCAGCCTGTGTCAGTGCTCCTGGTCACCATTTAGCTCAGGCCAGTTATTTTAGGGAAAAAGTGGAGCAAGTTGTGAGTAGTGCATGCAGCATTTAGGAAAGAGCGGCTGTGGACAGATGAAGGGAAACAGAAACTGAAAACACCCTACCTGTCTTTCTGGCTCTCAGTGCTTCAAGAATGTCAGCAGCAGCCATTTCTCCCAGGACATTGTTTCCAAGGTCAATCTCCCTTAAATGGGCAGAGTATTTGATCAGGCTGACCAGAGAAAATGACAGAACAAAAGCGGTGTTGTGCCAAGTGTGGTTACTCACAGAAACTCAATCCAGTTATTGTGGTGTATGCGCTGTTGTTTTAGGTCCTCTCCACCCTTTCCACCTCCCTTCCAGAGATGAGGCACTGACCCACTTTGAAACTGGAGACATCTTGAGTCCAGTTTTTTTTTTTTTTCTCCCTCCAATTTAATCTCTCTGGTTTGGATGCCTCTTCTAAGTAAGTAGATAGGATAAGGATTTTTAGTTCCCTTAAATCTTCCATTCACTTATTTACTCAAAATATATGCTGTGTCATTGTGTAGCTTCTTAGTCTTTCAGATTTTACACACCAGTGAAATGTCAAATAACTTGAGGAGACAGCCAAAGGTCAGTTTGGTAATATTTAGTGTGTCAAATAAATAACTTACCTAGCAATACTATAAAAGAACATATTTTTATATAAATTTAAGAAGAGCACGGTCTCAAAATAAAGGACAGCCTTTTAAATCAAGTAAGTTTAGCTTTATGAAAAATGAAGAAAAGTCTTTATTTTTCTAATCTCTTTGAGAATTACTGAAATTCATTCATTCATGTCCTGGCCTTGGCCTGCCAGCTGAACTTTGGGAATCTCTGGCATGTGAGTGGATATGGCATTTGGGCAAAGGCCTGGGTTCCTGGTCAGTTTCTACCTTTTGCTAACTCTGCGATTGTGGACAGGCCATGTGCCTTCTTGGATCTTACCTTTCTCATCTGTAAATTTGGTCTCAAAAGGGTGATTCTGCCTATTTCATAAGGCTGCAGTACAATAGAATGAGGCAGTTTCTATGAAAGCATCTTGCAAAGTGCAATACCAATGATGCTATTAATACTGAATGCATACTAACTAAATACATATTAAGTGCCTTACATTGCAGGGATTAAAAGGAATTTAGCACATGGCTTCTGCTCTGAAAGAAATTATCAGATGACTATAAATAAATCAATTTTGAACCCTTTACCATATGGGGATATGAAATATCAGTTAAGGCCGTAGTGAATACAAGGCTATTTTCTTGCTCCCTGTACACATTTTCTATTGATTCAGAAGCCAGAATTCAAGGCCGAGGCTGAAGAGTCCTGCCAGACTTTGCCTCTTGAAGGTCTTGCTCCCAAGGAAACTAAGCAGCACCTGACAGTCTTTGGCTTTCTGAACTGCCTAACTGTAGAGTTCTTCAGACAAGATGTAGGAGAGCAGGGATGCTTCAAGGAGGAAGCAGGGAGAGGGGACATACAGAAGGATAGTGGAGAGTATTGAAGACAGACTTCACAACTCAACAATTCTACATCTAGATTTGATTCCAGAGGCCATGGATTTAACCACTACACTTCACAGGCCTCACAAAAGCTGTGATTTTATGGAGCATTCACTATGCATCAGATGTTAGCATGGCCACCCACATGCTTAAGCACTTATGGCTGGTACAAAGGGGACTTCCAAGGGTAGGAGTGAAACTGAAATCCAGCCAAGCTCTGAAGCACAGACCTGGAAGGGGTAACTTCCTTTGACTCATTGGTGAGGGGTAGAACCTTTTAATTCATCTGCCCAAAGGAGCTCTTTTTCTAATTTGTGTAAAGTTGCTAGCTGGAGCCTCGGGCACTATATTTAGCACCTAACATATATGATCTCATTTACCCTATAACAATCTCTTGAGTTAGACACTCTTGTTATCCACATTTTCGCAAATGAGGAACTGAGATACAGAGAAGTTATTTAACCTGCCTAAGATTAAATCCATCAGGATAGGAACTCAGGCAGTCTGTTTGAAACTAACCATGAAGCATGATTTGAATATACCAAGAAAATGTTTTTTCAGTAGTTTTCGACATTCACACTTTAAAAAAGAGAACAAAAATATTTAAGTATTTACCATCAGAATTAAACAAACACAGGAAAGGAATTCCTGGCACTGATGCACCTTGTTAGTGGTATTTATGTCCCAGTCACACAGAGCTAGCAGTGTGCAGGGCTCCATGCTCAGAGGGCTCCTCACTTGGTTTAATCTTATTATCATCTTGAAATTCTTAATAATATTTGAACAAGGGCCCATGAGTTTCCATTTGCATTGGGTTCCTACAAATTCTGTAGCTAGTTCTGCTGTCATATATAGTGTGGTCAGAGCAAAAGCAAAATCTGACTAATGGTCAGCTTTAAGTAACTGTACTGTACTGTCACTCTATTGGATGAATCCTGGTCAGAGGGAGGCCTGACTCATAAAAGGGGAACCAGCAGGGTTCCTGCACCTAAACTTGCATTTGGTTTTTGCCTTAAACTCAAAGAAGTCATTGATATTGTCTTTAGGGGTAGACTTAAGCAGCAAACCTAGATAAAGCCTCATCACAGTGCAAAAGCTGGTCTATGGGCCAGCTGATCTGAAGGTGAGGCTAGACCCATGTGGTCCTGAGAGTGAATAGGGCCAGTGGGCAGGCAGGTGGTTAGTGACCATAATCTCCATCATCAAATCTTCCCTAAGATAAATACATATGCATAAGCCATCCCATGTAAATATTCAATTAAGCAGACTTCTGGAGCTGACTTCGCTAGCAGGCCCCATGACAAGTTCCTTGCCTTCCTATTCATCCACTGAGCGCTTCCTTTGTAGATACTCAGGACCCTCAATGATAAAGGTGAGGAGCCATAAATCTGTCCCTCTAAGTACTTCTGCAGTCTGTTTGGTCATCCTCCAACTTGCTCTACAGCTGGCCCAGAACTGGGCCTGCCCAGGTAGGTGTGGAGGGTTGTGAAGATGGTGCATCTACTTCTAGGGCACCAGGTTGTTAGCACTGTAGAGAGGTGCAGAAGGAAAATGGGTGTTGGATCTGCAAAAATGGAAATGAGGAGTTCTTGTCGTGTGGCTCAGCAGTTAACGAACCTGACTGGCATCTGTGAGGACGCAGGTTTGATCCCTGGCCCCATGCCCTGAGCTGTGGTGTAGATTGCAGACGTGGCTTGGATCCTGTGTTGCTATGGCCCTGGCGTAGTCTGGCGTCTACAGCTCTTATTGGACCCCTAGCCTGGGAACCTCCATATGCCATGGGTGTGGCCCTAAAAAGACAAAAAGACAAAAAAAAAAAGTGGAAATGAGGAGGGGAGCTATCCTTGAGGTGATCGTGCAGCTCACTTCAAAAGTCACATCAGAAAGTCATCCTTTGGAGGTCCCATCGTGGGTCAGTGGTTAACGAATCTGATTAGGAATGATGAGGTTGTGGGTTCAACCCCTGGCCTTGCTCAGAGGGTTGGGGATCTGGCGTTGCTGTGAGCTGAGGTGTAGGTCGAAGACGCAGTTCAGATCCTGCGTTGCTGTTGCTGTGGTGTAGGCCAGCGGCAGCTACAGCTCTGATTGGACCCCTGTCTGGGAACCTCCATGTGCCGTGGGAGCGGCCCTAGAAAGGGCAAAAGACAAAAAACAAACAAACAAACAAAAGTCATTCATTGCCTATGAGATACAGTGAGGTTGAAAAGGTCCAGAATAGATGAATGATACAGAGACCATGGATGTTAAATTTGGACTAAGCTGACTTTATGAATTTACATTGTAGGTCACTAGAGTAGTAAAGGGCAAGTCTTAAAAGCGGCTAGAGAAAAAAAGACAAACTATGTTCAAAAGAACAAGAATAAAAGTGACAGCAGACATCGGAAACAACACAAGCAGAAGACAGTGGAGCAACATCTTGAAAGTATTAACTGTCAACCAATAATTCTATATCCAGAAAAAAAGACTTTAAAAATGAAGGCAAAAAAGACTTTTAAACATACTAAAGCTCAGAGAATTCATTACCAATAGGTAAGGACTATTAAAAATGTTTAAGGTCCTTCAAATAAAAGATAAAAGGAAAATGATACTAGGTAGAAATTTGGATATATCCAAAGGATTCAAGAATGATAGAAATAGTAAATATGTGAATAAGTATAAAAGACTTTCCCCTCTTATTTTTTTTTTTTTTTCTGGCCGTACCTGTGATATATAGAAGTTGAAGGCCAAGGATCGAATTGGTCCACAGCTGCAACTTATGCCACAGCTGCAGCAATGCCAGATCTTTAACCTACTGCACCAGGCCAGGGATTGAATCCACACTGCCTCACAGACAATGCCGGATTCTTAGCAGACTGGTATCCATGGTGCAGCAGGAGCTCCCTTTCCCCTCTAATTTTTTAAAAAATAATTAACTGCTTAAAAAAAACACAATACTGTATTCTGGCATTTATAACACTTGTGAAAATAAAATATGTGACAACAATTGAACAAAAGTTGGAGGGAATGGAAACACATTGTTAAAAAATTTTTTAAAATCCCCCTATGGCTCTGCCTACGGCATATAGAAGTTCCCAGGCCAGGGAACTGCAGCAATGCTGGACTCTTTTAACCCACTGCACCAGGCCAGGGATTGAACCTGCACCTCTGCCATGACTCGAGCCATTGCAGTTGGATTATTAACCCACTGTGCATGGCAGGGACTTGTAAGATTCTTATACAATAAGTGAAATAGTATATTATTTGAAGATAAATTGTAATGTTGAAACAAATAGTGTAAACACTAGAGCAACCACAAAAAAAAGACTAAGAAATATAGTTAGTGAAACTATAAAAGAGATAAAAATGGAATTATAAACATTACTCAATCCAAAAATAAGAAGAAAAATAGTTAAATGGAACAAATAGATGAGACAAATAGAAAACAAATGGCATGATGGTAGATTAAAAAACCCAAACAGGAGTTCCCACTGTGGCGTAGTGGGTTAAGAATCTGACCGCAGTGGCTTGGGTTGCTATAGAGGCGTGGGTTCAATCTCTCGCCCAGCACAGTGAGTTAAAGGATCCAGCATTGCCAAAGGGTCACAGATGTGGCTCAGATTCAATCTCTGGCTCAAGACCCTCCATGTGCCATGGGCGTGACCAGTAAAATAAATAAAATAAAACCCCAGTCATGTTGATAATCATATTAAATGTAATGGTCTAAACAACAATTAAAAGACATAAATTGTCAAAATGGATATTTAAAAAAAGATCTCAAGTACATGCTGTCTACAGGAAACCCAGTTTGGATATAAAAACAGATTGAAAAAAGGATAGAGGAGTTCCCCTCATGGTTCAGTGGCTAATGAATCCAACTAGTATCCATGAGGACGTGGGTTCAGTCCCTGGCCTTGCTCAGTGGGTTAAGGATCCTGTGTCGCCATGAACTATGGTGTAGGTCACAGATGCGGCTTGAATACTGTGTTGCTGTGGCTGTGGCATAGGCCAGCAGCCACTCCGATTAGAGCCCTAGCCGGGAAACTCCATATGCTATGGGTGCAGCCCTAAAAAGACAAAAGACAAAAAAAGAAAAAGAAAAAAGAATAGAGACAGATATAACATGCTAATATTAATCAAAAGAAGATTGGAGTGGCTGTATTAGATGCTGGCCTACAACACAGCTATAGCAGTGCCACATCTGAATCACAGTTTACTGCAATCCCGGATCCTTAACCCACTGAGCAAGGCCAGGGATTGAACCCACAACCTCATGGATTCTAGTAGGGTTCGTTAACCACTAAATCACGACAGGAACTCGAGGAATCTTTTTCTTTTAAAATAATAACCGTCAACTAGCCTTCAAGCCTCAAATCTTGGCTATGTTCTGTTGACCTTGATTGCCCCAACAGGTACTGATATACTAAGATGGTATAGCTTAGAGCCAATCCAGGAAGCTTTCTTACAGTGCTGCAAATGGTCACTTGTGGATCGGCCCACTGGATGTGCATTCAGGAAAGTGGACAGGGAGATGTCCAAGGTTGTGATGTCCAAGGAAATATTTTGTTTTCCAGAAGCTTTTGAGAATAGCTCTTTTTCCCTAAGAAGGGGGAGACAACTAATCAAACACAAAAGACACTCTTGAGTAGGCTGCCTTTCTTTCTCAGATCACCTTGCTTACATTTTACATGATAGCTCAACCTTAGGAGAAAAAACTCTGGAAGTCATACCTCTTGCCTCTCCTTAGTTATCAACTTCTTAAAATGGCTCTTCTATTGAGGTCTTTGCGACCCCTTTGTGGGTTCACATACAACTGTCTGCCATGCCATTTTAATGATTTCAGGCCTTGTAGGTATCAAGTACCAAGAGCAAGATGGGTCACTGCTTCCTTCTTAACTGAAAAATTTCACTTGGCACTGATAACAGGCTTCAGTTAAATCATTGTCCCCATGATTTAACCCACACACCTAGTTCTGGATGGTGAACAAATAAAGCCTCTCAATTTTCTACTCACCATGTTAAAATTTGAGTGAATTCCAGCAAGTTATTTTCTCCTTCTTTTCCTTTTCCATCTATGCCATTATCTGCCAAATACAACTTCACTAACCAAGGTCCAACTTCCAAATTTTTAATTTTTTTCTTGATTCCTGACAAAAAATTAGAGTATTTTATTATTTTTAGACAATAGTCCCTCCGTTCCACCTGCTAAATTGTTTCTTTCTTTCTTTTTTTTTTTTTAAGATTGCACTGACCTGACTGGTGTGAATAGATGCATTTTGTAGTATATCAAGGAAATACATATAATTTAAAAAAACTACTGAGCACATCCTTTATTCTTTACCATAGCAACCCTAACATTGATCTGTATGAAAGAAAATCTCTTTTAATTTTTTTTCACTTTTTAAAAATTTTGTTGAAGTATAGTTGATTTATAATGTTGTGATAACTTCTGCTGCAAAGTGATTCAGTTAAACATACACACACATCCATTTTTCAGGTTCTTTTCCCATACAGATTATCACAGAATATTGGGTAGAGTTGTTGTGCTATAGAGCAAGTCCCCATGGGTCAATTATTCCATATAGCAAGTGTGCATATACCAGTCCCAAACCCCCAGCCTATCCCTTCCCCACACCCGTCCCCTTTGATAAGCATAAGTTTGTTTTCAAAGTCTGAGTCTGTTTCTGTTCTGCAAATAAGTTCATTTTTATCCCTTTTTTATATTCCACATAGAAAGATATCATATGATGTTTGTCTTTCTCTGACTTACCTCACTGGTACGATAATCTCTAGGTCCATTTGTGTTGTTGTAAATGGCATTATTTCATTCTTTTCTATGGCTCAGTAATATTCCATTGTATATATTTATATTTTTATCCATTCCTCTGTCGATAGACATTTAGCTTGCTTCCATGTCTTGGTTATTAGAAATAATACTGCATTGAGGAGTTCCCGTCGTGGCGCAGTGGTTAACGAATCTGACTAGGAACCATGAGGTTGCGGGTTCGGTCCCTGCCCTTGCTCAGTGGGTTAAAGATCCGGCGTTGCCGTGAGCTGTGGTGTAGGTTGCAGACGCGGCTCGGATCCCGTGTTGCTGTGGCTCTGGCGTAGGCCAGTGGCTACAGCTCCAATTTGACCCCTCGCCTGGGAACCTCCATATGCCGCAGGAGCGGCCCAAAGAAATAGCAAAAAGACAAAAAAAAAAAAGAAATAATACTGCATTGAACATTGGGGTGCATGTGTCCCAGGAGTGGGATTGCCGTATCACATGGTAGTTTCATTTTTAGTTTTTTGAGGAACCTCTGTACTGTTTTCCATAGTGATTGAATCAATTCCCCCCAACACTGTTAGGAGGGTTCCCTTTTTTCTGCATCCTTTCCAGCATTTATTATTTGTAGATTTTTTAAATTAAGGGTATTCTGGCTGGTGTAAAGTGGTACTTCATAGTAGTTTTGATTTGTACTTCTCAAATAATTACTGATGTTGAGCATCTTTTCATGCGTTTTTTGGCCATCTGTGTGTTTTTTTCAGAGAAGTATCTATTTAAATCTTCTGCCCATTTTTGATTGAGTTTTTTGTTGTTTTGATATTGAATTACATGAGCTGTTTGTATATTTTGGAGATTAACCCCTTTTGGTCACTTTGGGAATATTTTCTCCCATTCTGTGGGTTCTCTTTTCCTTTTGTTTATGGTTTCCTATGCTGAACAAAAATTTTAAATTTAATTAGGTCCCATTTGTTTTTTTGTTTTTGTTTGTTTGTTTTGGTCTTTTTAGGGCTGCACCCAAGGCTTATGGAAATTCCCAGGCTAGGGGTCAAACTGGAACTGTAGCTGCCAGCCAGCACCACAACCCCTGCAATAGTTGATCCAAGCTGTGTCTGTGACCCACACTGCAGCTCACGGCAACGCTGGATCCCTAACCCACTGAGCAAGGCCAGGGATGGAACCCACATCCTCAAAGATCCTAGTTGGGTTCCTTACCTCTGAGCCATGATGGAAACTCCTTTGTTTTTTTTTTTGTTTTGTTTTGTTTTTTAGGGCCACAGCTGTGGCATATGGAAATTCCCAGGCTAGGGGTCAAATTTGAGCTGTAGCTGCTGGCCACAGCCACAGCCACAGCCACAGCAATGCAAGATCTGAGCGGAGTCTGCAACCTACACCACAGCTCACTGTAACGCCGGATCCTTAACCCATTGAATGAGGCCAGGGATTGAACCTGTATCCTTATGGATACTAGTCAGGTTCATTACTGCTAAGCCACAGTGGGAACTCCCATTTATTTTTGTTTTTATTTTCATTACTCTAGGAGGTGGATCTGAAAAGATACTGCTGTGGTTTATGTCAGAGAGTGTTTTGCCTATGTTTTCCTCTAAGAGTATTATAATATCTGTTCTTATATTTAAGTCTTTAATCCATTTTAAGTTTATTTTTGTGATTGGTGTTAGAAAGTGTTCTAATTTCATTCTTTTACATGTAATTGTCCAGTTTTGCCAGCACCACTATTGAAGAGACTATATTTTCCCCATTGTATATTCTTACCTCCTTTGTTGTAGATTAGTTACCATAGGTGCGTGGGTTTATTTCTGGATTTTTTATGCTGTTCCATTGATCTATATTTCTGTTTTTTGTGCCAGTACCATACCATTTTGTTGACTGTAGCTTTGTAGTATAGTCTGAAGTCAGGAGCCTGATTCCCCCAGTTCCCTTTTTCTTTTTCAGGATTGACTTGGCTATTTGGGGTCTTTTGTGTTTCCAATTAAAACAAAATTTTAAAGTTTTTTTGTTCTAGTTCTGTGAAAAAAATGCCATCAGTAATTTGATAGGGATTACATTGAATCTGTAGATTGCCTTTGTTTTTTGTTTGTTTTTAATTTTTTTTAAACTTTTTTTGTCTTTTTGCCCTTTCTAGGGCAGCTCCCGTGGCATATGGAGGTTCCCAGGCTAGGGGTCCAATCGGAGCTGTAGCCACTGGCCTACACCAGCGCCACAGAAACGCGGGATCCGAGCCGTGTCTGTGACCTACACCACAGCTCATGGCAATGCCGGATCCTTAACCCACTGAGCAAGGCCAGGGATCGAACCTGCAACCTCATGGTTCCTAGTTGGATTCATTAACTACTGAGCCATGATGGGAACTTTGCCTTTGAGTAGTATAGTCATTTTGACAATATTGAATCTTTTAATCCAAGAATGTGGTACATCTTTTCATCTATTGTGTCATCTTCAGTTTCTTTCAACAGCCTCTTATAGTTTTCAGAGTACAAGTCTTTTGCCTCCTTAGGTAGGTTTATTCCTAGATATTTTATTCTTTTTGATGTGATGGTAAGTGAGATTGTTTCTGTAATTGCTCTTGTCCTATCTTTCATTGTTAGCATATAGATGTTCAATAGATTTCTGTGCATTAATTTTGTATCCTGCAACTTTACTGAATTCATCGATGAGCTCTAGTTTCTGGTAGCATCTTTAGGATTTTCTATGTATAGTATCATGTCATTTGCAAATACTGACAGCTTTACTTCTTCTTTTCCAATCTGAATTCCTTTTATTTCTTTTTATTCTCTTATTTGCATGACTGGGACATCCAAACTATATTGAATCAAAGTGGCGAGAATGGACATCCTTGTCTTGTTCTTGATCTTAGTGGGAATTCCTTTAGTTTTTCACTGTGAGAATGATCTTAGCTGTGTGTTTGTCACTTATGGCCTTTATTATATTGAGCGAGGTTCCCTCTATGCCCACTTTCTGGAGGGTTTTTATCATAAATAGATGTTAGACTTTGTCAAAAGCTTTTTCTGCATCTATTGATATGATCATATGGTTTTTGTTTTTCAGTTTGTTGATGTGGTGTATCACACTGCTTGATTTGTGGACATTGAAAAATCCTTGCATCACTGGAATAAATTCCAGATGGTCATGATGTATGATACTTTTAATGTATTTTTGCAGTTGGTTTGCCAGTATTTTATTTTTGCATCTATATTCATCAATGATATTGGCCTATAATTTTCTTTTTTTGTTGTATCTTTGTCTGGTTTCATATCAGGGTGATGGTAGCCTCATAGAATGATTTTGGGAGTGTTCCTTCCTCTTCAGTTTTTTGGAATAGCTTCAGAAGGACAGGTGTTAACTCTTCTCTGAATGTTTGATAGAATTCACCTGTGAAGCCATCTGGTCCTGGACTTTTGTTTGTTGGAAATTTTTAAATCTCAGTTTGAATTTCAGAATTTGTGATTGGCTTATTCATCTCTTCTATTTCTTCCTGGTTCAGTCTTGGAAGATTGTACCCTTATAAGAACTTGCCCATTTCTTCTAGGTTGTCCATTTTATTGGCATATCATTGCTTGTAGTAGTCTCTTATGATCCTTTGCATTTCTGTGATGTCCATTCTAACTCCTCCTTTTTTCAATTCTGATTTTATTGATGTGAACCCTCTCCCTTTTTTTTTTCTTGATGAGTGTGGCTAAGGGTTTAGAAATTTTGTTCATCTTTTCAAAGACTGGATTTTAGTTTCATTGATCATTTCTGTTGTTTTGTTTCATTTCTATTTCATTTATTTCTTCTCTGATCTTTATGATTTCTTTGCTTCTACTGACTGGGTTTTGTTCTTCCTTCTCTAGTTGCTTTAGGTGTAAAGTTAGGTTGTTTATTTGAGATTTTTTTTGTTTCCTGAGATAAGCCTGTACTGCTGTAATCTTCCCTCTTACAACTGTTTTGCTGCATCCTCTAAGTTTTGGATCATTGCATCTTTGTTGACATTTGTCTCGAGGTATTGTTTGATTTCCTCTTTGATTTCTTTAGTGATCCATTGGTTGTTTAGTAGCATATTGTTTAGTCTCTAAGTGTGTTTTTTGCATTTTCTTGTAGTTGATTTATAGCCTTAATAGCATCAAAAAAGATGTTCATGGTATTTCATTTTTCTTAAATTTACTGAAGCTTGATTTGTGGTCCAAAATGTGATCTATCCTAGAGAATGTTCCATGTGCACTTGAGAAGAATGTGTATTCTGTTCTTTGCAGATGAAATGTTCTATAAATAACTGTTAAATCCATCTGGTCTAACACATCATTTAAGGACAGTCTTTACTTATTGATTTTCTGTTTAGATGATCTATCCATTGCTGCAAGTGGGATGGTAAAGTCCCCCACTATTATCATATTATTGTTGATTTCTCTGTTATGGCCCTTAGCATTTGCCTTATATATTGAGGTGCTCCTATATTGGGAGTAGATATATTTACAATTGTTATATCTTCTTCTTGGATTGATCATATCATTTGATCATTATGTAATGTCTGTCTTTGTCTCTTTTAATCACCTTTATTTTAAAATCTATTTTATCTGATATGAGTATTGCCACTTCAGCTTTCTTGCTTGGAAATATCTTTTTGCATCCTTACTTTCAGTCTGATGTGTCCTTACAAGTTTTTTGTAGACAGCATATATATGGGTCTTGTTTTAGTATCCATTTAGCCAGTCTATGTTTTTGGTTGGAGTATTTAATCCATTTACATTTAAGGTAATTATTGGTACATATGTTCTTATTGCCATTTTGTTAATTGTTTTGGAAAAGTTTTTTTAGTGTTTTTTCCTTCCCTTTTTTGTTCTCTTGTGGTTTGATGACTATCTTTAGTGTTGTGTTTAGATTGCTTTTTCTTATTTTTGTGTATCTATTGTGGGTTTTTTTTTCTTTTTTGCTTTTTAGGGCCACACCCGTGGCATATGGATGTTCCCAGGGTAGGAGTCAAATCGGAGCTACAGCCACCAGCCTGTGCCACAGCCACAGCAATGCAGGATCTGAGCTGAGTCTGTGACCTACACCACAGCTCACGGCAATGCTGGATCCTTAACCCACTAAGTGAGGCCAGGGGTCAAACACACAACCTTATGGTTACTAGTCAGATTTGTTTCTGTTGTGCCACAATTGCAACTCCTACCGTGAACTTTTGGTATAGGATACTCTCTCTATATATATACAAGACTGTTTTAAGTTGCTGGTCTCTTAATTACAAATGCATTTCTGGTATCTTGCATTTTTTTTGTGTGTGTGTCTTTTTGCCATTTCTTGGGCCGCTCCCCCGGCATATGGAGGTTCCCAGGCTAGGGGTCGAATCGGAGCTGTAGCCACCAGCCTATGCCAGAGCCACAGCAACACGGGATCCGAGCCGAGTCTGCAACCTACACCACAGCTCACGGCAACACCGGATCCTTAACCCACTGAGCAAGGGCAGGGATCGAACCCGCAACCTCATGGTTCCTAGTCAGATTCGCTAACCACTGCGCCACGACAGGAACTCCCAGGTATCTTCCATTTGTACTCTCCTCTTTTCATGATTGCTAGTTTGATAGCATATTTGTGTATAGATGATTTCCTACCTTTACTATGTTTGCCTTTACTGGTGACCCTTCTCATTTGTAATTTTATTGTCTCTAGTTATGGCCTTTTCTTTTCCACCTAGAGAAATTCTTTTTAGTATTTGTCATAAAGCTGGTTTGGTGGTGCTGAATTCTCTTAGCTTTTACTAGTCTATAACACCTTTTGATTTCTCCATCAAATCTGAATAAGAGCCTTGCTGGATAGAGTATTTGTTGCAGATTTTTTCCTTTCATTACTTTAAGTATATTTGTAGTGCCACCTCCCTATGGCCTGCTAAGTTTCTGCTGAAAAATCAGCTGATAACCTTATCAGGGTTCCCTTGTATGTTATTCGTTGCTTTTCCCTAGCTGCTTTCAATGTTTTCTCTTTGTCTTTAATTTTGGTCATTTTGATTAATATGTTTCAGGCTGTTCCTTCTTGGGTTTATTCTATATGATACTCGTTGTGCTTCCTGGATTTGAGTGAATGATTCCTTTCCCATGTTAGGGAGATTTTTGGCTATGATCTTTTCAAATATTTCCTCTGACCCTTTCTCTTCTCCTTCTGACACCCCTATAATGTGAATGTTGGTGCATTTAATGTTGTCCCTGAGTTCTTTTAGACTGTCCTAATTTTTTTTTTTTTTTTTTTGCTTCTTAGGTCTGCACTCGTGGCTTATGGAGGTTCCCAGGCTAGGGGTCCAATTGGAGCTACAGCTGCTGGCCTAAACCACAGCCACACAATGTAGGATCCGAGCCTCATCTGTGTCCTACACCATAGCTTATGGCAACACTGGATCCTCAACCCACTGCACAAGGTCAGGGATCAAACCCACAACCTCATGGTTGCTAGTCAGATTCATTTCCACTGCACCATGACAGGAACTCCTCTTTATTCTGTTTAATGTCAGTGATTTCCACTGGTCTGTCTTTCATCTCCTTTATTCTTCTGTCTCTTGTATTCTGTTATTGATTCCTTATAGTGAATTTTTCATTTTGGTTATTGTGTTTTTTCATCTCTGCTTGTTTGTTCTTTAAATCTTATATTTCTTCATTAAACATTTCTTTTAAATTCTCGATCTTTGCCTTCGCTTTTTCCCCTCAATGGCTTGGATCATCCTACTGGCATTGCTCTAAAGTCTTTTTCATGTAGGTTGTTTATCTCCACTTCACTTATCTGTTCTTTTGGGGTTTTGTCTTCTTTCTTCATCTGGAGCATATTTTCTTTGCCATTTCATTTGGTCTAGCTTTATGTGTTTGTGGGCTCCTTTCTGTAGGCTGCAGGGTTGTAGCCTCTCTTGCTTCTGGTGTCTGCCCCTTTGTGGGTGAGGTTGATACAGGGGCTTGTGGTAGGCTTCCTGATGGGAAGGACTGGTGCCTGCCCACTAGTGGGTGGAGCTGAGTCTTGAACCTATGGTGGGTGAGGCTGAGTCTCTGGATATGATTAGAGGTGGCTGTGTGCCTGGGAGGACTTTAAGCAGCCTGTTTGATGGTGGGTGGGGCTGTGTTCTCACCTTGTTTGTTGTTTGGCCTGGGGCTTCTGAATACTTGTACCTGCAAGCTATTGTTGAATGGGGCCAGATTTTTCTTTCCCAAAAGGGCAGCCTCCAGGGGAATCACACTGATGATTATTCCCTGGGACTTCTGCCTTCACTCAGTGTCCTGCCACCACAGTGAGCCACAGTCAACCCATGCTTTCCCAGGAGATCCTCCAAGACCTGCAGGAAGGTCTGACCCAGATTTTTATGGAGTCCTTGATTTACCCTGGGACCCAGTACACGTGAAATCCTGGGTCCACCCTCTAGGAGTAGAGTCTCTGTTTCTCCATTCTTGTGGAGCTACTGCACTCAAGCCCCGCTGGCCTTCAGTGCTCCTCCTCCAGGGACTCCTCCTCCCAATGCCAGACCACCAGGCTGGGGAATCTGATGTGGGGTTCATACTCCTGTGAGAGAGCCTCTGTGATTTATATATTTTCCAGTTTGTGGGTTGCCCACCCAGCAGGTACGGGATTGCCTATATTGTGAAAGTACCCCTCCTACCATCTCATTGTGGCTTCTTTGTCTCTGAGCGTAGGATATCTTTTGGTAGCTTCCAGTCAATTTGCTGATGATTGTTGAACAGAAATTTTATAATTTTGGTGTTTTCATGAGAGGTGAGCCCAAGTTCTACTCTGCCATCTTGTCCCAAGTTCATTTAACATTTAAATTGTTGTCTTTACTTTGGCTAAAGATAAAATTGATGTCTATAGAAATTTCTCACTAGAAGATCAATGCTGTTCCTAGGGAATAACCCTTTTATAGGAATTCAGCCCTTTAAAAGATCCTGCAAAGTTGTCACATTTTTTAAGCTCTAGAAGGGCAAATTTGGAGGAAGAACCATCCTGCCATCATAGACGTCATGATTGAGTTCCGAGGTCCTAGAGTCTGGTCCACCTTCATTTTTCTATCCAGCTTTCACAAAGTTCAATGTCAGCACTGTGGGGTGGCATCATGTTCACACTTGATTTACAAGTTTAGGAGTTTGGCAAAGAAAAAAAAATAGGAAGGGGATGGAGAAAGAGAAAAGAGCCATGGACATAGTGCTGGCTTGTTCACTCAGTAAGTATGAGATGAAAGATCTGAATCTCCAGTCCCAAAGCCAGGTTGTTTCCCAAGGGCCTCTAAATGTTTGAAGTCATATGCTTTATGTGCAACATGACCCTTGGAACCTTAGCCAACTACTTTACATGGGGCTTAACTGACAACCAATGATCAGTTCCAAAGTCAGGGAGAGACTGCATGGAACTTAGAGATGTTATATCTATATGTTGTCTTGTGTGGATAATTTAAGGGATTTTTAAAGATTCGTTTAGCTATACACTAATTTTGCCCAACATGTTGACTTGAGAACCTAACCCCAGGACTAACAGGACTTTCCTGTACTTAAATTCATTCAGAATTCAACAAATATTTTTGAGCTCCTATTATGTGCCAGGCAATGTACTAGGTGCTGGGAATCTGACAGGGTACAAGAGAAAACTTCTGCTCTCATGAAGCTGACATGGAGGAATATTAACTAGAGTTTGGGAAGAGCAAGGAAGACAGGTGAGTGGGTGATGACTAAGGGTACATTTTCAAGTCATGAAAGAGAGCTGACTTTTTAGGGAAGAGTGATAAATTTGGATATTGGGCCAGTCCAGTTTGCCACTTAAAGATAAAAAAAAAGCGTGCTTAAAAAATATTAAATCGGTTTATTTAGGTATGAATCCATAATCTGCTGGGTTGTTGAAGGGTATAGGCAGGACTTAGTTTCCTTTCAAACACTGTTGAAGGGATGAAAACTATCCCATACTTTGGTTTTACTTGGCATAAGTCTAACTGGTCTGAATGTCATTTGTCCTTACATTCAGGGTATGGGCATGGTAGCAAATGATAGCCATTATGAACAGTATAACAGTGCTGTTATACTGGCAACATCTATCGCACACTGTAGGTATTTAATAATTGCTGAATAAATGAGTAAATTAATGAATAGTAGAGTATTGAGTGCAATCAGATTGTAGAAACTTTTATCTCACTTGTCACTATTTTTCCAAGCATAGTGTAGTTAATAATGCCTTGAGACAGCTAGTGAACACAAATAAAATACGATTTTTCTATTTATAAAATCTCCTCACAAATATAAATGCCTTTGAAAAGTTGTTGACTGCCCAGAATGATTAATGATGTATATACTGACTTCATGTGGCATTCATTTCTTTTTGCCCCCTCTGGCATGCCAGAAAGCAGTGGTGATGAAGCATGAGGCCAAGGGGGCCAAGGCCAAAGGCCATAGGCCAAATTCCTGTGCAGCCATTCAGCTTTGCAAGGAAAGAAACAAAAATGGTCTTGGCCAGTCTACACCCCAACTGAGCCAGCATGACATAGATGTGTGCCATTGGAGAGGAAGGGAGCTTCCAAGCTTGTGATTGGCCTTGTCTAGCTTGCATCCCCATGGGAAAGGAAATCCAAATCTCCCTCCAACTGGTGGTAAGACAGGTAACAGTGTCGTCTTGACCCCTGAAAAATAACCAATTAGGAAAATGCAAGTCCAAGCCACTCTGTAGCACTTAGACCTCCAGTGAGTCACAGTGCCCTGTTAGAAGGTAGGAAGGCTGATGCTGCTTTAGCAGAGGGATTTCCTGCTCCAGGCCTCTAACTAAAGTTCAAGCAGAACCAAATTCTTTTCTTTGGATGGAAAATGGAGTAAAGGTGGGTACCTGCTCATCCCCTGGTAATGCTTGATCCACCCCATTTGTACTCACTCCAACCTATTTTAACCTAATCTTACGGTTCTTTGCTTAAAGCAAAAATAAGCTCACCAACAATGACTGCTTAAGTTTACCCTCCTCTGTCTCAGAGAAGTTAGCAGTGGTAATAGCAATGTCAGTTGTCCCTGAGGAAGGATGGTGTACTGAAATGAGCAGAATCTCCCTGCTAAAAATCTCTCTGGAAAATGCTGTGACTCCTCAGAAAGTCACTTGACTTCTCTGAACCTAAATGTCCTTATTGCTAACATAGAGGTCATAATACTCATCTCTTAGATGCATTACAAAGATTGCCTGGGAAGCATGATGAAATAACAGTTGTAGAAGCACATGGTACATAGCAAATAACACTGCCTGGCTTCCCAGCTTCTTTTCTGGATGTTGTGTCATTGGAACCCTGGAATGGGAGCAACCTGGTGGAGAACCTCCATGTATAAGATGTCCCCGCTTCTGCCACTACCTCTCTGAGGATCAGGTACATATTTCTGACATATTTCTGTCCCTCCCCTTGGGAGCCACACCACAGATCCAGTACAGACTCACCCTGCCTTGAGCTTCCTCCCATTTTCTCTTTGGTTAATTGCCAAGATCTCCCCAATTGTCCCTGATTCCAGAATCCTTCTTACCACCCTCATTGAAGTGAGGCTACTAGGTCTTGTTAGTTCTCCATCCAAAATATATCTAAACTCCATCCATCACTGCAGCCTCTGTTCTTCACTTTATCTTCTCCTGCCTTAACCATTGTAAAAGCCTCCAAACTAGTCTGCCATCGTCCAGATGTCCCTGTCTCTAAAACATGTTCTGCAAAGTTGCTGGAGGTTCTTTTTTAAAACTCCAGTTCTTATTATGTTATTGTCTTGCTTCAAAAGTATCATGTTTCCTTCTTGGCACACAGGAAAGTGTAACTCCTTCACAGCTTTCATTGCTTTTGGCCATGTGTCTCTACTGACCTTTTCAGCTACATTTCCAGCCCTCTCCTAGTGACCACATCACACTTGCCTGTGCTGAACACACCAGGCACTTGCACCCTTCCAGGCATGCAGAAGTTCCTGGGCCAGGGATTGAACCAACGCCACAGCAGTGAACCAAGCCACAGCAGTGACAATGCCAGATCCTTAACCCACTGTGCCATCAGGGAACTCTACCCTGAGTCTTTTCTCATGTGGCTCCCTTTGCCTAGAATGACCTCTCTTTCCAGTTGATGAACCTCTTCTCATTCCTTCCAGAGAGAGCTCAATTTGCCATATGGGCCAGCTCCCAAAGGTCAAGAATAAATTTTCAGGGAACCAGAAGTTCCCCAGAGGGAGTCCACATCTCTCACTCTCTAGGCTCTTCTGAGACCACTGTGTGGGCAACACACAATCCAGAGGGCATGAGACTGTTTTGCTTAACCATTACTCAAATGTTCATCTGTGGATGCCAGATCCTAATAGGACCTTCTTCTAGAGGTTGATTTTGTAAAGAAACCTATTAAAATAGCATTTTTTTTTTCTTTAATAAGGAACAAGCATGATTTTCTGTGTAATTACTAGAGATTTATAAGCTAGAGTATAAATTCTATTGACTTCAGGATTTAAGGAAGCAAAAGTGTAATTAGTGTTGGATGATTCACACCTTGGACCTTGGAGCCTGTCCACAAAGGTTTCCGTTGTTTAGCTATCACTTAGGATAAAATCCTGAGTAAAATAATTTCAGAATTATAACCAGTAACTTCCTGACTTGGAACTAATAAATCTGTTTTTGAAGATTACATCTTGACTTTTGAACTTGATTCTTGCATTCCTTAATGCCACCAGCATTCCAAAGGTCTGTGGCAATGGCATAAGCAATAATGCCCTATGTGGGGAAGTGAATTTGCCACCTGGGTGGCACTGGTACTGCAGTAAAGGTCTGATCAATTCCAAGCTTGGGTACTGACCATTTTATGTTTGGATTTTGCTCCCTGTACATGTCCAAGTCATGTGCTGGTGCTCCCAGTACTAAATCTTTGAGAGTTAAGACAGTCCTGGAAACTATGGTGTGGGGCTTGGGCTGGGACATGGAACAGACCCAGGGGACAGGATGCTGCTAAGATCTTGATGAGTCTTTCAAGAACTTTGGAGGCCTTGAGGTGACATGGCAGAACTGGCTGAATGGGGCACAGGGAAGCTGTCTTATCTGCAGATGACTATTCCTGATGACCTTTTGGAGACTTTCAGTCTTTAGCCATCTTCTGGATATTTATGGACCTGACAAGTTTATGACTAGGCATAAGCCAAGCTAGACATCCCTTTGTGAGTGCTGTTCACCCTCCAGGCCAATGGTCCACAATTCCTGTAGACCCCTGGTACAGAGCCATGCCCATAGGTGGGCCAGACCAGGTCTGGAAGAGACAGAGAATCTGGAACAGAAATAGGTTTGGGCCCTATTTGTTCTGTGCTTTCCATGGTGGAGAAAACGCATCTAGGAGCCTTGCCCTGCTTTCTGACTTTCTTTACTCAGTGAAATAAATCAAAAGTGGGCAATCTGGAGTTCCTGTTGTGGTGCAGTGGAAATGAATCCGACTAGGAACCATGAGGTTGCAGGTTTGATCCCTGGCCTCGCTCAGTGGGTTAAGGTGTTGCTGTGAGCTGTGGTGTAGGTGGCAGACGCAGCTCGGATCTGATGTTGCTGTGGCTGTGGTGTAGGCTGGCAGCTGTAGCTCTGATTGTACCCCTAGCCTGAGACCTTCCATAGGCCATGGGTGCAGTCCTAAAAAATAATAATAAAAAAAAGAGTGGGAAATCTGATTTTCTTTCAGATCTAAAGCAGTGGTTCTCAAAATGTGGACCCTGAACCAATAGAATCAGCATCACCTGAGAACTTAATAGCACTGCAGACTCTCCAGCCTTATCTCAGACCTTCTGACTCAGAACCCAGGGGGTTGGATGGGGGAGGGTGGCAGGGCAACAGCAATCTGTGGTTTAATGAGACCTCCAGGTGCCTTTAATTTGCTCAAGTTTAAGAACCACTGATCTAATGATGCTTCATGTTCAGGGATGCTTTGAGGTAAGATTGGCTTGGACAAGAGCCATCACCCTTCAGCAAGCATAGAAATGTACTCCTTTGCTTCTTCTAGCAACTTAGAAATGGCTGCTAAATGTAAATTTATGGGTTATTGTAGTCATACATTTGGAAGGAATATAAAGTGTCAGGCTTCTGAGTAGAGGTTTTGATCATACAGTATTCTGAGTTCGGCTTTCCAAGCAGCAGGCCAAAAGCCTCTTGTCTACAAAGGGGCGAGTATAAAAATAGCTTGGCTGTTTCCAGTTGGGACCAAATGGAAACCATCTGGACTCCTCACCCAGGAGGTTGATGTAAATCAGCTCAATCTGACCCTTTATTTTGAAACAAGAATAACTCTTCCACCAAGACCGAAGTCATCCCCAGACAAATAAACCTTTTATGACTGTGAAAGTAATTATCCAATGTGGGGAGCTGTTTTTTAATTTGCTTTATGAACTGTGGATATCGTGAAAATTCTCTACTTTGACGAGAAGCTAGGAAGTAAATATATATTAGATGCAAAGTTGTTTCTATTGATTTGCGCACAGGATTCCTAGGGAGACAAAAGACTTCAAAGTTCCATTGTCTTTTGAATTAAGTCCAAACTTTGGCCTGACATGCAAAGTCCTCCTTAATGTGGCCTACCCCTCTTGCCAGGTCCATCCTCTTACATCCTCTAGTCTCAGCTAAACTTGTAGGCTTGTGGCTTGCTTTATTATTATTATTGTTGTTGTTGTTGATTTATAGTGTTCTGTCAAATTCTGCTGTACAGCAGTGTCTCAGTTATACATATATATGTATATATACACACACACACATACATTATTTTCCTCATATTATCTTATGTTCTTTATGGTTCCACCTGCAGCATGTGGAAGTTCCTGGGCCACAGACTTAATTGGAGCTGCAGCTGAGGCCTATACCACAGCCAAGGCAACATAAGATCTGAGCTGCATCTGTGACCTGTGCTGCAGGTTGTGGCAATGCTGGATCCTTAACCTACTGAGTGAGGCCAGGGATTGAACATGCATCCTCACAGAGACATCAGGTTCTTAATCCACTGAGCCACAATGGGAACTCCCTAAACATTTTTTTATTGAGATAACATTGGTTTCTTATATACAACATTATATTTCTACTTCTGTATACACTACAGTGTGCTTATCACCAAATATTTGGTTCCCATCCATCACTATGCAGTTAATCCCTTTTACCTGTTTCACCCTCCCTTCCTTCCACTGCCCTTTCCTTCTGGGCATCACTACTCTGTTCTCTGTGCCTTTGTGTTTGTTTTTACTTGGTTTAATTTGTTCATTCATTTTGGAGGGTTTAGTTTGTTTTTTATATTCCACATGGGGGGAAATCATACAGTATTTGTCTTTCTCTGTCTGATTTATTTCATTTAGTATAATAACCCCAAGGTCCATGCATGTTGTTGTAAAGGAAAGATTTCATTTTTAATGGCTGAGTAGTATTCTATAACTTAGTTATCCATCATCTATTAATGGGCATTAGATTGTTTCCATATCTTGGCCATTGTAAATAATGCTGTGATGAACACAGGGATGCATAGATCTTTTCAAATTAGTGTTTTCATATTCTTTGGATAAATACCCAGAAATGGGATAATTGGCTCATATGGTAATTTTATTCTTAACTTTAAGAAATCTCTCTACTATTTTCTATAGTGGCTGCACTGATTTACATTTTCACCAACAGTGTTTGAGGGCTCCCTTTTCTGTATATCCTTGCTAACACTTGTTATTTCTTGCCTTTTTGATAATAGTCATTCTAACAGGTGTGAGGCAATATTTCATAGTGGTTTTGATGTGCATTTACCTAGTAATTAGTGATGTCAAACATCTTTTCATGGGCCTGCTGGCCATCTGCATGTCTTTTTTGAAAAATGTCTATGCAACTCCTCTGTGGCTTGCATTAGGGCCTTTCTTCCTCACTTAAGTCCTTCCTCACATAAGTCCTTTATTTCTTTCCATATCAAGTCTGCTCCTTAGTTCATTCACAGAGCCTTTGCCTCAATTCCATTTCTAGGGAGAAAGCTCTTCTCTGAACCCAGTGTCCATGTCAGGCCCTTGAAAAATGCTGGCTTTTGTAGTTATTCATTTCCGAGGTGTATCCTTATTCTACATTCTGAGTCCCCTTGTTATGATTGAATTGTGTCTCCTCCCAAAATTCATATGCAGAAGTCCTAACCTCCAGTTCCTTGGAATGTGATCTAATTTGTAAATAACATCATGGCAGATAGCTAAGATGAGGTCATACTGGGAGTATAGTGGGCCTCAAATCCAACATGACTGATGTCCTTATAAAAAGGGGACATTGGGAGTTTCTTTGTGGTGCAGCAGGTTACAGGTCCAGCATTGTCACTGCAGAGGTTCAGATTCCTGCTGTGGTGCAGGTTTGATTCCTGGCCTGGGAACTCACGCATGCAATGGGCATGGCCAAAAAAAGGGGGAGGGATTTGGACACAGACACAGGGAGGATGCCAGGGGAACATGAAGGCAAAGACTGGGGTGATGCGTCTACAAGCCAAGGAGTACCAAATATGGCCATTAAACCAGCAGAAGCTTTGAGAGAGACATGGAACAGATTCTCCCTCAGAACCTCTGGAAGGAACCAACTCTGCCAATATCTTGATCTTCACTTCCAGGCTCCAGAACTGTGAGACAATACCTTTCTCTTGTTTTAGCCACCCAGTCTGTGGTACTTTGCCAAAGTACCCTTAAAAGACAAGAGCACACCTTGTGCCCCACACAGAGCTGGAACTTGATAACCACCTGTTTGAGGCAGGTGCAGTGACCAGAAGGTAAGCTCCCTGGGGGCAGAGACCAGGGATCTCTCAACTACATCCCTTATACACCAGCCCCAAATTGCCTTGAGGACATTTTATTTCATAAGTGTTGACTGAAAGAATGACGTAGAACCTCTCACCTCTTCCCCGGAAAATGCAAGATACTAGACTCCCTGCGGGGCTTGGCAGGAGACTACATACAGCTCATGAAGGCCAAAAAAACACAAGTCTGGTATTTTTGGTCAGATTTTAGTAGCTGAATGATTGCTATTGTGACCTGGGCCTCAACATAGTTATTATTGTTGGAAAGCTAAATGAATGATCATATTATGAATGAATGAATGATTGTATTGCTTTTTTTTTTTTAATCTTTTGTCTTTTGAGGGCTACACCTTCAGCATATGGAGGGTCCCAGGCTAGGGGTCATATTGGAGCTGTAGCTGCTAAATGAATGGAGCGAGGCCTTCCCACTGAGCGAGGCCAGGGATTGAACCTGAGTCCTAATGGATAATAGTCAGATCCGTTTCCACTGAGCCACAACAGGAACTCCAAAAATTTGCTTTTTAAATGTAAAGACTTCAAATATCCATTTTTGAACTTTTGCCATCAGTATTTGTTTATTTATTTATTAGGGCCACACCCACGGCATATGGAAGTTCCCAGGCTAGGGCTTGATGTAGCCACCAGCCTATACCACAGCCACAGCAATACCAGATCCAAGCTGCGTCTGTGACCTACACCACAGCTCACAGCAATGCTGGATCCTTAACCCACTGAGCGAGGCCAGGGATTGAGCCCGCATCCTCATGCTTCCTAGTTGGGTTGGTTAACCACTCTACCACAAAGGGAACTCCCATTAATTAATTAAAAAAAATTTTTTTTTTAGCTCAAGTAGGTCAACAAATAGAAGCGGTCAGAGCCTTTCTCCAGTCTTGGGAACCCTTGAAATTCCCAGACAGATTCTGTCCTTTTGGTCTCTCTACAATGCCAACTTGAGTTCACAGCGTGATGCAGATGCTCAGTCATTGTCCTTGCTACCGCATTTCGTTACCTCTAGATGCAGAGTCAGAATTGGATTCAGCAGTCCTCTCCCCTCAGATGTCATTTGGCCAAGCGTAAGGACTGTCCTTTGTGTGGCTATCTGTCTTGGAGACACTGGTCATCCTCATCCCCACAGGAACCCCAGTCAACTCCTCTGAGAGCATTCTTGGTTGAAAATGTTCCCAAACAGAAACCATCTAAAACAAATGATAACCTAGCATGCTGCTGCTAATGCTGCTCCTGCTGCTGCTCCTCCCTTCTCCTTCTTTCCCTCTTGTAGTAGATTTTCCAAAATCTACTAGCACTATCCAGTAGAGAGACTATATTTACATCAGAGAACAGAGCCAGGATCTTATAAATTTCTTACTTTACCTTTTCATTTGGCTTTTTAGATCATAAAATTTTGTATTTTTCTCATTCAGTGAGATTTCACAGAGGCGATACAAGGATAATTCAAGGACAGAAAAACAAATCAAAAACAAAACATGAGAACAGATTGAAGTTGAGGAAGAGATAGCCAAAGAGTAAAGAGCTTCATTATAAGTGCCCATTGTCAACAAACTACAAAAACAAAACAAAACAAAACAAAATGAAAACAACCTAAACAGAACAAAAAAATTTAGGTTAGCCTCCACAAGGAGTTTCCCAAAGACTGTGCTCCTGATACACCCAGGGATCAGTCATCTTGTGCTGTCTCTTTATAACCTCAAAATGTTAATGCTGTAGTGGAATTTAGGAATGTGTGAGCACAAGTCCTTGACTTGTAGAGTAAGATGCTGAGGCCCAGGCATCAGGCAAGTGCTGAAAGCACAATCCTAGTTCCCTAACGTTTAGCTATAAACTTTTAATACTTGAACAGCTTCCCTCTTAGTTTAATCCTACTCAGAGGTTATAGTATTGGTGATTTCTTAAAATTCCCTCTAATTGACTCAGTTTCTGCTTCTGAGCATAGAAGAAAAGTCTTCAAGCTGAATTATCAGGTCACACTGGCTGTTTATTGCAGAGATATTCCCATACTTGTTTTTTGGTCTTGTTGAATGAGCCAAAGACAAATTCCTCTGGTGGAAATGGCTAAGATGTTCTGTATTTGGTCTACTTGAAGCCATCAGACACTGAGTGTTCTTCTTCTCCACTTGGGTTTTTCTCTCTCTTTGGAATAATTACTTTAAGGAGGAAGTGACTTACAAGATGAAGGAAATGGGAGGAATAGCTCAAACAACCACAACAATACCTTTTTTTCTCTTCTTTCCTGAAGTAGTTTTCACTGTTAGAGCTCCAGATGACTCTGTAATCTGGTTCAAAGTTGAACTTCCTCTCTGCTTAGCTGTATTAAAAAATAAATAAATTAAAAAAGCTAGTTCAAAGTTGCATGAATGGATTTTTGACACACTTTGATATTGGTTACTTGGCTTCATTTTATGTACACTTTGGACAGAGGTATTTCTTATAAAAGAGAATTATATGACCCATTGACCTCATGTCAGTCCTGTCTTTTTCATGTTTCTCCTCTCAAAGGCTTAAGGAGAACATGTGACCAAGCACGGCTCCAAGAATCACCCTGCAGGGCCTTGTGTAAATTCTTCTTTCTGTTCCACAGCTGCCCTCTATAAAAGTGGTTTTGAATTGGGAATTAGTAAGAATGTAGCACAGAGGGACATATTTTTGACATATTTTAAAATATATATTGGTAATATTGTCACACTGGAGTCATTCTAGACCCCTCTTCCCCTTTCCCTTGCCTCCCACATCCCCTCTGTCAGGGAACAGTATAGATATAGAACCTGACCTCCTCTGGATGGACCCCTCTCACCTCTTACCACCACCTCTCATCTGAATGACATTTGCCTCCCCAAAGTTATCTGTGCCCTCCCCCCATACCTAGTATGTTTGCCATGCAAATTGAAGGGTCTCTCTCAAACCTAAGTCCCAACTAAGACCTGATTCCCCTTCGCTTTCCTAGCTAACGAGGCCCTTGACCCTCTGGCCCCTGTAATTGCCTAGGTACCTGCTCCTTGTACACAGGCTTTGGGGCATTTCCTCTGCCTGGAATGCTCCCCATTTAGCCACAGGCTCACTCCCTCACCTCCTGTGTCTTTTCACAAATGCCACCTTTTCAAGGAGGCTGACATACAACCATCTATTTAAAATCATTCAAAATTTTACATCCCTTTTGGCCCTATAATTCCTCTTCTGAGAATTTTCAGTATTGGTACACTTGCACCTGAAAGTATATGTATGTGTGTGTGTGTGAATCCTAAAGTTAGCAAACAATAAAGCTATTTGGATTTAGGGGAAAAAAATAAAATCACAACCATCTTTTCCTTCCACAGATCCCCAAACTTGCTTATCTTGCTCAATTTTCTTTTCCATAGCAATTATCATCTTCTAATAAACAATGGAAGATATATAGTTCTGCCTTTTAAAAATTATCTAACACTCTGCACCCCCCTCCACACACACACACAAGCATGCACAGGCACACTGCATTCTCAGCCTCCTCCTCAGGGACAGGGATCTTTGTTTTATCTCTAATGTGTGTAAAGAGAGATACAGGTACACACACACACAATGAAGGAGTATCATTACTAAGGTTGCATTTTAGACATTCTAACAAGTAATTAAAACAGACTTGTCATTGGATAGTGAGACATTCGTGCCTCTTCAGTTTTTGGCAACAGAAAGGTCCTGTGCCTGCCTCTGGCAAGAAGAAATTACTAGGAGGCCTGGGAGTAGCTCACAGAACAGAAGAAAAAACCAAACATTTGGGCCTTATGAAGCAGTGGCCTCAAAACATTTTTGCTCTCAAAATCCTAGAGGAATATGGAAAAGCTATGTACAATCGTGTACATTTTTAGTTTTATATCTAAACTTGTTCACTGTGAGTTTTAAAATGTCAAAGGATGAACTTTCTAGCATATGGCAAATATTGACGTTTAAAAATAAAATCTGTAGGGAACTATATTCAGTCTCCTGGGACAGACCATGATGGAAAAGAATATTAAAAAAGAATGTATATATGTATAACTGAGTCATTTTGCTGTACAACAGAAATTGGAATAATATTGTAAATCAGTTATACTTAATGAAAATAAAATAAAATAAAATCTGTTATACCATTCTCTTAAGTGCATCAAATGGAATCTAAATTCCAAGCACTTTGACACTCACCATCATTCATTAAAAATATCCCTATAGCCTAAAACATGAGCAGTACTTCTGGAGTGATTGAAAGTTTTATGATTCCATTTTTCCTTGTGTTTTCATTGGTATTTCCATTCTACTGACTCTGCAGAATTTTATAGTTGAAAGTCTTTTGTAGGTTATCCTGTAATACTTCTCGGTAATAAAAATGCTATATTTACAAATATTTAAATTTTAAATATTTCTTGAGATCATGTCTCTAAAGTGTTAAAAATTCTACAGTTATTAATCAAATTTTAGAAATATGCAGTTGGTTAATATAGCATATGTATTTTATATATTTTAGTAAATCCTAATTAAGTACAAAAATAAAATTTTACTGAACACCTCTCCCAAAAAGATGGATGATGCTGTTTTATTTGTTTTAATAATTAATCCATGTATTCATTAAAGAATATTACTGCTAAAACAAGGCAGACTTAAGCATCAGTGTTTTTCAATGTTGTAGTTGTAACTGCTGAGAAATCTTGTTCATATAGATGGGAATGGACTAATAGGGTTGCCAGATTCAGCCTCCTTTATCCCCCAAATGCAGGATACTAAATTGAGTTTAAATGCCAGATAAATGAAGAGTAATTATTTTGTTAATTATATCCCAAATACTGCATGGAATATACCTATATAGCCAATTATTTGTTTTTCATCTAAAATTCAAAAAAACCCCGGGGGAGTTCCCGTTGTGGCTCAGCGGTAATGAACCCGACTATTATCCATGAGGATGCCAGTTCAATCCCTGGCCTTATGCAGTGGGTTAAGGATCTGGCATTGCTGTGAGCTGTGGTGTAGGTTGCAGACGTGGCTTGGATCCACGTGTTGTTGTGGCTGTGGCATAGGCAGCAGCTGCAGCCTGATTCGACCCCTAGCCTGGGGACTTCCATATGCCCCAGGTGTGGCCCTAAAAAAACAAACCAAAAAACACTAAAAAAACCCAAAAAATCCTAAAAAGAGTTTTATCACAGCAGTACTCTTCAGTTCTTTGAACTCCTGAGCTGTAGGCTGAAAACCATAAGCAAAAAAAATTTTAATGACCTGTCAGTTGATAACTTAAATCCTCCTTCAGTTTAGTTCAAAGCAAAAATTGGAAGCCACTTGATGTGTAAAAAATGATTTATCGCTGTTATTAGAGTCATTCATTTTGTTAACAATTACAATTTTTAATTGTCTCTTTGTTTTTGCACTTTAGGGGAGATACTCAGATGCTGGATGAGAGACAGGTATGCCTTTCTTTGGCAAAATAGGATGATTTGACCAACGATATTAACCACCAGGTACTGGGTCATTATGGAAGGTGAGAATCTGGACATTTTAAAAAACCATCCACATCCCCTCAAACACAGCCCTGGGAAGTTTGTGTGTACTCTTAATGTGTTTGGGCTACTCTAACAAAACACCATATACTGGGTGGCTTATAAACAACATTTACTCCTCACAGTTCTGGAGGCCGGGAAGTTCAGGTTGCAGGCACTGCCAGATCCAGTGTCTGGTAAGAGCCGCTTCCTGGTTCATAGATGGCCATCTTCTTGCTAGAACCCCACATGATGGAAGGAGTATGGGAGCTCTCTGGGGTCTGTTTTATTTATTTATTTTTTCATTTTTTGTATTTTTAGGGCCCACCTGTGGCATATGGAGGTTCCTAGGCTAGGGGTCTAATCGGAGCTGTAGCAGCCAGCCCATGCCACAGCAATGCAGGATCCGAACCGCGTCTGTGACCTACACCACAGCTCACGGCAAGGCCTGATCTTGGTCAGAGATCAAACCCATGTTCTCGTGGATACTAATCAGGTTTGTTAACTGCTGAGCCATGACAGAAACTCCTGGGGTCTGTCTTATAAGGGCACTAATCCCATTCAGGAGGGCTTCACCTTCATGACCCAATCACCTTCCCAAGGACCCACCTCTTAATATCATCACTTTAGCAATGAAGACTTCAACATATGACTTTTGAGAGAACACAAACATTCAGTCCATAAGAGTAACATACACACCAGCAGAGAGTAAAAGTGCCTTCTATTTCAGAGCTGGATCGATAGGCCTCTGCTCAGGCAAATTAGTTTTCCCCTCTTGATTTCACTTCTTTGCCAGCAGGATTAGCCATAAGCAAAAAAAGAGGCATATGAGGCCATAAAGATGGTTATGGCATCTTAGCAGCCCTTGCCTGACCCCAGGGGTGTGGGATCCAAGCGCCACCAGTTGGACTTTGTCACCATGAAATGTGATTCTTGAGCCATGGAATCTGGCAGCCACCCCCAGACACCTGTGTGTTAGCTCATCCTGTAAAAAGCTCCCTGGTCCTTGCTCTTTACAATCCTGTCCTGAAACAAACTGAGTTGAACCCCCAGTATGGCTATATTTGGAGATGGGGTCTCTATGGAGGTAATTAAGGTTCAACAAGGTCATAAGGATGGGGCCCTGATTATATAGGATTAGTGTTCTTATTAGACACCAAGGAGCTTGCTCTCTCTAATCCACACACGCACACACACACACCTAGAAAAGGCCAAGTGAGGACGCAGTAAGAGAATGGCATCGACTAGCCAGCAAGAGAGTTCTTACCAGGAACCGAATCAGCTAGCACGTTGATCTGGGACTTCTAGCCTCTGGAACTGTGAGAAAATAAATCTTTTGTTTAAGGCCCCCAGCCCGTGGTATTTTATTTTGGCAGCCTGAGCAGACTAATAGAGAATGCAGAGTAGCTAAAATGCACCAGTTAAACTGGATAGAGATTAAAGTGAATGTGACAGTTAGGAGACTGTCATAGGTAGCCTTGGGGGTGAGGGGAAGAACCTAGAAATGTACTTGTTAAGTGGGTTTTGTTGTATTGCTGAGATCCTGACTAGTGAGAGGGACTTAAAAGAGGTTCTGTATGGTGACCACTGACAGCAGGGCCTGGCCCAGCTGGAGTAGTTTCCACCCTGGCCAGGACTGCTGAGAAGGATGACAGAGCAGGCCCTTCTGCGGTCAGTTCTGACCCTGGCTTTTTCTGGCTCTCTGGAAAAAAAATCCAGAACCTTTAAGATTAAGCCTTAATGCCCTTTCAGTAGAAACCGCTTAGAGCAACCAGAATAAGAGACCTCCACATTTCTTCCTGACACCCTTTTCACTTCTTACCATTCCAGTCCCACACCTCTCACACCTGTCCCTGCTCACCATGCTCCAGTCCTTTGAGATGGCACTTTTATATTTCCAATTATTAACAAAAAATCGCAGATTCACTAAATAGATCTGGAAGTTACAATACAGGACTTCATAAATAAGAGCTTGGCTTTCTACGGGAATGTTGGTAAAAACAGCAGAGTGAAAATAATATTTGATGACAAACATCCTTTCCCAGCTTCCTTTTGTATATTTTTTGAGTTGACTTGAATTATCAAATTCAACAAATAACCTATATAATTCTGATGCCCTGAAATTTCCTAAATGAAGGACAACCATTATATTTTTAAATCTCAGTTAGTTACAAATTATTTGCACTCATTTACACAAGGTAGCCTGGACTTCAGCTCTTTTTTTTTTTTTTTTTTAAAGAGGGCAAGTCAGTGAATAAGTATATTTCAATAATTTTCATTGAGATATAATTGACATATAACATTATATTCCAGATGTACAACTTAATGATTTTATATTTACACACATTTGTGAAGTGATCACACTAAATCTAGTTAGCATCCATCACCACATAGTCACAAATATTTTTTTCTTGTGGTGAGAACTTTTTTTTTCTTTTTTGCTTTTTAGGGCCACACCCATGGCATATGGAGGTTCCCAGGCTAAGGGTCTAATCGGAACTACAGCTGCCGGCCTACACCAGAGCCACAGCAACTCAGGATCCTAGCTGCGTCTGTGACCTACACCACAGCTCATGGCAATGCCAGACCCTTAACCCACTGAGCGAGGCCGGCAATCAAACCCACAAAGTCATGGCTCCTAGTCATATTCGTTTCCACTGCACCACGACAGGAACTCCTCTTGTAGTGAGAAATTTTAAAGTCTACTCTCTTAGCAACTTTCAATTAAGCAATACAGTGGTGTTAACTGTAGTCACTATGCTGTACACCAGACTTCAGGTCTTTATCTACATTTTTTTCCAGTGAGTAGTGTGATTGTTTTCATGAATATGCTTCAACATTTTATTCTCCTGAGAAAGAGTTGTTGCTATAATGGTAATGATAAGGGTGATGATGATAATTAACCTCCCTCTAGTACTATTGTGTGTAAGACATATGCTAACTGCTTTACATTATATCACTTAATTCTCACTAAACACCAGAAGGTTGTTTATCACTATGTTTATTTTGTAGCAGAAGAAGCTGAAGTTAGATCAATGAGATAATGAAGTAGGATCTGAATCCAGGTCTGATTCTAAGTCTGTGTTATTAACCTCTTGTTATAATTTACTGTTATGAGTGACAAAAGTACTCAGGAAGTTCCTGTTGTGGCACAGTGGTAACAAACCCGACTAGTATTCATGAGGACTCAAGTTTGATCCCTGGCCTCTCCTGATGGGTCAAGGATCTGGTGTTGCCATGAACTGTGGTGTAGGTTGCAGATGTGGCTCAGATCTGGTGTTGCTGTGGCTGTGGTGTAGACTGGGAGCTGCAGCTCCGATTTCAACCCCTAGCCTGGGAATTTCCATATGTCTTGGATGTGGCTCTAAAAAAAGCAAAAAAAAAAAAAAAAAAGTAGTCAACTTTAGGGAGTTCCCTGGTTAAGGATCCAGTATTGTCACTGCAGTGGCTTGGGTCGTTACTTGTAGTGTGGGTTTGATCTTTTGTCTGGGAACTTCCATGTGCCGCAAGTATGGCCAAAAAAAAAAAAAGGGAATCACCTTTAAAAATGTCATGAATATGTGTACTTGGAATCTATTAAAAGAAAACAATACTTATAGGGAAGTAAGCAGTTGTTCTCATCTGTCCTACACCTGTCCTTCTCATCTGTCTACTTCTTACGGACTGCTACTTCCCCCTGCAAATCTGTGATTCTGGTTGCACCCAAGGAAAGCCAGTTACCCTTCCTGTGGGATTTGACCCATAGTCACTGGAAGAAAGATGACTTGAATAATTACAAGTCATGATGATATAGCCCTGGGACCACTGGCAAATGTATAAACTGCCATTCCTGCTTGGAGGAAAACTGTCTTGGGAGAGAAGGCCAACCCTCAGAAGGGAAGTAGAGTAATGAGCAGCAAACTCAGGGTCTCCTGATGACATGATTTGAGCTCCTGGAGTCAGCTATCTCTGAAGACAGCTCCACCTGTAGACGTGCCAGTTATGTAAACTGCTATATATCTTTAATTCTGTTTGAATTGCTTTCACTTTTAACTGAAAAAGTGCTGGTTAACATGCTGTACTAATTTCTTATACTGCTCTAACAAATGACCGCTCCAACCTCTCCTCCCATTGTCACATCTCCTTCTCTCTGCCTCTGACCCTCCTGCCTCTCTCCTATAATGATCCTTGCGATTACACTGGACCCAACCAAATAATCCAAGATAAGTCCCCCTGTCTTGAGACCCTTAACTTAATCATATCTGCAAAGTTCCTTTTGCAGTGTTGAGGTAACATAGGTATAGGTTTTGAAGATGAGGACAAAGACATCTTTGGGGGTCTTTTATTCTGCTTCCACACATTCTCAGGAAGAGGCACCTCCATTGATCACTGGGAAGGCTACTTTTCATTGCAAAGCAAAATTTTCCTTCTTTTAGTGGCCCCAACAGAGTGTAGAGCCAAATTCCTTGCTTACCTTGGAGCAGCTGAGGGGGATGCCTGGGGTCTGGTGAGCAAGTGGCTGGCTGGTCTTTCCCCTGCATCTCTGCATACTCTGCTATGGGTCTGAGGAGATCCAGAGCTCCAGAACACTGCAAGTAATTGCCATCAAGGTGCAGCTCACTGGGGAAGGAGTGAAATACACTGTTCACTTGGTGTTCTTTCCACTTTCTCAAATTTTATTTGAGATCTTTACCTCGCAAAATAGTAGACCTAGTTACAAAATAATAAAAAATTATAATAAATAATAATAGACCATGTCATAAAAAATGGACCTAGTAACCACATCAACTGGCCAAAGCATGCATTTAGCGCGACATCCTTGATTCTCAGCGTAACTAAAAGGATCTTTCTATTATAATGAAGAAAAAGAAAATGAAATAACTAGAGGGAGGAAAGATTAAAAACCTAAAGGGAGCCCCTGGGCTAGTAGGCTCTGTAAGTACCTGGTTATATAACTCAAGACAGAAGAGTGCCAAGATGTAGGAGGGGGAGCAGGGAACCCTCACCAAATGGCACTCTGGCATATGATGGAGCCCAGCCTTGGCCCAATCTGTGGCCCCAGACCACAGTAACGTAAGCTGAGGCCTTGAAGCCTTTGGTTGTTCTCCAGGCCTGAGAAAATCCTCTCAATTTCTTCATTTCCAAATCTAAAAAAGAAATGACAGGAGCAAATAAGTAATTTTTAAATTATGTCACCCATTGGATTATTTAATTTGAAGGCACTCCCCAGGGCAATTAGAGTGACTTTTGCTGGTCCTCAGTTTGAGCTTCCAGGGCCAGGGCTGACTGTGGGGGTGGGCTGGGATGATTGAGGGGCACAGCCTGCATATGGAGGAAGGGGGACCCGGAGTCTGCCTCCTGGGCAAAGGGAGCAGAGAACTATTTGAAGTGCCCATTTAAGGGTGCAAAGAGTGAGCAAGCTGTGGATCCTGAAGACAGATGAGGTGGCCCAGCTGGCAGGGACCAAGGGGTCTGGCAAGACCCCCTAGTACCAGACTCTGTAAGGAGGGGCCTTTTAAACCACATCCAGAGCAGTTTCAGGACAGTTCAACCTCTTGGCCCTCCTGGTACCAAGCTGCTCCTCACCTTGAACTGCAGAGTCCCTAGAGTTCGCTAAGTGAAATCACACCCATCGTCTCATTCATGCCAGCAACAGCCTCTGGGGGTAGGTAGGTATTAAGAAACTGAGGACCAGTGAGGTAAAAGGGATATTGTCAGGGAAATTGGAATGTCAAGGCTTGAACTTTAAAATGAAGTGAGAAGTATTAACAGAAATAACTTTTAAAACTTATTACTTCATTCAACAAGTAATTATTGAAGGCCAGCTACCATGGTAGTTCTACTAAGGTAGTTCCAACCTTACTTGGGAATGTGGCTACGCATGAGAAAGAGGAATATCTTCCAGCCTTACCTGGGGATGCAACTGTATATGAGAAAAAGGGGGATCCTGGACTTCACAGTCTGTTGGGGAAGATGGCCAGGAAAGAGCTCCAGTCCCCAGAGTCTGGTAATCAGCAGTCTGACCAGTGTTGAGGTCTCGGCGCTGATTCCCAACTACCTAACGTTAATAACTCTACATGTCTTAGCAGCAGCAAGATTTCCACTGACAATCAAAATAAGCTGTTTCCTAAAGATGGGTATTCCTTCTTTCATCCTTCTCTCTCCTTCCCAGCACAGGTCTCTGGGTCCATGTTCTATACTAGAGGGGTCCTGAGTCCAGAGGCGTCACTAAGCAGTGGGGCTAGTTCTGCCTGGTCTAGTTGGGGAGCTGGGGAGACTCTAGCCCATCCTGCACTCACTGCATTGGTGTCTTGAGGACCCTGGCCTTCTGCTGTCCTGTGTTAGGAAATCCTAACTAAGGCTTATTCCAGTATTTGAGAAAGCTGGAGAACCTTCACAGAATACTTGCTCTCCCCAGCTCTTGCTGATGGACTTGTCCACTGTCACCACCAAGATCCTAGTAAGACCATAGTCTTTAATAGGGCCTTTGTGTCATGGTCATCTCAGGCATGAATCATCTCCTTCACTTCATAGCCTACTGGCCTTTTGAGTACAAGGCACCACCTGGCTCCATGAGAAGAATCATGGAATCATAGATATGGGAAGTGGAATAGATCATCTCGTTATAGATCAGAGAGGTTGCATGACCTACCCCAGCTCACACAAGCAGCTTGAAATTATTTATGGATGGTAAATTATAGGTTCCAGCAATCCAGAATCATGGATCAGAGGTGGGCTCTGATTCAGACACCTGGATTCACATCTGGGCTCAATCCCCAAGAGCTGAATGGCTTTGAACAAGCCAATTAATCCCCTTGAGTTTATCCCCCATCTATAGTCAAGGAATAGAAATAATATATATCTGTCATTATGCATCATATATCTTATGCAGTGGTATATATATATATATATATATATATATACACACACACACACACATATATACATACTGTTGGGAGGAAAAAAATGAGAAAATCCATGCACTGTGCTTGGCACACAGTAAGCACTCAATAACCATTAGCTGGTGGTGTTATTATCACTATTATCACTACCCTTGACCCTCCCCCCAACACACTTGGTGCCCAGCCCTCTAAAGGACTTTCTCTGTTCTTCTCTAGCACCACAGCTTTACTCCCCTCTCTCCTGATGAACACTGACCCATCACCTAGGGAATGGTGGTTTCCCTTATCCAAACTACCACTAAAATGTACATGGATATCTGCTGTAATATTCAGACTGCCTACCCTGCATTATACACAATCAAAGTCATGTCTCCTCCATCTACTGTACCAAGGACTCCCTTGGACAATGGCATTGCCTTAAATACACTTAGACCTTCCTTAGCACAAGTGCTGTGTCTTACACAAACTGGTCTTCAACAAATATTTGTTGAAAGAATGACGAGCAACTCAGAAACATGAGCTCTCAGGAGGTGTGTCCTTCAGCAGTGACTTGATGAGACCCAAGGAACCAGGACATTGCCTTCCCCTGTCTCTGTCACCCCTAGCCAACTGCAGGAAGGGCCTTGAAGGAACCCCACATTCCACCTTACTTGCAGTAATCAAGAACAAGAGTTTGCAAACTGCTGGACTGAAGAGCCTTCCCAAGTCTCCCCAGAGACCACAGATCCATCTTGCAATCAATGAGTTCCAGGGCGGTAAATGGGCAGGTGGTGCACCCCTTTGATTCCAAAAGCAAAGCCTGAGAACACAAGGTAAAAAGTGCTGACACCATGAAGACAAATATGATCTGTTTTCATATGTTATTTAAAAGTCGCTTATGTTGGGGTTCCCACTGAGGCTCAGCAGAAACGAATCTGACTAGCATCCCATGAGGACACAGGTTCGATCCTTGGCCTTTCTCAGTGGGTTGAGGATCTGGCGTTGCTGTGAGCTGTGGTGTAGGTCACAGAAGTGGTTTGGATCCCATGTTGCTGTGGCTCTAGCGTAGGCCGGAGGCTACAGCTCTGATTCAACCCCTAGCCTGGGAACCTGCCACAGGTGCAGTCCTAAAAAAGATAAAATAGAATAAAAAGTCACTTATGTTAATTACCTCAAAATTTCTGCCTCCAAAATAACTTTCTAGTTATCTAAGTGGCATGAAAACAAAATAATTTCCCTTTAAAATGAAGACGCATTGGAGTTCCCGTTGTGGCACAGTGGTTAATGAATCCGACTAGGAACCATGAGGTTGCGGGTCCGATCCCTGCCCTTGCTCAGTGGGTTAAGGATCCAGCGTTGCCATGAGCTGTGGTGTAGGTTGCAGACGCGTAGGCCGGCAGCTACAGCTCTGATTAGACCCCTAGTCTGGGAACCTCCATAAGCCATGGGAGCGGCCAAAGAAATGGCAAAAAAAAAAAAAAAGACCAAAAAAAAAGAAGACTCATTGAAGAATTATATGGGAAACACCAAGCTTTATGATATAAAATATAGCACAATATAAGCATACACCTATGGCAAGGTCATTTCTGGAAACAAAGGACCCCAATGGCAGTTAAATCCCTACCTAACTGATAAGAGAGGGTATTTAAAGCTACAAATCATGATGACCAGCTTTTAGCAATTAGAATCACCACAAACTGAGGATTCCTTCAGTTCAGAATTTCAGCCTAAAAGAGGCTTTGGCAGAGTTTGGAGGATTTAGGGTTTTGTGAGGTAATGATATGTTTGTTGGTCAGAGACAGCATTCCAAATGATACCTTGGTTGAGAATAAAAAAAACCCTTGCAACCTTAACTACAGAGCTGATGCCTGAGGTCTCTTTAATGAGAGAATGTCTAGTTTGAGTGCTAGATTGGATTTCTAAAGCTCTGTTTCAGGCAGAGGAGGCCATGTGGCACATCACTGCTGATGTTAACACTGGTCTGCGCAAAATAACCTCTGGACCAGGTCCTGAAGGTCTCAACCAGTGGTTTGCAGGGTCACTCCCTGGGGCACCAGCACTGCTTTGGGCAAGGCCACAGCCACCTCCAATAGAATTCCTCAGCAGCCTCCGGATTACCGAGAGGGTTACGTTTTAACTGCAAAGGGTCACTTTTAACATGCGTGGACCGCATTCTCTTTCCCGCTTGAATGGACTGGATACCCTGAATGACCATCTGAATAAAAACAATGAAAAGTTCTTTTTTCTATTTAAAATATTTTGTAAAATTTATTTTTGAATTTTGGTCATATACACATTTACCATCCTAATCATTTTTAAGTGTACAGTTTAGTGACATTAAGTATTTTCACATTGTTGCGCAACTCTCATCACCCTCCATCTATCCATCTCCAGAAATTTTTTCATCTTGTGAAACTTAAACTGTACTATTAAACAAAAGCTCTCATTCTCCCCTCCCCCAGCACCTAGCAACTGCCATTCTACTTTGTATGAATTTGACTACTCTAGGTCCCTCGTATAAGTTGAATGATACAGTATTTATCCTTTTCTGTCTGACTTATTTTACTTAGCATGAGTTATTCAAGGTTCATCTACATTGTAACATGTCAGAATGTCCTTCCTATGTAAGGCTGAAAAATATTCCATTGTATATATATACTATATTTTGTTAAACCATTGTTCTGTCAATAGATACTTGGGTTGCCTCTATCTTTAGCTACTGTAAATAATGCTGCTATGAATATGAGTGTACAGATATCTCTTTGAGACCTTCTTTCAATTCTTTTTGAGTATGTACCCATTGTTGGATCATATGGTAGTTCTATTTTTAATTTTTTGAGGAACTGCCATACTGTTTTCCATAGTGGCTGTACCATTTTGCATTCCCACCAGTAGTGGAAAGAGTTCCAATTTCTTCACACCCTCATCACTATATCATTCTTTGCTTTTTTTTTTTATAGTAACCATCCTAGTCAACATGCGATAGTATCTCAGTGTGGTTCTGATTTGTATTTCTTTAATGATTAATGATGTTGAACATCTTTCCATGTGCTTATCAGCCATTTGTTTATCTTCTTTGGAGAATGTCTGTTCAAGTCCAAGTCCTTCCCCTCCCCCCCGCCTTTTTTTCTTTTTAGGGCTGCACCATTGGCATATGGAAGTTCCCAGGCTAGGAGTCAAATTGGGGCTGTAGCCACAGACATTGCGGGCCTATGCCACATACATAGCAACACCATGTCTGCAACCTACATCACAGTGGATGGCAACATCGGGTCCTTAACCCACTGAGCAGGGCCAGGGATCAAACACACATCCTCATGGATACTAGTCAGGTCTGTTACTGCTGAGCCACATTGGCAACTCCAAGTTCTTTGCCCATTTTTAAATCAGGTTGCTTATTTTTTGTTGTTGTTGTGTTATAGGAGCTCTTTTTATATTTTGGATATTAACCTCTTATCAGATATATGATTTGAAATTATTTTCTCCCTTTTCACTTGGTTGATTGTGTCCTTTGAAGCACAGAAGTTTTTCATTTTGACATAGTCCAGTTCATCTAGTTTTTCTTTTGTTGCCTATGTTTTCAGTGTCATATCCAAGAAAGCATTGCCAGATCCAATATCATGAGGTTTTCCTTTATGCATTCTTCTAAAAGTTTTAAAAATATGTTTTTAAAATGTGTTGCTTGATTGGCAGGTTAGTGAAGAATACCCAAAGGTCAGTGAATAAGAGAAAGTAGAACCTTAGAGGGTATGCAGGGCACTGAAGCCAGCTTTCCCTTTGAGAGCATCATTAAAGCATTAGACTCCAAGGTGAGGAGTCCAATAGGAAATATTCCTTAGAGGTGTGGCCCAAAACATAAAGTGGGCTGTAGTGCTAAGCCCTTAGCATAAAGATGAACTAGAAATAAACCCAACTCTCCCTTCCCCAGAAGATCCCAGGGAAAATCTCAAACTGATACTGAGTATATGGGAAAAAAATACATCCCCTGAGAACTCACAAAGTAGCCTTAGTGCAGGTTTGCATCCTTAATTAACATCACCTGGATGGTTCAACAAACTCTCAGCTCAAGAATTTAATTTCATGTAGCATTGAGATAGTAGCACCCTGAGTATATGGTAGAAATAAATGCAAATCCTCTCTATAGAAAGCTGTCTTCAAACCAGAGCTCAAGGAATTGCCACAACTATTTTCTCAGGAAATATGAGTTTACAGTAAAGAAATAAATCACAAAAACACACAAATAAATGTCACCATAAGAACCAATAGAAGCAAGAGTGAGCAATATCAGACTCCAAAATAATTCAGATTATTGAAACTGTTAGACTGTTAAACTATTAAAAGAATTTTAACACATTCAGAGAAATGAGATTTTTTTTGAAAGGCAAACACTAGAAAAATGGACAGTAATGTCCTCTTCCAATCTGCACTTCCCCCCTCCTCCCTGAAAGTAATTTTATCATTTTATTTTTTATTATTATAGTTGATTTTTTGTCAGTTTCTGCTGTACAGGAGAGCGAGCCATACACACACACACACACACACACACATGCACACACACATTCCTGAAAGTAATTTTACGATAATCAAATGCTATAGCTTTTTGCAAGCATACAATATGTATTCACTTGTAAAACATTACTATGTGAGAGTCATCATATTTTATTTTTGAATAACTGTAGTAAGTACAATTTCATTGCTATACAGTGTTCTACTATATGAATATGCCATAGTTTCTTTATCCATTCTCTATTGATAGAACATTTGGTTACTTTCAGTTCTTGGCTATTATGATTAATGCTTCCAAGAATATTTTGGTATATGTCTCCTGGTGCCTCTCCCCACCCCCAGTTTATGCCAGGTACATGGCTACAGAGGAGAATTGCTGGATTATAGACTTTGGTATTAGTAGATACTGTGATACAGTTTTCCAAAGTAATTGTACCAATTTACGCTCCCATTACAGTGTATGAAAATTTCAGTTGCTCAGAATCCTCACTGACACTTAGTAATTTGCCTTTATTTTCACTATTTCAGTGGCCATATAGTGGTATCTCTTCATGTTTTTAATTTGCATTCTCCTCATCCCTAATGAAGTTGAGCACCTTTTTATATGTTTATTAGCTATTTGATACCTTCTTTTGTAAAGCACCTAGTCAAGTAGTCAAGTTTTTGACCATATTTCTATGGAATTATTTGTCCTTTACTTATAGATGAATGAGAGTTCTTATATAACCTGCATATGAATCCTTTATGATTATGTATGTAACAAATATTTTTTTTCTAGGCCTGTGGCTTGCCCTTTGACTTTTTTTCTTTCAAAGCAGTATCTAAACATTTTATTTTTCTCTATGATTTTTATTTTATCGTTTATTTATAGTTGGTTTACAGTGTTCTATCAATTTTCTACTGTACAGCAAAGTGATCCAGTCACACATATACATACATTCTTTTTCTCACGTTATCCTCCATCATGTTTCATCACAAGTGACTATATATAGTTCCCTGTGCTATACATCAGGATCTCATTGTTTATCCACTCCAAATGCAATAGTTTGCATCTATTAACTCCAGACTCCCATCCATCCCATTTCCTCCCCCTCCCCCTTGGCAACCACAAGTCTGTTCTCCAAGTCCGTGAGTTTCTTTTCTGTGGAGAGATTCATTTGTGCTGTATATTGGATTCCAGATATAAGTACTATCATATGGTATTCATCTTTCTCTTTCTGACTTACTTCACTTATATGAGAGTCTCTAGTTCCATCCATGTTGCTGCAAATGGTAGTATTTTGTTCTTTTTTATGGCTGAGTAGTATTCCATTGTGTATATATACCACATCTTCCTAGTCCATTCATCTGTCGATGGGCATTTAGGTTGTTTCCATGCCTTGGCTATTGTGAATAGTGCCACAATGAACATACAGGTGCATGTATCTTTTTCAAGGAAAGTTTTGTCCAAATACATGCCCAAGAGTGGGATTGCTGGGTCATGTGGTTATCCTATATTTAGTTTTATGAAGTACCCTCGATACTGTTTTCCATAGTGGTTTTGCCAATTTACATTCCCACCAACAGTGTAGGAAGGTACTCTTTTCTTCACACCCTCTCCAGCATTTATTTGTGGACTTGTTAATGATGGCCATTCTGACCAGTGTGAGGTGGTATCTCATGGTACTTTTGCCCTTTTACTTTCTTAAAAGTGCTTGCTGATGAACAGAAGTTATTAGTTTTAATGGAATCCTACTTATAAATCTTATATGGTTAGTTAGTGCTTTTTGTGTCCTGTTTGAGAAGTTTTTCTCCACCTCAGACTCATAATGGTATTTTTCTATATTATTGTCTAGAAATTTGATTATTTTGCCTTTAAGTTTATAATTCATCTGAAGTTGATTCTGAGGTATGATGTAAGGTAAGAATCAAGTTTCTTTATCTCCTATCTTGCTTATCTTCTCCTCAGTGAAAATATTGGTCTGATTTATCTAATTTGCCCTTTTCAGAAGTAAAGTCCTATATATGACTTCTCACTCACAATAGTGGAAGGTCAATTAAAAAATAATTATGGTTAATCTATAAGTGTATATCCAGCAAAACTATCATTTAAGAATGAAGTATGTGATATGATAACATTCAAAATTAATTAGCATGGAGAAATCTTGACAACATAATGTGAGTAAAAGAGTAATTCACAGAACCATACGCAAAGTACAGTTCCACTTATGTAAGTAAAACATACATGCATATGTAATAAAAGTATAAAAACATGCATGGAGGAGTTCCTGTTATGGCTCAGTGGTTAACGAGTCCGACTAGGAACCATGAGGTTGTGGGTTCGATCCCTGGCCTTGCTCAGTGGGTTAAAGATCCGGCGTTGCCGTGAGCTGTGGTGGAGGCTGCAGATGCGGCTCGGATCCCTCATTGCTGTGGCTCTGGCGTAGGCTGGCGGCTACAGCTCCGATTCGACCCCTAGCATGGGAACCTTCACATGCCGTAGAAGCGGCTCAAGAAATGGCAAAAAGACAAAAAAATAAAATAAAAAATAAAAACGTGTGGAGTTGATACACATCAACTCTAGGCTCGTGGTACGTCTGGGAAGTAGATGGGGGAAAAGAAGTGAAATGAAGCTTTAGCTATTTCATTTCTTAAAAAGTATATTACATGATGGTGGGTACACAGATGCCAGTTCTATTATTTTTTGCACTTTTATGTAAGTTTGAAACATTTCATTAAATTTTTTTTTAAAAGAAAACTCTATAGCATATCAGTCAACAACCAAATGAACTACAAGTGGAACACACGATGTAATATGCTATATTCAGTTTTAAGGTTAACTGAAGAACTGTTTTTAAAATTCATGACTCACGAGTCTGGCCATCTCTGGGTTGCTCAGTTGAAGGCCCCAAATGCAGATCTCTCTCCCCAGAGTGAAACACTCATCCTGAACTGTCATGAGCAAAGGTTCCAAGGAAATTGGTAGGATGCCTGGCAGGGAGTCATCAGGTCTTACAAGTACAAACTGAAAAGTAAGAAAAAAACTGTAAGTGGGTGTCATAAGCAGATGTCCATGTATCCTAATATGTGGAGAAATAATATTATCATTAGACAGCAGCAAAACATTTAAAATAGTTACTAACTTTTGACCAGATGTGCATTGGGGTAAAAATTCAGCACAGGGCAGAGATTTTTCCAGCAGGTTACTCTCCCTTATTGGGTCAGGAAATCAACTTAGCAGCTGCAACCATTTTTTTTTTTCTTTCTTTAATGAAATAGAAATGAAGAAACATTACCTGAGTGTATCTTATGCAGTAAAGAATAATTGTTTCATGAGACTTTTATTTAGTGATATTCAAAATCAAAATGGATATAAAACAAAAATCAAATTAAACAAATAAACAAAATCAAAATGGAGGCCCAGCCAAGACAGCCCACCCAATATAAACAGCTCTTATGGTCATACTGATTCACCCTAGGACTTATATATGGGGTCATGATATTAATTATATTTCTGATGATGATTGTAATTAAAAATATTTGGAAAACATTGCTGAGGAGGTTATAGATTTGAACAAGATTTATGATTATCTCTTATGATTAAGCTGTAGAGGCTAATTATAAAGACTCTTAGGAAAATAAATTTTTTTCGCCATACCCATGGCCTGTAGAAGTTCCCAGGCCAGGGAAAAAAATAATTTTTTAGTAATTATTTTACCACAAAAAAGATGGCTCCAGGAAGCTCCTCCATTAGGATGAACTGGGAGATGTGTGGGAAGCCCAAGAAGCAACTACAAAAGAAGGAATTTGAAAGACCTGGGGAGTTCCCACTGTGGTGCAAGAGAATTGGGGTATCTCTGCAGCACCAGGATGCAGGTTAGAACAGTATAATGGGTTAAAGGATCTGGCATTGCCACTGCTGCAGCATAGGCTGCAGGGTCAAAAGGGGGTGGAGTGGAGGGCTACTCCCCTGGGAAGTAGAAGTTCAGGGGAAAGAGGGAGACGGAGAGGAACTCTCTGTGTGGGGTGCAATATAATCACCCTCCCACCTCCAAAAACTCATTCAAGAAGGATATGGGTAGAATGGATTTGTGTCAAAATCACATTAATGTTTTTTAAAGCATCTGTCTCTAATTATTCTAATTTGTTGTCTGGTTTAACATTCAGCATTTTAGGATATCAGTAGGTATGTGATTATCAAAACATAGTCTGTCTTTCTGGGCTGGTAATAGAAAAGCTGTAAAGCTGGACAGTCTGACTTTGGGTGCCAGGCTTCCGCTTCTGGTCTGTCAGGTGCCCCTTCCTCAGTTGACCCTTTGGTTTCACAGCTGGTCTTTCTTCTCCCCGACCTCACACCCCATCCCTAGATTTAATCTCAGAAAAGATATGACATCAGGTTTTTTTCCCCCAAAATCCAAATTATGTGTTTGCTGACCTCACTCTGAGATAGGAGGTGTGGCTGTGTGCAGGTCTGGCCTTATGGCATGGACACTCAGCTGTCAAGGCAAGGAGACATTCTTTCGGAGGGGTCAGGAGTGCTAGGGGAGGGAGGTCCTTCAAGGATGACAAAAGTGGTGGCTTTGAGCTGGACTCTCCAGATGTAGAATGGGAGGAGGGGCAGGTTGGCCACTCGGGATGAAGTAGAGTGAGAAAAGGCAGCCCTGCTGGAAGGCCTGGGATGAGCAGGTTGGGAGAGAGGAGCAGGAAGGTGGGAGAAATGCTGAGCAGACCTTGGTGCCAGAGTCAGGCTTTGGATGGCATGCAGGCAGGAACGCAGAGGGGGCAGCACCCCCAGTTCTGGGACTGAGGGGACTGGAGCTCATGTTCCTTGGCTGAAAACCTAGTCAGTTCATTTCAGGGAAAAATAAGGAAAGGAGAGGATACACTCACCTTCCTGAGAATCTGTTCATTATTGATGCTGGTTTTCAAGTCCCTTTTGATGGCTGGACACACAGACGTCTGAGTCTGTGCACAATACTTCTCATACGTTTTCAGGAACTTTTTAAGAGTTGGAATGATGGGCAGGAGTGCTCCTTTAGTTTTCGTTTTCCTTCCTTTTCTCTTGGCATTGTTTAGGTGTTAGATTCCCCTTGGATTCTGAAAACAGTAACTTGCCCTGAAACTTAACACACAAATGTCGTTTTAAGGAGTAGGTCACACCTTCCCCACTAAAAATTGGCAAATACTGCTGCACATCCTTCTCTGAAAATCGTAAAAGTGCTTCACTAGTCTTAAAAGGGGAGTAAGGGAATCAGGATTGAGACAGCTGAGCAGAATTTTTCAGTTTGCCACTTCTATATTCATGGAACCAGGTTCTTTCTTTTAGATTCTTTAAAATGGGGACAGTACTCATGGAACTCAATTATAAAGGAACACAATTAACCTTAATAATGAGTACTAAATATTTCCTAGGACAAATTGATTTAAAAGTGGCATAGTTCCCTTTATAAACATAATTCTTGCCAGGCAGTATGCTATAGTAGTTAAGAATGTGGGCTTTGGAGGGAGGGGAGCAGGCCTGAATTTTATTCTTGTCTTCAACATTTGACTCACTGGATGGCCTTAGATAAGTATGAAGCTCTTTCAGCCTCTATTTCCCCATCTGTAAAATGGATTATGGTTGTCATAAGGGTTAAATGAGGTAAGTTTATAAAGCACTTAGCACAACATCTGGCACATGGTAGAAGTGCGCAATAAACTGCTATTACCAGTGTTATTATTATTCTGCTGGCCACAAGAATCAGTACTGATTTTGTCCTTTAAATTATCTAGACTCAACGGGTCTCTCCATGTGATGATAACTTAAGGCCTCTGAACTGGGTTTATAGAGACAAAGATTTATGGAAATTATTGTTTTCCCACTTGAGAAATTTTCTAGCTAGAGACTGTCAAAACATGTGTTTATTATCTCACATTAAAAAGGGCTATCCTCAGAGTTCCTGTCGTGGCTCAGTGGTTAATGAATCTGACTAGGAACCATAGGGTTGCGGGTTCAATCCCTGGCCTTGCTCAGTGGGTCGGGATCTGGTGTTGCCATGAGCTGTGGTGTAGGTAGCAGATGCGGCTCGGATCCCGCATTGCTGTGGCTGTGGCGTAGGCTGGTGGCTACCGCTCTGATTAGACCCCTAGCCTGGGAACCTCCATATGCTGTGGGAGCAGCCCTAGAAAAGGCAAAAAGACAAAAAAAGGGGGGGGGGGCTCTCCTTGTTGAATCCAGGCCTGGTGGAGCATTCCAAAGAAAATGGAAGGAGACAGGGGCTGTAGAGAAAAGCAGACATCAAAAGGAGTACCACTTGTTTGCTGTCACTACTATTACTTTTCTACCTGCATGACTCTAGCAGCCTATATGCCCCCCTTAGGTCTGTTCTCCACCCAGTTGCCAGTGATGTTTTTGAAATATAAGTCAGATCATATGACTCTTCTACTTAAATCTCTCCATGGTTCCCTATTACATTTACCTTTACTGAATTTTATATATGCTTCCTCTACCAGTTATTGAGAGAGGTATGTAAGTGTAAATTTGTCTATTTCTGCTATTAATTCATACACTTTTATTTTTCTTATTGAAAATAAGAAAATTTTTATGATTTCTTATTGAAGTATATATGATTTACAATGTTTTAGGTATATAGCAAAGTGATTTATTTTCATATATATATTCTTTTTCAGATTCTTTTCCATTATAATTTATTATATTACATTAATGCAGTATAGTACAGGGACCTAAACTTGTTTCTCTGTTTTATATATAGCAGTGTGTATCTGTTAATCCCTTGCTTCTAATTTACCCATCCCCCACCCTTTCCCGTTTGGTAACTAAAAGTTGTTTACTATATCTGTGAATCTGTTTCTCTTTTGTACATAAGTTCATTGGTATCCTTTTTTTTAGAGTCCACATATAAATGATACCATATGATATTTGTCTTTCTCTGACTTCACTTGGTATGATAATCACTAGGTCCATTCATGTTGCTACAAATGGCATTATTTCATTCTTTTTATGGCTGAGTAATATTCTATTGTATATATAGACCACATCTTCTTTATTCATATGTTGATGAGAATTTATGTTGCTTCTGTGTCTTGACTATTGTAAATAGTGCAGTTATCAACATTTGGCTGCATGCGTCTTTTCAAATTAGAGTTTTCGTCCTTTCCTGATACATGCCCAAGAGTGGGATTGCTGGATCATATAGTAACTCTATTTTTAGTTTTTTAAGGAATATCCATAATGTTTTCCATAGTGGCTACACCAGTTTACATTCCCACCAACAGTGCAGGAGGATTCCCTTTTCTCCATGCCCTCTCTATCATTTATTATTTGTAGCATAAATTTTTGTTTTATATATTTTGAAGCTATATTACTAGGTGATTACCAATTTAGAACTGATAAATTTTCCTGGGGGAATCTACCCTTTTGTCATTCTTTAATATCCATCTTTATCTCTAGAATTGCATTGTGTCTCAGTGCCACAATTCTCCAACTGTACTGAGGTGCATGGAGGCACTGCAGACTTATAGGGCACTTTGGAATATGTTAAATACTCAAGGGAAAGCTAGCAACATCTCTTTGATGCCATGTGAGCTATTGGAAGTAGTTCACATTTTCAAATTAGATCACATTTATACTAGTATCCTATTGCTACAAAACAACTTAACCCATCATAAATGAAAAAACATTCTGGGGAGTTCCTGTCGTTAACGAATCCGACTAAGAACCATGAGATTGCGGGTTCGATCCCTGGCCTTGTTCAGCGGGTTAAGGATCCGGCGTCGCCGTGAGCTGTAGTGTAGGTTGCAGACGCAGCTCGGATCCTGCGTTGCTGTGGCTCTGGTGTAGCCCAATGGCTATAGCTCCGATTTGACCCCTAGCCTGGGAATCTCCACATGCCGAGGGAGCAGCCTAAGAAATGGCAAAAAGACCAAAAAAAAAAAAAAAAAAAAATTCTGGAAAAAGAGAGTGAACCCAGTAGAATGCAGAGACACAAGGAATGGGTAAGGGAAAATGACAATATTATTAGCTGTAGTTTGGACTTTACAGAGAAGCCATCACTAGGATGACCAACTGTCCCAGGACTTTGAGTGCTAAAACCAGGGAAGTACTGGGCAAACCAGATGGTTATTCATCCTACCACTCCCCCCACCCATAGCTATCACCCAACTGTAGCCCCAGCTATGCTCCAGCAGCTGCTGCACAGCAACCAGACTTGACAACTACCCAAAACCTATTTGCCACCTTGGCCTGGTCTAACCTTTGTTTTACACAGAACAAAAATGAGGCCCAGGAAGGGAAAGAGGGGAGTTGCCCTGACTGAAAATGAACTTGGCCTGCTGAATCCCAGAATTATTTTTGAAAAGCATCTCAGGTGATGCTTAACCTCTCACAAGTGGCAGACACTGGCATGGCACCATGGAAGACTGTGAGGGTGGCAAGGGAGAGGCCCAGGCTTTGGGTCAAGCGGAACTGGTTTGAATTCTGTGTCTGTCAGTTATTAGCAGGGTGATTGTGGGTAATAAATTTCATTTCCCTGAACCTCATTTTCTTAAGCTGTAAGAATGGTGGGAATATTACCTCTTTGGCATTTGTGAGGATTAAATTAGACAACATATATAAAGTTTCTTTCATCAGTAACATGGGGATGATGATGACAAAGGATTAATAAGAAGAAGAATGAATTAGTTCATGACAAATGCTAATAACAGAACCTGGCACATAGTAAATGCTCATATAGGAAATATGAGGCATAGTGGGGGTTAAGTGATTTGCCTAAGGGCAGATACTGGTAAATGGTGCAGTTGGGATTCAAATTCAGACAGCCTGGCTCCAGGCCCAAATGTGTAACCACTCTGAGGTACTACCTATTAGATACTGTTATGGACTGAATGTTTGCACCCCCTAAAAATTCTTTTGTTGAAGCCTTAATTCCCAGTATTTGGAGATGGGAACTTTAGGAGGTAATTACGATTAAAGGAGATATGAAGGTGGAGCCCTAATGATGTGATTATTGCCCTTATAAGAAAAAACACCTGAGGTCTCATCCCCAGCTGCTCCACCCCTGGCTGTTGAGATGGCCATCACCTACAATACAAGAGACAAGTCTTTAGAATGAAACCTCCCTTACTGGTATCTTGATTTTGGATTTCTCAGCCTTCAGAACTGTGAAAACCAGGTCTCTGTCGTTTTTGGTATTTTATTATGGCAGCCCAAGCTGACTAAGAAAGGTACTATACAATAATTTCTGCTCACAAAATGAAGTATTTCTCAACAGCCTGTTCTGGGTATTTATTAAGGTACAAAGTACAACACATACATTCTATAAATATTCTATTAAGTCCCACTTAAATCTTGTGTATTTCACTTAATGTTTTATCATGAGCATTTCTTTCTGTAATTTCCATATACAGTAAATGTGTGGCCCAGGTTAGCATCTACCTAAATGCTCAAGGCCAGCATTGATTGGCTAATAAGTTAATGAATATTTATTGGAGGCCTAAGAAGCAGGTACCCCACCCTATGCTAGGTTTTCTCATCTGTTTGGCTATGACTTTCCTGGAGATGGGATGGTGGGGGTGGGGGCTGAGGGAGTGAGTAGGAATCAGAAGGCCCTGTTGTCTATCCTGAAGAGGAGAGGGAGAAGAGGCCCATTCTGAGTCCCTTGCCTGCCCAGCTCCCACAGCTGCTGGCTCCCAGGGGACAAGGAGAGGGAAGGCAAGGAGAGGCTGCTTTCTGCTCCTTTCTCCCAAGGCAACAATTTCAACAGATTCCGAAAAGAATTCTCTCAGCCAAGGCCCAAAATCCCTGCTGTGGGCGCCGCGTGCCCCTGCCCTGGGGATGCCCGGGTGGGGAAGGGCGGTGTCCGTGGGGCAAGGGAGGCCCAAGCACAATCTCTACGGAGCCAGGTCCCAGCCTGTCTGGCGCATCCAACCAGGGGCCTCACAATTTCGGGTGCCAGAGCAACCCTGTCCTCCTCGCAAGCTCCCAGCCGCCCCCCTCCCCCTGCCTACGCCCCGCACTCACTCGGGCGGGCGCCGGGTACCTGTGGTACCTGCGTACTTCACCCGGCGGCTTCCTGCGTCGGCTGGCGCGGCGCCTTGGTGACCGCTGCCAGGGGCGGGCGCAACGAGGGGTGGATGCCGGAAAGGGTCAGTGACCTGTAAAGGGCCGGGCGGGAGCTGGAGGGAGAAGAGTTGAGGGCTGGAGGAGGAGGCTGTGGCTGAAATATTGGTGGGGGTGGGGGTGGGGGTGGGGGTTCGTCGAGGCTTGGCCTCAGACCTGGAGAACGCCAGGTGTCCCGGCTGCGGGTCAAGGTCATTGCAGCCAATGGTGCTGCGAGGACGAAGTCTAGAAGCCATCAAAAACTGGGGACTTTAGTAGAGCACTGATGGTTGGGGTGGGGGCCAAGGTCTCCAAAGGATAGATGCCACCACCTTTACTGTGCTAAGGTCAACTGTGCACTGCACCGGGAGCCCATAACAGGGTTTCCCACAGGAACTAAGTCATAAATGGTGGTTACATCCCACAGCAACAGGCAGAAACCAGTGTGAGGGCACTTTCCTGCCCACTAGAGAGGTTTCCTTTGACTTTTTTTTCCTCCCCAACCCCAGGAGGAAGGGGAGCGCCAGGATAATGGAGGCAGTTCAGGGACTGGGCCTGTGAAGGGGTGTTTCTGGGGAATATTTAGATGCAAAAGTAGTTGGAGCTTTCAGAGGAAGTAAATGGGGGAGGAAAAGGATTGTAAGAAACCTTGCTGTGGACGGCAGCTTTTGGGCTTGTAAATTTAAGGATCTGGGGGCCCCCAAACATATTCATGCTTCAATCCTGTGAACCTGTAGATATGTTGCCATATGTGGTAAAATCGCCTTTGCAGATGTGATTAAAGTTACAGGCTTTGAGATGGAATGTTATTTATTTATTTATTTTTGCTTTATAGGGCCGCACTCGTGGCATACGGAGGTTCCCAGGCTAGGGGTCCAATCAGAGCTGTAGCCGCTGGCCTACTCCAGAGCCACAGCAATGTGGGATCCCAGCCGTGTCTGCGACCTACACCACAGCTCATGTCAGTGCCTGATCCTTAACCCTAACCCACTGAGCAAGGCCAGGGATTGAACCTACAACCTCGGTTCCTAGTCAGATTCATTAACCAATGAGCCACGACGGGAACTCCTAGAATGTTATTCTTGATTATCCATTTGGGACCAATCCAAGCCTGAGTCTGAGAACATGAAGTGGGGGAACTGTGCTCAGAGAGAATAGTGATTAGAAGAAAGTTCAGAGAAATGCACTGAGGACCCAACTGCTTGTTGCTGGCTTTAAAACTGAGGAAGGAGATGTGAGCTGAGTAATGTGGGCAGCCTCTTGGAGCTGGAAAAGGTGTGGAAGTGGATTTTATCAAACCTGCAAAAGGGAACTCAGGTCTGCTGACACTTTGATTTTAGTCTAGTGAGACCCATTTGGGACTCCTGAACTGTCAGATAATAAATTCTCACTCTCTTAGGATATAGAATAGACTCTTGATGAAAATTTTTTTTTTGTCTTTTTTGTTGTTGTTGCTATTTCTTGGGCCGCTCCCGCAGCATATGGAGGTTCCCAGGCTAGGGGTTGAATCAGAGCTGTAGCCACCGGCCTACGCCAGAGCCACAGCAACGCGGGATCCGAGCTGCGTCTGCAACCTACACCACAGCTCACGGCAATGCCGGATCGTTAACCCACTGAGCAAGGGCAGGGACCGAACCCGCAACCTCATGGTTCCCAGTCGGATTCCTTAACCACTGCGCCACGACGGGAAGTCCATTGATGAAAATTTAATAAAAGAATGAATAAAGAAAATTAGAATTAAACTAATTCACAATAAACTTCAGATGGAAAGTAGTCACGTAATTCCTTCACATTTGCTATAGTTTTTTAAGTATATGTTTTAAACCTAAATGTCTCTAATGGAAAGAATTTTTGGCACAAAGTGAATCAAAGCCATTGAGAACGTAAAGAAGTGCAAGGAGGGCTCTTTCATTTGGACAGACTTTCCAGTGAGCATACCCTGGTGAGTCAGCAACCCCTGGTTTATGTCTGCTTTGTGCTACCTTTTCCTTCCCCTGCTGAGCCCTAGTCCAGCCTTCCCGAAACATGACCAGGAGCACAATGAAGAAGGATATGTCTAACTAGGATTCAAACTAGATGCTGAGGGAGCAGAGAATGACCAGGAAGGCCAGAGCCCAAGAGGACAGGGACAGAGCCAGGGTCAAAGACTAGACAGACCGTAGGAGAGGAGATAAAGAGTCCTTATGTACAGTGGGCAGGTTCGTAAAGGAAATATAACACTAGGATCAGGGTCAGCTGCAACCAATAACACTAGTTGGAACAATATAGAAGTTAATTTCCCTTTCATGTTAATGAAATTCAGGGGTAAGCAGTCCAGATCTGTTACAGAAGGCCCAAGTTTACAAGGAATCCAGACTCTTTCTACTTTATTACTCTGCCATCCTCAGTCTGTGACTTTCATCTCATGGCCCAAAATGGTTGCTGAGCTCCAGCCATTTTGTTCCCGCTTCAGATAGAAGGAAGGAGAACTGGATAAAGAAGGGCATATTCTTTCCCTTTAAGGACATTTCCCAGAAATCAAGTATGACACTTTTGCTTACATTCCATTGGCCAGACCTACAGACATGATCATACCTAGTCAAAGGAGGCTGGGAAATATGGTCTTTATTCCAGGCAGACATGAGCCCAGCTAAAAATGGGAGCTTCTGTTACTTACAGAAGGGGAAGATGGATATTGGGAGATAACTAGCAAACTAGCAACCTGAGCCACAGCAGATGCTGGCTGCCAGGACCACAGGGATAGCCAGTGCAGTGGGTGGGATGGGCACTAGTTTGAAAGTATTCTATGGATTCCTCACACATCAAACATTTGTAAGTCAGAGCATCCCAGAGCTCATTTCACAATCGTTACCATTTTAGATGTGACTCCCAAGGACTCAATTACTGGAGAGATTAAGCATGGGTTCTGAGTTCTTGCCAAGCTGGGAAACAAAAAAACAATAACAACAAATGCAGGGGGAGACTTTGATATTTCATACTTCAGGAGAAACTCTAGCAAGGTAGTTTTGGGAAAAGTCAGAACTTTGTTGAACTTCATTATCTGTCTTTTACAGTGTAGTATTGTTTTGGCTTTTGATTTATGCATGGGACGGAAGTAGATGCTCCATGATCATTTTGGTTCTCAGAGCCCTGATTGGATCCTCAGAATCAACACTGGTATCAGCTCACCTCATCCCTGTACCTTGCTCCCTGCCGACTCCAGCCACCAGAATCTTAGAAGGGCTTTGAGGTGAATTTGGTTTTGGGGGAGGGAGGCTGTTCTGCTACTGGAGACACAGGAAATCATATGCCAGAGGAGAGGAAACCCAGGGGAACTGATGATGGAGGAGAAGAAGAAAGGAAGAGGGGAAAGAAAGGGAAAGTGAGCAGAGGAGAGAAGAGAAACAAAGGAGGGTGTGAGGTCAGAAGGTGCACAAGAGCCCAGGGGCACTCTACCCCTGAGGCGAAGAGTTTTTTTCCTTCTTCTTCTTTTTACGGATGCACCTGTGGCATATGGAAGTTCCTGGGCTAGGAGTCAAATGGGAGCTGCAGCTGGAGCCCATGCCACATCCACAGCAACACAGCATCCAAGCTGCACCTATGACCTACACTGTGGCTTTTGGCAGTGCCAGATCCTTAACCCACTGAGCAGGCCAGGGATCAAACCCACATCTTCATGGTCCTTAACCTACTGAACTATAATGGGAAATCCCAGAGGTGGTGGATTTTCTTTTTCTTTTTTCTTTCTTTCTTCTTCTTCTTCTTCTTCTTTTTTTTTTTAAATGGCCACTTCCGTGGCATGTGGAGTTTCCCAGGCCAGGAATCGAATCAGAGCTACAATTGATGGCCTACGCCACAGCAACGCAGGATCCAAGCCGCCTCTGCAACCTACATCACAGCTCATGGCAACACAGGATCCTTAACCCACTGATCGAGGCCAGGGATTGAACCTGCAACCTCATGGTTCCTAGTCGGATTCCTTTCTGCTGCACCATGACAGAAACTCCAGAGGCGGTGGTTTTTAAATGTCTCCACAAATATATCTACTCCTCCCTTTGAGGCAGAACCTAATTGTTCTTTCCTTGAGTGTGGGCTGGACTAAGTGACTCACTTCTAAAAATAAATGATGGTGGAAGTGATGGTGTGTGACTAGGTTGTAAAAGGTATCATGACATACTCCTTGTCTCCTTCTTGGATCACTGGCTCTGGGAAAAGCCAGTCACCATGTAGTGAGGACACCCAAGCAGCCCTGGTAAAGGCCCCTGGGATAAGGAACTGAGGCCTCCAGCCAAGGGCTCTGTGAGCAAGACATCCTAGAAGTGGATCCTTCAAACCCAGTCAAGCCTTCAAGTCCCACAGCCTCATGAGACCCACCCAGCTAAGCAGCTCCCAGAATCCCAACCCTCAGCAACTGTGTGAGATAATGCCTTTGTTGTATTAAGCCATAATGTTTTGGAGTAATTTCCTCCACTTCCAGCATATAACTAATACACCGAGGAACTTCTTTCTCAATAATGGAAGATTTACAGGGACGGAGGGTTACATGGCTGAGCTGCGGGTAGCCTTCTCATTACCCATCCTTCACTCTTACATTGCTGACCACTCAATTTTGGCACGTGGGTCAGTAAGCCAGGCTAGGGAAACAACATCTCCCTTGTGTTCCTTGTACATGGGGTGCCCACGTGACATTGCCCTGGTGGATGAGCAGAAGCAGTTGATAGCTGAGGCTTCCCAGAAAACTCTTTAAACAGGTAGACCCGGACAGCATCTTCTGTTCTTCTGTTTGTTCTCACTCAGAGTATAATCATTGTGTTAAAGGTGAGGCTGCAATCATGTTTGTCATGCCCAGTCATGTAGGTCATCCCCAGATATCAGCCACGGCCTGGATGGCTGAAAAGATGGATTGTAAGAGTCACGACTCTGATAGCATCATGGAGCTGCTGGACCTGTCGGAGCTGCCCTCCTCTGGGTTCTCATTACCCTGATTTGTTTAAGGCAAAGCTATTCAGATTTCTGTTACCTACAGCAGAATGAGTGGGGATTTCTGGAAATAGATGTTCCTTGACTGATGCATCCTCAGAAAATGTGCATTCAGTTACTTTTTTTTTTTTTTTCCCCTCATCTGGGGCATATGGAAGTTCCCAGGCCAGGAATTGAATCTGATTCCCACCTGTGACCTTCGCCACAGCTGTGACACCAGATCTTTAACCCACTGCACCACAAGAAATGCCTTCTCTGAAGCCTCCACAACACTTCCCTTTTCATTGTTCAAAATGGGACCACATGCGCACCCCCAGACATATCATTAACAAAGGGACCAAGGTTGCCTTGATGGATGGGGCTCCTACACGGCACCAGAGTGTTATTGGCAGGAAGAAGGGTGAATGACTCTTAGGTAAGCAGCCAATAATGTCTGCCATAGGGAACCAACATTTTCATACAAAGATGTTTGATACAGTGTTATTCATAAATATAAAGAAATGGAAATTAGGGGGTTACAAAATTACAGAACATTTATTTGGATGAAGGAACTACTAAAACTACTAAGGCATGTCAGTTGGCTTCCAATCAGGTCTGACTCCAAACCCACTTTGTCAGTTGCTACTTCCTCCTTGGGTTTATTAACAAAAGCATTCACAACAATGGAAGCAGAAGAATAGAAAACCCTCCAAAACTTGATTACTTAATAAAAAAGTCAATGCAATACAATGCCCCTATTCTTCAAGGACTAGGGTTGGTAGAGGGGTTCCTGGCATTCTTTTTTCAACTGTCACTTTTGAGAGATTGTAGACTCCTTTGAGATTCTTTGCCTGATTCCTGCTGAGAGACCAAAAACAGCTAAAAGTTAAAACAATGTCAGTTTAAGTTTCCATGGCTTCTGCCTGCTTTACTGGGTCACTCCTAATTCAAACACAAAACTCCTTCAGCAAAACCCAGGGTGTATGAAAAAGACTGAGCAAAGAAAAGCAATTATTAGAGAATTTGGATAATGGAAATATGATTTTCTAACAATAATGGAAGAAAGTTGTCAAAATTAAAGGAATTCTTGTGGCTCAGGCTCTTCCTCCTAATATTCAGTTCTGTATGGACTGATTGGCTGTGAAGGCTGCAAATCCTACTGGCTGATTGCTTTTCTTAGGCCACTTGCCTTTTAGAAATATACTCCCCCCCCTCCCCCCGCCTCCGTGCCCCTTTTCCCTTTTTAGTTTTTCTATCAGAGAACAGAAGGGGGTGTGGAGGAAAAGCTGGATGCCAGTTTAGTTATCTAGAGTCCTGAGATAACCCTTAGACTCAGTTATTTACCATACCCTTGTTTCTTTATAAATTTATAACATATGTATGCATCTTAAAAAAGAATGCCTGTTGTTCTCCAGTTGTTGGATTGGAGATTTAAAATCTTGCCAATCTAGCCAGTGGAAAACAATATTTCATTATAATTTTAATTTGCATTTCCACAATTACTAATGAGTTGAAACTCCTAAACTCATTTGGGTTTCCCTTTTTTTAGTGAAAATTTGCTCCTGTCTATTCTGTTTTACATTTGTTTGATGGAAAAGAAAAAAATGCCACCTTTCCTTGGCAGTGTAATGTACTTAGATATGAAGTCTCTAAAATTTAGACAGATCTCAAAATCTACAATGTATTTTCCTCTCAAAGCCATGCTTATGTTTACTCAGAATAACCACAACATTTTTCTTGGGCTTTGCAAACGCTGTCACAAGCTTACTGTGTTTGCTTTGTAAGGAGGGTACACAGTAAGACCTGCAGTCTGCCAGCTGGGGGATCTCACCACCTTGAGGGCAGAAGGGCCCACACTGGTCATGGGTACTTGACCATTTCATGCTTCTACCACAATCTCATTTATTTCAGAGATTCAGTTTTCCGTTTAGGGGCCAGGCTTGTGGGGTGGCTTGAAAAACAACAACGAGAACAACAGCAGCAACAATTTTGCTTTCAACCTAACCGCAGAAATGGCTGTGTGGTATAGACACACCCATGAGAGCAGAGTCAGTGTTCTTGTGCTCTTCCTCTCCATGGCCATACTCTACACCCCATACCCCACTTTGGAAATCTAGTCTCCCTCATGTGGACGCTTCTCTCTCTCTGGAAAACTCCTCTCACTCTTTAAGACTCAACTCAAAATTTCCTTCCTTCCGTAGGGCCTGTCCACATCTCCCAGGCAGAATTAATGTCTCTGTCCTTTTGGTTCTCATGATGCATTAATACCCACCCACATCATCTTGGGATGATTTGATTTTCTATTTTCTTGACTATATTTCAAGTCTTCCAGAGTCAAAATAGTATTTTTATTTCATTTTCATAGCCTGATTTTAAAATTCTGGAATATTTTCTATATACAATAGAACACACATATATGTGTATATAGTAGAATATATATATAACACATATAAGGTAGTACTGACAGTAAAAATAGTAACATTTTTGTAGCCAACTTTCATTTAAGTACAGAGACAGATGTACTCCCCTCCCTTTATCCCCCCTCTGCTGAGATAACCCTTATACTCAGTTATTTACTGTTCCCTTTCTTCTTTATAAATTTACAATATATGTATGCATCTTGAAAAAGAATGCCTGTTATTCTCCAGTTGTTGGATTGGGGATTTTAGATTTTACCAATCTAGTGAGTGGAAAACACTATGTCATTATAATTTTAATTTGCATTTCTACAATTACTAATGAGTTGAAACTCCTAAGTTCATTTGGGTTTCCTTTTTTTAGTGAAAATTTGCTCTTGTCTTTATTCTAATTTACATTTGTTTTCTTTTTCTTATTGACTTGTGGGGATTCTTTGTATATTTGGGTGTTAATCCCTGTCAGTTATTTGTATTGAGAAAAAATAGTCTGTAGTTTGCTTTTTCATTTTCTTTATGGCCTTTTCAGGTGAACTCTACTTCTTGATTTTAGTGTTGGTTTAATTTGTCAGTTCTTTCTTTTTTCTGTATGATGTTTTTGTGTCGTGTTTGAAGATCCTTTCTTCCCATGGTCTTAAAGATATTCTGTGTTTTCTTTTAAAAGCATTTAAGTTTTTACCTTTCACATTTAATTCTTGATCAAGAAAAGCAATAAATGGGAGTTCCTGCTGTGGCTCAGTGGGCTTGGCAGCATCTCTGCAGCACCAGGACACAGGCTTGATCCCTAGCCCCGCACAGGGGGTTAAAGAATCCAGCATTGCCACAGCTGTGGCGTAGGTTGCAACTGTGGCTAGATCTGATTCCTGGCTCAGGAACTCTATATGCTGTGGGGTGGCCAAAAAAGAAAAAAGAAAAGAAAAGCAGTAAATGGAGTATTTGAATAATAGTAATGTTGACAGAAGGATCCCTAACTGATCTCAGCACTATTAACTGGAAAGTCAGTCCTTTCCTTGCTGACCTGTGGTTCCCCACCATGTTACATGTTTGAGGCTCTGCTTATGGGCTTTTGTTTTTGGTCCTTCGGTATATTTTTTTGTCTTTTGGCAAGTACCCTTCCATTTAAGTTACTAGAGCTTTACGGTAAATTATATATCCTAACAGGGCTATTCTCCCACCCCCATCCCCCATTAGGAAAATTTTAGCTATTTTTGGCCATTTCCTCTTTCATATACATCTTTAAACCAGCTGTTCAAGTTCTGTGAACAGCTCTGTTAGAATTTGACTGGCATTGCATTTGCACTGAATCCAAAAGTTAACTTGGGGATAATTAATGCTTTTATGGTATTGTCTTCCTTCATTAAACATTAATTTTGACCTTGTCCCAAGTCTGTGGCCAAGAATTGTCTAGTGGTTCACTGAGCCCACTTCCCTTTTCTTTGACTCACAGAAGGACTACATCTCCCAGCTTCCCTAGAAGTGTGGTGTGGCCCACGTGGGTGGGTTATGAACAATGGAGGGAGCAGAGATTGCTTCCTGCAGTACTCCCAGACCTGGCCTCCTCTGGGATCCTCCTCACAGGAGCTCTTCCCTTAACTGTAGAGGGATGCAGGGGATCATGAGGAGGATTCTGAGCCCCCAAGAAATGAAGAGACCGCAAAATGGAAGAATCTGGGTCCTCCAGTCCCTGTGTGGTAGTCTCCCACTGAATACACGTTGGGAGAGTAAGAAAACAAAAAAAACACTTCTATTGTGTTACACCATCCAGAGTTTAGAGCTTGTTAGAATAGTTAGTTTATACTGATGAATCTCTCAGTTACATTTCACATTTTTTCCCATAAATCTGTCTTTTGTTAGATTTCCTCTTAGGTACATTATCTGTTTTACTGCAGTTATATGTGGTATTTTGTTAAAGAATGATTAGACAAAACCATTTTGAAAAACTAGGAACCAGATAAAGGATATCTCTAAAATACTGTGGCAGGAGTTCCCACGGTGGTGCAGCAGGTTAAGGATCCGTTTGTCTTTGCAGGTGCACAGGTTCAATTCCCAGCATGGAGCAGTGGGTTAAGGATCCAGTGTTGGAGTTCCCATCATGGCACAGTGGTTAATGAATCTGACTAGGAACCATGAGGTTGCAGGTTCGATCCCTGGCCTTGCTCAGTGGGTTAAGGATCCGGCATTGCCGTGAGCTCTGGTGTAGGTTGCAGACGCGGCTTGGATCCCGCATTGCTGTGGCTCTGGCGTAGCCCGGTGACTACAGCTCCGATTGGACCCCTAGCCTGGGAACCTCCATGTGCTGCGGGAGCAGCCCTAGAAAAGGCAAAAAGACAAAAAAAAAAAAAAAAAGGATCCAGTGTTGCCACAGTTATGAGATAGGTCACAGCTTTGGCTCGGATTAGAACTCTGGCCTGGGAGCTTTCATATGCCTCTTTTTTCCACCGTTACTTGTTTAATCATTATTCAGTGCTTTTTAGGTCTCAATATTGAAACCAGTGCACTGGCATTGTATTTGCACTGAATCTAAATGCAAGATGATCATATCACTTTTCTTTTTTAATCTGTTCTTATGGTCAATTGCATTAATAAATTTTCTAATGTTAAAAACAAGATACTAGGCCCCAAATGCAGTTGATCATGCTAAGCCCCACGTCACCAGACTGAGACAATTACAGTTTCTGGCTCTCCCAACAATGGAATCTTGAACCAATCATTCAGGGAACACCTGGTCAGCCCTACTTAGGTCATATGCCTGACAGACCCTTGCCATCTGCTAAAGAAAAGTGACCTTGCAATAACCAGTCTGCTTTTTAGCTTAGTATGATTACCTTGTTTCTGCCCACTTCTGCCTATAAAAGTCTTTCATTTTGTACAGCTCCTCGGTGCTTCCTTCCAACAGCTAGATGGGATGCTGCCTGATTCAGGAATTGTTGGATAAATAGGATCTTCAAAGTTTATAAACTTTGACCAAAGTTGAATTTTGGTTTTGGACACTAATATTAAACCAGCCTGATCTGAGATAAATCCAACATATTGTATTATATTTGCTGATCAATACCCGATTTAGTTTGCTGCTACTCTATCTAGGATTTTGCATATATGTTCATGAGCAAGATGGATTCTGAGTTATTTCTTGCTTTCTGTCTGGGTATCAAAGCAATATTAACTTTATATAATGAGTTGGAGAGTTGAGGCTTCCAGGGCCCTCTCTGTCCCTTCCACTTTGGCAAGTTTTCCTGCTACCTCCCTTTGTGGGATGGATGTTTCCATGGATTACTCCTTCATTAAGGGTCTTCTTTAAGGCCTCTTTGCTTTGTCTGCCTCTAAGTGCTGGCCTCTTTCTTTCAGGCCTCAGGAGTATCTGTTGCCTCCCTCAGCCTGAAATGCCAAGCCTTTCTCTCCAGGGATTTGCCGATGCCCTTCTGCGTCATGCTTTTGCATTAGTTGGCTTTCCTAGTTTTGAGCTCTCACTTTAATTCTGACTTCTGAGGATTTAGTTTCATGTCAGCTTAGCCATGAATTTTCTAAAGAATTTCCAACCATAAATTTTAAAATATTAAAAAATTTGTTCCCAGGGTTTTAGGTGTTTTGTAGTGGAAAGTTTTCCTCTATGGGCAAATAACTCTTATAGAAATTTCTAAAGGTATTTATTTACACTCCAGTGCATAAGGACTTTCAATTTTTTGCCAAACTGGTAGGTGAAAAATAGTACCTTGTAGTTTTTTTTTTGTCTTTTGTTGTTGTTGTTATTGTTGTTGTTGTTGCTATTTCTTGGGCCGCTCCCGCAGCATATGGAGGTTCCCAGGCTAGGGGTTGAATCGGAGCTGCAGCCACCGGCCTATGCCAGAGCCACAGCAACACGGGATCCGAGCCGCGTCTGCAACCTACACCACAGCTCACGGCAACGCCGGATCGTTAACCCACTGAGCAAGGGCAGGGACCGAACCCGCAACCTCATGGTTCCTAGTCGGATTCGTTAACCACTGCGCCACGATGGGAACTCCAGTACCTTGTGGTTTTAATTTGTATTTTTTATTATGTGAGATTAAGCATTTCTTCATATATAAAAAAAGCCATATTTCCTTTCCTATGAACCTACTGTACTAATACTTATTTTTCTTTACTTTTTAATTTTGGTGTTCATATTGATTTCTAGAAGCTCATTATATATCAGGGGAGACAGGATATTTTTATTCTGAGTAATTAACAAGTGCATTGGCAGTTACCATCTACTCCTCAAACTGTGTACTGAACTGATTTTTCAAAGTAATTTCTATTGTATTGATTGTGATCAAATATAACATGTGCCATTTTTTTTTTCCTCTACAAAGTGAATGTTATGTTACCTTCTAGGAATATCTAAAACATACCAACAAACAAATCTACCATTCCTGAGTATTTCATGAAATATGTGTTTCATAGGCATAGAGGCATGCCTTTGGGGCTTATAATAGTAAAGTGTGTGAATCTTTAAGGAAATTACTACATCAAACAAAAGACTTTTACAGGTCTCATAGTCAGGCTTTCCTAGACGGCAAACCCAGGGCAGTGGGCTGAGGGAAAAGACCTACAGGGGTGAAGAGCAAATCATCCTGCAGATGTTGATGGTCAGGGAGGAGCCAGGAGAATTCATCTGTTAGCTCCCTCCTGTCTCTCATGGATCAGTTTTCAGTTCCCTGCACTTCCAGGTTGTGGCTCTCAGGAGAGCCACTGGGGGAGCAGACCAAAGGCTCTGAAGCAAATATGTCATCTGAGGCTAGTGTGTATAGGGGAGCAGAGTCTCAGTGGGCTCTGGCTTCATGGGCTGAATGAGGTCAAGCCAGAGCACAGCCTGCATGCGGGGAGGCTGAGCCACACATCAGTGTGGCTGGGGTCGACATTGAGAAAGCAATTGAGGGCTAGGAGGCAGGTGGGAGGCACACAAATTGCACAGATTTCATAGATATGTGGCCATTGGTGTGTTGGTGTGTGGTTTTTGAGCCTCAGTCCAAGTTGACCCACCATCATCTCTGGGGGGAAGCTCTTATAGCAGGAATTGGCAAACTTCTTCTGTAAAAAGCCAGACAGTAAATATTTTAAGCTTGCAGGCCACATGATCTCTGTTGAAACTAGTCAACTCTACCATTATACTGTGAAAGCAGTGGCCATAGGTAAATGAACAAAACATGGATGTGTTCCAAGGAGCAGTTTACTCCTGGACACTGAAATTCAAAGTCAGGAGTTACTCTTGTAGCTCAGAACCCAATATAGTGTCCATGAAGATGCGGGTTTGATTGCTGGCCTCACTCAGTGGGTTAAGGATCCAGCATTGTCACAAGTTGTGGCATAGGTCACAGATGCAGCTTGGATCTGGCATTGCTGTGGCTGTGGCATAGGCTGGCGGCTGCAGCTATGATTTTGTAACTGAGCAGGACCCTTCGAGGCCTTCCCACAGTGGACCCCCCACTCGTGTGCTCCACCTGACTTTTTATCTGTAGAAAAACTTTAGTCAAAAATCAATTTGGAGTTCCTGTTGTAGCTCAGCGAGGTATGAACCCAGCTAGTATCCATGAGGATGTGGGTTCAATCTTTGGCTCTGCTCAGTGGGTTAAGGATCTGGCATTGCCATGAGCTATGGTGTAGTTCGCAGATGCAGCTCGGATCCCACGTTGCTATGGTATAGGGCAGCAGCTGTACCTCCGATTCAATCCCTAGCCTGGGAACTTATATGCTGCAGGTGCAGCCCTAAAAAAAAAAAAAATCAATTTAATCAAAGAAGTGAAAAACAAATACAGAGAAAAAGGAAAACAATCAAGCAAGACAGATAATGGTTTAGCCATTCAACAAAGTCAAGGACCTTTGGTTAGTTCATCTTCAAGGACTATAGGTAATATTTTTTGAGCCCATTTTTAAAAATGTCTTTAAAGATTTTTATTTTTTATACTATAGTTGATTTACAATGTTCTGTCAATTTCTGCTGTACAGCAAAGTGACCTAGTCATACATATATATGTGCATTCTTTTTCTCACATTATCCTCAATCATGTTCCATCACAAGTGACTAGATGTAGTTCCCTGTGCTATACAGGAGGATCTCATTGCTTCTCCACTCCAAATGCAATAGTTTGAATCTACTAACCCCAAACATCTAGTCCATCCTACTCCCGCCACCCCGACCCTGGCAACCCCAAGTCTGTTCTCCAAGTCTATGAGTTTGTTTCTATTCTGTAGATAGGTCCATTTGTGCCATATTTTAGATTCCAGATATAAGTGATATCCTATGGTATTTGTCTTTCTCTTTCTGACTGACTTCACTTAGTATGAGAATCTCTAGTTCCATCCATGTTGCTGCAAATGGCATTATTTTTTCTTTTTATGGATGAGTAGCATTCCATTGTGTATATATACCACACCTTCTTAATCCATTCACCGTTGATGGACATTTAGGTTGTTTCCATGTCTTAGCTATTGTGAATAGTGCTGCAGTGAACATAGGGGTGCATATAACCTTTTGAATGAAAGTTTTTTTCTGTATATGCCCAGGGGTGGGATTACTGGATCATATGGTAGTCTTATATTTAGTTTTCTGAGGTACCTCCATACTGTTGTGCATAGTGATTGTACCAATTTACATTCCCACCAACAGTGTAGGAGGGTTCCTTTTCTCAACACCCTCTCCAGCATTTGTTATTTGTTGACTTGTTAATGATGGCCATTCTGACTAGTGTGAGGTGGTACCTCAATGTAGTTTTGATTTGCATTTCTCTAATAACTAGTGATGTTGAGCATCTTTTCATGTACCTATTGGCCATCTGTGTGTCTTCTTTGGAAAAATGTCTATTCAGGTCTTTTGCCCATTTTTTCAATTGGGTTGTTGGTTTTTTTGCTGCTGAGTTGTAGAAATTGTTTGTATATTTTAGAGATTAAGCCCTTGTCAGTTGCGCCATTTGAAACTATTTTCTTCCCTTCCATAGATTGACTTTTTTTTTATGGTTTCCTTTGCTGTGGAGAAGCTTTTAAGTTTGATTAGGTCCCACTGGTTTATTTTTGCTTTTATTTCTGCTGCCTTGGCAGACTGACCTAAGAAAACTTTTTTAAGGTTGATGTCAGAGAATGTTTTGCCTATGTTCTCTTCTAGGAGTCTGATGGTGCCTTGTTTTACGTTTAAGTCTTTAAGCCATTTTGAGTTTATTTTTGTGCATGGTGTGAGGGTGTCTTCTAGTTTCATTGATTTACATGAGGCTGTCCAGTTTTCCCAGCACCACTTGCCAAAGAGACTGTCCTTTTCCCCCTTTATATTCTTGCCTCCTTTGTCGAAGATCAATCGACCGTAGGTGTCTGGGCTTATTTCTGGGTTCTCTCTTCTCTTCCATTGGTCTGTATGTCTGTTTTGGTACCAGTACCACACTGTCTTGATTACTGCAGTTTTGTAATATTGCCTGAAGTCTGGGAGAGTTATGCCTCCTGCTTAGTTTTTGTTCCTCAGGATTGCTTTGGCAATTTTGGGTCTTTCATGGTTCCATATAAATTTTTGGATTGTTCTAGTTCTGTGAAAAATGTTGTGGGGATTGCATTGAATCTGTAGAATGCTTTGGGTAGTATGGCCATTTTTACAATATTAATTTTTCCAACCCAGGAGCATGGAATATATTTCCAGTTCTTTGAATCCTCTTTAATTTCTTTGATTAATGTTTTATAGTTCTCAGCATATAAATCTTTCACTTCCTTGGTCAGGTTTATTCCCAGGTATTTAATTTTTGGGGGTATTATTTTAAAAGGTATTATATTTTTGTATTCCTTTTCTAATATTTCATTGTTAGTATACAGAAATACAACTGATTTCTGAATGTTAATCTTGTATCCTGCTACTTTGCTGAATTTATTGATCAGTTTGAGTAGTTTTTGGGTTGAGTCCTTAGGGTTTTCTATATATAGAATCATGTCATCTGCGTATAGTGACAGTTTTACCTCTTCTCTTCCAATTTGGATGCCTTTTATTTGTTTTGTTTGTGATTGCTGTGGCTAGGACTTCCACTACTCTGTTGAATAACAGTGGTGAGAGTGGGCACTCTTGTCTTGTTCCAGATTTTAGAGGGAAGGCTTTAGCTTTTCTCCATTGAGTGTTATATTTGCTGTGGGTTTGTCACAAATGACTTTTATTGTATTAAAGTATGATCCCTCTATACTGACTTTGGTAAGAGTTTTTATCACGAATGGACGTTGGACTTTGTCAAATGCTTTTTTCCGTATCTATTGAGATGATCATGTGGTTTTTGACTTTTCTTTTGTTAATGTGGTGTATGACCTCGATTGATTTGTGTATGTTGAACCATCCTTGTGAACCTGGGATGAATCGCACTTGGTCATGGTGTATGATCTTTTTTATATGTTGTTGGATTTGGTTGGCTAAAATTTTGCCTAGAATTTTTGTGTCTGTCATCATCAAAGGTTTTGGCCTATAATTTTCTTTTTTGGTAGTATCTTTGTCTGGTTTTAGTATTAGGGTGATGGTGGCTTCATAGAATGTCATTGGGAGTGCTCCTTCTTCTTCAACCTTTTGGAGAAGTTTAAGGAGGAATGATATAAATTCCTCTTTGTATGTTTGGTAGAATTTACCTGTGAAACCATCTGGTCCTGGACTTTTGATTGTAGGGAGTGTTTTTATTACATATTCAATTTCATTTCTAGTGATCAGTCTGTTCAATTGATCTATTTCTTCTTGATTCAGTTTTGGCAGGCTATAAGTCTCTAGAAATTTGTCCATTTCTTCTGGGTTGTCAAATTTGTTGGCATGTAGTTGTTCATAATATTCACTATGGTTTTTTGTATTTCTGCAGTATCTGTTGAGATTTCTCCTTTTCTATTTATTATTTTACTTATTTAGGTTTTTTCTCTCCTTTTCTTAGTGAGTCTGGCCAGGGGTTTGTCAATTTTGTTTACCCTTTCAAAGAACCAGCTCTTGGTTTTGTTGACTTTTCTATTGTTTTTTGAATCTCTATTTTATTGATTTCCTCTCTGATCTTTGATTTCCTTCCTTGTGCTCACTTTAGGTTTTGTTTGTTCTCCTTTTTCTAATTCATTTAGGTGATGGGTTAAGCTGTCAATTTGAAATGTTTCTTCTTTTTTTGAGGAAGGCCCGTATCACTATGAACTTCCTTCTAAGCACTGCTTTTGTGGCATGCCATAGATTTTAAACGGTTGTGTCATTATCATTTGTCTCAAGGTATTTTTAATTTCCCATTTTGATTTCCTCATTCACCCATTGGCTCTTTAGTAACATGTTGTTTAGTGTCCATATAGTTAGTTTTTTCTCATTTCTTTTCCTGTGGTTGATTTCTTTTTTTCTTTTTTTTTTTTTTTTGGTCTTTTTGCTATTTCTTTGGGCTGCTACCACGGCATATGGAGATTCCTAGGCTAGGGGTTGAATCAGAGCTGTAGCCACTGGCCTACACCAGAGCCACAGCAACGCGGGATCCGAGCCGCGTCTGCAACCTACACCACAGCTCATGGCAACGCCGGATCATTAACCCACTGAGCAAGGGCAGGGACCGAACCCGCAACCTCATGGTTCCTAGTCGGATTCATTAACCACTGCGCCACGACGGGAACGCCCTTTTTTTCTTTCTTTTTTTTTTTTATTACTCAAATGAATTTATCACATCTGTAGTTGTATAATGATCATAACAGTCTGATTGCACAGGATTTCCATCCCATAGCCCAAGCACATCCCCCCACCCCCCAAACTGTCTTCTCTGGAGACGATAAGTTTTTCAGTGTCTGTGAGTCAGCATCTGTTCTGCAAAGAAATTCAATCTGTCCTTTTTTTAGATTCCACATGTCAGTGAAAGCATTTGATGTTGGTGTCTCATTGTATGGCTGACTTCACTTAGCATGATAGTTTCTAGGTACATCCATGTTGCAAAAAATTCTGGTATTTCGTTCTTTTTAATGGCCGAGTAATATTCTGTTGTGTATATGTACCACTTCTTCTTTATCCACTCCTCTGTCGATGCACATTTAGGTTGTTTCCATGTCTTGACTATTGCAAATAGTGCTGCAATGAACATTGGAGTACATGTGCCTTTGTGAGTCGTGGTTTTCTCTGGATAGATGCCCAGAAGTGGGATTGCTAGATCAAATGGTAGTTCTATTTTAAGTTTTCTGAGGAATCTCCATACTGCTTTCCACAGTGGTTGCACCAATTTACAATCCTACCAACAGCGTACTAGGGTTCTGTTTACTCCACACCCTCTCTAGCACTTACTGTTTGTAGACTTTTTGATGATGGCCATTCTGGCTGGTGTAAGGTGGTACCTCATCGTACTTTTGATTTGCATTTTTCTAATAATGAATGATGTTGAACATCTTTTCATGTGTTTCTTGGCCATCTGTATGTCTTCTTTGGAGAACTGTCTGTTTAGATCTTCTGCCCATTTTTTGATGAGGTTGTTTGTTTTTTTGGTATGGAGCTACAGAAGATGTTTATCAATTTTGGAGATGAATCCCTTGTCAGTCGCTTCACTTGCAAAGATTTTCTCTCATTCTGTGGGTTGTCTTTTCGTGTTGTTTAGAGTTTCCTTTCTGTGCAGAAACTTTCAGTTTGACTAGATCCCATTTGTTTATTTTTCTTTTTATTGTCAATACTCTGATAGGTGGATCTGAAAAGATGTTGCTGTCATTTATGTCAGAGAGTGTTTGGCCTATGTTTTCCTCTAGGAGTGTGATAGTGTCTGGTCTTATATCTAGGTCTTTAATCCATTTGGAATTTCTTTTTGTATATGGTGTTAGGGAGTGTTCTAATTTTCATTCTTTTCCATGTGGCTGTCCAGTTTTCCCAGAACCCCTTATTGAACAAGCTGTCTTTTCTTCATTGTATATCCTTGCCTCCTTTGTCGTAGATTAGTTAGCTGTAAGTGCATGGGTTGAATTCTGGGCTTTCTATCCTGTTCCACTGATCTGTATTTCTGTCGTTGTGCCAGTACCATGTGGTTTTGATGATTGTTGCTTTGTAGTATAGTCTGAAGACCAGGAGCCTGATTCCTCCAGCTCCACTTTCCTTTCTCAGGATGTCTTTGGCTCTTCTGGGTCTTTTGTGCTTCCAAACAAACTTTAAAATATTTTGTTCGAGTTCTGTGAAAAATGTCCTTGGTAATTCGATAGGGATTGCATTGAATCTGTAGATTGCCTTGGGTAGTAGTATAGTCATTTGGATAATATTGACTCTTCCAATCCACGAGCATGGTACATCTTTCCATCTGTTTGTGTCATCTTTGATTTCTTTCATCAGTGGCTTGTAGTTTTCAGAGTATAGGTCTTTTGTTTCCTTAGGTAGGTTTACTCCTAGGTATTTTACTCTTTTGGATGCGATGGTAAACGGGATTGCTTCCTTAATTTCTCTTTCTGATCTTTCATTGTTAGTATATAGAAATGCAGTTGATTTCTGTGTATTAATTTTATATCCTGCGACTTTGCCAAATTCATTGATGAGCTCTAACAGTTTTCTGGTGGAGTCTTTAGGATTCTCTAGGTATAGTATCATGTCATCTGCAAGTAGGTATAGTTTTACTCCTTCCTTTCCAATTTGGATTCCTTTTATTTCTTTTACTTCTCTGATTACCATGGCTAGGACTTCCAAAATTATGTTGAAGAATAGTGGTGAGAGTGGACATCCTTGTCTTGTTCCTGATGTCAGCGAGAATTCTTTCAGCTTTTCACCAAAGAGAATGATGTTTGCTGTGGGTTTGTCATATATGGCCTTTCTTATGTTGAGGTAGGTTCCCGCTATGCCTGCTTTCTGAAGGGTTTTTACCAGAAATGGGTGTTGGATTTTGTCAAAGGTTTTTTTCTGCATCTATTGAGAGGATCATATGGTTTTTATTCTTCAGTTTATTAATGTGGTGTATCACACTGATGGATTTGTGGATATTGAAGAACCCTTGCATCCCTGGGATAAATCCCACTTGATCATGATGTACAATCCTTTTAATGTATTGTTGGATGCGGCATGCTAGTATTTTGTTGAGGATTTTTGCATCAATCTTCATCAGTGAAATTGGTCTGTACTTTTCTTTTTTTGTGGTATCTTTGTCTGGCTTTGGTATCAGGGTGATGGTGGCCTCATAGAATGAGTTTGGGAGTATCTCTCCCTCTGCAATTTTTTGAAATAGTTTCAGAAGGATAGGTGTTAGCCCTTCTCTAAATGTTTGCTAGAATTCGCCTGTGAAGCCATCTGGTCCTGGACTTTTGTTTGTTGGAAGTTTTTTAATCACAGTTTCAATTTCAGTTCTTGTGATGGGTCTGTTCATCTTTTCTATTTCATCTTGGTTTAGTCTTGGAAGATTGTACTTTTCTAAGAATTTGTCCATTTCTTCTAGGTTTTCCGTTTTATTGGCATATAGTTGCATGTAGTAGTCTCTTATGATCCTTTGTAGTTCTGTGATGTCCGTTGTTACTTCTCCTTTTTCACTTCTAATTTTATTGATTTGAGTCCTCTCTCTTTTTTTCTTGGTAAGTCTGGCTAAGGGTTTATCAATTTGTTGATCTTTTCAAAGAACCAGCTTTTTGTTTCATTGATCTTTTCTATGGTTTTCTTTGTTTCTATTTCATTGATTTCTGCTCTGATCTTTATGATTTCTTTCCTTCTACTAACTTTAGGTCTTGTCTGTTCTTCTGTTTTGAGCTGCTTGAGATGTACAGTTAGGTTGTTTATTTGAGCTTTTTCTTGTTTCCTGAGGTGGGCTTGTATTGCGGCTTTTGCTGCATCCCATAGGTTTTGGAGTGTCCTATCTTCATTGTCATTTGCTTCTAGGTATTTTTAGTTTCCTCTTTGATTTCTTCAGTGATCCATTGGTTGTTTATCAGCATGTTGTTGAGTCTCCACATGTTTGTGTTTTTTGCAGATTTTTTCTTGTTGTTGATTTCCAGTTGTATAGCGTTGTGGTCGGAAAAGATGCTTGGTATGATTTCAGTTTCTTAAAGTTACTGAGGTTGGATTTGTAGCCCAGCACGTGATCCATCTTAGAGAATGTTCCATGTGCACTTGAGAAGAATGTGTATTCTGTTGCTTTGGGATGGAATGTCCTATAAATATCTATTAGGTCCATCTGGTTTAATGCATCCTTCAGGGCCTGTGTTTCCTTATTGATTTTCTGTCTGGTTGATCTGTCCATTGCTGTAAGTGGGGTGTTAAAGTCCCCCACTATGATTGTGTTATTGTTGATTTCTCCTTTTAAGGTTGTTAGCAGTTGCTTTATATATCATGGTGATCCTATGTTGGGTGCGTAGACATTCAAAATTGTTATGTCTTCTTCTTGGATTGATCTTTGATCATTACGTAGTGACCTTCCTTGTCCCTAAAAATAGTCTTCATTTTAAAATCTATTTTGTCTGATAATGTGTACTGCTACTCCAGCTTTCTTTTGATTCCCGTTTGCATGGGATATTTTCTTCCATCCTCTCAGTTTCAATTGGTATGTGTCCCTAGAAGTGAAGTGGGTCTCTTGAAGACAGCATATATATGGGTCTTGTTTTCGTATCCATTCAGCCAGTCTATGTCTTTTGGTTGGGGCCTTTAGTCCATTAACATTTAAGGTAATTATTGATATGTATGTCCTTATTGCCATTTTATTAATTTCTTTGGATTTGTTTTTGCTGCTCTTTTTCCTTTCCTTCTTCTTTGTTCTTTTCTGCCTATAGAAGTTCCTTAGTATTTGTTGTAAAGCTGGTTTAGTGTTGCTGAATTCTCTCAGCTTTGCTTATCAGTGAAGGTTTTGATTTTTTCTTCAAATCTGAATGAGAGCCTTGCTGGGTAGAGTAATCTTGGTTGGAGGTTTTTTTCCTTTCATCACGTGAAGTATATCATGCCACTCCCTTCTGGCCTGCAGAGTTTCTGCTGAAAAATCTGCCAGTAACCTTATTGGGGTTCCCTTGTATGTTATTTGTTTCTTTTTCTAGCTGCTTTCAGTATTTTCTCTTTGTCTTTAACTTTGGTCATTGTGATTAGTATGTGTCTTGGGCTGTTCCTCCTGGGGTTTATTTTATATGGACTCGTTGTGCTTCCTGGATTTGAGTGGGTGGTTCCTTTCCCATGTTAGGGAAGTTTTTGGCTATTATCTCTTGGAATATTTTTTCTGTCCCCTTCTCTCTCTCTTCTCCTTCTGGCACCCCTATAATGTGGATGTTGGTGCATTTGACATTGTCCCAGAGTTCTCTGAGACTCTCTTTATTTGTTTTCAATCTGTCTTCTCTTTTCTGTTCTGCATTCATAATTTCTTCTAATCTGTCCTCCACCTTGCTTATTCATTCTTCTGCTTCCTGTAGTCTGCTATTAGCTGCTTCTAGTGAATTTTTTATTTCAGTTATTGTATTTTGCATCTCTTCTTGTTTAAGTTTTATATCTTGTATCTCTTTGCTCAGTGTTTCCTGTAAGTTATCCATCTTTGCCTCCAGTTTATTTCTAATGTCTTGCATCATTCAGCATCAACAGTCTAAAATCTTTTTCCTGGAGGCTGAGAATCTCCTCATGGCTTAGCTGTTTTTCTGGGGTTTTTCCTTTCTCCCTCATGTGAGTTATAGTCCCCTGTCTTTTCATTTTTATAGGTTTTTGGTGTGGTGACCTTTTTGCAGATAATAGAATTGTAGCCTCTCTTACTTCTGATATCTGCCCCCCTTGTGGCTGAAGTCAGTATGGGGGCTTGCTGTAGGCTTCCTGATGGGAGGGGCTGATGCCTGCCCACTGGTAGGTGGAGCTGATTTTAATCCCTCTGGTGGGTGGAGTTAGTCTCTGAATGAGATTAGAGGCAGCTGTGTGCCTGAGGGGTCTTTAGGTGGGCTGTTTACTGAGGGGCGGGGCTGTGATCCCACCTGGGTTGTTGTTTGCCCTGGGTCTTCTCAGCAGCTGACTGATTGTGGGGCCAGATTTTCCCAAAATGACCACCTCCAGAGAAAGGCATGGCTGCTGAATATTCCTTGGAGCTTTGCTTTCAATGTCCTTCCCTCACAACAAGCCACATTCACCCCTTTTTTCCCAGGAGGTCCTCCAAGAACTGCAGTCAGGTTTGACCCAGATTCCTATGGAGACCTTGCTCTGCCCTGGGACCCAGTGCACGTGAAAGTCTGTGTGTGCCTTTTAAGAATGGGGTCTTCGTTTCCCCCAGTCCCATGGAGCTCCTGCGCACAAGCCGCACTGGCCTTCAATGCCAGATGCTCCAGGGGCTCTTTCTCCCTGTGCCAGATCCCCACACGTGAGAATTTGATGTGGGGCTCAGAACTCTCACTCCTGCAGTTGAGTCTCTGTGAACCAGTTAGTTTCCAGTCTGTGGAGCTTCCCACCTGGGAGGTATGGGGTTTCTTATATTGTGTAATCACCCCTCCTACCTCTAGATGTGTCCTCCTTTTTTTCTTCTGGAGTGGGATATCTTTTTAAGGTTCCGGTCCATTTGGGTGAAGACTGCTCAGTCTTAAGTTGTGAATTTTGTTGGTTTTAGGAGAGAAGTTGAGCTCCAGTCCTTCTATTCCGCCATCTTAATCCCGTCCTCCTCCTGTGGTTGATTTCTAGTTTCATGCCATTGTGGTCAGAGAAGATACCTGAAATCATTTCTATACTCTTAAATTTGTTGACGTTAGTTTTGTGCCCTAGTGTGTGGTCAATCCTTGAGAATGTTCCATGTGCACTTGAGAAGAATGTATATTCCAGTTGTTTTGGATGTAATGTCCTGAAAATGTCAAGTCTAACTTTTCTGTTGTCTCCTTTAGGATCTCTGTTGCCTTATCGATTTTCTGTCTAGAGGATCTGTCCATTGATGTGAGTGGGGAGTTAATGTTTCCTGCTATTTTGCATTCCCATCAATTTCTCCTTGTATGTCGGTTATTATTTGTTGTATGCATCGGGGTGCTCCTATATTAGGGACATATATATTGACAATTGTAATATCCTCTTTTTGAATGGATCCTTTTATCATTAAAAAGTGTCTGCCTTTGTCTTTCTCTATGGCTTTTATTTCAAAGTATATTTTGTTTCATATGAGTATTGCAACTCCTATTTTCCTGTCTTTTCCATTGGCATGAAATATCTTTTCCCATCCCCTCACTTTTAATTTATCTTTGTCCTTTGCTCTAAAGTGAGCCTATTATAGGCAGCATATTGTATGTTCCTGATTTTTTTTTTATCCAGTCTGCCACTCTGTGTCTTTTGATTGGAGCCTTCAGTCCATTGACATTTAAGGAAATTATTGATAAGCTTGTATTTATTGCCATTGTAAGCCTTGTTTTCCAGTTGAGTCTATGTTTGATTGAATCAACATAGTTGATTCTGTGTTTCTCCTTTGTTCCTTTCTTTTTTTGGTTGATGATTTCCTTTTATTTTATGCTTGTGTCCTCTTTTTAGTTTTGTGAATGTAATGTTTGCTTTTGACTTGTGATTGCCCTGTTTTTCAAGTATGTTAACCCCTTCCTATATCTGCTTGCTTAACCTGATAGTCATACAAGCTCAAATGCATTAAAAAAAGAAAAAAAGTCTAGATTTTCTTACTTTCCTTCCCTGCATTTTAAGATTTTGATGTCCTTTTAAACATCTTTCGTGTTTGTCCTTTTGCTATTCCTTGTGTTTATTATCACTCTTACAATAGTTTTTTCTTCCTTTTAGATCTGTATACTGCTTATTTAAGTGATTGCTTTCCAATTGTGATTTCCTTCATCCTATTTCTTCTTATTTCTTTTTTATTTAGAGAGCCCTTTCAGTATTTCTTTTAGAATGGGTTTAGTATTGCTGTACTCTTTTAGTTTTTTTTTGTTGAAGAAATTCTTTATTTCTCCTATTTTAAATGATATTCTTGCTGGGGAGTGTATTATGCACAGCACATTTTTCCCTTTTAGAACTTTGAATATTATCTTGCCACTGTCTTCTGACCTGTAGTATTTCTGTCAAGAAATCAGCTGATAGACTAATGGGGCTTCCCTTATAATTAATGCTTTGTTATTCTCTTGCTGACTTTAGAATTCTCTCTTTATCTTTAAGCTTTTCCATTTTTATTATGTCTTGGTGGGGCCTGTTTGGGTTCAACTTGTTTGGGGCCCTCTGTGCTTCCTGTATCTTGATATCTGTTTCCTTTAGATTTGGAAGGTTTTCAGACATAATTTCTTCAAATATATTTTCAATCCCCCTTTCTTTTTCTTCTTCTGGAATACCTATTATGCATAGATTGGCCCACTTTATGTTTTCCCATAGATCTCTTATATTGCTTTAATGTTTATTCATTTGGTTTCCTGTCTGCTGAACTGATTGGGTGATTTCCATTATTCTTTCTTCCAAGTCGCTAATTCATTACTCTGCATTATTAATTCTGCTCTTAACTCAGCTTGCATCTCTGCAAATGAATTTTCTAATTTTTCTTGGCTCATCCTTATATTTTCTAGTTCTTTTCTAAATTAATCTGCATTACTATTCAACTGCTCTTAATTCCCTCATATTCACTCTTAATTCCTTCAGTATTTTCACTGTATCCTTTTTGAGAAGTCAGTGTCTGTTAGACTGCAAGGTCTGCTTCATTTGTGCTCCTTCAGATGAATTCTCCTGTTCTTTTAACTTGGAATGGTTCCTGAGCTTCTTCATTTTGCTTATATTTTTCTTATTCTCCAGAGCCTGCGTCTCAGTGTCCAGCCCCTGCCTAAGCCTCTCAGGCTGTGGTGTCTGGTGGCAGTGGTACAGAGGGTCTATGCAGCTCTCCCTCTGCTTTGCCCTTTTCAGCCCAGCTGCTGTGATTTTCTCCTCGACTTTGAGGTCCTTCCATCTTGGCTGATCCCCCCATTGCTTAGGTGGCTTCCCAGGGTGTGGGTTCCTTTCCTCTTTAATATCTCCCCTCTCAGGAGTGATAGTCTGTTCCTGATTCCTTTTCTCTCTCCTCCCTATCTATTTTTTAAGTTTATTTTTTTAATTAATGATTTTTATTATAGTTGGTTTACAGTGTTCTGTCAATTTCTATAGTATAGCAAAGTGAACCAGTCATACATATATACCTTCTATTTCTCACATTATCCTCCATCATGTTCCATCACAAGTGACTAGATTATACACCAGGATCTCACTGCTTATCCACTCCAAATGCAATAGTTTGCATCTATTAACCCCAGACTCTCAGTCAATCCCACTTCCTCCCCCTCCCCCCTGGCAACCACAAGTCTGTTCTCTGAGTCCATGAATTTCTTTTCTGTGGAAAGGTTCATTTGTGTAATACATTAGCTTCCAGATAGAAGTGATATCATATGGTATGTGTCTTTCTGACTGACTTCATTTAGTATGAGAATCTCTAGTTCCATCCATGTTGCCGCAAATGGCATTATTTTATTCTTTTTTATGGCTGAGTAGTATTCCATTGTGTATATATACCACATCTTCTTAATCTGTTCACCTGTCAATGGACATTTCGGTTGTTTCCATGTCTTGGCTATTGTGAATAGTGCTGCAATGAATCTCTCTCTTTTTTTATTCCTTTTGTTCTACCCAGTTATGTGGAGGGTTTTGTGCCCTTTTTAGAGGTTTAAGGTCTTCTGCCAGCTTTAAGTAGATGTTCTGTGTGAATCATACTATCTGTGTTTGTGGGAGAAGGTGAGCACCATGTCTTACTCTTCTGTCATGTTGATCCTTCTCCCTATAGATAATATTTTGAGCCATGGTCCTTGGAATTGTTTTGCAGGTGCTGAAGCCCCAACCAGGTATGTATGTTGGCCACAAGCATATAGACCTCAGACTGACTGGAACCAGAAGGTTGATAATACTGACTCCCAATTATCTCACCATCAAGCAGTCAGGAAAATATCCAGGAGCTGATCACACCCTGGATCACACCCTGTTCCTCAAACACTATAAGACTCCCCACTACACCCTCCAAGGGGGGGGCACAGTCCTTGAGGCACTGGCCTACTGTGTACCCCTGTTTGCCTGGCAATTAAAGCTACTTTTTCTGTTTCCTCCAACTCTGTCTCCACATTTCTATTTGGCATCGGTGTACAGAGGCAATCAATATTTCAGCAAAAAATTGACCCCTAGCCTGGGAACTCTCATATGTCACAGGTGCCACCCTAAAGAGAAAAACAAACAAAAAAAATTCAAATGTCGTATAATTTTGTAGGTCATAAAGTACCATTTTTATTTTTGTTTTTCCAACCATTTTAAAATGTATAGGAAAAGTACTAATCAACAAAAAGAGAAAATAAGTGTTGGCAAAGATATGGAGAAATTTGAACCCTTGTGCACTGTTCCCAAGGAAGAGGTTAGAGGAATAATCTTTTGTTTCATGGTGAGTGGAAGAGAAATGTGCTGTTTTTATTGAAAAGCAGAAATAAACTTTGACACAAGCTCTGCAAGCAATCACCATGGAGAAATCCTTCTGAACTCTTCCCTAAACCCAGTGGCATTCCTTCATGTGGACAAAAAAGTTAATACTGCTGAGCCTTTCCCTGTCCTGATTGGGGATATGAATAACCTGCCTCTGATCATCAGAGCATCTTTCCCTTCTGGCTCTCTGTTGTTTTTTTGGAGACCATTGTAGGTTACCAGGTGTTCTTTTGGCTCCTTGACAGATAGCATTGTTTTCCATGAAAAGTTTGCTGCTGACTGAGACCAGTCATAGAGGGATGCTGAACTAGTGATAATACATCAACTGCATGAAATATTACACATTTCTTAAAGAATGAATGAGAAATCTATGTATTATTGTGGAAACATTTCTCCTCTGATCTGAAGAGGAAAAAATGGGACAGTGACAGATGGACATTGTGACTGCAGCTACATTAAATCTGTGTGCACATGGCCTAGACCAGAGGGGACTCCAGGAGTTGAAACATCCAGGCAGGCATTTGGTGGATGTGGTGAGATTTGGGGCTACAAACAGGAAAAGGACAAGCATTTCAGACCCAGAGTGTTCTGAGTTCACATGCTGCTCTCCTGCTCCTCAGCTTTGTGATTTTGTAACCCAGCAGGACCCTATAGGGGCTTCTCCAGGAGAGGCCCCTCCCCCATGTCCTCTGCTGTAGCTCCTCTCTCAAGTACCCAGAAAGTAGTATATCATGCATATTTCCTGAGTTTTTCAGATGCTAAAAACCATCACTAAATGGAAGAAATTAACTACTTGATGATCAGTGACTCGTATCCCCCAGTCTTTCTGGAACCTAAGGATTGATAATGTTAACCCTGTGACACCTGCCCTGACACTCACCATCACATAGTCAGAGAAATGTGCACCTGTTCTCCTTGCATGGCTCTGCAGGTAAACCTTTCTCTACTCCAAACTCTGACGTTTCAGTATTTTGGGCTTCTCTGTGCACACACAAACTTGGGTTTGGGAACACTTTGGGGTACATAGCTCACCTGCTCTGAGCCTCAGCTTCCCATTCTTAACTTGTATATTGAAAAGAGAGATGAAGTGTGTGGTGTCTAATAAGCTCAATGGAATGGGGATTATCTTTTTAGGAGATGAAATTTTCAAATGTTGTGACAAAGTGGTTATAATAATTTTAAACACTGAAAGATATTTCCAGTTAATACATGTTCATTGTAGAAAGTTTGAAAAGCCACCTGAGTAAATATCCATTTCAAATTCTGTATCTACCTACCACTCCTTAGGAAGTTATGTAATCTCTCTGAGACTTGGTTGTCCGTTCTGTAAAAAGGGCCTATTAACATATACTCACAAGGTCATTGTGAGCATGAAATAAGACAATGTTTGTAAAATACTCAGCCTGGCAGACAATCAGTGCTCAGATTGTTAACTATTAATATCACAGTTGCTATGAAAGAGATATGTTTCTTCATTTCCTGCTTCACACACTCACAAACGTACGTACCATTTACCCTGGAATACCTACCATCTTTCTCTTGATATCAATAGACCATCACAAAAATCTGTTTCCAACTCAGCCAGAAAGAGGAGGGACTATAGCAAAAATGTGACCAGTTTCTCTGAGAAACAGAATCGCCAACTCATATTTTTTAAACTTCACTGGCATGTAATTGGCATACGATAAACTATACATCTTTGAGTGTATAATTTGATTATTTTGACTCATGAGAACAACACCCCAGTCGAGAGGTGAGTTGGATCTTCATGCCTTTGGAGCTTCCTCCCCAACTTCCTCCCCCCAGATAACCACCGGTCTACTTTCTGTCACTGCAGATTAGTTTATACTTTCTATAATTTTATATTAATAAATCATATAGCATGCAAATACCCTTTTGCTCAGCTTCAGTCACTCAAAATTGTGACTTCGAGATTCACCCCTGTTGTTTGGTGTGTTGGTAGTTCGTTGTCTTCATTTCGCTGAGCAGTGAGTGATCCATTGTTGGGATGGACATACCATGGTTTCGTTATCCATTCACCTGTTAATGGACATTTGGGTTCTCTCCACTATTTTGGTTATTACAAATAAAGCTGCTCTAGACCTTCCATACAAGTCTCTGTGTGTACATATGTTTTGTTTCTCTCAATCCAATCTTTGTTCTCTCCAAAGGCCAGTTGTGTCCAGGCTTTTTCTCAAGACTGTAGAGTCAGGGGATGTACCTTGCCTTTGAGTCAGACTTTTTTTACTTATATTTTTAACAGGCCTCCATCATCACATTGCATGGGCACCCTCTTTATTGCATGAGCCACATGGGTCAACACCGTTTTTAGGCAGGAGGTTTATGGCAGCCACTGTAGGGATCCACACTTTAAGATTCCTCATGAGGGCCTGGCTCCAGACGAGCTCAGAAGTCTGAGTCTACAGTGCATCTGGCTTCTCAGCTCCCCCCTTGAGGCCAAGAAATAGGGGAAATGGAGGCACAGAAAAGCAGTATGATCTGAGACTGTCGGGCCAGGCACCCTCTGCCAGGACTGCCCTCCTTCCCAACTGCCTTCCTTCCCACACCGGCCTGATCTTGCCTTTTATTGAGAAGAGAGATGCCTGGAGTGACATCACTTTAAAGACAAGTGGAACACAGTGAGATCTTAAGCACAAGGGAATGTCTACATTATATACCAGTTAACTCCTCCCTCCTCCTCAGGGGCAGTGCTTTAGCGACGGGTTCTGTAATCACATATGAGATATTTCCACTATCACGATGCTTATCCAAAAATAAATAAATATCAGCACCCCCACAGATGTTTCCTTATTTGCTGAAGGAAAAAGAAGACAAACACAGTTATTGTGACTCACAATATTGTGTAAAAGGCACCACACAAGAGCCTCCCTAAGTACTCCCAACAATAATATTTTGGAAACTTTAATTTTTTATCTCTGATGGCTTCACTCCAACTTGATTCAGTTTTGGCTTTTTCCCCCCAATGTTAATACCTACATTCAGTCAGAGAGCATTAGGGACAACATGGCACTTCTAGGAATATCTTCAGCCTCCAGACGTGGAGGCTGGTTTCCTCTCTTTAGCAGTGGTCAGGAAGAACACCCATGGAGTTGATGATACCTGAAACTTTGCAGACCAGCTCCCCAAGGCTAAAGTGGGGCTTCTCCAGTTGAGCAGCTGTCTGAATCCCCAGAGGGCAGGTTGACCAGATGGTTGGACCGCACCCCCAGAGCTCTGACTCTACAGGCAGGGAGTGGGGGCTGAGTATTTGCATTCTAAACATTTCCAGGTAATACCGATGCTGCTGGTCCTGGGACTTCACTTTAAAAACATCTAGTTTAATGTTGCTCTTTCTTTCCAAAGCTTTCCAAAATGTTAACTCACAGCTGGGTAGCTGATTCCAAGAGGCCTGAGAAAAGGCTCTCTTTCCCTCCCCCACTATTTAAGTGGAGGTTTAAGTAGGGAGGGGTAAGAAAAGCCATTTTGCTGGTTCCCAAGCCTGGATAAGAAGGGGATGTATCAAGGTGGTCTAGGGTCTAACTGGTACCTGACAACTTTCTGGAAGGCACCCAGGTATGGCCACTCCCTGGGTATGACTCTGCTGGAAGAGGTTTCTCCTGGGCTCTCTGTGGCTGCCTGAAGTGCAGGGTGTCTGAGCCTAGTCCTTGGGACTGAGCCGGAGAGAGGAGGGAGCCTGGAGCCTGAGCCCTGGGTCTTAGTCTCACTCTCTGCCCAGGAGGGCGTCCACAGACTGGGCACAAAGCTCCGTCAGTGAACTAGGGGTTGGGAACAGGTGTTGTATGGGGGAAATCCAGGCAGCCTGAGACCTGGGCTTGTGTGGGGGCAAGTGGGCTGGTCAGGGGGCCATGCTGAGGAGCTGGCAGGCAGGTGTGGGGACATGGAGGTGGACGTGGCTTCTGAGCTTGCGGGCAGGGGTGACTCAGGCCCCATTGCAGCCCAATGCCCTTTGTCTGGGCCCAGCAAATGAGGTGCTGTGTAGCCCTCAGGGCACTTGCAGGGTTGACAAGGGCTCTGGGCTCTGATGCTGCCACCTTGGCCCACCTATCTCCTTGAGTTCTGGCCCAGGCCCCCGGTCACAGATTCTGATAGCACCTCCATATCCTGACTGTCATCCATACTCCCCCGGGCCCATCCAGACCTCAGAGATCTGCCTTGCTGCTTCCTGTTTCCTCATCCAGCTTCCAGATTCCTGGGCCCTGATGAACCCTCAGAGTCCCTCCTGTTTGGAGGGACTGACCATATCCCATGACTCTGCCCCTTGCTTCTCAGTGGCAGTGGGACTCGCTGGCACATAGGCCTGCTTTCATGTTCTGAAGCCTTAAGCTCCAGCTCCACCCACTGGCCTGACAAGCAGGACAGTTTTGGGTCCACACCTTTCTCCTTGGGAAGGTCACTTAGCCTCTCAGGGTGCAGGTTCTCCCTGGTGTCAGGACTGTTGAGATGCCATAAGAGAATGCTCATTAAGTGTATATTAATGCCTCTCCAGCCTCTGTCCCCACTTCTAGCACTGCAGTCCCCTTTGACCTCTGTGTCTGGCACCAGAACCTTGCCCTCCAGTTGGCAACCTGGAGCCTGGGGTGGATGATGGAGGGACAGGGGTGAGTGTGCATCTAGATAGAGCCTGGTGAAGCTAGAAGTGTGGTCAGGGCTCCCCTGTCCCCCACCTCATAAAAGTTTAGATGACATGGGAATCTAAAAAACAGTGGACGATGCTCTGAAGATTTCTGATATGTGAAAAGACTCAACAGTGAGGGCTTGGACTGGCAGGAACTGAGGGGGCCACACTTGCTCTGAGGTGCCACTAATTCTGGTGACTCCCCATAGGCAGTTTATCTCTTCTGTTAGGAGAATTTAAAGGGATCCTGGAGCTTCTACCTCAGCTAATCTGGAAGCTTATGTTTCAAATGGGAAAGAGTGGAGAGCACGTGAGTGGCCCCTGCATGGACTTGGATTTAGGGACCCAGAGGACAGTAACCATCCTGATACAGGTGTCATCTTTTACGGTTGACCACATACTTTTGGCCCCATACAATCCCTCTGAGGGAAGCAGCAGATGGAGGAAGGAATGGAGACTGGTGCCAGCTGGGGACCTGCCTTAAGGGCCCATGATGGCGAAGATTGGAGCCAGGCTCTGGGACATGTCCACACCAGCCTGGATTCCTATGTTTCTTCATCTCAGTAAGAAGGCTGGATTTCTTCAATTGAGTAAGGGCTGAGTGAGTTGGTATCCTCAGCGAGGGCTCTGGACACAAAGTTCATGCTGAGGCTGGACCAGGAGGAAGGGGGCTGGGCAGAGACTTAGGGAGGAGAGGGCCGGTGGGCAGGGGGAAGGGAGGGAGGGTGGGTCCACCTTGGGTCTGCTTGTCATCCTGTCCCATCTTCCACCTGAGCACTTCCCATTGACTTGAAAATAGTCTCTTCAAAAGGGAACTGTGAAGATGCCCCTAGTTATTGCTTACAGGACTGCCCCCATCAGGCATCCTGCATCTTCTGGGCTTCAGAGCCCTCCACCCTGGTGCTGGCTGCGGGTAGAGCGCTTCTTCTGCGGGACTGAACTCTGCATATGGAGAAGCAGGGTTGCCAGATTAGACTGGGGAATACTACGTGGGATAGACTTATACTAAAAAGTAGTTGTTCCTCTGAAATCTAAACTTGGATTTCCTATATTGTCTTCCCTCCCTTCCTTCCCCTCTCTTTCTCTCTTTCTTTGGTTGGTGAACATGTTTTTGTTGGAAAACTCTGGCAGGTGTTGGGGCTCCTGGGCTTCAGCTACACGTGCTGCAAGGCTCTGGGTCCTGAGCTATAGCAGGGGGGCAGAAGCCCATGCCCAGGGCAGACATCAAGACCACCATGAACCTGATCCTGTCATCAGCGTCAGTGAGTCAGTCATCTCAACTCAAAGGACAAAGCAAACTTGCTATCACTTGTTGGGAACCCTCCTCAGAGGCCTTCCTGGAGGCTCTCAGGGCTCTTCCACTGGGCAGTGGTGGGGTGGGTGGGGAAGGTATCACTGCAGAAGTCGCATGTACTGCTCAGGGGGGCTTGTCCAGAAGTTCCCACCTGTTTGTGTCCTCGTGGAAAGAATAGGCATTCTTGGTAGCACTGGATTGTACCTTTGGGTCCCAGACACAGCTGGCCATGGACATCAACATCACCAGGATTATCATTGAGGACAGATCTAGGTGCTTGGCTGGGGTTGGGGTGGAGGTCAGGAAGTGGGGACGGGTCTCCTGATGCCCTGAGCTGTTAAGACAAGGTCTTAATAGTTCAGGCAGAGCAAGGTGGTGTCTCCTTCAGAGAGAACCTAAGGGGTTGAAAGGGATGCTACCAGTGTTTGGGGCTCTTCTGTGAGAAAAGACTTGCTCTTAAGTCCTCACAGCTTTTTATTTTATTTTATTTTATTTTATTTTATTTTATTTTATTTTATTTTATTTTATTTTATTTTATTGAAGTATAGTTGATTTACCATGTTGTGTTAATTTCTGCTGTACAGCAATGATTCAGCTTTATATATGTGTGAGTGTATGTATTGTTCCTATTATTTTCCATTATAGTTTTATCACAGGATATTGAATATAGTTCCCTGTGCTACACAGTAGGACCATGTTGTTTATCCATCCCATATATAATAGTTTACATCTGCTAATGCCAAATTCCCCATATTTCCCTCCTCAACACCCCACCCCCTTAGCAACCACAAGTCAGTTCTCTGTGTGTGAGTCTGTTTTATAGGTATTTCTTTTTGTCATATTTTTATTTATTTTTTTTCTTTTTAAAGCTGCACCTGCAGCATATGGAAGTTCCCAGGCTAGGGGTTGAATTGGAGCTGCGCCTGCGACCTACACCACAGCTCATGACACTGCCAGTCCTTAACCAACTGAGTGAGGGCAGGGATCAAACCTGCATCCTCATAGATACTAGTTGGGTTCTTAACCCACTGAGCCATAACGGGAACTCCCTGTGTCATATTTTGGATTCCACATATAAGCGATATCATGGTATTTGTCTTTCTCTGACTTACTTCACTTAGTGTGGTAATCTGTAGCCCCATTCATGTTACTGCAAATGGCATTATTTCATTCTTTTTTATGGCTGAGTGATGTTCCATTGTATTATGTATCATATCTTTATCCATTCCTCTGCCAGTGGACATTTAGGTTGTTTCTATGTCTTGGCTGTTGTAAATAGTGCTGTGAACATAGGGGTATATGCATATTTTTGGATTATAGATTTGTCTGGCTATATGCCTGGCAGTAGGATTATTGGATTATATTGGCCTCACAGTCTTAATGATGCCATTTATTCAGAAAGAATCATGTGCATAGTTCAGCAGAAGCCATGATGGCGTGGACTCCATGAGCCTACCTATGTGGCCCTAAGAGGCTGGTGTGGGGCCAGCCCTTTATGCTCTGGCAAAGTGGCTCCGGTAGGCCCAGAAGGTCCCCTCTCCCAAGTCCATTTTGTAACCTTAAGATGACAAGTGAGGAGTCCCAGGGAGAGGCCACTAACAGACAGATTCTTACCAAACCACACCCAATGGGGCTTGTTGAACAAGAATTGCAGCAAAACTTCATCTGGGTTTGAGAAAATACCCCTTGAACTGTAGCTGGAAATTTGAATGCCACCTCTCTGCCCCCTCTGTTTGCTAGGGTGGCTGAAAAACGAAAGCTAACTGAATTTTGAAACTTTTACTTACTGCTATTTGGAAATCACATTATGCAGGTTATATGACTTCTCCACTGCATTTTAGTGATCTATTTGTAAAAGTCTCCACATATTTCTTAATATGTGGCTAAAATACTTTCCTTTTTTCCCCTTTTTTTTCTTTTTTGTCTTTTTGTGTTTTCTAGGGTCACTCCTGAGCCATATGGAAGTTCCCAGGCTAGGGGCTGAATCGGAGCTGTAGCCACCGGCCTACACCAGAGCCACAGCAACACGGGATCCGAGCTGCGTCTGCAACCTACACCACAGCTCACGGCAGTGCTAGATCCTTAACCCACTGACCAAGGCCAGGGACCAAACCTGCAACCTTATGGTTCCTAGTCAGATTTGTTACCCACTGAGCCACAACGGGAACTCCAATACTTTCTTTAAAAAAAAAAACATGGTTGTTTTTTTCTATCATAGCTAGTTTACAATGTTCTGTCAGTTTTCTACTTTATACCAAGTTGATCTTGTCACACATACATGTACACATTCTTTTTCTTACATTATCTTGCTCCATCATAAGTGATAAATATAGTTCCCAGTGCTATACAGCAGGATCTCATTGCTTATCCATTCCAAAGGCAATATATTTCATCTATTAACCTCAAATTCCCAGTCCATCCTGCTCTATCCCCTCCCCCTTGGCAACCACAAGTCTCTTCTCCAAATCCATGATTTTCTTTTCTGTGGAAAGGTTCATTTGTGCTGTATATTAGATTCCAGATAAAGTGATATCATAAGGTATTTGTCTCTCTCTTTCTGACTGACTTCACTTAGTATGATAATCTCTAGTTCCATCCATGTTGCTGCAAATGGCATTATTTTATTCTTTTTTATGGCTGAGTAGTATTCCATTGTGTATATATACCACATCTTCTTAATCCATTCATCTGTCAATGGACATTTAGGTTATTTCCGTGGCTCAGCTATTGTGAATAGTGCTGAAATGAACATATTACTGCATATGTATTTTTCAGGGAAGGTTTTGTCTGGATATATGCCCAGGAGTGGGATTGCTGGGTCATATGGTGGTTCTGTATTTAGTTTTCTGAGGTACCTCTATACTGTTCTCCTTAGTGGTTGTACCAGTTTACAGTTCCACCAACAGTGCAGGAGGATTCCATTTTCTCACACCCTTTCCAGCATTTGTTATTTGTGGACTTACTAATTTTTTTTTTCATATGTGAGTCTCTTTATTTTTTTATTTTTTAATTTTTACTTTTATTGTTCAATGGATTTATTACATTTATAGTTGTACAATGATCATCATAACCCAATTTTGTAGCATTTCCATCCCAAACATCCAGCCTAATCCCCCACACCAACCTGTCTCCTTTGGAAACCATAAGTGTTTCAAAGTCTGTGAGTCAGTATCTGTTCTGCAAAGAAGTTCATTGTTTCCTTTTTCAGATTGCACATATAAGTGATAGCACTTGATGTTGGTGTCTCGTTGTATGGCTGACTTCACTTAGCACGATAATTTCTAGGGCCATCCATGTTGCTAAAAATATCATTATTTCATTTCTTTTAATGGCTGAGTAATATCCTGTTGTGTATATATACCATGTCTTATTTATCCACTCCTCTGTCAATGGACATTTAGGTTGTTTCCATGTCTTGACTATTGCAAATAGTGCTGCAATGAACATCGGAGTACATGTGTCTTTGCTAGTCATGGTTTTCTCTGGATAGATGCCCAGGAGTGGGATTGCTGGATCAAATGGTAGTTCTATTTTTAGTTTTCTGAGTCATCTCCACGCAATTTTCCAGAGTGGTTGCACCAGTTGACAATCCCACCAACAGTGTAATAGGGTTCCTTTTTCTCCACACCTTCTGCAAGTACTTATTGTTTCTAGACTTTTTGATGACGGCCATTCTGGCTGGCGTGAGGTGGTACCTCATTGTAGTTTTGATTTGCATTTCTCTAATGATGAGTGATGTTGAACATCTTTTCATGTATTTTTTGGCCATCTGTATGTCTTCTTTGGAGAATTGTCTGTTTATATCTTCTGCCCATTTTGTGATGGGGTTGTTTGGGTTTTTTTTGGTATTGAGCTGCAGAGGGTGTTTATCAATTTTGGAGATTAGCACCTTTTTGGTCGATTCATTTGAAAAGATTATCTCCATTCTGTGGTTTGTCTTTTTGTTTTGTTTAGAGTTTCCTTTGCTGTACAGAAACTTTTAATTAAGCCCCATTTGTTTATTTTTGTTTTTACTGTCATTACTCTAAGAGGTGGATCTGAGGAGATGTTGCTGTTGTTTATGTCAGTGAGTGTTTGCTCTATGTTTTCCTCTAAGAGTTTTATAGTATCTGGCTTATATCTAGGTCTTTAATCCATTTTGAGTTTCTTTTTGTGTATGATGTTAGGGAGTGTTCTAATTTCATTCTTTTCCATGTGGCTGTCCAGTTCTCCCAGCACCACTTATTGAACAACTGTCTTTTCTTCATTGTATATCCTTGCCTCCTTTGTCGTAGATTAGTTAGCTGTAAGTGCATGGGTTGAATTCTGGGCTTTCTATCCTGTTCCACTGATCTGTATTTCTGTCTTTGTGCCAGTACCATGTGGTTTTGATGATTGTTGCTTTGTAGTATAGTCTGAAGACCAGGAGCCTGATTCCTCCAGCTCCACTTTCCTTTCTCAGGATGTCTTTGGCTCTTCTGGGTCTTTTGTGCTTCCAAACAAACTTTAAAATATTTTGTTCGAGTTCTGTGAAAAATGTCCTTGGTAATTCGATAGGGATTGCATTGAATCTGTAGATTGCCTTGGGTAGTATAGTCATTTGGATAATATTGACTCTTCCAATCCACGAGCATGGTACATCTTTCCATCTGTTTGTGTCATCTTTGATTTCTTTCATCAGTGGCTTGTAGTTTTCAGAGTATAGGTCTTTTGTTTCCTTAGGTAGGTTTACTCCTAGGTATTTTACTCTTTTGGATGCGATGGTAACGGGATTGCTTCCTTAATTTCTCTTTCTGATCTTTCATTGTTAGTATATAGAAATGCAGTTGATTTCTGTGTATTAATTTTATATCCTGCGACTTTGCCAAATTCATTGATGAGCTCTAACAGTTTTCTGGTGGAGTCTTTAGGATTCTCTAGGTATAGTATCATGTCATCTGCAAGTAGGTATAGTTTTACTCCTTCCTTTCCAATTTGGATTCCTTTTATTTCTTTTACTTCTCTGATTACCATGGCTAGGACTTCCAAAATTATGTTGAAGAATAGTGGTGAGAGTGGACATCCTTGTCTTGTTCCTGATGTCAGCGAGAATTCTTTCAGCTTTTCACCAAAGAGAATGATGTTTGCTGTGGGTTTGTCATATATGGCCTTTCTTATGTTGAGGTAGGTTCCCGCTATGCCTGCTTTCTGAAGGGTTTTTACCAGAAATGGGTGTTGGATTTTGTCAAAGGTTTTTTTTCTGCATCTATTGAGAGGATCATATGGTTTTTATTCTTCAGTTTATTAATGTGGTGTATCACACTGATGGATTTGTGGATATTGAAGAACCCTTGCATCCCTGGGATAAATCCCACTTGATCATGATGTACAATCCTTTTAATGTATTGTTGGATGCGGCATGCTAGTATTTTGTTGAGGATTTTTGCATCAATCTTCATCAGTGAAATTGGTCTGTACTTTTCTTTTTTTGTGGTATCTTTGTCTGGCTTTGGTATCAGGGTGATGGTGGCCTCATAGAATGAGTTTGGGAGTATCTCTCCCTCTGCAATTTTTTGAAATAGTTTTCAGAAGGATAGGTGTTAGCCCTTCTCTAAATGTTGCTAGAATTCGCCTGTGAAGCCATCTGGTCCTGGACTTTTGTTTGTTGGAAGTTTTTTAATCACAGTTTCAATTTCAGTTCTTGTGATGGGTCTGTTCATCTTTCTATTTCATCTTGGTTTAGTCTTGGAAGATTGTACTTTTCTAAGAATTTGTCCATTTCTTCTAGGTTTTCCGTTTTATTGGCATATAGTTGCATGTAGTAGTCTCTTATGATCCTTTGTAGTTCTGTGATGTCCGTTGTTACTTCTCCTTTTTCACTTCTAATTTTATTGATTTGAGTCCTCTCTCTTTTTTTCTTGGTAAGTCTGGCTAAGGGTTTATCAATTTTGTTGATCTTTTCAAAGAACCAGCTTTTTGTTTCATTGATCTTTTCTATGGTTTTCTTTGTTTCTATTTCATTGATTTCTGCTCTGATCTTATGATTTCTTTCCTTCTACTAACTTTAGGTCTTGTCTGTTCTTCTGTTTTGAGCTGCTTGAGATGTACAGTTAGGTTGTTTATTTGAGCTTTTTCTTGTTTCCTGAGGTGGGCTTGTATTGCGGCTTTTGCTGCATCCCATAGGTTTTGGAGTGTCCTATCTTCATTGTCATTTGCTTCTAGTATTTTTTAGTTTCCTCTTTGATTTCTTCAGTGATCCATTGGTTGTTTATCAGCATGTTGTTGAGTCTCCACATGTTTGTGTTTTTTGCAGATTTTTTTCTTGTTGTTGATTTCCAGTTGTATAGCGTTGTGGTCGGAAAAGATGCTTGGTATGATTTCAGTTTCTTAAAGTTACTGAGGTTGGATTTGTAGCCCAGCACGTGATCCATCTTAGAGAATGTTCCATGTGCACTTGAGAAGAATGTGTATTCTGTTGCTTTGGGATGGAATGTCCTATAAATATCTATTAGGTCCATCTGGTTTAATGCATCCTTCAGGGCCTGTGTTTCCTTATTGATTTTCTGTCTGGTTGATCTGTCCATTGCTGTAAGTGGGTGTTAAAGTCCCCCACTATGATTGTGTTATTGTTGATTTCTCCTTTTAAGGTTGTTATCAGTTGCTTTATATATCATGGTGATCCTATGTTGGGTGCGTAGACATTTAAAATTGTTATGTCTTCTTCTTGGATTGATCTTTGATCATTACGTAGTGACCTTCCTTGTCCCTAAAAATAGTCTTCATTTTAAAATCTCTTTTGTCTGATAATGTGTACTGCTACTCCAGCTTTCTTTTGATTCCCGTTTGCATGGGATATTTTCTTCCATCCTCTCAGTTTCAATTGGTATGTGTCCCTAGAAGTGAAGTGGGTCTCTTGAAGACAGCATATATATGGGTCTTGTTTTCGTATCCATTCAGCCAGTCTATGTCTTTTGGTTGGGGCCTTTAGTCCATTAACATTTAAGGTAATTATTGATATGTATGTCCTTATTGCCATTTTATTAATTTCTTTGGATTTGTTTTTGCTGCTCTTTTTCCTTTCCTTCTTCTCTTGTTCTCTCCTCTTGTGGTTTGATGACTATTTTTAATTTTGTATTTTGCAGGGAGCCAAGAAGATACAAGGAGCCGAGGAAGGGAGCTTGCCTGAATGGTACAATTCCTAGGGCTAGCTCCTGATCAAGGCCTGTCTGAACAGTGCAAATCCAAGGGCAGGTTCCTGAACAAGGAAATGCCTGCCTATATGGCACAATTCCTAGGACAGGCCCTAGAAGACAATAAGGCTCACCTGCTGACCTAACAACAAAAAAATGAAGGGGCTGCTTAGCAGCGCAAGAAATGAAACTATTTCTTGGATAATTCAGTCTCTTATGTTATTTGTTTTTATTTTACTTTCCTGTATTGATTTGTGACTCAGTAAACTGAAATAACAATGGAACAATAAGAGTTTCACCCTGGTAGAATTCCCCCCCGTTCAAATCTAATTTAGTTAAAGTAAGAAATTATATTCATTAGTTTGTTATAAGTAACAATAGGTCTTAGAGTTAGGTATTTGGAGTACACAATAGGTTGAAAATAGGTATGCATTATTCATGTTAAAAATATAATAATTATAAATCTTGTTTTTAATTTCCTGGGAAGCTTTTAAGTTTTAATAAATTGGTTAATTTAGAAATAAAAATAATTTCTTATTCTGTCCCCTTGCCATAATACTTTGAAGTTTTTACCCTAGGTTTTAATCTAAAAATGAACTTTGTTAGTGTCAATTCTTATGCCTGTGACCTTTCTGGCTGTTAATGATTAACTTAACATAATAATAGGTAGTAACCACAAGATGCTTTGTATTAAAACTCCTTATTTTTATATAATGTTTTTTCCACTTGATGTTTTGTACCCATTATAGTTTTACATGATGTATTGTATCTGTTGGTTTTAATTGAAATCCTTAGAACACAATGTATATCTACTGTACGATGTAATCTAAAAGTTTAACCTTTTAAAAATATTATCTAAACACTGTGATGTAAGTTACAATTAAGCTGTCTATATAAACTGTTACATATGCTAATAAAATTCAAGCAGTCCAGCTCCCTGAAAGAAGGGACAAAGAGGGCTGTCTCCATGTGCATTCGTCAACACCATCCATCCCCGCAGGAACACCCTGGCTTCTGGAGCTGGACTCTGGCAGTATTTGAGCTGATTTTTCTAATTTTTCTTACTTCCCTTGCCCACATTGTATGAATTTGATGCCTTTTTTTCCCTTTTTCTTTTAACATCTTCACATTTAGATCAGTATGCTGGCTTATTTAAGTGACTGCTTTCCAATTGTGGTTTCCTCCATCCTAGATTTCCCCCCCCTTTTTTTTTTAACTTAGAGAAGCCCTTTCAGTACTTCTTTTAGAATAGGTTTAGTGTTGCTGTACTCTTTTATCTTTTGTTTGTTGGAGAAATTTTTTATTTCCCTTCATATTTAAATGATATTCTTGCTGGATAGAGTATTCTAGGTAGCAAATTTTTTCCTTTCAGCGCTTTAAATATATCTTGCCACTCTCTTCTGGCCTGTAGTGTTTCTGTGGAGAAATCAGCTGATAGCCTTATTGGGGTTCCCTTATAATTAACGCTTTGCTTTTCTCTTGCTGCCTTTAGAATTCTCTCTTTATCTTTAACTTTTGCCATTTTTATTATAATATGTCTTGTGTGGGCCTGTTTGGGTTCAACTTGTTTGGGGCCCTCTGTTCTTCCTGTATATTGATATCAGTATCCTTTGGATTTGGAAAGTTTTCAGACATAATTTCTTCAAATATATTTTCAATCCGCTTTTCTTTCCCTTTTCCTTCTGGAATTCCTATTACGTGTAGATTGGCCTGCTTTATATTATCCCATAGGTCTCTTATATTGCTTTCATGTTTCTCATTTGGTTTTCTGTCTGCTTTCCCGTTTGGGTGATTTCCATTATTCTATCTTCTACATCACTAATTCGTTCCTCTGCATTATCATTCCTTGTCTTTACTGCCTTTAGTTCAGTTTGTACCTCTGCAAATGAATTTTATAGTTTTTCTTGGCTCCTCCTTATATTTTCTAGTTCCTTTCTGAGGGAATCTGCATTACTGTTCATATCCTCTCTTAATTCCTTCTGTATTTTCACTATTTCCCTTTTGAACTCAAAGTCCGTCAGACTGCAGAGGTCTGTTTCATTGTTGACTGCTTTAGGTGAGTTCTCCTTGTTGTTTTAACTGGGAATGGTTTCTGAGCTTCTTCATCTTGCTTGTTTCTGTGTGTGTGTGTGTGTGTGTGTGTTTGAATTTGGGGTAGCCAAACTATAGTCTTATAAGTCTATTTCTATGCAAGAGCACCCCTTTGTATTTTTGGGGGGTGTTACTTTTTTTTTTTTTTTGGTGTAGGAGTTTGAATCTTTGCTGTCTCTTTCTTTGGTGTGAGCAGTCTGTTATCCCCAGGATGCACAGTGTGTTTTCAGAGAGAAGGGGACAATGGGTAGGGCCAGCATTCAGTGCCTGTTCATTGGGCTCTCAACAGAAGCAGGGACCTACATGAAGGTGGCACAGGTTACTCCTATTTGCAGGGCCCTGGGCAATGGTAATGAGCTCTAGAAGGATCTGCAAGATGACCAGAGAATTTGGCTGTAGTTGCAGCAGTGTTCGTGAGTTCCCAGGGGAGTAAGAGCAATAAAGGTTTGTGTTTAATTGCAATACCCTCCTTTGAGGTGACTGGAACCACAGGTGGTGCCTGTTCAGGGACCCCTAGTGGGAGTGGTCCATGATCATCTCTAGCTTCTGTGATAACTACAGTGGTTTGCCTCTGCCACCTGTAGACCATGTATGAGGTGATCCATCTTAGTCTACATGGGAGGTGCTGCACAGGCTGTTCCTAGTTGTAGGATCCTGGGAAGTGACAGAGATCTGACATATGGGTACTGCCCTGAACATTCAGCAGTGACAGCAGCAGGGCCAGTGTATTCACAAGGGTGCATGAGCACCAGTAGTTGATTCAGACACAATGCCTTCCTCTGTGATGCCCTTGAGGTGAATGGAGCTGCAAGTGGTGTCTGTTCACCAATCCCTAGTGGTGTCCAGGGACTGCCCCCTCTGGAGCCAGAGACAACTGTGGCAGTTTGCCCCCACCACCTGTAAATCATTTAAGAAGCACCTGGTCCTGCTTAGCCCCCACAGGATGTGCTGAACAAGGCGCTCTTAGTTGCAGGTTTCTAGGAAGGGACAGTGATCAAGCGTCTGGCCTCTCCCAGAACATTTGGCAGTGGCAGCTGCAGTGTGTGTGTGTGCTCCCAGGGGAGTGAGAGCAATATCAGAGGTGGTGTTCTACTGTAGTGTCCTTCCCTGTGATGCCTTCTGAAGTGGTTGGGGCTGCAAGTGATTTTTGCTCAGCTATCCCTAGCTGTGGTAGGCAACGCCCACTTCTGGAGTCAGGGATAATTGCGGTGGTTTGCTCTCACCACCTACAGGTCTGGTCCACCATGGACTAGCAAGGGGCTTCCCATTGCTGGAGACACCAGGTCTATGCTGGGCTAGCAAATGACTTCTGGTCCTGAGGGGTATCGGATAAGAGGCACAATCTAGGGTGGCTAGTGCGGCTTCCTGGGGGGCGAGGTGGCTTGGAGTGATGCAAAGCAACGGGCAGCTTCTGGCTGGGTGGGTCCAGGTGGCCAGGGGCTATGCAGGATGGGTGCTCGGCTCCTCTCCCCCGCCTGGAGCGCTACAAGGTGGTGGCTGGCTTCTCGTGGTTGGAGGCAGGGCCCCGAGCACCTAGCAAAGTGGCACACGCCTTTCTGCAGGGTGGGCTGGGTGACCTGGAACTCTGCGGATTGGCACAGGGCTTTCCCTGGGTCTGGACAGGACTGGATCCCTACAACAGGCGCAGGGCTTCTTGAGCGGCGTGGCGAGGCAGCCCGGAGCTATGCGGTGAGGCATAGTGATTTCCCCCGGGTTGGGGCAGGGCCCGGAGCGCTGCTAAGTCAACACGGCTTCTCTTGGGTCAGGTCAAGGCCAGAGCCCTGTAAAACGGCCAGCTTCTTGCAGGTGTGGAGCACAGCTTCTCAGCTTCTCACTGGGCGAGGTGCTGCCCCGGAAGCTCCGCCCTCTGCTATGAAAAGGCAGCCTGCCCCTTTTCCACTCCCCTCCCCAACAGTGGCGCCTTATCTCTCCTGTGGGTCGGGACCTTCTCCCAGTTCCTCTGCTGTGGCTTTCCACTCAGCCTAGGAGTCTAGGGAGTGCATGGCTCCCTAGACTCCTAGGCTGTCTCCACACCACCAACCCCAGCCGTCTCCCAGGGACTGACCTCTGGAGTCTAGGTCTCAGGGCCCAGCCCTCACCTGAGCTTATCAGGCTGTGGTGTCTGCACTAGTGGTTCAGATGATCTGTGCTTCTCTCACTCTGTTTTTTGGTTCTCAGACCTGCTGCTGTGCTTTCCTAGGTGTCTTGGAGATCCCTACTACTCCGCTGATCTTTCCATTGGTTAGGTGGCTTCCGAGGGTGTGGGTTGCCTTTCTCCTTCACAGCTCCCTCTCTGGAATGCTTGTCCCTTCCTGATTCCTTTTCTCTCTCTCTCTTCTTTTTTTCTTTTGGTTCTACCCAGTGATGTCAAGAGTTTCTTGCCCTTTTAGGAGGTTGAAGTTCCTCTGCCAGCATTCAGTTGATGTCCTGTGCTTGTTTTACATGTAGGTGTGGTTTTTTTGATGTGTTTGTGGGAGAGGGTGAGCATGTCCTCTTACTCTTCTGCCATCTCACCTCTCTCCTGAGTTGATTTTTCTTATTTGTTTGTGTATCAATTGTAGATTTTTGGTTTGCAGTTACTCTGAAGTTTTGGTATAAGAGTCTCTCTCTCCATATATGAGACTTTTTTAAGTTGTTGGTATCTTAACTGCAAGTGCATCTTGGGTGTCCTGCATTTGTACCCTCCTCTTCTCACGATTTCTGATTTTGGTGGCATAATTGTGCATGGATTATTTCGTCTCTTTACTGTATATATACCTTTACTGGTGAGCCTTGCCATTTGTGGAATTTTTGTTTCTGGGTGCAGCCTTTTATTTTCTGCCTAGAGAAGTTCTTTAGTATTTTTTGTAAAGCTGGTTTAGTGTTGCTGAATTCTCTCAGCTTTTGCTTATCAGTGAAGGTTTTGATTTCTACTTCAAATCTGAATGAGAGCCTTGCTGGGTAAAGTAATCTTGGTTGGAGGTTTTTTCCTTTCATCACGTGAAGTATATCATGCCACTCCCTTCGGGCCTGCAGAGTTTCTTTTGAGAAATCTGCCAATAACCTTATTGGGGTTCCCTTGTATGTTATTTGTTTCTTTTTCTAGCTGCTTTCAAGATTTTCTCTTTGTCTTTAATTTTGGTCATTGTGATTAGTATGTGTCTTGGGGTGTTCCTCCTTGGGTTTATTTTATATGGACTCATTGTGCTTCCTGGATTTGAGTGAGTGGTTCCTTTCCCATGTGGGAATTTTTTGGCTATTATCTCTTGGAATATTTTTTCTGTCCCCTTCTCTCTCTCTTCTCCTTCTGGCACCCCTATAATGTGAATGTTGGTGCATTTAACATTGTCCCAGAGTTCTCTGAGACTCTCTTCATTTCTTTTCAATCTTTTTTCTCTTTTCTGTTCCGAATCCATGATTTCCACTAATCTGTCCTCCACCTCACTTATTCGTTCTTCTGCCTCCTGTATTCTGCTTTGGCTGCTTCTAATGAATTGTTTAGTTTCAGTTATTGTATTTTGCATCTCTTCTTGTTTAAGTTTTATATCTTGTATCTCTTTGCTCAGTGTTCCCTGTAAGTTATCCATCTTTGCCTCCAGTTTATTTCCAATGTCTTGCATCATCTTCAGCATCAACAGTCTAAAGTCTTTTTCCTGGAGGCTGAAAATCTCCAAAAGTTATAGTTCTCTGTCTTTTCATTTTTATAGGTTTTTGGTGTGGTGACCTTTTTACAGATAATAGAGTTGTAGCCTCTCTTACTTCTGGTGTCTGCCCCTTCTTGTGGCTGAAGTTGGTACAGGGGCTTTTGTAGGCTTCCTGATGGGAGGGACTGCTGCCTGCCCACTGGTAGGTGGAGCTGATTCCTATCCCTCTGGTGGGTGGGGCTTTTGTCTCTAGGTGAGAAGGAGGTGGCTCTGTGCCTGGGGTGGGTCTTTAGACTGCTTGTTTACTGATGGGTGGGGATATGATCCCACCTGAATTGTTGTTTAGCCTAGGGCTTCTCAGCACTGATGGGTGCGGCCAGATTTTCCCAAAATGGTCACCTCCAGAGAAAGGCAGCTGCTGAATATTCCCGAGAGCTTTACTTCCAATGTCCTTCCCCCACAACAAGCTACATTCACCTCCTATTGTCCCAGGAAGTCCTCCAAGAACTGTGGTCAGGTCTGACCCAGATTCCCTTGGAGACTTTGCTTTGCCCTGGGATCCAGGGCACGTGAAAGTCTGTGTGCGCCTTTTAAGAATGGGGTCTCCATTTCCCTGAGTCCTGTGGAGCTCCTGCACACAAGCCCCACTGGCCTTCAATGCCAGATACTCCATGGGCTCTTACTCCCAATGCCAGATCCCCAGGTGTGGGAACTGATGTGGGGATCTTACTCCAATGCCAGATCCCCAGGTGTGGGGACTGATGTGGGGCTCAGAAATCTCACTCCTGTAGGTGGAGTCTCTGTGATACAGTTACTTTCCAATCTGTGGGGCCCTCCCACCCAGAAGGTATGGGGTTGCTTATATTGTGTAGTTGCCCCTCCTACCTCTTGATTGGCCTTCTCTTTGTCTTCTGGAGTAGGATATCTTTTTGAAAGTTTACGGTCCATTTGGTTGAAGGTTGCTCAGCATTTGGTTGTAATTTTGTTGTTTTTATGGGAGAAGTTGATTCAAGTTCTTCTATTCCACCCATCTTAATCCTGTCTCTGTTGTGGACTTATTAATGATGGCCATTCTGGCTGGTGTGAGGTGGCACTTCATTGTAGTTTTTATTTGCATTTCTCTAGTAATCAGTGATGTTGAGCATTTTTTCATGTGCTTGTTGGCCATCTGTGTATCTTTTGGGGGAGAAATGACTATTCAGGTGTTTTGCCCATTTTTCCATCAGGTTGTTGGCTTTTTTGCTGTTGAGTTGTATAAGTTGTTTGTATATTTTAGAGATTAAGCCCTTGTCCATTGTATCATTTGAATTTATTTTCTCCCATCCTGTAGTTGTGTTTTTGTGTTTTTTATGGTTTTATTTGCTGTGGAGAAGCTTTTAAGTTTGATTAGGTCCCACTGGTTTATTTTTGCTTTTATTTCTGCTGCCTTGGCAGACTGACCTAAGAAAACATTTGTAAAGTTGATGTCAGAGAATGTTTTGCCTATGTTCTCTTCTAGGAGTTTGATGGTGTCTTGTCTTACGTTTAAGTCTTTAAGTCATTTTGAGTTTATTTTCGTGCATGGTGAGGGTATGTTCCAGTTTCATTTACATGCAGCTGTTCAGTTTTCCCAGCACCATTTTCTGAAAAGACTGTCTTTTTTCCCATTTTATATTCTTGCCTCCTTTGTCGAAGATGAATTGGCCATAGGTGTCTGAGCTTATTTCTGGGTTCTCTCTTCTCTTCCATTGGTCTGTATGTCTGTTTTGGTGCCAGTACCACACTGTTTTGATTATTGCGTCTTTGTAATATTGCCTGAAGTCTGGGAGAGTTATGCCTCCTGCTTGGTTTTTGTTCCTCAGGATTGCTTTGGCAATTTTGGGTCTTTCATGGTTCCATATGAATTTTTGGATTCTTTGTTCTAGTTCTGTGTAAAATGTCATGGGTCATTTGATGGGGATTGCATTGAATCTGTAGATTGCTTTGGGTAGTATGGCCATTTTTAAAATATTAATTTTTCCAACCCAGGAGCATGGAATATATTTCCAGTTCTTTGAATACTCTTTAATTTCTTTGATTAACATTTTATAGATCTCTGTGTATAAGTTTTTCACCTCCTTGGTCAGGTTTATTCCCAGGTATTTAATTTTTGGGGGTATTATTTTAAAAGGTATTTTTGTATTCCTTTTCTAATATTTCGTTGTTAGTACCCAGAAATGTGACTGATTTCTGAATGTTAATCTTGTATCCTGCTACTTTGCTGACTTTATTGATCAGTTTGAGTAGTTTTTGGGTTGAGTCCTTAGGGTTTTCTATATATAGAATCATGTCATCTGCATACAGTGACAGTTTTACCTCTTCTCTTCCAATTTGGATAACTTCTATTTCTTTTGTTTATTTGATTGCTGTGGCGAGGACTTCCACTACTCTGTTGAATAACAGTGGTGAGAGTGGGCACCCTTGTTTTATTCCAGATTTTTAGAGGGAAGGCTTTCAGCTTTTCTCCATTGAGTATTATATTTGCTGTGGGTTCATCATAAGTGGCTTTTATTATGTTAAAAATACCGACATTGGTAAGAGTTTTTATCATGAATGGATATTGGACTTTGTCAAATGCTATTTCTGTATCTATTGAGATGATCATGTGGTTTTTGACTTTTCTTTTGTTAATGTGGTGTATGACGTTGATTGATTGCTTATGTTGAACCATCTTTGTGAACCTGAGATGAATCCCCACTTGGTCGTGAACCTGGGATGAATCGCACTTGGTCATGGTGTATGATCTTTTTTATATGTTGTTGGATTCCATTGGCTAAAATTTTGCTGTGAATTTTTGTGTCTGTTTTCATCAAAGATGTTGGCCTATAATTTTCTTTTTTTGTAGTGTCTTTGTCTGGTTTTGTTATTAGGGTGATGGTGGCATCACAGAATGTCATTGGTAGTGTTCCTTCTTCTTCAACCTTTTGGAGAAGTTTAAGGAGGATGGGTATAATTTCCTTTTTGTATGTTTGGTAGAATTCACTGGTAAAGCCATCTGGTCCTGGACTTTTTGATTGTAGGGATTATTTTCATTATATATTCAATTTCATTTCTAGTGATTGGTCTGTTAAGTTGATCTAATTCTTCTTGGTTCAGTTTTGGTGACTGTAAGTCTCTAGAAATTTGTCCCTTTCTTCTATGTGTCAAATTTGTTGGCATATAATTGTTTATAGTATCTCTCTCTCTTTTTTTTTGTCTTTTGTCTTTTTAGGGTCACACCCACAGCATATGGAAGTTCCCAGGCTAGGGTTCTAATCGGAGCTGTAGCCACCAGCCTACACTAGAGTCATAGCAAAGCAGGATCCAAGCTGTGTCTGCAGCCTACACCACAGCTCACTTTAATGCTGGATCCTTAACCCACTGAGCAAGGCCAGGAATCAAACCTGCAACTGTGGGGAGCCAAGAAGATACAGGAGCCAAGGAAGGGAGCTTGCCTGAAAGGTACAAACTGAGGGCAGGCTCCCTCATCAGAAAAAGGGACCTGCCTTAACTGTGCAAGCTGAGGGTGGGCTTCTGGTCAGGATAGAAGCCTTCCCATACAGTGAAAAACCGAGGACAGGCTGAGGCCTGCCTGTGTGGTGAAAACCGAGGACAGGCTGAGGCCTGCCTGTACAGTGCAATCCGAGGGCAGGCCTCAGGTTACACGGCTCTCATGTTGATGTTGATGGGGAAGAATTGGGGCTTTCCTGGGAAAACAATTTCCATGTTTGCACCAGAGATCATGGATTGTTTCTCGGGTGATCTAGTCTTTCCTGTTGTTTTTTTTGTTATTCAGTTTTCCTCAGTCTTTCCTGATATTTGCTTGTTATTCTTATTTCCCATTCTTATTTCCTGTGGTGATTTGTAATTTAACAAAATTACAACAGTAATATAATAAGAATTTCATCCTGAAGGACTTTTCCCTATTCATATCCAAAGTAATTAAAACATACTGGAGTTCCCGTCGTGGCGCAGTGGTTAACGAATCCGACTAGGAACCATGAGGTTGCGGGTTTGGTCCCTGGCCTTGCTCAGTGGGTTAACGATCCGGCGTTGCCATGAGCTGTGGTGTAGGTTGCAGACGCGGCTTGGATCCTGCGTTGCTGTGGCTCTGGCGTAGGCTGGTGGCTGCAGCTCCGATTAGACCCCTAGCCTGGGAACCTCCATATGCCGCGGGGAGCGGCCCAAGAAACAGCAACAACAACAACAAAATAAAATAAAATAAGTAAAAAAAAATAAAATAAACATAGTGTTTATCTACTAACTAGTTATACAGTAAACTTTAGAGTTAGGATTTTAATGAGGTTCTTAAAGTTAGACATATATTATTCTTGATCAAAAGAAACCCAGCTGTGAGTTTTGTCCTTGATTTTAGAAACTTTTAGTGGTAGCCAGCTAAGTTGATTTGTATTTTCTCACACTGTCTCTCTGCCAAGGACACTTTGAAGATAGACACTAGTCTGAAGATGAGATTTTTTGTGTTTTGTAACTTCTTCAGCTTGTGGGAACTGGCTGGCCATGAGATTGTTTGTGCTGGGTCTCCTCTTTCCCACATGATATGCTGTGCCTGTTTGTCCTTGAATTGTACTCACTAAATTACTTAAGTTGAAGATTTAAAACATGACATATTGCTACTGTACCATGTGATCAAAAAACAAAGTCTAATAGTTAACCAGTGTACTTTTAACACTGTGATGTAATCTGTAGTGAAAAACTGTCTGTATAATCAACCATTTATGCCAATAAAGTTTGAGAAGTCCAGTGCCCTGAAAGAAGGGACAAAGAGGCTGTCTCCGTTTCTTTCGCCAACGCTTGTCCATCTCCAATTGGGACGTATACACCCTGGCTGCCGGACCTTTTTGTTGGAGCTGGCCTCCAGCACGCAACCTCATGGTTCCTAGCCGGATTTGTTTAACCACTAAGCCATGATGGGAACTCCATCTTATGGGTTTTTTTTTTAATATATTTCTGCAGTAAGTATCCGCTGTGATTTCTCCTTTTTCATTTCTTATTTTATTTGGGTTTTTTTCTCTCCTCTTCTTGGTGAGTCTGCCCAGAGGTTTGTCAATTTTATTTACCCTTTCATAGAACCAGCTCTTGGTTTATTGATTTTTTCCTATTGTTTTTTGAATCTCTATTTTATTGATTTCCTCTCTGATCTTTATGATTTCCTTCCTTATACTTAGTTTAGATTTTGCTTATTCTTCTTTTTCTAATTCATTTAGGTGGTGGGTTAAGTCATCAATTTGAGATTTTTCTTTTTTTTTTTAGGAAGGCCTGTATTACCGTGAACTTCCCTCTAAGCACTGCTTTTGTGGCATCCCATAGATTTTGAATGGTTGTGTCTTCATTATCATTTGTCTTGAGGTATTTTTCATTTCTCTTCTTGATTTCCTCATTCACCCATTGGTTTTTTTTAGTAGCATGTTGTTTAGTCTCCATGTAGTTAGTTTTTTCTCATTTCTTTTCCTGTGGTTGATTTCTAGTTTCATGCCATTGTGGTCAGAGAAGATACTTGAAATCACTTCTATACTCTTACATTTGTTGAGGTTAGTTTTGTGCCCCAGTATGTAGTCAATCCTTGAGAATGTTCCATGTGCACTTGAGAAGAATATATATTCTGATTGTTTTGGATGTAATGTCCTGAAAATGTCAATTAAGCCTAACTTTTCTATTGTGTCCTTTAGGATCTCTGTTGCCTTATTGATTTTCTGTCTAGAGGATCTGTCCATTGATGTCTCCTACTATTATTGTATTCTCATCAATTTCTCCTTTATGTCTGTTAGTATTTGCTGTATGTATCTGGGTGCTCCTATCAGGGACATGTATATTGATGATTATAATATCCTCTTCTTGAATGGATCCTTTTATCATTAAATAGTGTTCTTCTTGTCTTTCCTTATGGCCTTCATTTTAAAGTCTCTTTTGTCTGATATGAGTATTGCAGCTCCTGCTTTCCTCTCTTGTCCATTGGCATGAAATATCTTTTCCCATCCTCTCACTCTCAATCTATATGTATCCTTTGCCCTAAGGTGAGTCTCTTGTAGACAGGAGATCAAAATTTTGCTTTTTTATCCAACTTGCCACTCTGTGACTTTTGATTAGAGCATTCAGTCACTGATATTTGACATCTAAGGTAATTATTGATAAATATGTATTTATTGCCATTTTAAACCTTGTTTTTCAGTTGATTCTCTATATCTCCTTTGTTTCTTTCCTTTTTGGGGGGGGGGCGTTGGATGATTTCCTTTTATTTTGTGCTTATGTCCTCTTCTTTTTGTTTTTGTGAATATAATGTTTGCTTTTGATTTGTGGTTGCCCTGTTTCCTAAGTATGTTAACCCTTCTTATATCTGCTTCCTTTAGCCTGACAGTTCATATAGGCTCAAACACATTATTTAAAAAATAGAGTCAAGATTTTCTTACTTTCCTCTCCACATTCTATTATTTGAATTCCTTTTTTACCATCTTCATGCTTGTCCTTTTGCTGTTCCTTGTATTTATTGTCTCTTTTACAATAGGTTTTTCCCACCTTTTAGTTCTGTATGCTGGCTTATTTAAGTTTTTGCTTTCCAGTTGTGATCTCCCCCATCCTATCTCTTCTTACTTCTTTTTTTATTTAGAGAAACGCTTTCAGTATTTCTTTTAGAATGGGTTTAGTATTGCTGTACTCTTTTAGCTTTTCTTTGTTGGAGAAACTTTTAATTTCCCCTTCTATTTTATTTTTATTTTATTTTTATTTTTTTTGTCTTTTGCTATTTCTTTGGGCCGCTCCTGCGGCATATGGAGGTTCCCAGGCTAGGGGTCGAATCGGAGCTGTAGCTGCCAGCCTACGCCGGAGCCACAGCAACGCAGGATCCAAGCCGCGTCTGCAACCTACACCACAGCTCATGGCAACGCCGGATCGTTAACCCACTGAGCAAGGCCAGGGACCAAACCCGCAACCTCATGGTTCCTAGTCAGATTCGTTAACCACTGCGCCCATGACGGGAACTCCCCCCTTCTATTTTAAATGATATTCTTGCTGGGTAGAGTATTCTAGGTTGCAGATTTTTCCCTTTTATAACTTTGAATATATCTTGCCACTCTCTTCTGGCCTGTAGTGTTTATGTAGAGAAATCAACTGATAGCCTTATGGGGGTTCCCTTATAATTAACACTTTGTGTTTCTCTGAATCCTCTCCTTACCTTTAACTTTTGCCATTTTTATTATAATATGTCTTGTGTGGGCCTGTTTGGGTTCAACTTGTTTGGGGCCCTCTGTGCTTCCTGTATCTTGATATCTGTTTCCTTTAGATTTGGAAAGTTTTCAGACATGATTTCTTCAAATATATTTTCAGTCCCCTTGTCTTTTTCTTCTCCTTCTGGAATTCCCATTATGCATAGATTGGCCTGCTTTATATTATCCCATACGTCTCTTATATTGCTTTCATGTTTTTTCATTGTGGTTTTCTGTCTCTGTGATGATTTGGTGATTTCCATTATTCTGTCTTCCAAGTCCTCTGCATTATTCATTCTGCTCTTTAGTGCCTTTAGCTCAGCTTGCATCTCTGCAAATGAATTTTCTAATTTTTCTATGTTCTTCCTTATATTTTCTAGTTCCTTTCTAAAGTAATCTGTGTTACTGTTCATATCTGCTCTTAAATCCTTGATACTCAGCCTTATTTCCTTCAGTATTTTCACTACCTCCCTTTTTAAGTTAGTGTCTATCAGACTGCACATGTCTGTTTCATTGCTGGTTCAGGTGAGTTCTCCAGTTCTTTTAACTTGGAATGGTTCCTGAGCTTCTTCATTTTTCTTATTTTTTAATTTTCTGTGAGTTTATGGAAACCAAACTGTAGTCTTAGAGGGCTACTTCTATGCAAGAGCACCCCTTTGTATTTTGTGGGGGGTTACCATTAATTTTTTGCCATGGGAGTTTGGATATTTGCTGTCTCTTCTTCAGTGTGACCAGGCTGTTATCCCCAGGGTGCTGAGTGTGTTTCCATGGAGAAGGAGGCAGTGGGTAGGGTTAGTAGTCAGTGCCTGGTTGCTGAGCTCTTAATAGCAGCAAGCAACTGCAGGAAGGTGGTGCAGGGCTACTCCTAGTTGCAGGGCCCTTGGAAGTGGTAATGAGTCTTATTATGAGGTGTCCAGTGTATTTGGCAGTGGCAGTGGCAGGGTGTATGAGTTCCCAAGGGAGTGAGAATAACAAAAGGTGGTGTCAGTCACAATGCCCTCCTCTGTGGTGTCCTCTGAGGTTATTTGGGCCACAAGTGGTGCCTGTTCAGGACCCCTGGTTGTGGCGGGCCATGCCCACCTCTGAAGGCAGAGATAACTGTGGTGGTTTGCCCCCACCACCTGTATACCATAAAAGAAGCACCTTGTCCCACTTAGCCCCCACAGGAGGTGCTGCAAAGGCTGCTCCTAGTTGTAGGTTCCTAGTAAGGGACAGTGATCAAGCATCTGGGCACTTTCCAGAGCATTTGGCAGTGGCAGTAGTAGGGCAGGTATGTTCCCATGAGAGTGAGAGCAACAACAGGTGGTGTTCAGTAACAGTGCCCTCCTCTGTGGTGCCTTCTGATGTGGTTCGGGCCTCAAGTGGTGCCTGTTCAGGGACCCCTAGTGGTAGCAGGCCATGCCCACCTCTGGACTCAGAGATAACTGCAGTGGTTTTCCCTTACCACCTGTAGAACATGCAAGAAGCACCCTGTCCCACATAGCCCCCACAGAAGGTGCTGCACCATCTGCTTCTAACTGCAGGGTCTTGGGGAAGGAACATTGATTGAGCATCTGGGCACAGCCTAGAGCATTTGGCAGTGGTAGCAGTAGGGCAGGTGTGTACCCAGGGGAGTGAGAGCAACAACAGGTGGTGCTCCGTTGCAGTGCCCTCTTTTTTGCTGACCTCTGAGGTGACTGGGGTCACAGGTGGAGCCTGTTCACAGATGCTTAGTGGTGGCAGGCCACACCTCCCTCTGGTTTTTTAGATGACTGCTTTGGCTTGTCCTTGCCACATGTAGATCACTCAAGGGGCACCATATCGCGCTTAGCCCCTGCTGTCCTTAGCCCACACAAGAGGTGCCTGGCTACCCATAGCTTGCACAAAAAGCTCTTGGTCTCCCATAGCCCAAGTAAGTGGCTTCTTGACACCTGTAGCCTGTGCCAGAGGTGCCCCCACCCTCTGAGAGCCTGCACTGCCACAGGGAGATTCCTATGGCTGTCCACCCCTCCTGTTCTTGCCTTCCCCAACAATGGCACCTTGCTTCTCCTGTGTGCCAGACCTCCTGGCTCCCCTCAGCTGTGGTGTTCTACTCCCCAGCCCACAGCACACCTCTCCTTAGCCCTTTAGGCTGCCTCTGCAAAGCCAACCATAGTTCTTTCCCCAGAACTGACCTCCAGAGCCAGAGTCTCAGCACCCAGTCCCCGCCCTAGCATCTCGGGCTGTGGTGTCCAGGGCAGTGGTGCAGATGATCTGTGTGGCTCTCACTCTACTTTGCTCTCCTCAGTCCAGCTGCTATACTTTTCTCAGCGACTTTGAGGTCCCTCTGTCTTGGCTGATCTCCGGGTCAGTTAGGTGGCTTCCCAGGGTGTGGATTCCTCTTCTCTTTCACAGTCTTTCTCAGGAATGCTAGTCCTGTCCTGATTCCTTCTCTCTCTCTTTTTTTCTTTTGTTTTACCCAGTTATGTTGAGAGTTTCTTGCCCTTTTTGGAGGTTTAAGTTCTTCTGCCAGCATTCAGTAGATGTTCTGTACGAATCATTTTACATGTAAATTTGGTCTTTTTGATGTGTTTGTGAGAGAAGGTGAGCTCATCTTACTCCTCCGCCATCTTGATCCTTCCTCTGACAAAATACTTCAAACAGATTAATTAGATTGAAGTATTTTGATCTCTTAGCTGGGTAGGTCTCTTTATTTCCGTATGCATTTAAGTAAAATAAAATGTATCCAAAATTTCCAAGATGCCAATAAACAGGGTATATCATTGTGAAAGTCAATGAGAGACAATGAATGATTTTTTTCATTTTCTTGCTACAACTATTCTTGAAAATTTAGGAGTTCCATCATGGATCAGCAGAAACAAATCTGACTAGTATCCATGAGGATGCAGATACTATCCCTGGCCTTGCTCAGTGGGTTAAGCATCTGGCATTGCCATGACCTGTGGTGTAGGTCATAGACCACAGCTTGGATCTGGCATTGCTGTGGCTATGGCATAGGCTGGTGGCTACAGCTCTGATTCAACCCCTAGCCTGGGAATCTCCATATGCCACTGGTGGTGCAGCCCTAAAAAGACCAAAAAAAAAATCTTGAAAATTTAGCATTTTTAGTTGTTTTCTTTTAAACCGTCACACATACACACACACAAAAGCAGCCACTAATTGAGTCCCCAAATGATCATTAAACTGTCATTATTTAAGGGTTTCAATTCTTCCCATATTCCCCATAAATAAGGGGGGGGGTGGCCACAGGGGAGCAGCTTGCTGTAGGAGATGACGGCCACCAGCAGAGGGGAAAATGCCTGATCTGTGCCTCAGCTTTGCTCACTGGAAGGGCTGATTATCAAAACAATGTCCTCTGTGACATTAGAATATGTTTCCCTTTATCTCCTTAATTTGAGTCCAAATAGAAACCACCTAAACAAGCCAGTTCCAGCTGTGCTATTTTAAGGCTGATTTTCTTCTACAAAATGTTAAAAGATTAAACTGAGACATATTAAAAATTTTAAGAATTATTTGAGCAAAACCAGTTTGAATGGGGCAGCACCAAACCAGAATTCGTTAGGATAGTTCCTCTGAGAGCAGCTGGGGAAACATATAGAAAGTGCAGAAGCAAAGAAAGGAAACTGATTGCTTAAAGCCTGATTGAGTATTTGGGGTTGCTTGTTCTTAGCATTTTGGTAACCCTGAGGCATTTACAGGCTTAGCTTTTGGTTTGCTTACATGGGTACCATGCATCAGAGCCACCTCAATCTAATGGTCTCTGTTTAATTAATAACACCTTGGGCTTTTCCTACAAACAGTCTGCTTCATTTATAAGTCAGCTATTTCAATAACGACCAGGACTCTATTAAGTCCTTAAACATGATATTACAATCCATAGGGTCCAGCAGGGTCTGTGCTGCTGACTTGGTTCATAGTCATGGAGCTTTGTGGAATAGCTAGGAAGATTTTTCCATGAAGGGCCAACTGAAGGAACTGAATTATCTACATATTTAGTTGGGTGGTAGTGTGAGGGATGCTAGGGGTTGTCTGGATATTGAGCTTGTAGAAGAACCTCAAGTTACTCTGCTCCAGTTTCTAGCTTGACCTTGAACAACTGAGGACAGTATTTTAGGGGCTCCTGGGTTTAGCAGAGTGCTTAGTGCATAGCAAGGGCCCAATACTTTGTTCTTAAGGATAGAGACTTTTACATTTCACATGTATAGGGAAACTCAAACCCAAAGGTGTTATCTGATCAAGATCATGAATGTTGTTTCTAGTTGAGTCAATGACTTTCAACCATGGCCCTTGCTGCTCCACCATCAACCACAGTATATCATTCTATCATGGAGTTTGCATTGTCTTCCTCATCTAAGGGAAAGAGGCTATTGGGTATGATAAAGTCATCCCTACCCTTGGAATCATTTACAATCTAGTGAGTAAGATAAGATAAATGTATAAAACTAGATAAACTACATGCTATACTTACTAAGTGATTTATACATACTGGTTTCTAGAAATAACTAGTATGGACACAGGTAAGGCACATATAAACCATCTCCTCCTATAATCTTCCCCATCTCAGTAAGTGACCCCTCCTTTCTTCCAATTGCTTAGAGTACTCGGTCTTCCTAGACTCCTTTCTTTCTCCCACATTCCGTATGTCAAGAAATTTTATTGGTTCTACTATCAAATATAACCAGAATCTAACCACTCTTCACTACTGGGGACCTGGTTAGTTCAGTCCACATGGATGGCCCTTGGCCAGGCAGGGACTGGGAACTGGATTGTTATAGTGGGTCGAATGCCCCTCCTAAAAGTTATGTCCACATCCTGACCCCCAGAACCTAGGAATGAGAACTTATTTGGAAATAGGTCTTTGCATAGAAAATTAGTTAAGGATCTGGAGCTGAGGTCATCCTGGATGAGGGTGGCCCTAAGCCTAGGGAAAGGTATCCTTATGGGAGACAGAAGAAGACAAACACAGGAGAATCAACATGAAAAATGGAAAGAGAGCCTTGGTGGATGTGGCCACAAGCCTAGGGACTTGGCCATATCCAAGTTTGTGGCAACAGCTGGAAGCTGGAAGAGGTGGAAAGGACCCTTCCTTGAAGCCTCTGGAGAGAGCTCAGCCCTAAGACACCTTGATCTCAGACTTCTGGTCTCCAGGAGAGAGGATAGGTTTTTGTTGTTCTGAGCATCCATTTGTGGTCATTAGTCACAGCCACTTGAGGAGCTAATATAGCTGGTAAAAACCTCTCTGCCTTTATCTAAACCTCCTTCCTATTAGGGGCTGTCCCCTGCACCAACACAGTTTGCACAAACCATGTAGTTCTTGCTGAACACCAGCTCCCTTTCTGGACACTGGCATTTTGGAAGGTGAGGGCAGATGATGCCATGTGACCAGTCCCAGCTGGGGACCAAGTCTCTAATGAGCTTCCCTGGTCGGTGGGGGGGGGGAATGTCATGGTTTCACCATTCATTACTGGGAGAAGAGATGTTCTCGAGACCCTTGAGGGAAGGAGGGGGGCATGAGGAAGCTGGTGCAGGGATTCCTGCCCCCATCACCCCTATGCATCCCTGTTGTGCACTGTGATTGAGCCATCTTAGCCTTAGCACAAAGCATGTGCTGAGCCCAGTGAGCCTCCCAGCAAGTCCCCAAAGGTGAGGGTGGCCCTGCAGACCCCACCCCTTCTCTCCAAGTCTAGTAAGTGGAAGAACCACTTCTCCTTGCCATTCTAGGGTCAGTTCTGGGGTTTTGCAGGCTGAACCCCTGTCTGTGCCCCCACTCCCTGACAAGAGCAACTAGAACAAGCTGTTTGCCTTGTTGCCTGAATGTCCCCCCTAATATTCTCAGGAAAGAATTCAAGGGTGTTCATAACACCATCTGCAGGCAGCTCTGCATCTGTACCCATGTTCACATCTAGTGTGTAAACACACAGCCTTTCTTGACCTCATGCCCACTGATGACCACTCCACATACTGGTCACAGGCCCCAACACAGGTGTCAGACCAACTGCCTCATCATCTGTAAGCGGATGTGGTCTCTGCCCCTGGGGTGAGCAGAGGACAGACATTCAGCCACAGCCCTGGCTCCATGGACAGTGCAGCCCCTCGGGGGCCTGGACCGTTTGCTCTTGTTCCCTGACACCTGACTCCACTGAAAACACAGTCATGATGTGGTGACACTCATTGCCATGTCCAGTCAGGAGGGGGCCTGTAAGCAGCATTTGGCACCAAATCAGATATGCCTTTCCATGGGCAGTGGACATACAGAATGCTAGGACTTTGTGTCGAAAAAATAGACCAAGCCCACTAGAGGCTGATCTGTGCTTGTGTGTGGACTTGAAACCCATGTGCAGAATGAGAGTTTCCTCAGGACACTGTCTCAGAAGCCTCTGCATGGGTGCTGGTCACGCCAGCACTTCCTGGCCAGTCCCTCCAAACATCCCCAGTGGGCACAGTTGGATCTGCACTTCACGGACTCCCCAACAAGAGCCCCAGCGGCTAACACTGGCAGGGCCTGGGGATGAAAGTGGTCACTCCACCAAAGTCGCTCAGCTCCTCCTACTCGGTGACCAGGAGAGGGAAGGCCAGTAGAGTCCAAGGCCCAGGATCAGTGAAACACGACCCATCCCCTCCATGGGACACCCCCAGCCCCGCCTTGCTTACTCAGGTACATCCCACTGACCCACATTCCTGTGTAGACATCCATGTACTCAAGTTGTCCCCTCTCCTCTTCCCATGTGGGGCTCCCTTCCATTCTTGCTTCTCCCTGAAAACAGCCTGGAGCTCGCATGTCCTGGGAAAGAAGGAGGCCGAGGAAGGAGCCCATTTGTCTTCTCCACAACCCAAGAGTCCAGACACAGGGCTTGGGGGCTACTGGGCCCTGAGGTCCAAACACTTCTAGATATGGGCTGAACCTGACACTGCTCACCAGAACCTCCCTGTCTGATTCAGGAAATAGAACCCACCAAACCAAGCCCATCCCAGGGCTCTCCTGATCCTAAAGACAGACTTGTGGGAAATAGGATTTGCAATTCCCATAAAGACAACGCTCTATGAAATTTCTGCAAGACCCCTTTCTACCCGGTTCTGAGCAGCTTACTAGTCAGTCAGTCCACACTGCCATCACCCCGGAACAGACTGGGAAGTTGAGGCTCCGAGAAGCCAAATAACCCACCCAGAAGCATAGGTGTGAGACCTCAGTGTGAGGGGACTCCCTGCTCCCAGCAGTTTCCACGTCCCACCTCTGAGGGGACCATGTTGCAGAGCCTCCTCTTAGGGGGATTAGCTTTGCAAAACCTACCCTTCAGTGGGAACATGTTACAAAACCTTTTAACAGGATTCATCTTACAATCCTACTTTGGGGGTCACCTTCGAGGCCTGTCATCCTGAAGTGGGTTCAGCATCACCGGGGAAAGTTTTCTTGGGTTACACTCATCACCTGCTCATCTGCTCTCAGTTCAGACTCAGGAAGGACCCTGGGACCCTGAGCCCCTTGGCTCTGCCTGCACACCCATTCTCCCCTTTCCTGGTCCCTCCCTCCTGTGTCCCTGCAGAGTCACCAGGGGGTCCCACCAGCCTGGGGTAGGCTGTCCACTCTGTCCTTGGGAGGCTTCTATGGTGTCAAGTGGAAGAAACAAGAGGAACTGAGGTAGGAAGTAGGTGGGCCCCTGGGCTGAGAACAGCTGGGACTTGCTAGACTGAGTACATTGGGCCTTGCTTCTCTTCGGCACATCAAGGAGAAAGTTAATGGCAGTAGCTGAGTTCTGCTGGAGTGAAAAAAGTAAGATGACCACTTCAATCACCCCTGGGGTCAAGGAGACCTCCCCAATTGCACACGCGCAGAAGGACTCCTAGGGGTCAAAAAAGGAGGGGGCGCCAGGTCATAACAAATGCTGATACAGTCCCAGAACACTTTGCTCTGGAAGCCACCTTTGCCAAAAATGCTCACACATATCAGGGAGGGCCCTGGTTCTGGTCAGGTGTGAGAAATAAAACAAGACAGTTGGCCAAAGGAAAACAAAGACCAGGAAGAACTGTCCTATGTAAGTGATTTAAATCACCTCCCTGGGGAGCTCCTCACTGAGGAGGAGGCCCGCACCCAGGCTCCTGTTTGGGGTGTGTATTACTGCTTCACTTCTGTCTTAAATAAACTACTTTTCTGTGTGCTCTCCCACATGGTGTCTGTGTCTCTAATAATAAACTTCGTACCTGTTTTATAGTCTTTGTCTCCTTGAAACATTCTTGCTTTTAGCAGGAGACAAGAATCAGGGCATTTCTGCTTTTAGCCTCTAGCTGGTCTAGTGGTTAGGATTCTTGGTTTTCACCTAGGCTGCCCAGGTTCAATTCCTTAGCAGAGAATTAAGATCTCATTTCAAGCCAGCACTCACTGCTGTCTCTCCAAGATTAGTACCCATGGGCCTCCCTGATGCAGCACAGCAGCCGGCACCGCCCCCCCCCCCCCACTGACCTTGTTGCTCTAGATGGGTCCAGATGTGGTCCAGGGGCCTGCAGTTTCTTCTGGTTCTTGTCTCATTCTGGCCCTGCCCACAGGTGAGTTGCTAAGCAACCCTGTGCTGGCTGCAAAGTGGATGCTCATTCACAGGGCTCTATTGGCCAGGTGCTCCCAGGATATGCAGCCAACCTGGGCAGGCACCCAGCAGCCCATGGGGCTCAAGTAGGCTGGCACCTTTCAGAGCATGGGACTCACCTGGGCAGCCCATGGGCTCATCTGGGCAGGCCCTTCCCAGAGCACAGGGCCTTCCTGGGTAGGCCCTGGCAGGTCTCAGCACAGAGGAACCGTGCACATAGCCCTTTTCAGAGTACCCCCAGCCCCACCTGTGGGTCAGAGCTGACACTGAACATCTCAGAGCTGAACCTGAACTAAGAAACAGCAGCTCCTGGACAGGTCTGTGGCCCTGGGCTTCACTCTGTGCCGCCTCCCTCCACTGGCTCTTTCAGAGGCTTCCACTGCATCTGGGGCATCAGGCCTCTGTCTCCACCCAATAGTCCTCCTCTCCCTGACTCTTGGAATTCCCTCATGAGGAGAGTGTTTTCTTGAAGTTGCCTCCCACTCATGGACCAGTTAAAATGATTAGAAAACAAGCCAGAGCTGCAGCCCCATGTCCATCATGACCCTCAAGACCCCACATCTGTTCCTTGGACCAGGCCAGAAGCAAAACCTATTTTCTGCAACCATGAACCCCTGATGGATGAGGATTGGCCAACCTGGGCCACCTAACTCTGCAGGCCAGCCCTTCCCAGGTGTGCCTGGGTGGAGGTCTGTAAACACCCCTGCCAGGCAGCAAGAGAGCCTACAGGTGAACCTAGGCCATATTCCCTGCTGCCTCAGCGGCAGTGAGGCTGGGCTAGCAGTTGGGAGTGAGGGGCTGTGGCTGTGCGGCTGGCCTGGTCTGAGTGGGCCTCTGCTGGACCTTTGGCAGGAGTTGCCAGGCTGCCATCTGCTAAAGAAGATGTGTCACCTGCACCTGCTGTTGGAAGGTATTCCCAGACAGAGGTAAGGAAGCAAGAAAAAAAGCAGTGGGGGCCAGCCAAGGAGGAGTAGCTCAGGCAGGTAAATGGAAAGCTTCCAGAAGAGCACCCAGGCCAGGACCATCCAGTGTGGCCTGCAGGTACCAACTCTGCGTGTGTGATGTCATTGGCATGGCTCCAAGCTCTTTCCTCCAGCCTGTAAATTCCTTGCACATATTAGGTGTTTTACCAGGGAGGGTGGATAAACTTCAGAAACAGCTCACCCAGGGGTCAGTTAATGTTGACTCAGAGACTCCTCTGCAAGGTCTACCAGCTTCCTGGTGAGGACACTCCCAGTGCGGGGCTGCTGGCCCACATCTGAGAAAGTCCCCCAAATCTGACCATCTTCAGAATTCCGCTCATCAGCATGACAAGGGTCCCAACTGGGTTTTCATCTGTGTAACTGCTGGTTTTTTTTTTAATTTATTTATTTTCTTTTTTTTTCATAGTTATTTCCCCAATACAATTTTTTTTCTGCTGTACAGCATGGTGACCCTGTTACACATTCATGTAAACATTCTTTTTTCTCCCATTATCATGCTCCATCATAAATGAGGGGGAGGGAGTGGGATGGATTGGGAGCTTGGGGTTAACAGATGTAAACTATTGCTTTTGGAATGGATTAGCACTGCTCAGTTCTTAATTAGCAATCTGAATGGTGATGTTGAGGCCCTCAGTCAGGAGACTGAAATGCTTCAACCCCCTCCTGGCCTATACAGGTGTAAGAAACAGGGGAGGCGGTGTGCAGCTGGTACCCTTAGGGATGGGCTCTGGACTTGTACACTCAGCATTCTGGTTCCAGTCACTGCTTTAGGATTTCTGGTGGCCCCACACAGCCTCTAAGGATTCCATAACCCAGACTTTATCTGCCTTTTATGAGATCCTTACTCCCAGGAGTCCATAGAGAAGTGTCTGTGTGGCTGTCCTCTGGATTTTGTAACAAATGACAACAAGCTGGGGGAGGGGGTTAAACAATAGGAATTCATCCTCCCCCAGTCCCAGAGAGCAGATGTCTGAACCAGTGTGCGGGCAGGGCCTTGCTCCCTCTGGAGGCTGCACAGAATTGTTTTTCTTGCTTCTATCAGATTCCCAGGGCTCTGGGCACCCCTGGACTTGTGGCTACATGCCTCTCATTTCTGCCTCCATCTTCAGGTGGCTTCTCTCTGTGTCTGCATCTCTCTCTTCTGTCTCATATAAGGACACTGTCATTGGATTTGGGGCCACAACTATCCAAGATGACCTCATCTCAGATTTTTCACTACTTCTGCAAAGATCCTTTTTTCACAGAAGATCCCTTCAATACATTCTGGGGAACACATTTTTGGGGCCATTATTCAACCAACTGTCTTTGTATAAAATAACCCTCTCATTTTAGGAGATGGCTGAGGTCCTACAGAAACTGGCATGGCACCTGCCTTATGGGTGGAGGTGTGAGGAGAATGAGGACCATGGAAACAAGATGGGGTGGGTCAAGGCCTTAGTGGGGTGAGTGGCCAGCCTACTTCACAGCTTAAATTTTATTTTTTTCTCTTCGATTGTGGGGCAGTGTTGGCCTCACCACTGGGTTTTGTTTGTTTTTAAGCAGATTATCTGTCTTTGTGGCTTCTCGACCTTCCCTATTGTGATAATATAAAAATTGTTATCTGAGTTCTTCTACAACTGTTATATTTTTGGTTTTCAGTTTCACATCTTTGGTTCAGCTGGTGGGGGTGTGTGTGTGGTGTGTGTGTGTGTATCAGGTGTGAGATAGGTGTTTTTTTTTCCTGGATAGATTACCTTTTTCTCAATACCAGTTAATGAAGACCCCTCTTTTCCCAACTCTCTGCAGTATTAATCTTCTACTAAAATCACATATTTTGGGGTGTGTTTATTGTGTTCATCTGTTTGAGAATCCATGCATCATTGCCATTCCAAAGCATGTGTCTTTTCCCACTTGTGAGATCTTTGAATCAGGAGGCTAAGTCATAAGTTAACTGGCAGTGTTTTTCTTAGTGGTACATGAACCAGTGATGCACCTTATAATACATGCTGTCCTAGAGTCAACAAAATGGGAATAATTGTGGCTTTAAAATAAATTTTATCTCTCAGTAGGCCTAATCACACCTCATTGCTTAATCCTGCTTTTTTTCCTCTCAGAGGTTTCTTAGGTATTCTTGCTTATTTTTCTGTATGAAATTTAGAATCAGATTATTCTGAAAATCTGAAATTTTTTTTAAGGCCACACCTGCAGCATATGGAATTTCTCAGGCCAGGAACTGAATCTGAGCCACACCTGCAGCAACGCTGTATCCTTTAACCCTCTGCACTGGGCCAGGAAGTGAACCCTCACCTCGGCAGCAACCTGAGCCATTGCAGTCAGATTCTTAACCCACTTAGCACAGCAGGAACTCCTGAATATTTTTTTCATTTTTAAAAGCTTTATTGAAGTATACTTGAGTTACAATGTTGTGATAACCTCTGCAACACAGCAAAGTGATTTGAGTTTACACATACATCCATTCTTTTTCAGATTCTTTATTCAGATAGATTTTCATAGAACATTGAGTAGAGTTCTCTGTCTATATAGCAGGTCCCCATTGGCCAGTCATTCCATATACCTCAGTGTGCCCATGCCAACCCCAACCACCCAGTTCATCCCTCCCCCACAAACTGTTCCCTTTGGTAATGGTAAGTTTTTTTTTTCAAAGTCTGTGAGTTTGTTTCTGTTCTGCAAATAAGTTCATTTGTATCCTTTTTTAGATTCCACATAGAAAGATATTATATGACATTTGTCTTTCTCTGCCTGACTTCATTTAGTATGATGATCTCTAAGGTCCATCCAATGCACAGCAAATGACATTGTTTTATTCCATTGCAATGTCCATTGCACAGCAAATGACATTGTTTTATTCTTTTTTATGGCTAAGTAAAAAAGACTGTGTGTGTTTACCACATCTTTATCCGGTCTTCTGTTGATGGACATTTAGGTTGCTTCCATGTCTTGGTTATTTTAAATAGTGCTGTAATGAACATTGCAGTGCATGTATCTTTTTGAAGTATAGTTTTCTCTGGATAGATGCCCAGTGGTGGGATTGCTTGTCTGTACGGTAGTTCTATTTTTAGTTTTTTGAGAAACCTCCATACCATTTACCATAGTGGTTGTACCAATTTACATTCACACCAGTAGTGCAGTAGGGTTCCCTTTTCTCCACACCCTCTCCAGCATTTATTGTTTGTGGAATTTAAAAATTTTTTTATAGTTGATTTACAATGTTTTGTCAATTTCTGTGGTACTGCAAAGCAAGTCAGTTATACATATATATGCATTCTTTTTCTCATAATATTTTCCATCATGCTCCATTATAAATGATTGGATATAGTTCCCTTGTGCTCTACAGCAGGACCTCATTTCTTAACCATTCCAATGCAAGAGTTTGCATTTACTAACCCCAAACTCCCAGTCCATCCCACTCCCTTCCTCTTGGCAACCACAATTTTGTTCTCTATGTCCATGAGTTTGTTTCTGTTCTGTAAATAGGTTCATCTGTGCCATATTTTAGATTCCACATATAAGTGATATCATATGGTATTTGTCTTTCTCTTTCTGACTTCACTTAATATGGGAATCTCTAGTTGCATCCATGTCCCTGGAAATAGCATTATTGTGTTCTTTTTTATGGCTGGGTAGTATTCCATTGTGTGTATGTACATATTTTTTAACTTAACATATGATATATTATTTTTAACTCAATGAATTTTATACCATTTATAGTTGCACAATGGTCATCACAACCCAATTTTATAGCATCTCCATCCAAAACCCCCAGCCCATACCCCTACCCCCCCAACTTGTCTCCTTTGGAAACCATAAGTTTTTCAAAATCTATGAGTCAGTATCTGTTCTGCAAAGAAGTTAGTTGTGTCTTTTTTTTTAATTCCACATGTAAGTGATAGTGTTATCATTGGTGTCTCACTGTCTGACTAACTTCACTAAGCACGATAATTTCTAGGTCCATCCATGTTGCTGTAAATGCAATTACTCTTTTCCTTTTAATGGCTAAGTTGTATTCCATCGTGTATATGCACCACCGTTTCTTTATCCATTCATCTGTCAATGGACATTTGGGTTGTTTCCATGTCTTAGCTATTGTGAATAATACTGCAATGAACATAGGGGTGCATGAATCATTTATTTTATTTTATTTTGCTTTTTGTCTTTTTGCCATTTCTAGGGCCACTTCTTCGGCATATGGAGATTCCCAGGCTAGAGGTCTAATCGGAGCTCTAGACACCAGCCTACGCCAGAGCCACAGCAACACAGGTTCCGAGCCGCCTCTACAACCCATACCACAGCTCATGGCAATGCCAGATCCCCGACCCACTGAGCAAGGCCAGGGATCAAACCCACAACCTCATGGTTCCTAGTTGGATTCGTTAACCACTGAGCCATGACGGGAACTCCAGGGGTGCATGAATCTTTTAAAATTAAAGTTTTTTTTCTGGATATATGCCCAGGGGTGGGATTACTGGATCACATAGTAGTCCTTAGTTTTCTGAGGTGCCTCCATAGTGGTTGTACCAATTTACATTCCCATCAACAATGTAGGAGGGTTCCCTTTTCTACACTCTCTCCAGCATTTGTTATTTGTTGACTTGTTAATGATGGCCATTCTGACCAGTGTGAGGTTGTACCTCATTGTAGTTTTGATTTGCATTTCTCTAATAATTAGTAATGTGTTTGTAAACTTTTTGATGAAGGCCATTCTGTCTGGTGTAAGGTGGTACCTCAGAGTAGTTTTGATTTGCATTTCTCTAATAATTAGCCATGTTGAGCATCTTTTCATGTGTTTTTTTTGGCCATCTGTATGTCTTCTTTGGAGAAATGTCTATTTAGATATTCTACCCACTTTTTTAATTGTGTTGTTTGTTTTTTTGATATTGAGGTACAGGAGGTGTTTCTGTATTTTGGAGATTAATTCCTTGTCAGTTGCTTCATTTGCAAATATTTTCTCCTATTCTGTGTGTTGTATTTTTGTTTTGTTGATGGTTTACTGTGCAAAAACTTCTAAGTTTAATTAAATTCTTTTTTTTTAAATTTTCATTACTATAGGAAGTGGATCAGAAAAAACACTGCTGCAGTTTAGGTCAGAGAGTATTCTATGTTTCCCTCTAGGTTTTATAGCATCTGGTCTTATATCCAGGTCTTTAATCCATTCTGAGTTTATTTTTGTGTGTGGTCTTAGAGAGTATTCTAATTTCATTCTTTTACATGTAGCTGTCCTGTTTTCCCAGCACCGCTTATTAAAGACACTGGCTTTTCTCCACTGTATGTTCTGGCCTTCTTTGTCATAGATTAATTGACCATAGGTGCATGGGTACATTTGGGGTTTGTTTGTTTCAACTTTCAAGTTTGAAAATTACTTTAATCAACTGCTTACTTTAATCAATTGGTTTTCTTTTACTTTTTTTTAACTACTTAATTAATTTTATCACATTTATAGTTGTACAGCAATCATCACAACCCAATTTTATAGCATTGCCATCCCAAATCCCCAGTGTATCCCCCAACACTCCAACCTGTTTCATTTGGAAACCATAAGTTTTTCAAAGTCTGTGAGTTAGTATCTGTTCTGCAAAGAAGTTCATTGTAACTTTTTTAAGATTCCACATGTCAGTGATAGCATTTGACTTTGGTGTCTCATTGTCTGACTGACTTCACTTAGCATCATAATTTCTAGGTCCATCCATGTTGCTGCAAATGCTATTATTTCTTTCCTTTTAATGGCTGAGTAATATTCCATTCTGTATATGTACCACGTCTTTATTCACTTTTCTGTCAATGGACATTTAGGTTGTTTCCATATCTTGGATATTGTATATAGTGCTATAATGAACATTGGAGTACATGTGTCTTTTTTATTATTTTATTTATTTTTTTAAGGGATAAGTTTTTTTTTAATTTCCCCAGTACATTATTTTTTTTTCCTACTGTACAGCATGGTGACCCAGTTACACATACAGGTATACATTCTTTTTTCTCACATTATCATGCTCCATCATAAGTGACTAGACATAGCTCCCAGTGCTGCACAGCAGGATCTTATTGCTAATCCATTCCAAAGGCAATAGTCTGCATCTATTAACCCCAAGCTCCCAATCCATCCCGCTCCCTCCCCCTCATGTGTCTTTTCAAGTCATGGTTTTCTCTGGATAGATGCCCAGGAGTGGGACTGCTGGATCAAATGGTAATTCTATGTTTAGTTTTCTGGGGAATCTCCATACTGTTTTCCACAGTGGTTGCACCATTTTACATTCCTACCAAGAGTGTAATAGGGTTTCTTTTTCTCCATATCCTCTCCAGCATTTATTGTTTGTAGACTTTTCGATGATGGCCATTCTGGCCAATGTAAGATGGTGCCTTGTGGTTTTGATTTGCATTTCTCTAATAATAAGTGATGTAGAACAACTTTTCATGTGTTTTTTGACCATCTGTAATGTCTTCTTGGGAGAGTTGTCTGTTTAGATCTTCTGCCCATTTTTTGATGGGGTTGTTTGGGTTTTTTTTGGTATTGAGCTGCAGAAGGTGTTTATCAATTTTGGAGATTAATCCCTTGTCAGTTGATTCATTTGCAAAGATTTTCTCCCATTCTGTGGTTTGTCTTTTTGTTTTGTTTAGGGTTTCCTTTGCTGTGCAGAAACTTTTAAGTTTAATTAAATCCCATTTGTTTATTTTTGTTTTTATTATCATTACTCTAGGAGGTGGATCTGAGGTTTAATTCTGGGCTTTCTATCCTGTTACACTGATAAGGGAGCCTGATTCCTCCAGCTCCATTTTTCTTTCTTAGGATGTCTTTGGCTATTCTGGGTCTTTTGTGCTTCCAAACAAACTTTAAAATATTTCGTTGTAGTTCTATGAAAAAATATCCTTGGTAATTTGACAGGGATTTCATTGAGTCTGTAGATTGCCTTGGGTGGTATAATCATTTGGATAATATTGACTCTTCCAATCCAAGAGCATGGTATATCTTTCCATCTGTTTATGTCATCTTTGATTTCTCTCATCAGCGTCTTAAAGTTTTCAGAGTATGGCTCTTTTGTCTCTTTAGGTAGATTTATTCCTAAGTATTTTTTTCTTTTTGATGTGATGGTAAATGGGATTGTTTCCCTAATTTCTCTTTCTGATCTTTCATTGTTAGTGTATAGAAAGAAATGCAATTGATTTCTGTCTATTAATTTTGTATCCTGCAACTTTGCTAAATTCACTGATGAGCTGTAACAGTTTTCTGGTAGAGGCTTTAGGATTCTCTAGGTATAGTACCATGTCATCTGAAAATAGTGACAGTTTTACTTCTTCCTTTCCAATTTGGATTCCCTTTATTTCTTTTTCTTCTCTGATATCCGTGGCTAGGACTTCCAAATCTATGTTGAATAGTAGTGGCAAGAGCATACATCCTTGTCTTGTTCCTAATCTCAGTGGGAATTCTTTCAGCTTTTCACCATTGAGAATGATATTTGCTGTGGGTTTGTCATATATGGCCTTTCTTATGTTGAGGTAGGTTCCCATTATGCCCACTTTCTGAAGGGTTTTTATGCGAAATGGGTGTTGGATTTTGTCAAAGGATTTTCTGCATCTATTGATATGATCGTATGGTTTTTAGTCTTCAGTTTGTTAATGTGGTTGTTGGAAGTTTTTAAATCAGTTTCAGTTTCAGTAGTTGTGATTGGTTCATTCATCTTTTCTAGTTCTTCTTGGTTCAGTCTTGGAGGATTGTACTTTTCTAAGAATTTGTCCATTTCTTCTAAGTTTTCCGTTTTATTGGTGTATAGTTGCTTATAATAACTTCTTATTGTCTTTTGTATTTCTGTGGTGTCCATTGTAACTTCTCCTTTTTCAATTCTGGTCTTAATGATTTTGGCCCTATTTTTTTTTTTCTTGATGAATGTGGCTAAGGGTTTATCAATTTTGTTAATCTTTTCAAAGAACTAGCTTTTAGTTTCATTGATATCTTCTGTTGTTCTCCTCATCTCTATTTCATTTATTTCTTCTCTGATATTTATGATTTCTTTGCCTCTAGAAAGGGTTTTGTTTGTTCTTCCTTCTCTAGTTGCTTTAGGTGTAAGACTAGATTGTTTATGTGAGATTTTTCTTGTTTCTTGAGGTAAGCTTCTATTGCTATAAACTTCCCTCTTACAACAGTTTTGCTGCATCCCATAGGTTTTGGATCATTGTGTCTTCATTGTCATTTGTCTCTAGGTATTTTTGGAGCTACTCTTTGATTTCTTCAGTGATTCATTGATTGTGTAGTAGCATATTGTTTACTATCCACATTTTTTTGAAGTTTTTTTTTCTTGCAGTCAATTTCTAGTCTTGTAGCATTGTGGTTAGAAAAGATGCTTGATGTAATTTCTTTTTTTCTTAAATTTACCGAGGCTTGATTTGTGGTCCAGAATGTGATCTATCCTAGAGAAGGTTCTGTGTACACTTGAGAAGAATGTTTATTCTGCTGCTTCTGGATGGCATGTTCAATAAATATCTATTAAGTCCATCTAGCCTAATTCATCACTTTGGACCTATGTTTTCTTTCTGATTTTTTGTCTGGATGATCTGTCCATTGCTGTAAGTAGGGTGTTAAAGTCCTCCATTATTATTGTTTTATTGTCAGTTTCTCCTTTTATGGCTGTTAGCACTTTCCTTATGTATTGAGGTGCTCCTATGTTGGGTGAATATATATTTACAATTGGTACATCTTCTTCTTGGATTGATCCTTTGATCATTATGTAATGCCATTCTTTGTTTCTTATAACTGTATTTTAAAGTTTATTTTGTCTGATATGAGAATTGCTACTCCACCTTTCTTTTGATTTCCGTTTGCATGGAATACCCTCTTCTATCCTCTCACGTTCAGTTTGCACATGTCCTTAGAACTGAGGTGGGTCTCTTGTAGACAGCATATATATGGGTCTTGTTTTTGTTTCCATTCAGCCAGTCTGTGTCTTTGGTTGGGGAATTTACTCCATTTACATTTAAGGTAATTATAGATATGTACATTCTTATTGCCATTTTGTTAATTGTTTTGGATTTTTTTTTGTCTTTTTGTGTTTTCTAGGACTGCAACCGTGGCATATGGAGGTTCTCAGGCTAGGGGTCCAATCAGAGCTGTAGCCACTGGCCTACACCACAGCTCACAGCAATGCCGGATCCTTAACCCACTGAGCAAGGCCAGGGATTGAAACGGCAATCCCTTGTTTCCGCTGGATTCATTAATCACTGCACCATGACGGGAACTCCTGGATTTGTTTTTATTGGTCTTTCTTCTTCTCTTCTTCCATTGTGGTTTGATGACTATCTTTAGTGTTGTGTTCAGATTGCTTTTTCTGATTTGTATGTGTATCTATTTTTGGTTTGTGTTACCATGAAGTTTTGATATAGGAATCTACATATATATACAAGATCATTTTAAGTTGTTGTCTCTTACTTGCAAATGCATTTTCAGTATCCTGCATTTATACCCACATGATTGTTGGTTTCGATATCATTTGTGTGTGAATGATTTCCTATCTTTACCATATATTTGCCTTTACAGGTGAGTCTTCTTGTTTGTAATTTTCTTGTTTAGGCCTTTTCTTTGCTACCCAGGAAACTTCCTTTAGTATCTGTTGTAAAGCTGGTTTGATGATTCTTTTGCTTGTCTGTAAAGCTTTGATTTCTCCTTCAAATCTGAATGAGAGCCTTGCTGATAGAATATTTTGGGTCATAGTTTTTTTTCCTTTCATCGCTTGAAGTATATTGTGTCACTCCCTTCTGGTCTGCAGAGTTTTTTCCTGAAAAATCAGCTGATAAACTTATTAGGGTTTCCTTGTGTCTTATTTGTTGCTTTTCTCTAGCTGTTTTCAATATTTTCTCTTCGTTTTTAACTTTGGTCATTTTGATTAATATGTGTCTCAGGGTGTTCCTCCTTGGGTTATTCTATTTGGAATTTGTTGTTCTTCTTGGATTTGAGTAACTCCTTACCCATGTTAGGAAAGTTTTCAGCTGTTATGTCTTTAAATATTTTCTTTGGCCCTTTTTTTCTCTCTCTTCTCCTTCTGGCACCCCTATTACACAAAGGTTGGTGCCTTTAAAGTGGTCCCAGATTTCTCTAGACTATGCTTATTTTTTTTTAAGGCCACACTTGTAGCATATGGAAGTTTCTAGGCCTATGCCACAACCACAGCAGCACTGGATCCAAGGCACATCTGTGACCTATGCTGAAGCTTGTGGCCGTGCCAGATCCTTAATCCACTGAGCAAGGTCAGGTATTGAACCTGCATCCTCATGGGCACTATGTCACATTCTTAACCTGCTGAGCCTCAGTGGGAACTCTGTATCCGTATTTCTTTCATTCTTTTTTCCTTATTCTACTCCATGTCAGTGATTTCAACAAGTCTATCTTCTAACTTGCTTATTCATTCTCCTGCCTCCTGTATTCTACTATTAATTCCTTCTAGTGAATTTATTTTGATTATTGTGTTGTTCATTTCTGCTTATTTAATCTTTAAATCTTCTATTTTTTAAAAATCTTTCTTGTAGTTTATTGATCTTTGTCTCTAGTTCCCCCCACCCCCAGAGATCTTGGATGATCTTTACAATCATTACTTTAAAGTCTTTTTCTGGTAAATTGCTTATCTCCACTTCACTTAGATGTTCTTCTTTTGTCTTTTCCCTTCACATGACTCATATTTCTCTGCTTTTTCATTTTCCATAGCTTTTTGTGTGGTCTCCTTTTTGCAGGCTACAGGGTTGTAGCCTCTCTTGCTTCTGGTGTTTGCCCCTCTTGTGGGTAACATTGATACAGGGGTTTGGATAGGCTTCCTAATGGGAGGGACTGGTGTTTGCCCATTAGTGGGTGGAGCTGAATTTTGTCTTTCTGGTGGGTGAAGTTTTGTCTCTGAGTGTGATTAGAGGCAGCTGTGTGCCTGGGAGGACTCAATAGGAAGCCTGTTTATGGATGGATGGGGCTATGTTCCCACACTGTTTGTTGTTTGGCTTGAGGCTTCTCAGCCCTGAAGGATGGGGCCAGAGTTTTCCAAAATGACAGCCTCCAGGGCAGCTCTGCCTCCAAAGTCCTGCCCCCACAGTGAGCCACAGCTGATCCCTGTTTTCCAAGGAGATTTTATAAGACCCACAGGTAGGGTCTGTCCTCGATTCTTATGGAGTCTCTGCTTTGCCCTGGGACCCAGTTCACATGAAACCCTGTATGCAGCCCTCAAGTCAGGGGAATCTGTTTTCCTCAGTCCTGTAGATCTTCTGTGCTCAATCTCTGATGACCTTCAATGCCAAGTGCTCTTGGGGCTCCTCCTTCCAATGCCAGACCCCCAGGCTGGGGAAGGTGACATGGGATTCAGTACTCTCACTCCCATGAGAGACCTCTGCAATATAGTCATTTACTAGTCTGTGGGTCACCTACCTGGTGGGTATGGGTTTGCTTATATTAAAAAAGGACCATTCCTACCATCTTGATGTGGCTTCTTCTTTGTCTTTGGGTGTGGCATATCTTTTTTTTGGAGCTTCCCAGTCTATTTTGTTGATAGTTGTTAATCAGTTGTAATTTTGGTGTTTTTGTGAGAGGAGGTGAGCTTGCATCCTTATACTCTGCCATCTTAACTCTCTATATATCACCTATTGCATTAAGTGATAGACAAGAAGTGACACTTACATGATGTTCAATCTTACCATTAAGAACATTGTGTGTCTTTACTATGATAAAATAACTTGTGTGTATATCCCTCCAGAGAGTGTTGAAGCTTCCTTTATGTTCATTTTGTAAACATTATGTGTCTAAATTAGAGATGCAGCATAAACATAGCAGACAAAAATTTCTGCCCTCAGATTTTTCCTGCCCTAGGATCATGAAGATATTTTTCAGTTTGTTTTACTGTTGCCATTTAGATCAATAATTTACTTGAAATTGATTTTGTTTGATTTTATTCCATCTAGATGGTAAGTTGACTAAGCACCCCTTCCTGAAAATATACTTCACTGCTCAACAGTACTAATACTGTAATAAAACAAGTGCTCACATATAGGTAGGTCTAGATATATTTCAAAGATAGAATCAGCTTGTTTTTCTTCAATTCAGATATGCAGTTTGTGGACAAGGAGCTAGAAATGATTCCATTGTTTGGGCCTGAGATACAAGAAGTGTCAAGAATGCATTCATAGGAAGAGTTGAGGTGCAATGCCAGGTTTTTGGATGTGGTTGAGGTTGAGACATCACTTTTACATCTAAGTGAATATGTAGGGTAGATAGATGAAGGTAAAAGTATCAAATTATATCTCTAAGAACCATTCCTTTTGCAAAATTAAAATCTCAATGCTTTTTTGTTTTCAATTCTGCTGAAATTAAAAACTTCCGTCACCATTTCTTTTTATTTCTTTGATAATTGGCAGTTTGAACAATTTTAAGTATACAGTTCAGTTGCATTAAATTACATTCACCATATTCTGCAACCATCATCACTATTTCCAAATTTTTTTCATCACCCCAAACAAAACTTGGAACCCATTAAGCAATTAGTCAAATTCTTCCCTCCTAATTCCTTGCAACCACTAATCTTTCTGTCTTTAAGAATTAGCCTTTTCTAGATTTTTGTCCTTTTATATCCAGTTTCTTTCACTGAGCATATTGTTTTAAGGCTTATGCATATTATAGCATGCATTGTATAACTTCATTACTTTTTATGACTGAATGATATTCCATGTACAGTTGGTCTTTGCACAATATGGAGATTAGAAGCACTGACTCTCCATTAAGTCAAAAACCTGTGTACACTATCCAGTCAGCCCTTTGTGTCTTTGGCTTCATAGCCATGGGTTTGACAACCATAGGTCATGTCATAGTATGTATTTATTTGGAAAAAATCTAAGTATAAGTGGATCCATGCAGTTCAAACCTGTGTTAATTGAGGGCCAACTGTATTTAACACATTCTGTTTATCCATCAATCTCAGATGAATGCCTGGGTTGTTTCTACCTTTTGGCTCTTGTGAATAATGCTGCTTTGAACTTTCATATACAAGTATCTGTTGAACCCTTGTTTGCAGTTCTTCTACATATAGACCTAGGAGTAGAGTTGCCCGGTCATATGGCAACTTTAACTTTTTGAGGAACCACTAAACTGTTTTCCACAATGGTTGCATCATTTTTCATTCTCATCAGCAGGGTACAGTTTTCCAACATCTCCATGTTCTCCCCAACACTTGTTAATCTTCTCCAATCTTATTTTCTGTTGTTGCTTCTTTTAAAATTATAGCCATTTTAGATGTTAGATGGTTCTCACTGTGGTTTGGATTTGCATTTCTCTAATGACAAATGATGTTAAATATCTTTGCATGAGTTTAGTATAATCTACATGCAATAAAACTTAAAGGTATAGTTTTGACTTATGCAAGTATATTCACCATGTAACAACCACCACAAAGAAGATGCAGAATATTTCCATCACCCCCAAATATTCACTTGTCCCCTTCCCAACCATTTCCATCAGCACCAGGCAACTGGTAATCTGCTTGTCTCCAGAGATTAGATCTACGTTTCTAGAATTTCATACAAATTGAATCATATATATTCCTTGTGTCTGTCTGTTTTGGTTTAGTGTAATGTTATTGATATTTATGGATATCGTGTGTATCAGCAGTTTATTCCTTTACAAAGCTAATATTATACTGTATGGACATAAGTTGTTCAGCTGTTGAATATTTTTTTCTAGGTTTGGGCTATTTTGAATATTCATGTTCAAGTCCTAGTGCACTTTTTGTTTGTTTGTTCGGAGTTTGGAGCAGAGAAAGTTTTATTACAAGGCCAAGAAAAGATAACAGGTGGCTCATGCTCAAAAACCCTAAACCCTTTGACAAAAAAAAAAAAATTCTAAAAGTAGAATTGCCAGGTCATATTGTACTAACTTTTAAAGAAATGGCTCAACTGGTTTCCAAAGTGTTGGTACCATTCCCACTCATAGGGGATAAAAGAGTCCCTGTTGTACCAGAGCCTCGCCAACACTTGCTATGTCCATCTTTCTAGATTTATTCATTCATGTAGATGTTTGATATCTCATTGAATTTCCCTGATGGCTAATAATGTTGGGCATTTTTCATGTGTTCATTGGTCAATTGTATATCTTTTGTGACATGTCTTCAAGTTTTTGCTCATGTTGGGGACTTGTCTTATTGTGATCATAGCTTTGGCTGTTAAGAGCTCTTACGTTCTGCATATAAGTCCTTTGTCAGATATATCTCCCCCCACCCCCACCCCCCACACAGACGTGTGTGTGTTGCGCGCACACACACACACAGACACACTTTTCTTTTCTTCCACATATTCGATTATTTTACTTCAATTAAATTTGACTGTGACTGACTTCAAATTTATTTAGGGCATAGTGAGAAGTAAGAATCAATGTTCTGCAACACAAAACCCAGGTTAAAGGAAATATTGAAAGGGCTTCTCTAAACCAAAAGAAAAGAAGGAAAGGGAAGAAAAAAGAAAAGAAAAAAAAAGAAGAAGAGGAAGAACTAGGACTGAGGAAACCGCAATCAGAGAGCAGTCACTCAAATAAGCCAGCATACAGATTTAATCATGAACAGGCCTCAAACAAAATAAAATTAAAAAGAAAACAATAAAAAAGAGTCATCAAAACCATAAAATGTGGGCAAGGGATGTTAGGAAGTAAATAACCCCTTTTTGTTTGTTTGTTTGTATGTTTCTCTTCTTAATTTTTAATATAGTAATGAAGTGTTTGAACTTACAGGACCATCAGGCTAAAACACACAAGTATGGAAGGGGTTAGCATACTTAAAAAACAGGGCAACCACAAGCCAAAACCAAATAGTGCACTTGCAAAAATGAAAAAAAAAATACACTCAAGCAGATAATAACAGGAGACCATCCAACCAAAAAAAAAAACAAAATGAAAAAAAAGGAAGAATGCAGAACCATAGAATCAACTGGAACACGAGGTTCAAATGGCAATAAATAATCATCTATCAATTATCACCTTAAATGTCAATGGACTGAATGCCCCAATCAAAAGACACAGAGTGGCTGAGTGGATAAAAAGGCAAAAAAACCTTCAATATGCTGCCTACAAGAAACTCACCTTAGGACAAAGATACATATAGATTGAAAGTGAAAGGGTGGGGAAAAATATTTCACGCCAATAGATATGAGCGTTGCAAACTCCTGCTTTTTCTGTCATATCAGACAAATAGACTTTAAAACAAAAGACATAAAGAAAGACAAAGAAGGACACTACTTAATGATTAAGGGATCCATCCAAAGAGAGGATGTTACTATTGTCAACATAGATGCCCCAAATACAGGAGCACCCAGATACCATACAACAATATTAACAGACATAAAGGGAGATATTGATGAGAATACAATCATAGTAGGAGACCTTAATACCCCCCTCACATCAATGGACAGATCCTCTAGACAGAAAACCAATAAAGCAACCAGAGATCCTAAAGGAAACAATAGAAAAGTTAGACTTAATTGATATCTTCAGGACACTACATCCCAAAAAAATCAGAATACACATTCTTCTCAAATGCTCATGGAACATTCTCAAGAATCGACCACATATTGGACACAAAGCGAATCTCAAAAATTTAGGAGCATAGAAAATTATCTCAAGTATCTTCTCTGACCACAATGCCATGAAATTAGAAACCAACCATGGAAAAGAAAAGAGAAAGAAAAAAACCTACTGCATGGAGACTAAACAACATGCTACTAAAAAACCAATGGGTCAATGAGGAATCAAGAAGGAAATTAAAACTACCTTGAAACAAATGATAATGAAGACACAACTGCTCAAAACCTATGGGATGCTGCAAAAGCAGTGCTCAGAGGGAAATTATAGCAATACAGGCCTTTCTCAAAAAGAAGAAAGATCCCAAATGGACAACTTAACCCTCCACCTAAATGAATTAGAAAAAGAAGAAGAAAAAAGTCCTAAAGTCAGCAGAAGGAAGGAAATTATAAAGATCAAAGAAGAAATCCATAAAATAGAGACTCAAAAACAATAGAGAAATTAATAAAACCAAGAGCTGGTTCTTTGAAAAGGTAAACAAAATTGACAAACCCCTGGTCAGACTCACTAAAAAGAGGAGAGAAAGAACCCACATAACCAAAATTATAATGAAAAGGAGAAATCACAACGGATACAGCAGAAATACAAAAAACCATAAGAGAATACTATGAACAACTATATGGCAACAAGTTTGACAATCTGGAAGAAATGGACAATTTTCTAGAATCTTACAGCCTGCCAAAACTGAATCAAGTAGAAACAGACCAACTGAACAGACCGATCACTAGAAATGAAATTGAAGAGGTCATAAAATCACTCCCTACAAATAAAAGTCCAGGACCAGATGGCTTCACAGGTGAAATTTTATCAAACATATTAAGAGGAATTGGTGCCCAATCCTCCTTAAACTCTTTCAAAAGGTTGAAGAAGACGGAATACTCCAAAGGACATTCTATGATGCCACCATCACCCCTCATTCCAAAACCAGACAGAGATACCACCAAAAAAGAAAACTATCGGCCAATATCTTGATGGAATATAGATGCAAAAATTCTCAAACAAAATCTTAGCCAACCGAAATCCAACAACATATCAAAAAAATTATACACCATGACCAGGTTGGTTCATCCCAGGTTCACAAGGAGTGGTTCAACATACGCAAATCAATCAGCATCATACACCACATTAACAAAAAAAAGTCAAAATCATATGATCATCTCAATAGACGCAGAAAAAGCATTTGACAAAGTCCAACATCCATTCATGATCAAGACCCTCGCCAAAGTGGGTATAGAGGGAACATTCCTGAATATAATCAAAGCCATTTATGATAAACCCACAGCAAATATAATCCTCAATGGGGAAAAACTGAAAGCCTTCTCACTCAAATCTGGAATAAACAAGGGTGCCCACTCTCACCACTGCTCTTCAACATAGTTTTGGAAGTCCTAGCCACAGCAATTAGACAAACAAAAGAAATAAAAGGCATCCATATAGGAAGAGAAGAGATAAACCTGTCACTGTATGCAGACGACATGACTCTATACATAGAAAACCCTAAGGACTCAACCCCAAAACTCCTTGAACTGATTCATAAATTCAGCAAAGTAGCAGGATATAAGATTAACATTCAGAAGTCAGTTGCATTTCTGTATACCAGCAATGAAATATTAGAAAAGCAATACAAAAATACGATACCTTTTAAAATTGCACCTCACAAAATCAATACCTCGGAATACACCTGACCAAGGAGGTAAAGGACCTATATGCCGAGAACTATGAAACTTTCATCAAAGAAATCAAAGAAGATGTAAAGAAATGGAAAGATATTCCATGTTTCATGGATTGGGAAAATCAATATTGTAAAAATGGCCATACTTCCCAAAGCAATCTACAGATTCATGCAATCCCTATCAAATTACCAAGGATATTTTTCACAGAACTACAACAAACAATCCAAACATTTATATGGAACCACAAAAGACCCAGAATCGCCAAAGCAATCCTGAGAAACAAAAACCAAGCAGGAGGCATAACTCTCCCAGACTTCAAGAATTACTACAAAGCCACACTCATCAAAACAGTTGTGGTACTGGTATCAAAACAGACAGACCAATGGAACAGAATAGAGAATCCGGAAATAAACCCTGACACCTATGGTCAATTAATCTTTGACAAGGGAGCAAGAACATCAAATGGGAAAAAGAAAGTCTATTCAGCAAGCATTGCTGGGAAACCTGGACAGCTGCATGCAAAGCAATGAAACTAGAACACACCCTCACACCATGCACACAAATAAACTCCAAATGGCTGAAAGACTTAAATATACGACAGGACACCATCCAACTCCTAGAAGAAAACATAGGCAAAACACTCTCTGACATCAACATCATGAATATTTTCTCAGGTCCGTCTCCCAAAGCAATAGAAATTAGAGCAAAAATAAACCCATGGGACCTCATCAAACTGAAAAGCTTTTGCACAGCAAGGGAAACCCAAAAGAAAACAAAAAGACAACTTACAGAATGTGAGAAAATAGTTTCAAATGATGCAACTGACAAGGGCTTAATCTCTAGAATATATAAACAACTTATACAACCCAACAGCAAAAAAGCCAATCAATCAATGGAAAAATGGGCAAAAGACCTGAATAGACATTTCTCCAAAGAACATATACAGATGGCCAACAAACACATGGAAAAATGCTCAACATCGCTGGTTATAAGAGAAATGCAAATCAAAACTACCATGAGATACCACCTCACACCAGTCAGAATGGCCATCATTAATAAATCCACAAATAACAAGTGCTGGCGGGGGTGTGGAGAAAAGGGAACCCTCCTGCACTGTTGGTGGGAATGTAAACTGGTACAGCCACTATGGAGAACAGTTTGGAGACATCTTAGAAATCTATACATAGAACTTCCATATGACCCCACAATCCCACTCTTGGGCATCTATCCGGACAAAACTCTACTTAAAGAGACACATGCACCCGCATGTTCATTGCAGCACTATTCACAATAGCCAGAACATGGAAACAACCCAAATGTCCATCGACAGATATTGGATTCGGAAGAGGTGGTATATATACACAATGGAATACTACTCAGCCATAAAAAAGAATGACATAATGCCATTTGCAGCAACATGGATGGAGCTAGAGAATCTCATACTGAGTGAAATGAGCCAGAAAGACAAAGACAAATACCATATGATATCACTTATAACTGGAATCTAATATCCAGCACAAATGAACATCTCCTCAGAAAAGAAAATCATGGACTTGGAGAAGAGACTTGTGGCTGCCTGATGGGAGCGGGAGGGAGTGGGAGGGGGAGGGAGTGGGAGGGATTGGGAGCTTGGGCTTATCAGACACAACTTAGAATAGATTTACAAGGAGATCCTGCTGAACATCATTGAGAACTTTGTCTAGATACTCATGTTGCAACAGAAGAAAGGCTGGGGGAAAAAATATAATTGTAATGTATACATGTAAGGGATAACCTGACCCCCTTGCTGTACAGTGGGAAAAAAAAAAAGAATCAATGTTCTTTTTTGCTCATATGGATGCCCATTTGTTCCAGCACCTCTTTGTTGAAAGGACATAATTTCCCAGATTGAATTGCCTTGGCAATTTTGTCAAAACTAATTGAACCTATGTGTCTGTGTCAACTTCAGATTCGGTATCCTATCCACTGATCTGAGGATCATGGCTTTATTATGGCACTCTGCTGACCTTATGCCATCCCCACATGGGTCAGGCTCCACCGCAGTCTCAGCAGAATGCCTCGTATTCCCCTTATGAATGGAAATCCTCCCACCTAACTAATATAGATGGTCAAGTGAGGAGCTGTTACAGTGTTTCCCATCTACCTCTATATTGCAGACAGCTCTCTATCTTGAGGGAAGCTGACAGGTTCAGTTTCTCATCTACCTCCTTGGTCTGGGGATCCCCACACAGAGGGCTATGCCAATGGCCCTCCCTGAGGGCCCCAAACATGCACAGCCATAGCCTAGAATTAGATCTCCAACAAGAGAGTACCTAACACTTTGCTTTGGTGTCACCTATGGTGAGAGGTAGGCTTGAAACCCCCTGTTCAAATGGTACTTATATGTTGCTAAAAGTTCATTTTTTGAGGTTGAGCAGAATTATTAAAACCAAAGGTGAGTGTAAAACTGCACCTGCTGGTGTAGGTTCTCCCTCTGCACCTGATCTCTCACCCCTGCCCCAGATGCTCTAGGAAGTGTCTATGCTGCTGCACCCAACCTTCTGGCAGGCTTTCCCATACACCTTGCACGACTTCAGCTCCCACCAAAGCAGAAGGGGTCTGTTAACTGCTGTTGGGAATCTTTGAGGTGCATATGGTGAACTAGGCCCCAGGGAGAGAATTATGGAATATCAGACAGTAGAGGCACTAGTGTTAAATTCTGACCCAGCTGTCTGGTGGCAAAGGGGCTGTGCAGACCTAAAAAACACAATCTGCTGTGATACTCCAGGCCTCACAGCACAAGGCACTTAGTCTTCACAACAGTCATTGAATTGGCTCTGTGAATGAAAACTATTGCCTGCCACATCGGTAAACAGGATGTTGTAGCCCTCATGCCATCACATTACAGCTGCCCTGAGGAAACTGCCCAGGATGGAAACAGGATGCCCGCCATCCACCAGTCAACTGCTGCAGCCACCCCCACCCCTGCCCCTCACAGTGCACCCAGAGGAGACTGAGGATTAGAAAATATAGGAGGCTGGCTCCAGACAGCTGAGGTGTACATCAAAGCGATGATTTCAGTAATCCCAGCGCCGTGTATCTTCCCATATAGAAAAATGCTAAATTCCTTAACTTGATGTAACTCATTTTAACTAAAGGTAATCTTTTGTTGTTCCAACTCCCTGGTCTTTGTAGCAAAAAAGCTCATCTATCTTGGCTCCTCCATTACCTCTTCAGAATAGTCTCTTGGAGTCATCTGAGATGCTATGTCCCAGGTTTAAGCCCTCAGTTTTATCTGCTGAATAAAATATAATTCTCCACTTTTAGGTCGTATGTTTTTGTTTGTTTGTTTGTTTTGTCTTTTTGCCATTTCTTGGGCCACTCCCGAGGCATATGGAGGTTCCCAGGCTAGGGGCTGAATTGGAGCTGTAGCCGTCAGCCTACACCACAGCCACAGCAACTCAGGATCTGAGCCATGTCTGCGACCTACACCACAGCTCACGGCAACGCCGGATCCTTAACCCACTGAGCAAGGCCAGGGATCGAACCCTCAACCTCATCGTTCCTGGTCAGATTCGTTAACCACTGAGCCATGACAGGAACTCATAGGTTGTATGTTTTTTATGGTCAAAGACTTCACAAGTTCATGGGAATTTTTTCTTGTATTTATTGCAAGATTTATGTAAATTGTTAGCAGATGGATTCAGAAGCCTTTTACAAAAATGCAAAGGACAGTCTGGGCCACCACACCTGGTAAACACTCAATGGGCCTCTGAAGGTACTGCTAGATGTCACCTGAAGTTAAACACCAGTAAAATCTCTTGGCGGTATTGAACTTTTTTTTTTTTTTTTTTTCCCTCTCAAGGGATCTCCAAAGGTATGCCTATTCCAAATGGGCCTCAAAGCCATGAGCCTTTTATAGCTTAACCAAGGACAGAAAGATGTCACTAAAGAAAGTGAAAAAGGAAATTCCCATCGTGGCTCAGTGGAAAGGAATCTGACTAGCATGCACAAGAACACAGGTTCGATCCCTGGCCTCGCTCAGTGGGTTAAGGATCTGGTGTTGCTGTGAGCTGTACTGTAGGTCGCAGATGTGGCTCAGATTCCATGTTGCTGTGGCTGTGGTGTAGACCAGCTCCAATTCAACCCCTAGCCTGGGAACCTCCATATGCCATGGGTGTGGCTCTAAGAACACTTAAAAAATTAAAATAAAAATAAAGTGAAAAAAGAGCAACCCTCCTGATCCAGAGTCATTCCTAAAAACAGAAGGAAAGAAAAAAAAGAATAGATGAACAAAAGAAAAAGTTTACTTCTATGCACACAAGAGCCAATCAAAAAAGTAACTAATATGTTTCATGGTAAAAGTTAAAGGTTTATAAACTCAACTCAACAGGCAAAAGGGAGAGGGAAGGATTGGCCTCTATGGGAAGAACAGATAAGTTTCTTCAGGAAAAATAAAGGGGTTCTTTGGAAAACAATGGGGTATAAAAAAGTTTATGATAATGTCTGTACACGAATGAGTGATCTTTGCATCTCTTTTAGGGTTATAAAAACCAAGACAGGAGGTATTTATGGTAGGGTTATTCTTGGTCTCTCTCCTGGGAGTAGAAGCCACCCTGGAGAGGAAATTTACAATCCTGGTCATTTCTCAGAAGTTTCTGCTTTTATTCAGATAAGAGGATCTCCAAGAAGGCTTTCCTTTTTTTTTTTTTTTCCCCCTGTATCTGTTGAATCTCAACTATCCTCAGCTTAAATTGTCCTTTTTGTCTTTTTAGGGCTGCACCCGAGGCATATGGAGGTTCCCAGGCTAGGGGTCAAATCGGAGCTATAGCCACTGGCCTACGCCACAGCCACAGCCACACCAGATCCAAGTCTCGCCAGTGACTTACACCACAGCTCACAGCCACGCCAGATTCTTAATCCACTGAGTGAGGCTAGGGATTGAACCTGCTTTCTCATGGATGATAGTCGGGTTTGCTAACCACTGAGCCACGACAGGAACTCTTAAATTGTCCTTTATACCAACTGTAGATTCTGCCTAGCTCTTCATATCTCCAAATCTGTTCTTCTTTTCAAGATTCCTTGATCTATTCTGAACCCCTTGCACTTTTTACATGAATTGTAGATTATCAGTTTCTGAAAAACAACACCTGGGGTCTTGGTAGGGATTCTTCGAATCTTTAGATCTCCATCTTTAGTTCATGGAGTATTGCCATCTGAATAGATTTAAGGCTTCTCATCTATGAATATGGATTATTGCCCATGAACATAGGGCTTTCTTCATTGATTTCAATGAGCTATTGCAGTTTTCAGTGTAGAAGTCTTATACTTCTTCCTCCCTTGTACTAGATGGTGATTCAGAACATATGCAAACTCCTGGAGAAACTGTTCCAACCCTGCCATGTCCTGCCACCTAGCTGGCCTGTGACCAAGTCTACAAATGTTTTTCTCGTTCCTTGATTTTTAATTCCTTTAGAATTTGTTATTGTATTCTCATAAATGCTTAATGTCCTTGTAAGATTTTTTTTTTTTTTTTGCTTTTAGTGCCACACTCACCACATATGGAGGTTCCCAGACTAGGGGTCAAATCAGAGCTGTAGCCACTGGCCACAGCCACAGCCACGCCAAATCTGAGCTGCATCTGTGACCTACACCACAGCCCATGGCAATGCTGGATCCTTAACCCACTGAGCAAGACCAAGGATTGAACCTGCATCTTCATGGATGCTAGTCAGATTCGTTTCTGCTGAGCCTTGATGGGAACTCCCTAAATCTTTTAAAAAATAAAAAAAAATGATGTACTTTAATTACTCCATAGATGAGTTATGAGTGGGTCGCACTTAACATGATTTTAATCTTTTTAGAATCATTAAAGTAACATACACACATAATAAAACATCGAGGAGTTCCCAGGGAATGTAGTGGGTTAAGGATCCGGCATTGTCACTGCTGTGGCTCATGTCATGCTGAGGTGCCAGTTTGATCAGCCTTGTTAGGAAAGGGATGCACTCGTGGGACTTTGATGAGCCCTGCACACCGTTCTTCCAGAGAGCAGTGTCTGTTGACTCTTCCCTCTAGGGGATCCACTGTGGTCTCTGCTTCGTCATGTTGTTTCCAGGGCTGGTTGTCACTGGGACAAAAACCTGCCAGTGTGATGGTGACCAATGCTGTCTCTATAGTATTTATGTTTGAGTGTGTCCTCATCTGAATGGTTGAGCATCTCTAACACAGACTGGCCATATGCATGGCCACTTCCTAACAAGGCTGATACATAGAGTTGATACCAATAAAATTCTTGCACAATTTTTCAAGGATGTCTTTTCAAGGGTATTCCTTACACTAGTAGAAATAGTAAGGAATTGGAAACACCACCATTGTTCATGGAGAGGGTATGGGATCCATCAGTTCTGGTCCACATGGAGGAATGGATGCTGTGCAGCTGAGACAATGTGTGCAGGGTCTCTACCTGATGACAGGGGAGACCTCTAAGTTCTTTTATGTGTGACACACAGGGACCAATTATCTGGATCCATGGTCCCATTTATAAGAATATGTACATGCGAAATCAACATAGATGTAAATGAATCTGCTAATGTGTGTGAGAGAGAGACAGAGACAGAAAGATGTAGAGTGAGAGAGACAGAGCCTGAGAGATAATGCACCAAACTGCTCATGAACTGTCACTTCTGGGGGTGGGTTAAAATGAAATAAAATTCAGACATTGTTGCCTCTGGCAAACATTTTTCTAGCTCTTCATGTTATGTTTAGATTCATGCCCAAGTGTCTCATCTCAGCTGCTTTGGTGGGCTGAGCCCACAGTGGATTGCAGGGTTCTCACATCCTTGTGTAATCCCCACCTCTCCAAATGGAGGGACAATGTGCCGGGTTCTAACATATAGACTGATTTGTGAAAATTGTATGACTTCTAATCATTCCCTCCCACCTGTGTTGATTCTCACTCTCTGTCTCTCTGCATGTCTCTCTCTTTTTCTCTCTTTCTGCCTCTCTGTGTTTCTCTTTCTCTGTCCCTTCTCTGTTTCACGTATGTATGTCTGTATGTCTGTACATACTCTGAGGGCCCAGGAGAGATCACTTCAAAATATAACTTCATGACATATTACTTTGAATTAATGTTACTTAAGACCCATGCAAGAGACAATTTTCACCTCCTTTTCTCTCTCTCTAAAAGCAGGAAATAAATCTGTCCTATGAAATGTACACTATCTGGGACTGAGAGCTGAGGACTGCAGACATGCTGGCTCCTACAAATCAATTCATTCTGGGAAACTTCTCTGGGGACTACTGAGATGCCAGTTAGTTTTATGACAACCAGAGCCAACTCCACTCTCTGGCTATTTCTGAGAAACGGCCTGGGTCTGAGTCACCATAGATCCTTAGGATTTCCAGGCACAGAGACTGACCCACATCCTTGCATCCTGCCAGACCCCTTGTACAAACTCTTCCATTTTAGGAGTTCTTTCACCTCATCCTAAAAATAAACAACACCCACCCCCAATACCCACCAAACAAGCAAACAGATATCCCGCTGGTTTCCTTCTACCTCATCTACTTCAGAGGGTCACTCTCTTAGAAATGCCCTAAGCTCAGTGACTTACTGCTGTCTCCCTTCCTCTGTCACAATGCCATCCTCGGGTGAGCCCTATCTTATGTGGGCATGATAGCACTGCCCAAAGTGGCTTGATGGTAGCACCATACATTCAATATGACCTATACACCAAAACAGCCACAAACATGGGAGTCCAGAGATCAGGGATGCGTGTGCGCTTCTGACAAAATCGTTGCTTGGGAGACCCCAGAAACTACCGTCAATCTTCTCCATGATCTTCTGACCTTTGCTCTTCCCCTTTTTACCTGGCATCTTGCAATTCATTCATGAAAAATTAGATCCTATCTGGCAAGAACAGAATCGTCTTCCCAACCAAGGAGATAAGAATAGGCAAAGGCCCGTACCCATCTTATCCTTCTCTTCCTGCCTGTCCCGTCACGTCAGGAAAATATGTGTCTCCTTCTATCAGAAGGCAATTCCCCAGGTAAAGGACTTAAATGTAAAAGAAACCAGAATATTGTTTTGAGCTACAACAATTAAAAAATAAAAACAACAGGAGTTCCATTTGTGGCTCAGTGGAAACAACTAGTATCTGTTAAGATACAGGTTCAATCCCCAGCTTTGCCCGCTGGGTCAGGACCCCGGTGTTGCCATGAGCAGTGGTTTAGGCTGACAGCTATAGCTCCAATTCTACCCCCAGCCTAAGAACTCCATGTGCCTTGGGTGAGGCCCTATAAAGCAAAAATAAAGAAATAAAAATTAAAAATTAAAACAACACCAAAAGAACAAACACCCAAATCAGCAGTTGCAAAGAAGGTGGGTGGACCAAGCTCCTCTTCCTTCCTGGAAGCAGGAGGTAACGTATCCATCCCCACCTGCCATGGAAGATGTCCTTCCTCTGCTGGAAGGAGCGTGACATTGTTACTGTCAAGGGAAGCAAGTGAGAATGAGAGGGTCCTGTACAAACTTACCTTATTAAACATAATTCTCATCCCTCTTAGCCGCCACACTTTCCATAATTGCCTCCCTTTGTTCGACAAAATAGAAAAACATTTAGGTTCTGTCTGCCACTTTTCTGGGCCTCTTTTTATTTCCTTAAGAGGGCCCCCTGGGTGTGTGTCTGTGTGTGTGTGTGTGTGTGTGTGTGTGTGTACACGTATGAAATCTTCTTGATTTACTCACCAATCAGTGAGTGGCTTTGGTGTCTTCCATATCTTGCCTGTTGTCGATAAAGCTGCCATAAACATAGGGGTGTGCATATCGTTTTGAATTCATGTTTTTGTTTCCTTCAGAAAGATATCCCCATGTATAATTCTTGTGTCATATGTTCTATTTTTAATTTCTTGAAGAATCTTGTACTGTTTTCCTCAATGTCTATACCAGTGGAGATCCTCAAAAAATAGTGCATCCTTTTTCCACATCCTTGCCAAAACTTACTTGTTTTCAATTTGGGTGATAGCCATTCTTTCAGATTTGAGGTGATCATTTCATTGTGCTTTGCACATTCATTTCCCTTATGCTATGTGATGTTGACCATCTTTTCACATGTTTGTTGGCCATCTCTATATAGTCTTTGGAGGGAAAAAATGGTCTTCTACTAGTTTTGAGCTTGACTTTTTGTCTTTTAGAGGTTGAGTTGGGTACAACCTTGGTCCATTTGGGGGTGTGAACTGCTTTTTAGATATATTGTTTGCAAATATTCTCACATCCAGTAGTCTGCCTTTTGTTTTTGTGGATGGTTGCCTTTGCCATTGAAAAGCTTTTCAGGTAGATGGAGTACTATAGGTTTAGTTCGCTTTTGTTTCCCTTGCTTGAAAAGCCACATCCAGAAAATCTTGCTCATGTTGATGTCAAAGAGCCTACTATCTATGTTTTCTTCTAGGAGTTTTGACGGCTTCAGATCTTATGTGAAGTATTTGATTCACTTTGAGATTATTTTGTAGATGGTATGAGAAAGGATTCCATAGCATTTGATTCTTGTGTTTGCAGCTTTCCAGTTCTTCCCAATACCATTTATTGAGGAGGTAATCTTTTTTCTTATTGTATACCCTAACCTCCTTTGTCATAGATGAGCTGACTGTATAAACATGAGTTTATTTTCTGGGCTATCTGTTCTATTCCATGGATCTATGTGTATTTTTTTGTGTGTGTGTGGCAATACCATACTGTCTTGATGACTCTGGTTTTAGTATACTTTGTAATCAGAGAGCTTGATATGTCTAGGTTTGTGCTTCTTTCTTAAGAGGTATTGACTGGGAGTTCCCACTGTGGCTCTGTGGTAATGAACCCAAGTAGTATCCATGAGGACGAGGGTTCGATCCCTGGCCCTGCTCAGTGGGTTAAGGATCTGGCATTTCTGTGGCTATGGTGTAGGCCAGCAGCTACAGCTCTAATTTAAACTCATAGCCTGGGAACTTCCATATACTGCAGGTGCAACCCTTTAAAAAAAAAGGCAAAAAAAAAGAGACTGTATTGAATATTTAGTTTCTTTAGTGTTTCCCTACACATTTTGAAATTCTTTGTTCTATCCTCTAAACAATCCCATTGGCATTTTGATAGGATGGGATTGAATCTCTAGGTTGCCTTGAAGTGTGGAATCATTTGAACAATACAAATTCTTCTAATCCATGAGCATGTCATAGCTTTCCTTTGTTTTTGTCCTCTTCAATTCCTTTTATCAGTGTCTTCCAGTTTTCTAAGTATAGGTCTTTTACCTCCTGGGTTAGATATATTTCTAGGTATTTTATTTTTGTTAATGTCATTGTCCTTGGGGTTATTTTCTTAATTTCTCATTCTAATTATTTGTTGTGAGTGTATACAAATGCAACCAATGCATCTGCGACCTACACCACAGCTCACAGCAATGCCAGATCCTTAACCCACTGAGCAAGGCCGGGATCGAACCCACAACCTCATGGTTCCTAGTCGGATTTGCCAACCACTGAGCCACGAACTCCCCATATGAAACATTTTAAGCGTACAGTTCTATGGCAATAAACCACATTCACACTATTGTTCAAATATCTTCACTATTCACATTCAGAAACATTTCCATTTTTACCAGTGAAATCTCTGCAGTCATTAGACACTAAATCTCCTCAGCCCCTGGAAACTGCATTTTAAATACTTCCTTTGAATTTGACTTCTCTGGATACCTCTATAAATGGAATTATGTCATTTTTGTCCTTTTGTGACAGGACTTCTTCACTTCTCCTAATGGATTCAAGGTTCATATATATTGTTGCATGTGTCAGAATCTCCCTAGATTTTAAGGCCGAACATGTGTATACCATGTTCACGGTATCCATTCATCCATCAGTGGACACTTGGATCTCTTCCGCCCTTTGCTATCGTGGTTAATGCTGCTGTGAATATGGGTTTACCCTTATCTGTTCTAGTCATGGTTTTCAACATCTAGGGTATATCCCTTGACTTGGAATCAATGGATTATACATTAATTTTTTGGTGAGGTTTTTGAGGAGCTGCCATACTCTCTTCCACAGAGGCTGCCCCATTTCTCTTGATTCCTTTTTTGGCAAAATCATATGGCATTTTATGGATGAACTGCATTTTGTTTCTCCTCTTACTCATTGGTGTACATTTGCATTATTTCTTCCTTTTGACTATTGTGACCAATATTGTTATCCATAGATGTGTATAACTGTCTCCTTTTTCTTTTTATTAAAGTACAGTTGATTTACAATTTTGTGCCAATTTCTGTTGTACAGCAAAGTGACCCAGTCATTCATACATATATATGTGTGTATGTGTATACACATATTCTTTTTCTCATATTCTTTTCCATCATATTCTACCCCAAGAGACTGGATATAGTTCCCTGTGCTATACAATAAGACCTCATTGCTTATGCATTCTAAATGTAATAGTTTGCATCTACTAACCCCAAACTCCACTCCATCCACCTCCCTCCCCTCCCCCTTGGCAACCACAAGTCTGTTCTCCATGGCTGTGAGTCTGTTCCTGTTTTATCAGTAGGTTCATTTGTGCCATATTTTAGCTTTGACATGTATGTAATATATGGTATTTGTCTTTCTTTTTCGGACTTACTTAGCTATGAGAATCCCTAGTTGCATCGTGCTACTGTGAATGGCATTATTTCATTCTTTTTTTATGGCTGAGTAGTCTTCCATTATATATATGTACATCTTTTTGTTGTTGTTGTTGTTGTTTTATTTGTTCATTTGTCTTTTAGGGCCAAACCTGTAGCATATGGAAGTTCCCAGGCTAGGGGTTGAATCAGAGCTGCAGCTGCTGGCCTGTACCACAGCCACAGCAATACCAGATCCAAGCTGCATCTGCCACCTACACCACAACTTATGGCAACACTGGATACTTAACCCACTGAGCGAGGCTAGGGATCAAACCCACATCTTCATAGATAATAGTCGAGTTTGTAACCCACTGAGCCACAATGGGAACACCTACATCTTCTTAATCCATTCATCTGTCAATGGACATTTAGGTTATTTCCATGTCTTGACTTTTGTGAATAATGCTGCAGAGAAAATAGCAGTGAATATATCTTTTTTTATTACTCAAATGAATTTATCACATCTGTAGTTGTATAATGATCATAACAATCCAGTTTCACAGGATTTCCATATCATAACCCAGCATATCCCCCCACCACCCAAACTGTCTCCTCCAGAGACTATAAGTTTTCAATGTCTGTGAGTCAGCATCTGCTCTGCAAAGAAGTTCAGTCTGTCCTTTTTCAGATTCCACATGTCAGTGAAAGCCTTTGATGTTGGTGTCTCGTTGTATGGCTGACTTCACTTAGCATGATAATTTCTAGGTCCATCTATGTTGCCTAAAAATGCCGGTATTTCATTCTTTTTAATGGCTAATATTCCATTGTGTATATGTACAACATCTTCCTAATCCACTCCTCTGTCAATGGACATTTAGGTTGTTTCCATGTCTTGGCTATTGTAAATAGTGCTGCAATGAACATTGGAGTACATGTCTTTGTGAATCATGGTTTTTCTCTGGATGGATGCCCAGGAGTGGGATTGCTGGATCAAATGGTAGTTCTGTTTTGAGTTTTCTGGGGAATCTCCATACTGCTTCCACAGTGGTTGCACCAATTTACAATGCCACCAACAGTGTACTAGGGTTCCTTTTTCTCCATACCCTCTCCAGTACTTGTTTGTTGTAGACTTTTGGATGATGGCCATTCTGGCTGGTGTAAGGTGATACCTAATAGTGGGTTTGATTTGCGTTTCTCTAATGATGAGTGATGTAGAACATCTTTTCATGTGTTTCCTGGCCATCTGTATGTCTTCTTTGGAGAACTGTCTGTTTAGGTCTTCTTCCCATTTTTTGATGAGGTTGTTTGTTTTTTTGGTATGGAGCTGCAGAAGGTGTTTATAAATTTTGGAGATTAATCCCTTGTCAGTCAATTCACTTGCAAAGATTTTCTCCCATTCTGTGTGTTGTCTTTTCATGTTGTTTAGTGTTTCCTTTTCTGTGCAGAAACTTTTAAGTTTGATTAGGTCCCATTTGTTTATTTTTGTTTTTACTGTCATTACTCTAAGAGGTGGATCTGAGGAGATGTTGCTCTCTTTCATGTAGAGAGTGTTTGGCCTATGATTTCCTCTAAGAGTTTTATAGTATCTGGTCTTATATCTAGCTCTTTAACCCATTTTGAGTTTCTTTTTGTATATGGTGTTAGGGAGTGTTCTAATTTCATTCTTTTCCATGTGGCTGTCCAGTTTTCCCAGGACCACTTATTGAACAAGCTGTCTTTTCTCCATTGTATATCCTTGCCTCCTTTGTCATAGATTAGTTGGCTGTGGGTGCGTGGCTTTAATTCTGAGCTTTCTATCCTGTTCCACTGATCTATATTTCTGTCTTTGTGCCAGTACCATGCAGTTTTGATGACTGCTGCTTTGTAGTATATATAGTCTGAAGTCTGGGAGCCTGATTCCTCCAGCTCCATTTTTCTTTCTCAGGATGTCTTTGGCTATTCTGGGACTTTTGTGCTTCCAAACAAACTTTAAAATACTTTGTTCGAGTTCTGTGAAAAATGTCCTTGGTAATTCGATAGGGATTGCATTGAATCTGTAGATTGTCTTAGGTAGTATAGTTATGTTCTTAATAGTCACTCTTCCAATCCAAGAGCATGGTTTGTCTTTCCATCTCTTTGTGTCATCTTTGATTTCTGTCATCAGTGGCTTATAGTTTTCAGAGTATAGGTCTTTTGTTTCCTTAGGTAGGTTTACTCCTAGGTATTTTACTCTTTTGGGTGCAATGGTAAATGTGATTGTTTCCCTAATTTCTCTTTCTGATCTTTCATTGTTAGTGTATAGAAATGCCGTCGATTTCTGTGTATGAATTTTATATCCTGCGACTTTGCCAAATTCATTGATGAGCTCTAACAGTTTTCTGGTGGAGTCTTTAGGATTCTCTAGGTATAGTATCATGTCATCTGCAAGTAGGTATAGTTTTACTCCTTCCTTTCCAATTTGGATTCCTTTTATTTCTTTTACTTCTCTGATTACCATGGCTAGGACTTCCAAAATTATGTTGAAGAATAGTGGTGAGAGTGGACATCCTTGTCTTGTTCCTGATGTCAGCGAGAATTCTTTCAGCTTTTCACCAAAGAGAATGATGTTTGCTGTGGGTTTGTCATATATGGCCTTTCTTATGTTGAGGTAGGTTCCCGCTATGCCTGCTTTCTGAAGGGTTTTTACCAGAAATGGGTGTTGGATTTTGTCAAAGGTTTTTTTCTGCATCTATTGAGAGGATCATATGGTTTTTATTCTTCAGTTTATTAATGTGGTGTATCACACTGATGGATTTGTGGATATTGAAGAACCCTTGCATCCCTGGGATAAATCCCACTTGATCATGATGTACAATCCTTTTAATGTATTGTTGGATGCGGCATGCTAGTATTTTGTTGAGGATTTTTGCATCAATCTTCATCAGTGAAATTGGTCTGTACTTTTCTTTTTTTGTGGTATCTTTGTCTGGCTTTGGTATCAGGGTGATGGTGGCCTCATAGAATGAGTTTGGGAGTATCTCTTCCTCTGCAATTTTTGAAATAGTTTCAGAAGGATAGGTGTTAGCCCTTCTCTAAATGTTTGCTAGAATTCGCCTGTGAAGCCATCTGGTCCTGGACTTTTGTTTGTTGGAAGTTTTTTAATCACAGTTTCAATTTCAGTTCTTGTGATGGGTCTGTTCATCTTTTCTATTTCATCTTGGTTTAGTCTTGGAAGATTGTACTTTTCTAAGAATTTGTCCATTTCTTCTAGGTTTTCCGTTTTATTGGCATATAGTTGCATGTAGTAGTCTCTTATGATCCTTTGTAGTTCTGTGATGTCCGTTGTTACTTCTCCTTTTTCACTTCTAATTTTATTGATTTGAGTCCTCTCTCTTTTTTTCTTGATAAGTCTGGCTAAGGGTTTATCAATTTTGTTGATCTTTTCAAAGAACCAGCTTTTTGTTTCATTGGTCTTTTCTATGGTTTTCTTTGTTTCTATTTCATTGATTTCTGCTCTGATCTTTATGATTTCTTTCCTTCTACTAACTTTAGGTCTTGTCTGTTCTTCTGTTTTGAGCTGCTTGAGATGTACAGTTAGGTTGTTTATTTGAGCTTTTTCTTGTTTCCTGAGGTGGGCTTGTATTGCTATAAACTTACCTCTTAGATCGGCTTTTGCTGCATCCCATAGGTTTTGGAGTGTCCTATCTTCATTGTCATTTGCTTCTAGGTATTTTTTAGTTTCCTCTTTGATTTCTTCAGTGATCCATTGGTTGTTTATCAGCATGTTGTTGAGTCTCCACATGTTTGTGTTTTTTGCAGATTTTTTTCTTGTTGTTGATTTCCAGTTGTATAGCGTTGTGGTCGGAAAAGATGCTTGGTATGATTTCAGTTTCTTAAAGTTACTGAGGTTGGATTTGTAGCCCAGCACGTGATCCATCTTAGAGAATGTTCCATGTGCACTTGAGAAGAATGTGTATTCTGTTGCTTTGGGATGGAATGTCCTATAAATATCTATTAGGTCCATCTGGTTTAATGCATCCTTCAGGGCCTGTGTTTCCTTATTGATTTTCTGTCTGGTTGATCTGTCCATTGCTGTAAGTGGGGTGTTAAAGTCCCCCACTATGATTGTGTTATTGTTGATTTCTCCTTTTAAGGTTGTTATCAGTTGCTTTATATATCATGGTGATCCTATGTTGGGTGCGTAGACATTTAAAATTGTTATGTCTTCTTCTTGGATTGATCTTTGATCATTACGTAGTGACCTTCCTTGTCCCTAAAAATAGTCTTCATTTTAAAATCTCTTTTGTCTGATAATGTGTACTGCTACTCCAGCTTTCTTTTGATTCCCGTTTGCATGGGATATTTTCTTCCATCCTCTCAGTTTCAATTGGTATGTGTCCCTAGAAGTGAAGTGGGTCTCTTGAAGACAGCATATATATGGGTCTTGTTTTCGTATCCATTCAGCCAGTCTATGTCTTTTGGTTGGGGCGTTTAGTCCATTGATATTTAAGGTAATTATTGATATGTATGTTCTTATTGCCATTTTATTAATTGCTTTGGACTTGATTTTTTGCTTTTTTTTCTTTCCTTCTTCTCTTGTTCTCTCCTCTTCTGGTTTGATGACTATCTTTGGTGTTGTATTTGAGTTTATTTTTGTTTGTTTGTGTATCAGTTGTAGATTTTTGGTTTGCAATTATTCTGAAGTTTTGATATAAGAGTCTACATGTATATGAGATTGTTTTAAGTTGTTGTTCTCTTAATTGCAAGTTCATCTCCAGTATCCTGCATTTCTACCCACCTCTTCTCATGATTTCTGATTTTGGTGGTATAATTGTGCATGGATGATTTCATATCTTTACTGTATATATACCTTTACTGGTGAGCCTTATCATTTGTGGAATTTTTGTTTCCTGTTGCTGTCTTTTCTTTTTTGCCTAGAGACGTTCCTTTAGTATTTGTTATAAGGCTGGTTTAGTGTTGCTGAATTCTCTCAGCTTTCACTTATCTGTGAAGGTTTTGATTTCTCCTTCAAATCTGAATGAGAGCCTTGCTGGGTAGAGTAATCTTGGTTGGAGGTTTTTTTCCTTTAATCATGTGAAGTATATCATGCCACTCCCTTCTGGCCTGCAGAGTTTCTGCTAAAAAATCCGCCGATAACCTTATTGGGGTTCCCTTGTATGTTATTTGTTTCTTTTTCTAGCTGCTTTCAGTATTTTTCTCTTTGTCTTTAACTTTGGTCATTGTGATTAGTATGTGTCTTGGGCTGTTCCTCCTGGGGTTTATTTTATATGGACTCGTTGTGCTTCCTGGACTTGAGTGGGTGGTTCCTTTCCCATGTTAGGGAAGTTTTTGGCTATTATCTCTTGGAATATTTTTTCTGTCCCCTTCTCTCTCTCTTCTCCTTCTGGCACCCCTATAATGTGGATGTTGGTGCATTTGACATTGTCCCAGAGTTCTCTGAGACTCTCTTTATTTGTTTTCAATCTGTCTTCTCTTTTCTGTTCTGCATTCATAATTTCTTCTAATCTGTCCTCCACCTTGCTTATTCATTCTTCTGCTTCCTGTAGTCTGCTATTAGCTGCTTCTAGTGAATTTTTTATTTCAGTTATTGTATTTTGCATCTCTTCTTGTTTAAGTTTTATATCTTGTATCTCTTTGCTCAGTGTTTCCTGTAAGTTATCCATCTTTGCCTCCAGTTTATTTCTAATGTCTTGCATCATTCAGCATCAACAGTCTAAAATCTTTTTCCTGGAGGCTGAGAATCTCCTCCTTGCTTAGCTGTTTTTTCTGGGGTTTTTCCTTTCTCCCTCATGTGAGTTATAGTCCTCTGTCTTTTCATTTTTATAGGTTTTTGGTGTGGTGACCTTTTTACAGATAATAGAATTGTAGCCTCTCTTACTTCTGGTGTCTGCCCCCCTTGTGGCTGAAGTCGGCATTGACTATATCTTTTTTTTTTTTTTGTCTTTTTGCCATTTCTTGGGCTGCTCCTGCAGTATATGGAGGTTCCCAGGCTAGGGGTCGAATTGGAGCTGTAGCCACCAGTCTACCCCGGAGCCACAGCAACACAGGATCCGAGCCGCATCTGCAACCTACACCACAGCTCATGGGTTAACCCACTGAGCAAAGGCAGGGATCGAACCCACAACCTCATGGTTCCTAGTCAGATTCGTTAACCACTGCGCCACGACAGGAACTCCCACTATATCTTTTTGAATTGTGGTTTTGTCTGTATATATGCCCAGGAGTGGCATTGCTGGATCATATGGTAGTTCTATATTTACTTTTCTGAGGAACCTCTATACTGTTTTCCATAGTGGTTTTACCAATTTACATTCCCACCAACAGTGTAGGAGGGTTCCCTTCTCTCCACACTCTCTCCAGCTTTTGTTATTTGTAGACTTATTAATGATGGCCATTCTAATGGGTGTGTGGTGGTAACTCATTGTAATTTTGATTTGCATTTCTCTAATGATTAGCAATGTGAGCATCTTTTCATGTGCCTACTGGCCATCCATATTTCTTCTTTGAAGAAGTGTCTATTTAGGTCTTCTCCCATTTTTTGAGTGGATAGTTTGTTTTTTTGTTGTTGAGTTGTATGAGTTGTTTGTATATTTTGGAGATTAATGCCCTTGAAATTTGCATTATTTGCAAAGATTTTCTCCCATTCTCTGAGTGGTCTTTTCATTTTTTAATGGTTTCCTTTGCTGTGCAAAAGCTTTTGAATTTAACTAGGTTACATTAGTTTGTTTTTGTTTTTATTATCATTATTCTAGAAGGTGGATGAAACAAGATATTTCTACAGTTTATGTCAAAGAGTCTTCTGCTTATGTTTTCCTCTAGAAGTTTTTTTAGTATCTGGCCTTTCATTTAGGTCTTTAATTCCTTTTGAGTTTATTTTTGGGTATGGCGATAGAGAATGTTCTAATTCATTGTTTTACATGTAGCCATCCAGTTTCCAGCACAGTTATTGACCATTTCTTTGTTGTGGCATATTGTCTAACTTTCTACATTTGTGGTCCCCTTGATAGCAGGTGTTTAGATGCAAGAGCTAGTGCCCAGTCCTGGAGTTCTTGTGGGTAGTGGAAGCTCATGTATACCCAGAGTACTGCTCATGTAATGGGGTGGTGGTGGCAGTGGTTCATGGTTCATAGGACTGCTCTTGTAGTGGTGGGGGGCAGTAGCAACTCCCACAACCCCTCCTGTTACCAGGCAGTTCTCAGAACTGTTTCCTTTAACAAAGATTTTTTCCCATTCTGTGGGCTGTCTTTTCAAATTTTTTTTTTATGTTTTCCCTTGCTGTGCAAAAGTTTGAAAGTTTAATTTCGTCCCATTTCTTTATTTTTGTTTTTATTTCTATTGCCTTGGGAGACTGCCCTAAGAAAATATTTGCATAGTTTATCTCAGAGAATTGTTTTGCCTATGTTCTCTTCTATGAATTTTATGTTGTCTTATATTATGTTGATGTCTTTAAGCTGTTTTGAGTTTATTTTTGTGCATGGTGGGTGAGTGTGTTCTAGTTTCATTCATCAACATGCAGCTATCCAGTTTTTCCAATACCACTTGTTGAAGAGACTTTTTCTCATTTCATATTTTTGCCTCCTTTGCTGAAGTCTAAGTAACCGTAGATGTCTGGGTTGTTTCTGGGCTCTCTATTCTGTTCCACTGATCTGTATGTCTGTTTTTGTACCAGTACAACACTATCTTGATTACTGTAGCTTAGTAATATCATCTGGCATCTGGGAAAGTTATACCTCCTGCTTGGTTTTTGTTCCTCAGGATTGGTTTGGCAATTCTGGGTCTTTTGTGGTTCCACATAAATTTTTGGATTGTTTGTTCTAGTTCTGTGAAAAAAATGTCATGGGTAATTTGATAGGGCTTGCATTGAATCTGTACATGGCTTTGGGTAGTATGGCCATTTTAACAATATTAATTCTTCCAATCTAGGAGCATGGGATATCTTTTCATTTCTTTGAACCCTCTTTGATTTCCTTGATTAATTTTTTTTTTGTCTTTTTGTCATTTCTTGGGCCACTCCCGCAGCATATGGAGGTTCCCAGGCTAGGGGTCCAATCGAAGCTGTAGCTGCCAGCCTACACCAGAGCCACAGCAATGCAGGATCCGAGCCGCGTCTGCAACCTACACCACAGCTCATGGCAACGCTGGATCGTTAATCCACTGAGCAAGGCCAGGGACCGAACCCGCAACCTCATGGTTCCTAGTCGGATTCGTTAACCACTGCACCACGACGGGAACTCCCTGATTAATGTTTTATAGTTCTTAAAGTCTAAGTCTTTCACCTCCTTGGTCAGGTTTATGCCTAGGTATTTAATTTTAGGGGGTGCAATTTTAAAAGACATTGTTTTTTTATATTCCTGTTCTCTTATTTCATTTTAATATACAGAAATGTAACCAATTTCTTAATGTTAATCTTGTATCCTGATATTTTGTTGAATTAATTCATCAGTTTGAGTAGTTTTTTTTGTGGAGTCCTTAGGGTTTTCTATATAATATTATGTCATCTGCATGTAGTGACAATTTTACCTCTCCTCTTCCAATTTGGAGAACTTTTCTTTCTTTTTTCCTCCATCTCTTTCTCTCTCTTATTTATTTATTTATTTATTTATTTATTTATTTATTTATTTATTTATTACATCTTTCTTTCTTTCTTTTTCTTGTCCTATTGTTGTGGCTAAGACTGCCAATACTATGTTGAATAAAAGTAGTGAAAGTGGGCATCATTGTCTTGTTCCAGATTTTAGTGGGAAGGCTTTCAGCTTTTCTCCATTAATATATTGGCTGTGGGTTTGTCATAAATGTCTTTTATTATGTTAAGATATGTTCCCTCTATACCTACTTTGATAAGAGTTTTTAATCATGAATGGATGTTGAATTTTGTCAAATGTTTTTCTGCATCTATTGAGATGATCATGTGGTTTCTGACTTTGCTTTTGTTAATGTGGTGTATGATGTTGATTGATTTGCATACATTGAACCATTCTTGTGATTGGAACGAATCCAACTTGGCCATGGTGTATGATCTTTTATTATGTGTTGCTGGATTCAGTTGGCTAAAATTTAGTTGAGAATTTTTTCGTCTATATTTATCAAAGATATTGGCCTACAATTTTCTTTTTTTTGGCAGTACCTTTGTCTAGTTTCAGTATTAGGGGTGATGGTGGCTTCATAGAATGTCTTTGGGAGTGTTCCTTCTTCTTCAATCTTTTGGAAAATTTGAGAAGGATGAGTATAAGTTCCTCTTGTATGTTTGGTGGAATTTGCCTTTGAAACCATCTGATCCTGAACTTTTGTCTGTAGGGTGTGTTTTTATAACATATTCAATTTCATTTCTATTGATCAGTCAGTTCAAATTATCTATTTCTTCTTGACTCAGTTTCAGTGGCTGTATGTTTCTAGGAAATTGTCCATTTCTTCTAGATTGTCAAATTTTTTGGCATATAATTGTCCATAGTATTCTTTAATGGTTTTTTTGTATTTCTGCAGATCCATTTATATTTCTCCTTTTTCATTTCTTGTTTTATTTATTTGGGTTCCCTCTCTCTTCTTGGTGAATCTGACAAGAGGTTTGTCAATTTTGTTTATCCTTTCAAAGAACTAGCTCTTGATTTTGTTGACTTTTTCTATTGTTTTTTGAATCTCTATTTTATTTCCTCTTTGATATTTATGATTTCCTTCCTTCTGTTGATTTTAGGGGAGTTTTTGATTCGTTTTCTAATTCTTTTGTTGTTGTTGTTGTTGTTGTTGTTGTTGTTGTTGTTGCTATTTCTTGGGCCGCTCCCGCGGCATATGGGGGTTCCCAGGCTAGGGGTTGAATCAGAGCTGCAGCCACCGGCCTACGCCAGAGCCACAGCAACACGGGATCCAAGCCGCATCTGCAACCTACACCACAGCTCACGGCAACGCCGGATCGTTAACCCACTGAGCAAGGGCAGGGACCAAACCCGCAACCTCATGGTTCCTAGTTGGATTCGTTAACCACTGCACCACGATGGGAACTCCCCGTTTTCTAATTCTTTTAGGTGGTAGGTAGGTTGTTGATTTGAGATTTTTCTTTTTTGAAGAAGGCCTGTATTGTTATGAACTTCCCTCTAAGCACTGCTTTTGCAGCATCCCATTGATTTTATATGGCTGTGGTTTCATTGTAGTTTGTCTCAAGGTATTTTTAATTTTCTTTTTTATTTCCTTGTTGGACCTTTTTTTTTGTGGTATGTTTATTCTCCATGTAGTCATTTTTTTTCTCATTTCTTTTCCTGTGGTTGATTTCTAGTTTTGTGGCCAGAAAAGATGCTTGAAATAATTTCTGTATTCTTAAATTTCTTGAGGTTAGTGTTGTGCCCTAGCATGCGGTCAATCCTTGAGATTGTTCCCAGTGTCCCTGAAAAGAATGTGTATTCTGGAGGTTTTTTTTGATGTGATGTCCTGAAAAATATCAATTAAGTCTAACACAATCCTAAATGACACAATTAAGTCTGTCGTGTCATTTAGGATCTCTGTTGCCTTATTATTGATTTTTCTGTCCAGAGGATATGTCCATTGATGTGAATGGGTGTTAAAGTCTCCCACTACTATTGTATTTTCATCAAATTTCCCTTTTATGTCTGTTAGTATTTGTCACATGTATTTGGGTGCTTCTATGTTAGGGACATATATATTGGTGAGTATAATATCTTCTTCTTGAATTGCTCTTTTTCTCATTAAATAGTGTCCTTTATTTTTCTTTATGGCCTTCGTTTCAAGGTCAATTTTGTCTGATGTGAGTTTTGCAACCCCAACTTTGCAGTCATTTCCATTCACAAAAAATATCTTTTTCCATCCCCTCACTTTTTCAATTTCTATGTGTCATTGCTCTAGGGTGACTCTCTTATAGGCAGCAATATTGTAGGCTCTATTTTTTTTTTTTTGGTCTTTTTAGGGATGCATATGGAGGTTCCAACGCTAGGGGTCTAATTGGAGCTATAGCTGCCAGCCTATGCCACAGCCACAGCAACACCAGATCTGAGCTGCATCTGCAAACTACACCACAACTCACATCAATGCTGGATCCTTAATCCACTGAGCAAGGCCAGGGATCAAACCTGCAACCTCATGGTTCCTAGTTGGATTCGTTTCCACTGTGCCATGACAGGAACTCCCACTCTATTCTCTTTTGATTGGAGCATTTAATCCATTGACATTTAAGGTAATTACAATATGTATTTATTGCCATTTTTAAACCTTGTTTTCCAATTGAGTCTGTGTTTCTCTTTTGTTTCTTCTTTTTTCTTTTTCAATTGGGTGATTTCCTTTTTTTTTTTTTTTCCTCTCTGAATCCCCGACCCACTGAAGGGGGCCAGGGATTGAACCCTCATCCTCATGGATTCTAGTCAGATTTGTTTCTGCTGTGCCACAACAGGAACTCCCTGGGTGATTTCCTTTTATTTTATGCTTGTGTCCTCTTCTTTTTTGTGTGTGTTTGTGAATCTGTTGTTTGTTTTTGATTTGAGTTTGCCATGTTTTTCAAGTGTGTTAACACTTTCCTATAGCTACTTTCTTTAGACTGATAGTCATAGAGGCTCAAACACATTCTTTAAAAAGTCTGCATTTTCTTACTCTCCTTCTCCTCATTTTATGATTTTGATGTCCTTTATTACACCTTCACATTTATCCTTTTGCTGTTCCCTGTATTTATCATTGCTTTCAAAAATAGTTTTTTTTTCTTTTGATCTGTATGCTGGCTTATTTATGTGATCACTTTCCAGTTATGATTTCCTCCATCCCTATATCTTCTTACTTCTTCCTCCTTAGAGGGGACCTTTCAGTATTGCTTTAGGATAGGTTTAGTATTATTGTGTTCTTTTTAGCTTTATGTTTCTCCTAGAAACTCTATATTTCTCCTTCTATTTAAAATAATAATCTTGCTGGGTAGAATATTCTAGGCTGTTAGAACTTTGAATATGTCTTGCCACTCTCTTCTGGCCCATAGCAGTTCTGTAGATAAATCAGCTGATAACCTTATGGGGATTCCCTTACAATTAACTCTGTTTTTCTCTTGCTGCCTTTAGAATACTCTCCTTACCTTTAATTTTTTGCCATTTTTATTATACTATGTCTTGGTGTAGGTCTGTTTGGGTTCAACTGCTTTCAGGGCCTTTTGTGCTACCTCTATCTGGATATCTGTTTCCTTCTTTAGATTTGGAAAGTTTTCAGCTGTAATGTCTTCAAATACATTTTTAATCCCCTTTGCTTCTCCTTCTCGATTCCCTATTATTCATAGATTGGCACACTTGATATTATCCCATAGACCTCTTATATACTTTCAATTTTTTTCTTCAATTTGGCTTTCTGTCTTCTGTCCTGATTGGATAATTTCCATCATTCTATCCTCCAAGTCTCTTGTTCATTCCTCTGCATTATTCTTTCTGCTGCTCAGTGCATTTAACTCAGCTTTAAACTCTGCAAAAGAATTTTCTAATTTTTCTTGGCTCCTTCTTATAGTTTCTAATTCCTTTTTAAAGTAATCTGCATTACTATTGATAGCTGTCCTTAATTCCTTCACTGTTTTTATTACCTCCTTTTTGAATTCACTGCCTATTAGACTGAAGAGGTCTTTTCATTGTTAGCTCCTTCATGGGAATTCTCCTTTTTTTAAAAACTGGGAATGGTTCCTGTGCTTCTTCATTTACTTATATTTTTCTTACTCTATGAGGTTAGGGAAAACAATTATCTATTGTAGTCTTGAAGGGCTATTTATATCTGAGATCATCCCTAGGTAGTTTATGAGGGCTTACTATTTTTATTTTTAATTTTTAATTATTATTATTTTTTTTGGTGTGAGGTCTGCTTTTGGTTTGGATGTTTCCTCTCTTTCCTCAGTATGTGAAGGCTGCTATCCCCTTGATAGAGGGTGTGCAGATGCAAGGCATGTGTGTGCTTCCAGGGAGGTGGGGGCAAAGTGTGGTGCCTGCAGGTGTGCCTGTTCACCAGGCCCTTAACAGTGGCTATGACCCATGTGGTGGTGGGGCAGCAGGCCGCTCCTGGTTGCAGGGCTCTTGGCAGTGGCACTGACCCTCAGTGACATGGGGGCAGTGTCCAGATCCCTTGGCAGTTGCAATGGCAAGGCATGTGTGTTCTCAGGTAGGTGGGGGCAACTGGTGGTGCTTGGTTTCATGACTTTCCATGGTGGAATTCTTGAGGTGATTGGGGCCAGAGGTGGTGCCTTGTCATGCGACCCTCAGTGGTAGTGGGCTGCACCTATCCCTAGATTTAGAGATGGCTGTGGCAGTTTTCAGCTGCCCCTGTAACCTGCACAAGAGCTGCCCTGCTACCTGAGAGCTCACATGTGCACAGAGAAGGAGGTTCCTATGGCAGTCCTGCCCCCTTCCCCATCTTCTTTCACTCCCCAACAAATGACAACTTGCTTCTCTGGCAGGCCCAGGCCTCCTCCTGCACACCCTCAGCTATGGCACACTGCTCCTTATTCTCTCTCAGGCTTTTTCTACATAGCCAGGCCTAGTCCTCTTCCCAGAGCTGAACTCCAAAGCCTGAGTCTCAATGCCCAGCCTCCTTCTTGCCCCCCTGTGTGTCTCAGGCTGTTGTGCCCTAAGCAGTGGTACTATTGCTGGAACTCGGCCTCTGCTCACCAGTGCCAAGTAGAAATGCAGAGACAGAGTTTGGGGTGAAGGAGAAAAAAAGTACTTTTATTGCTTTGCCAGGCAAAGGAAGGTCACTGCAGGCTAATGCCTTAAAGACTGTGTCCCCCTTAGGAGAGATTGGGAGGTAGTTTTATAGTTTTGGTAGTCAAAAATATGGCCACAGATAAGGATCAGGGTAGAGGCAAGCTTGCATTGTTTCCAAAGCTGATGTTCAGTGGTCTGGTGGTGGTCTTTCTGGAATAAAGAATGTTTCATTAATATCTTCCATTTGTTAGGGGGTTTAGTTCTGTAGAACTCAGATATTGTTATCTATGTTCCTTGAGAAGGGACCAGAACCCTGCCCCAAAGCCTCACTCTTGTCTCCTGATTGCTCCTCTCCAATCTCTGCAGCCCCTCCCTTCCCTGATTAGCAACTGTTTGAACCTGCCCTTTGGAATTCAGGTAAGGTCATGGAGACTGATGTTTATTTCCTAAAAAACAAGAAATTGGGGACACAGAAAGGCTTGTGTGCCCAGGAGCCCACAGGGCACTGCATGGTTTCAGTACCGATGGTCTGTGAGGATCTCTCTGCTTTGCCTCCCTCAGACCAGCTGCTACAGTTTACTCCAAGGCTTTGAGGCATTCCTTCTATCCCAGCTGCCTCCCTGCCAATTAGGTGGTTTCCCAGGGTGTGGATTCCTTTCCTCTCTCTCAGCTCCCTCTCAGGAGTGCTGGTCCTGTCCTGATTCTTTTTTTCTCTTCCCTCTCTCTCTGTTTTATCCCTTTTGTTCTACTCAGTTATGTCAATGGTTTCTTGCCTTTTTTGGAAGTCTGAGGCCAGTGTTCTGTAGATATTCTGCGTGAATCATTCTCGTGTAGTTTTTTTTTTTTTAATGTGTTTATTGTTGAAGGTGAGTGCCACATTCTATTACTCCACCATCTTGATCTGGCCTCTGCACGTATTTTCAATGATTTGGGATATTTACCTAGGAGTGAAGTCATTGTACCATAGGGTAATATATTTGTATTGGCACCAAAAGTTGAACCATTTTCCACTTCCAAAAGTAATGATAAATGTTCCAATGTCTCCACAGTGTTAGTAATATTTTTTATTGTTAATTTTCTTGATTGCAACCTTAGTAGAGTGTGTAAAGGAGTTACTGCATTGTGGTTTTAATTTACATCTCATCTATCTTTTCATCTGCTTCTTGGCCATTTGCCTGTCTTCTAAGGAGATGGTTCTACTTAAGCCTTTTTCATCTTTAAAATAGATTGTCATTGTTGTGAATTGTAAAAGTTCTTGATATACACTGGATAAAAACTCATCAGATATATAATGTGGAATTAGTTCTTCCATTCTTTGGGCTGTCTTTTCACTTTATGGGTTGCATCTTTTGATGAACAAAAGTTTTGTATTTTGAGAAATCCAATCTATTTCTTTGTTGTTGTTTCTTGTGCTTTGCTGTGAGATCTAAGAAGCCATACTAAATCTAAATTTATGAAGATTTATTCTCATGCTTTCTTAGAGATTTTACACAGTCTTTCCTTGGTATTTGTGAAGGATTCATTCCAAGACACCCAGTGGTTATCAACATTCATGGATGTTCATGTTGTTTATATTAAAATGGTATAATATTTGCAAATAACCTCAAAACATCTTCCTGTATATTCTAAATCATCCCTAGATTACTTATAAGAGCTAGCACAAAATAAATGCTAAATAAATGTTGTAAATAAAATGCTTTGTAAATAGTTGCAGGCATGTGAGAAATTCAAGTTTTTCTCTGATTTTTTAGAAAATTTTTCCTAATATTTCTGATCTGGAGTAGGTTGAATCCACGGATGTGGAACACATGGATATATGGGGCTGAGTGAAATTTTACGTTTTAACATTTAAGCCTCTTATGTATTTTGAAATATGTTTCATATGTGCTATGAGGTAAGGGTCCAGCTTCCTTCCTCTGTGTGTGGTTAGCCAATTGCCTAGCACCACAGGTTGAAAACATCATTTGCCCCCAATTCCATGCTTTGACTCTTGTCTAAAATCAGTTCATCCTAGATGGAGCGCTTTATTTCTGGGATCTCCATTCAATTCCATTCATCTCTATGGATAACTCATGCCCGTGTCACAGTGTGTTCTTTCCTGTTGCTGTAGACCAATGTTTGAAATTGGGACATATGAGCCTTCCACTCTGATTTTCTTTGTCAAAACTGTTTTAGTTGTTTCAGGGCTCTTGAAATTCCCTACTTTGGGGTGTCTTCTTCTGCTCCCTTTCACATGAATGTACCCCCATTTGATTACGCACTTGTCTTCTGAAGACACCCTGATTCCTGGAAGGTTTGGGCATTATGAGTAGAGCTTCTGTGCAGAATGGCATCCTTGTTTTCATTTGGATATAGCTTTTCAAAGCCGTTCCGTGAATACTGGAGGCATGATGGATGGATCTCAAGGTGTGAGACTCGTTTGGCTTTGGGAAATAGTGCCACACTGTTATCTCAAGCTGCCGAATGTGCATTCCGTCAGCAATGAGGCAGAGGTGCTGCTCTTCCCTGTTCTCCAGTAATGGGTACTGTCATTTGGGGAGGAGGTTAGCAGTTCTGATGTCTTTCTGCCTTATTGTTTTCATGTGTAACTCCTAATGGTATGCGATGTGGATCATATTTTTGTCCCCTTATCCTCTGAATATCCTCTTTGGCCAGGTGTCTGTTCAGATGTTTACCCATTTTAATGCAGCTGTTTGTTTTATAGTTCTTTGTATAAAGGGAGTACCAATTCTTTATAAGATATGTGTTTAGGAAATATTTTTCTTTCAGTTTGATGCTTGTCTTTTGGTTTTCTGAATAAAGACTTTCACCAGGTAGAGATTTTAATTCTATAGAAAACGTGCTATTAATATTTCCCCCTTTTGTGTGTGGGCTTTTTTGTGTTGTGTATGAAAAGTCAAAGCTCATGATCTATGTGGCCAAATGCATGGCCATGTTGATTTCCTTCTATAATGTTTAGAGTTTTATATTGTAAATGTGTCTGTGGACGTTTCTGAGTAGCTTTGGGTGTAAGTCATAAAGTTTATGTCTACATTCATTTTATTGTGTATGGTTTCTAACTGTTCTGTAACTCTTTTTCAAGAAGTCGTGAGATATTGGCCTCCATCCCTTTGAATTTCTAAAATATGATTAGTTCAACAGACCTGCCAGCAGGGGTCTTGGCCTCTGCTGAACTGAGTGGCTGCAGCCTGCATTTCACAGTTTGCCGGCAGAGGGCACCAAGCCTAGCTCTTTCACCAGTGCAGTGCCTGCCTGACCTGCCCACAGACTTGGCTCTGTGCACAACTGACCTGAGCTAGGAACCCTCAGGACCTGTCCAGTTCTTGGCTTCTGGATAACGCCAGCTGCACCCACAATGAGAGGAGTTTGTTTTCTTTAGGACCTGCTGGAGGTTCTACTGAATGAGGAAAATTTGAGTAAGAAGCGGGGAGAAGCCTCCTGTGTGTTACTGACTACTAGGGGGAGGAGTCTTTCTTCAGAGGACCTGGAGAAAGAAGGACCTGAGGTGGAATGTTGTAGGTTTTTATTAGTTTTATGTGCAGAGCAGATGGTATTCCATGTCCTTCTTTGGCTTGTGAATTTTTCCGTTTTCCAAGAATTTATTTATTTTACATTGTTTTGTCTTTTTTCCTTTTTAGGGCTGCACCCTCAGCATATGGAGGTTCCCAGGCTAGGGGTCGAATCAGAGCTACAGCTGCTGGCCTCTGCCACATCTTCGACCTACACCACAGCTCACTGCAACGCCGGATCCTTAACCCACTGAGCGAGGCCAGGTATCAAACCCACAACCTCATGATTCCTACTTGAATTCATTTCCACTGTGCCACGACAGGAACTCCTTCCAAGCAATTTATTGAGGGGACTGTCCTTTCCTTGGTGTATGTCCTTGGCACCTTTGTCATAAAATCACTAACCATCTATTTGTGGGTGTTCCTGCATTGTCTATTCTATTTCTTTGAACTGTGTGCCTCCTTTTGAGCCATCTTTATACTGCTTGGTTACTGGAGCTTTGTAATATGGCTTAAAGTCAGGAAGTGAGTTTCTCAAGCAGCTGCTCTCCTATCTCAGGCTCCCCTTAGCTGTTCATGGCCCTTTGTATTTCCATACATATGTCAGGATTGTTTCGTCAGTTTCTGTGAAATATGCCATTGGAATTTTGAAAAACATCAAAGCTAAAAAAAAAGAGAAGAATAGGAGTTCTCATCATGGCTCAGTGGTTAACGAATCCGACTAGGAACCATGAGGTTGCAGGCTTGATCCCTGGCCTTGCTTCTTGGGTTAAGGATCTGGCGTTGCCATGAGCTGTGGTGTAGGTTGCAGACGCGACTCTGGCGTAGGCGGGCAGCTACAGCTCCGATTCGACCCCTAGCCTGGGAACCTCTATATGCCGCGGGAGCGGCCCAAGAAATGGCAAAAAGACAAAAAAAAAAAAAAAGAGAGAGAGAAGAATACATATGAGCTTCACTTTACTTTACAGTACTCACTGTATTCCCTGTGTGTGTGTGCTAAGCATGTGTGTGCATTTGTGTTCATATGCTCATGTGTATGTAATTTTTGCTGGGCAGTGCTTATATAATTAATGTGCCTGAGTGTTTACTGGAACCACTTGCAAGTTGGTTACTGACTAAGTTGGGCCCTAGATATGCCAGCACACACCTGCTCAAATGATCCTGTGTATCCATATAAAATTCTCAGACCTCAGTTACTTAAATGGGGGGAGCAGAATGTCCAACACAGAGTCTGTCTTCCAATCACTTAACTATCTTAGTAATGTCCTCACACCATCTTTAGCCCCAATCAGGGTCCAGCTTAGGTCCCCACTACATTCAGTCATCTGCCCTGGGTCTCCTTTAAGCTACAATATTGCTGTTGGAGAGCTCAGCTAGGGCAAAGTTGTGCCCCTTCAGTTGATCTGGCCCTCAGGCCTTGAGCTTAACTCCTTTGTTCCAATCCCTTAGCACAGCCCCACCTGAGGAAGATTGGCAGCCCCTCTGGGTCTCCTTTTGTGAGATTCTGTACTTTTGAAAGAACAGGCAGCATGCACCAGGGGACATTGTGGTGGGAGGTGGTGGTGTTCCTATTAAACATCCTTTGTACATCTGCTGTAATTACTAAAGATCAGAAGTAAAGAATATCCATGTTAAAAATAATGATAAAATCTCTCCCTTCCTGGGATGCCAAAGCTGCTACTCCTTCAACTCTAAGACTCTTTCCCAGGTGCTAAGGCCATTCTGACTCACTGTGTACATGTGTAGTTTCCTTCCTTTCTTTCTCTTTCTTTCTCTTTCTCTTTTTCTTTCTTTCTTTCTTTCTTTCTATTTTTAAATTAAAGTGTAGTTTCTTTCTTTCCATTTTTAAATTGAAGTATAGTTGATTTACAATACTGTGTCAATTTCTGCTGTACGTAATAGTGACCCAGTCATACATATATATACATTTCTTTTCTATCTTTTTTTTTTTTTTTTTGCTGTTTAGGGCTGCTCCTGCTGCACATGGAAGTTCCCAGGCTAGAGGTCCAGTCGGAGCTGCAGCTGCTGGCCTATGCCACAGCCACAGCAACAAGGGGTCCGAACTGAGTCTGTGACCTACAGCACAGCTCATGGCAACACCAGATCCACAACCCATCGAGCAAGGCCTGGGACTGAACCCACTCCTCATGGATACTAATCAGGTTGTTACTGCTGAGCCATGATGACGTGAACTCCCATTCCTTTTCTTATATTATCTTCCATCATGGTCTATCCCAAGAGATTTGGATATAGTTCCCTGTGCTGTGCAGTAGGACCTCATTGCTTATACATTCTAAATGTGATAGTTTGCATATATTAACCCCAAACTCCCAGTCCATCCCACTCCCTCCCCCTTCCCCTCGGCAACCACAAGTCTGTACTGTATGTCTCTGAGTCTGTTTCTGTTTTGTAGATTCTGTTTTGTCTGCCATATTTTAATTCCACATATAAGTGACATCTATGGTGTTAAGATTTCTCTGACTTCATTTAATATGATAATCTCTAGTTGCATCCAAGTTGCTGCAAATGGCATTATTTTGTTCTTTTTTGTGGCTGAGTGGTATTCCTTAGTATATATGTACCACATCTTCTTTATCCATTTATCTGTTGTTGGACATTTAGGTTGTTTCCATGTCTTGGCTATTGTGAATAGTGCTGCAATGAAAATAGGGGTGCATGAATCTTTTTGAATTATGGTTTTATCTGGATATATGCCCAGGAGTGGGATTGCTGGATCATATGGTAGTTCTATATTTACTTTTCTGAGGAACCTCCATACTGTTTTCCATAGTGGTTGTACCAGTTTACATTTTCCACCAACAGTGTACATTCTCCACACCCTCTCCAATATTTGTTATTTGCAGGCTTATTAATGATAGACATTCTGGCTGGTGTGAAGTGGTACCTCATTGTAGTTTTGATTTGCATTTCTCTAATAATCAATGATGCTGAGCATTTTTTTCATGTGTCTATTGGCCATCTGTGTGTCTTCTTTGGAGAAGTGTCTATTTAGGTCTTCTGTCCATTTTTTGATTGGGGTGTTTATTTTTTGTTGAGTTGTATGAATCTTTCCTTTCTTCCTTCTCCCTCCCTTCTCCCTCCCTTCCTTCCCTCTTTCCTTTCTCCTTCCTTCCTCTCCTTTTTTTTTCTTTTTGAAACCTTGAAGGAATATATCCCTGACTTGTTTAATGTTCTTTGTTCTGACAAGATATAAACCTGTACTGAAAAACCATACTTCTCTGGAGCAGTTCCTCAGAATTACTTGGGAAGTTGTCTTCTGGGCTACAGTCCTCAGTTTGGCTCAAATAAAACTCTTTTTTATTTCTCTTATAGATTGTTTATTGATTATTTTTACCAAAATTAGTTGGCATCATAGGTGGGTATCAGAAAAAACCTACCTGAGGTCACCTGGAATCTACCTTGGGCAGGTACTTATGACCAACCTGGGCCCTCAGAGCCCCTCTGGCTTCAAAGCAGCTCTGGTGCTTTGATGAATTCTTCCTCTCATCTGGATCTCTGTATTAAGTAAGAGTTCATGACTTTTATTTGAGTTGTTATCTTAAGACTTGGAGATTTAAGGGGGTACTGGTACATTTCCTAGGTGAAGAGGTTCTGGGGGGAAGGTCCCAGACAGAGAAACTGATATATTTCTAGTTGAGGGACCTAGGGGGAATTTCTAAGCAGGTAGGCATGGAAGAAAATTGGAGTGAACTGGGAAATAGTGCTTTTTTATAGTCTACCACCTCCTGGAGAGGCAGTCACCCACCAGAAATCCTGGTGACTTCTGCAACTGGTATGGAGCTGATATTTGCAAATACTTATCTAACTTCAAAATGGCCAGGATGAAACTCTTTTAACATTGCAAAACTGATACTTGCATGCATAATTAAAGAAATCTGGGAGTTTCTGTTGTGGCTCAGTGGTTAACGAATCTGACTAGGAACCATGAGGTTGAGGGTTCGATCCCTGGCCTCGCTCAGTGGGTTAAGGATCCGGCGTTGCCATGAGCTGTGGTGTAGTTCGCAGATGGCTCAGATCCTGCATTGCTGTGGCTGTGGTGTAGGCCAGCAGCTGTAGCTCCGGTTAGAGCCCTAGCCTGGGAACCTCCATATGCTGTGGGAGCGGCCCTAGAAAAGGCAAAAAGACAAAAAAAAAAAAAAGAAAAGAAAGAAAAAAAGAAAGAAATCTGGCTTGATAAACATCTTATCAAAATTCTGACCCTGTGAGAATAAAAGTACTCCTAGGAGAAAACTTGAAGTTATAACTTCATGTCCTTGAAATGCAGAGATAGCCCACATTACCTGAGACTATATATAGCCTTGGCTCAGTTAGTAGAATGAACAACCGAAGGGAATAAAAAGTTCTTTTAAAACTCACTTGGGAAAACACTGAGATCTCTGTGTCTGTCTGACGTGTGTGTCCGTGTGTATGTCATATAAGTATATGTTTCCACTTCCAGGTGATAGAATCAAAAGGAATTTGTAGAAGAGCTGTATTTAATTGGCTTTAAAATAAGCATGTACAAAGCAAATATTTCTCAATGTCACATAAAGCTAACCCAAATTTTTAGAGCTACATATGATCTAGGATTAATCTTCAGCAAATGAGACAAGTTTAAGTTGTTGGTTTGATCAATATGAACATGTCTTTAGAGTCATCAACATTCAGTGTAATACCTTTATTTGGTACCTAAGTTTACTAAAGTCTTTAAATTCATGTTATCTCTGTTACAAAATTTGTCAAGAAAATTAACTTAATATGATGGTATTTTCAAAAGTGATGAGGTTAAGATAAATAGGATGAGAGCTTATAGATGAACTCTCTAAAAATGATTATGGTGGAGTTCCCGTCTTGGTGCAGTGGAAACAAAGCTGACTAGGAACCATGAGGTTGCAAGTTCAATCCCTGGCCTCGCTCAGTGAGTTAAGGATCTGGTGTTGCCATGAGCTGTGGTGTAGGTCACAGACGTGGCTTGGATCTGGTGTTGCTATGCCTCTGGTGTAGGCCGGCAGCAACAGCTCTGATTCACGCCCTAGCCTGGGAACCTCCATATGCTGCAGGTGTGGCCCTAAAAAGACAAAAGACCCCCCAAAAAATTTTTAATTAAAAAAATAAAAATTATTTATATTTTATGGTATGTTTGCCTAAAAAGTGTTCCTCTGGATTTGGGGTCACTTGAAACTTCAGAGTTTTGCTAAATTAATTGATGGGAATTCACTGCCTATCCATTTCCAATTAAGATAGAAATACTGGAGTTCCCATTGTGGCTCAGAAGGTTAAGAACCTGACATAGTGTCCGTGAAGATGCGGGTTCAATCCCTGCCCTCACTGTGTGTTAAGGATCCGGCATTGCTGCAAGCTGCAGTGTAGGTTGCAGATGCAGCTCGCATCCAGCATTGCTGTGGCTGTGGCATAGGCTGGCAGCTGCAGCCCTGATTTGACCCCTAGCCTGGGAACTTCTGTATGCTGCCAGTGCACCCCCGAGAAAAAAGAAAAAAGGAAAAGAAAGATAAAAATACAGAAACATTCATTGCTAAGCATGTCTTAATTGGCCTATTTTGACTTTTCATTAGAGAAAAACTAAAGATGTTTGGATTTATTGGACACATGTCTTGTACCACCATTGAGAAAAGAAATCATGCTGTGATAAAATGAATGTTTCAAAAGGTTGTGGAATATGTTCATAAGCTTGCCAATGAGGATGTGCTGACATGACAAACAGTTCACAATGGATTGTTTCTAGGTTTTTTGTTAGGGCTTAAAGTTTTCAAGAGTTAGGAGTTCCTGCTGTGGCTCAGCTGGTTAAGGACTTGATGTTGTCTCTGAGAGGATGTGGGTTTGATCCCTGGCCCCGCTCAGGGGGTTAAGGATCCAGCATTGCTGCAAGCTGTGACACAGGTTGCAGATGTGGCTCAGATCTGGTGTTGCTGTGACTGTGGTGTAGGCCTGAGAACATCTATATGCCGCAGGTATAGCCATGAAAATAAAAGAAAGAGTCTGACCTACAATTTCTGATAATAGGGAAAAAAAGCAAAAATCCATGACAATAAATAAAAATTCTATCACTTGGAACTATAAGAAAATCTTTCTAAAAATGATGGTTTTTAAGTAATATTTAAATTTGAACTAAAATTTTTTTCTGGGCCACTAAAAAAGCTATATAGGCTTATCAATTTACTCATAATTCTTCTCACTATTTTGCCATAGATGAGCATTTGTTCTGGTAAACTGTCCATAAGTTGCTTATCTGATTTTAGATTATTTAACTCAAGTTCTCTTGTGTTTAAGTTTTCTAGTTAAATCATTATGCAAAAGGTAAGATAGATAAGTTTTGGTATTTTGTACTTTTAATGCTTCTATCCTCATTCCCATACAGTATTGTATCAAGAGCACCAAATTTAAATTTCTATCTCCTATGCTTTCAATGCTGAGTGAAAGTTTAATTTACTTATTTTTTTGTTTTGTTTTGCTTTTTGCCATTTCTAGGGCCACTCCCACAGCATATGGAGGTTCCCACACTAGGGGCCTAATCGGAGCTGTAGCTGCCGACCTAAGCCACAGCCACAGCAATGCAGGATTTGAGCTGCATCTGTGACCTACACCACAGATCATGGCAACGCTGGATCCTTAACCCACTGAGCAAGGCCAGGGATCAAACCTGCAACCTCATGGTTCCTAGTCGGATTCGTTAACCACTGAGCCACGACAGGAACTCCAAATTTAATTACTTATGATAGTTAAATTTGGTGGGAAGTTTGGGCTAGTTTTAATACAGTATTCATGCAGCATGAAATCTCCTGGGTGCAAACAGCATATTTTTTATCAATCTATACATTGATTCCTTTAAGCACCCTTTCCAGTATGCTCACCTCATTACAACTTATCTCCTCTTATATGTTTGGAACTTATTACTGGAAGATGAAGTTATTGATATTGGGGGGGGTGTGACCATCAGTGTGTGTGTGTGTGTGTGCATGCACACCTGCACAGGTGTGTATGTGTATGTGCACACACTTCATGGCCTGATTCAATTAAGCACTCTATTCTTAACTTACTACTAAATCCTCCTTTGGCTTTTTATTTCATACACACTTTCGTATAAATTATGTTATGCTCCTGAGGCACAAAATGTGGCACATTTCTTCTCCTCGTAAGTTACAACTTGACCTAACATTTTAATGTCTGATACTTATATTTATTTTATTGTTCTTTACCAAGGGTATCCTGAGGATGGCGATATTTAGGGCTGGTAAGGTTTATCAGAGTTTGAATTAAGAGAATAGTTTTCACTAGAGGAGTTTGCTGTGAATCACTGCCAAGTCCTTTGCTTTTTTTTTTTTTTTTTTTTTTGCCAAGATGTGCAGTGGCTTTGATGTAGGATCTCAGTTCCCAAACCAGGGATTGAACCTGGGCCACAGTGGTGAAAGCACTGAGCCCTAACCATTAGGTCACCAGGGAACTCCCTCCTTTTTTTTTTTTTTTTTTCAACTAGGCGTGTGGCATGTGGAAGTTCCCCAGGTCACGGATTGAACCCGTACCACAGCAGTGACCAGAGCCACTGCAGTGACAATGTCAGATCCTATATAATTGTATGCTTTGACTTGTTTGGGGGGTTTGGCAGGGTGATAATTATATATAAATTATGAGGATTAGCAGGGGCAGGGGTTTTGATTAAGCAAGCTGTTTACCTGATATGAGTGTGCATGTGAATGTAAGTAGGTAATTGCTCAATATCCTGTGACTATTGACTCCGTAATATATGATGGTAGGTGATGTTAGAAAGGAATATTCAATTCAAGCTCAGTTACAAGTTTTTTGACTGTGGGAAGGCCTCTGATGACTGTAACTGAGTCACAGCACCCCTCCCCAATTAAAAAATACCAAAATCATGAAGCCAGTGATGTGTGAGCATAAGTGGTTTAGTCATTAGTCCATCAAGGTGTATTAATGAAAGGGAAAGAGTGGGTGATTTTAGGTAAAAATCCTCATGCTCCGTGGGCCTAGAACAAGGAGAGAGGCACATTTGTGGGCAGGTTGATGGTTTACTGTAAAGCTCTGGTTGTTGGTTATAATAAGTGTGTTGACTGGAAATGATTTGATTTGATGTGGTATGTATGACTCATAAATATATGTCTTATGTGATATCAATCACCTCAGTTACCCCTGTGAATATCTGTGGGGACTGGAACCTTATGTGAATTGAAGTGTCTCATATGTTACGTAATATCCATAGGCTGATGTACGTGCTTATACACACACAGCAGATAATTAATTCATGGTTATACGTATGTGTTGTGTATGAGAAAGCATATGTACTTATATATGTGGAAGGGCGCATAATACGCAAAGTAAGTACATAGTAATGTTGTTTTTAAGATGTCTTTTTTTTTTCTTTTTAGGCTGTACCTGCAGCGTATGGAGGGTTCCAGGCTAGAGGGTGAATCGGTGCTGCAGCTGCTGGCCTACACCACAGCCACGGCAACACCAGATCCGAGCCGCATCTGCAACCTACACCACAGCTCACAGCAATGCCAGGTCCTTAACCCAATGATCGAGGCCAAGGATCGAACCTGCGTCCTCATACATACTAGTCAGGTTCTTAACCCACTAAACCACAATGGGAACTCCCATGATGTCATTTTAAAATACTTACACAGGAGTTCCCGTCATGGTGCAGTGGTTAACGAATCTGACTAGGAACCATGAAGTTGTGGGTCCAATCCCTGGCCTTGCCTGGATCCTGCATTGCTGTGGCTGTGGCATAGGCCGGCAGCTACAGCTCTGATTAGACCCCTAGCCTTGGAACCTCCATATGCCACAGGATTGGCCCTAGAAAAGGCAAAAAACAAAAAATAAATTAAAGAAAATACTTACACAGTACTTAGAGATAGTGTTACTGTCTCCTAAGCAGTTGTTCAGGGAATTACTTGGTTTGGATGCTGATGATGGAGCTGGGGCTTCTTCCTTGAGTCTTAGTTATGATGTTCTCCTTTTCTGGTTTAGAAGAGCAAACTGATACATATATTATAAAGACTCTTCATTTTAGGAGTTTATTGTCAATAATGCCTATTAGTGGTATAAGGACTAGAATTTGAAGAGAGTATAAAGAAATCCCATTTGTCCAATGCTAAATGGGTGATCAACAGTTTGCCTTCCAATTCATGTCAATGTTAATAGGCACCCTACAAATACTCAGAATAAACATTGGCTAAGAGGTATAACATTATACCTCATAATTTTTTTTTTCTTTTTATGGCTGCAACTGAAGCATGTGGAAGTTCCCATACTAGGGTTGAATCCCAGCTGCAGCTGCCCAGCCTACACCACAGGCACAGCAATGCTGGATCTGAGCCTCATCTGTACACTGCAGTTTGCAGCAATGCCAGATCCTTAACCTACAGGGCAAGGCCAGGTACTGACCTGCATCCTCACAGAGACTATGTTAGGTTCTTAAACCACTGAACCACATTGGGAACTCCTGTTGTTTGTCGTATGAAGTTCTGAGATAACTAATAAATTGAGGAATGAGATGGTCAATGCTAGTACATCTATTTGCTGTGAGTGGATCAAGAATTGTATATAAAATAAGAACTCTCATTCTCATTTGATGTGAGAGGGAGTATTGAGGAGGTGAAGGGTGTTGAGGTTAGGTGGAATATAACTAGGTCGCTTAGAAGGTCAGGTGAGAATAGTTGTAATATTAGTAAGATTAAAAGTAGAAACAATTCACCCAAGATATCTTTGATTGTCTAGTATGGATGAAGTGGGGTTTTGTCCATTTTGGATAAGATCCCTGTTGGACTATTAGAGTCTGCCTCATGCAACAGTAATAGATGAAGAACTGTTAAAGCAACAATAATGAATGGCAGGATAAAGTGGAAGGTGACGAATAGGGGAAGGGTGGCTTTATCCATTGAGAATCCAGATTCATTGGCTAGGTTAATGCCAATATAAGGAATTGCTGAAGGGAGATTTTTAATGACCACTGCTTCTCAAAGGATATTTAGCCTCATAGTAAGACATAACCTATAACTGCTGTGGCTGTTACATTAAATAGTGGGGAAATTCCAATTTTATTTCTATTTTATATATATATATATTTTAAAATTATAGTGATTTACAATGCTCTGTCAATTTCTGCTGTATAGCAAAGTGATACAAATATATATATTCCTTTTTCTCACATATCTTCCATCATGTTCCATTGCAAGTGATTAGATATAGTTTCCTGTGCTATATATATATCAGGATCTCATTACTTATCCACTCCAAATGCAACAGTTTGCATCTGCTAACCCCAAACTCCCAGTGCATCCAGCTCCCTCCCCCTTGAAAACCACAAGTCTGTTCTCCAAGTCCGTGCATTTCTTTTCTGTGGAAATGTTCATTTGCGCCGTATATTAGATTCCAGATATAAGTGAAATCATATGGTATTTATCTTTCTCTTTCTAACTTACTGCACTTAGCATGAGAATCTCTAGTTCCATCCATGTTGCTGCAAATGGCATTATTTTGTTCTTTTTTATGGCTGAGTAGCATTCCATTGTGTATATATACCACATCTTCTTAATCCATTCATCTGTTGATGGACATTAAGGTTGTTTCCATGTCTTGGCTATTTAGAATTGTGCTGCAATGAACATACAGGTGCATGTGTCTTTTTGAAGGAAAATTTCATCCAGATATATGCCCAGGAGTGGGATTGCTGGGTCATATGGTAGTTCTATATTTAGTTTTTTGAGGTACCTCCACACTGTTTTCCATAGTGGTTGTACCAATTTACATTCCCACCAACAGTGCAGAAGGGTTCCCTTTCCGCCACACCCTCTACAGCGTTTATTATTTGTGGACTTATTAATGATGGCCCTTCTGACTGGTGTGAGGTGGTACCTCAAGGTAGTTTTGATTTGCATTTCTCTAATAATCAGTGATGTTGAGCATTTTTTCCTGTGCTTTTTGGCCATCTGTATATCTTCTTTGGAGAAATGTCTATTCAGGTCTTTTGCCAATTTTTCAGTTGGGTTGTTGTTGTTTTCTGTTGATTTGTATAAGTTGTTTGTATATTTTAGAGATTAGGCCCTTGTCAGTTGCAATATTTGAAACTATTTTCTCCCATTCCATAGTATGTCTTTTTTTTATATGGTTTCCTTTGCTATGCAAAAACTTTTAAGTTTGATTAGGTCCCATCGGTTTATTTTTGCTTTTATTTTCTGCTGCCTTGGCAGACTGACCTGAGAAAACATTTGTAAGGCTGATGTCAGAGAATGTTTTGCCTATGTTCTCTTCTAGGAGTTTGATGGTGTCTTGTCTTACGTTTAAGGTCTTTTAAGTCATTTTGAGTTTATTTTCGTGCATGGTGTGAGGGTATGTTCCAGTTTCATTGATTTACCTGCAGCTGTCTAGTTTTCCCAGCACCATTTGCTGAAAAGACTGTCTTTTTCCCATTTTATATTCTTGCCTCCTTTGTCAAAGATGAATTGGCCATAGGTGTCCGGGTTTCTTTCTGGGTTCTCTATTCTGTTCCATTGGTCTGTATTTCTGTTTTGGTACCAGTACCACACTGTCTTGATGACTGTGGCCTTAAAGTATTGCCTAAAGTCTGGGAGAGTCATGCCTCCTGCTTGGTTTTTGTTTCTCAGGATTGCTTTGGAATTCTGGGTCTTTTATGGTTCCATATGAATTTTTGGATTGTTTGTTCCAGTTCTGTGAAAAATGTCATGGGTCATTTGATGGGGATTGCATTGAATCTGTAGAATGCTTTGGGTAGTATGGCCATTTTTACAATATTAATTTTTCCAACCCAGGAGCATGGACTATCTTTCCATTTCTTTGAATCCTCTTTAATTTCTTCGATTAACATTTTATAGATCTCAGCATGTAAGTCTTTCACCTCCTTGGTCAGGTTTATTTCCAGGTATTTAATTTTGGGGGTGTGATTTTAAAAGGTGTTGTATTTTTATATTCCTTTTGTAATATTTTATTGTTAGTATACAGACATACAACCGATTTCTGAATGTTAATCTTATATCCTGCTACCTTGCTGAATTCAATGATCAGTTTGAGTAGTTTTTTTTTCTTTTTCACGTTCCTTTTGTGTGGAGTCCTCAGGGTTTTCTATATATAGTATCATGTCATCTGCATACAGTGACAATTTTACTTCTCTTCCAATTTGGATATATTTTATTTCTTTTGTTTGTCTGATAGCTGTTGCTAAAACTTCTAATACTCTGTTGAATAAAAGTGGTGAGAGTGGGCATCCTTGTCTTGTTCCAGACTTTAGCTGGAAGGCTTTCAGCTTTTATGCATTAAGTGTTATATTGGTTTTGGGTTTGTCATAAATGGATTTTATTATGTTCCCTCTATACTAACTTTGGTAAGGGTTTTTATTGTGATGGATGTTGGACTTTGTCAAATGCTTTTTTCTGCATCTGTTGAGATGATCATGTGGTTTTTTACTTTGCTTTTGTTAATGTGGTGTATGACGTTGATTGATTTGCATATGTTGAACCATCTTTGTGAACCTGGGATTAATCCCACTTGGTCGTGGTGTGTGATCTTTTTTATATGTTGTTGGATTCGGTTGGCTAAAGTTTTGTTGAGCATTTTTGTGTCTATATTCATCAAAGATATTGGCCTACACTTTTCTTCTTTGGTGGTATCTTTGTCTGGTTTTGGAATGAGGGTGATGGCGGTGTCATAGAATGTCATTGGGAGTGTTCCTTCTTCCTCAACCTTTTGGAAAAGTTTAAGAAGGATGGGTTACAACTTCCTATTTGTATGTTTTTTTTAGAATTCAGCTGTGAAGCCATCTGGTCCTGGACTTTTATTTTAGGGAGTGTTTTTATTATATATTCAATTTCATTTCTACTTATCGGTCTGTTCAGTTGATCTATTTCTTCCTAGTTCAGTTTTGGCAGGCTGTTAAGTCTCTAGAAAGTTGTCCATTTCTTCTAGTTTGTCAAATTTGTTGGCATATAGTTGTTCATAGTGTTCCCTTATGGTTTTTTGTATTCTTGCAGTATCTGTTGATATTTCTCCTTTTGCATTTCTTAAATTGTTTATTTGGGTTTTTTCTCTCCTTTTCTTGGTGAGTTTGGCCAGAGGTTTGTCAATTTTGTTTACCCTTTCAAAGAACCAGCTCTTGGTTATATTGATTTTTTTTCTGTTGTTTTTTGAATCTTTACTTTATTGACTTCCTCTCTGATCTTTATGATTTCCTTTCTTCTGCTGACTTTAGGTTTTGTTTGTTCTCCTTTTTCTAATTCATTTAGGTGGTGGATTAAGTTGTCAATTTGAGATTTTTCCTCTTTTTTGAGGAAGGCCTATATCATTATGAACTTCCTTCTAAGGACAGCTTTTGCAGCTTCCCATAGATTTTGAATGGTTGTGTCTTCCTTATCATTTGTCTTGATGTATTATTTAATTTCTTTTTTAATTTCCTCACTGACCCATTGGCTTTTTAGTAGCGTGTTGTTTATTCTCCATGTAGTTGGTTTTTTCTCATCTCTTTTCCTGTGTTAGATTTCTAGGTTCATGCCATCATGGTCAGAGAAGTTATTTGAAATAATTTCTTTACTCTTAAATTTGTTGATGTTAGTTTTGTGCCCCAGTATGTGGTCAATCCTTGAGAATGTTCCAGGTGTACTTGAAAAGAATGTATATTCTGATTTTTTTCAATGTAATGTCCTGAAAATGTTAACTAAGTCCAACTTTTCTATTGTGTCCTTTAGGATCTCTGTTGCCTCATTGATTTTCTGTCCAGAGGATCTGTCCATTGATGTGAATGGGGTGTCAAAGTCTCATACTATGATTGTATTCCCATCAGTTTCTCCTTTTATGTCTGTTAGTATTTGCTGTATATAACTGGGTGCTCCTGTATTAGGAAGGAGCATATATGTTGAACATTGTAATATCCTCTTTTTGAATGGATCCTTTTATCATTAAATAGTGTTCTTCTTTGTCTTTCTTTATGGCCTTCCTTTTAAAGTCCAGTTGGTATTGCAACTCCTGCTTTCCTGTCTTTTCCATTGGCATGAAATATCTTTTTCCATCCCCGCACTTTCAATTTATATGTGTCCTTTGTCCTAAGGTAAGTTTCTTGAGGACAGAATATTGTAGGCTCCAATATTGTAGGAATATTGCAGACTTTTTTTTTTAATCCAGTCTGCCACTCTATGTCTTTTGATTGGAGCATTCAGTCTATTGACATTTAATGTAATTACTGATAAATACATATTCATTGCCATTTTAAACCTTGTTTTGCAGTTGATTTTATGTTTCTTCTTTGTTTCTTTTTTTTTGGTTGGATGGCTTCCTTTATTTTATGCTTGTGTCCTCTTCTTTCTAGTTTTTGTGAATGAGTTGTTTGGTTTTGATTTGTGGTTGCCCTGTTTTTCAAGTATGATAACCCCTTCCTATATCTGTTTGCTTAACTTGATAGTCATATAAGCTCAAACACATTTTTTAAAAAAGAGTCTAGATTTTCCTACTTTCCTTCCCCACATTTTTTTATTTTGATACTGTTCCTTTCTTTATCACTGCTTTATAATAGGGTTCCCCCCCCCCTTTTAGGTTTGTATACAGTCTTATTTAAGTGATTACTTTCCAGTTGTGATTTCCTCCATCTATTTCTTTTTACTTCGTTTTTTTTTAGAGGAGCCCTTTCAGTATTTCTTTTAGAATGTGTTTACTATTGCTATACTCCTTTAGTTTTTGTTTGTTGGAAAAATTGTTTATTTCTCTTTCTATTTTAAATGATATTCTTGCTGGGTAGAGTATTCTAGGCTACAAATTTTTCCCTTTTAGAATTTTGAATATATCTTGCCACTCTCTTCTGGCCTGTATCATTTCTTTAGAGAAATCAGCTGATAGCCTATGGGGGTTTCCTTATAATTAACTCCTTGTTTTTCTCTTGCTGCCTTTAGAATCCTCTCCTTACCTTTAAATTTTGCCATTTTTATTATAATATGTCTTGGTGTGAGCCTTTTGGGGTTCCACTTCTTTGGGGCCCTCTGTGCTTCCTGTATCTTGATATATGTTTCCTTTAGATTTGCAAAGTTTTCAGACATAATTTATTCAAATATATTTCAACCCCCTTTTATTTTTCTTCTTTTTCTGGAATCTCTATTATGTGTAGATTGGCCAGCTTTAGTTTTTCCCACAGATCTCTTATATTGCTTTCATGTTTATTCGTTTAGTTTTTCTGCCTGCTGTCCTGATTGGGTAATTTGCATTATTCTCTCTCCCATGTCACTAATTCATTCCTCTGCATTGTTCATTCTGCTCTTCAGTGCATTTAACTCAGCTCGCATCTCTGCAGATTAATTTTCTCATTTTTCTTTGTTCCTCCTTATATTTTCCAATTCCCTTTCTAAAGTAATCTGTGTTACTATTCATAGCCACTCTTAATTCCTTCATATTTGCTCTTATTCTCTTCAGTATTTTCACTATCTCCATTTTGAACTTGGTGTCTCTTAGACTTCGGAGGTCTGTTTCATTTTTTGCTCCTTAAAGGGAATTCTCCTATTCTTTTAACTGGGAATGGTTCCTGAGCTTCTTCACTTTATGTTTTTCTTATTGTGTGAGTTTAGGAAAAATAACAACTGTAGTCTTGGAGAGCTGTTTATATGTGAGAGCCCCCCTGGGTATTTTGTGAGGGCTTACTATTTATTTTTGGCATGGTGGCTACTTTTGTTTTGAATGCTTCCTGTCTCTTTCTCCAGTGTGTGCAGGCTGTTTATTGTCTTGATAGTGTGTTGCATGTGCTTCCAGGGAGATGGAGGCAATGGGCAGGGATAGTAGCCAGTGCCTGTTTGCTGGGCCCTTGACTGTGGCAATGACCCATAGGAAGATGGTGCAGGCTGCTCCTAGTTGCAGGTCCCTGGGAAGTGGTAGTGGCCCTCAGGCAGGTGTAGGCAGCACCCAGAGCACTTGACAGTGACAGTAGCAGGGTGTGTGCATTTCCAGAGGAGTAAGAGCAATAATGGGTGGTGCTCGGTTTCAGTGCCCTTCTCTCTGACAACCTCTGAGTGACTGGGGCCACAGGTGGTGCCTGCTCATGGACCCCTAGTGGTGATGGGCCACACCCCCTCTGGAGTCAGAGATAACTGTGTTGGTTTTCCCCCACCACCTGTAGACTGTTGACCATGCAAGAAGCTCCCCGTCATTCTTAGCTTGTGTAGGGGACACTACCACCTGTAGCCAGCACAAGAGGTCCATCACCCCTAGTTCCACCCTCTGAGAGTGTGCATGCACAGAGAAAAATATTCTATGGCAGTCCACCCCTCCTACTATTGCCCTTCCCAACAATGGCACCTTGCTACTCCTGTGGGCCCAGACCTCCTCCCGGGTTCCCTCGACTATGGCTCTCCACTCCCCAGCCCTTGGTGCACCACTGCCGAGATCCTTCAGGCTGTCTCCACACAGCCCCCTCGTCCGCTCCCTGGAACTGACCTCTGGAGCCTGAGTCTCAATACCCAGCCCCTGCCCAAGTGTCTCACGCTGTGGTGTCCAGGGGTGGTGGTACAGATGGTCTTTATGGCTCTCTCTCTGCTTTGCCCTCCTCAGTCCAGCTGCTGTACTTTTCTCTGCAGCTATGACATCACTCCTTCTTGGCCGAGCTCTGTCAGTTAGGTGGCTTCCCAGGATGTAGGTTCCTTTCTTCTTTCACAGCTCCCTCTCAGGTGTGCTAGTCCCATCCTCATTCCTTTCTCTCTCTCTCTCTCTTTTTATTTTGTTTTACCTAGTTATGTGGAGGGTTTCTTGCCCTCTTTGGAGGTTTAAGTTTCTGCCAGCATTCAGTAGATGTTCTGTGTGAATCATTCTACATGTAGATGTTTTGTGTGTGTGTGTGTTTGTGGGAGAAGGTGAGCACCACGTCTCACTTCTCTATCATATTTTTTTTTTTCTTTTAGGGCCACACCTGTGGCATATGGAAGTTCCTAGGCTATGGGTCAAATTGCAGCTGCAGCTGCTGGCCTACACCACAGCCACAGCAATGTGTCATCCGAGCCTTGTCTGTGACCTGCATCACAACTCATGACAGCAGTGGATTTCTGAACCACTGAGCAAGGCCAGGGATCAAACCCACATCCCCATGGATACTAGTTGGATTCATTTCCACTGAGCCACAACAGAAACTCTTACTCTTCCACCATCTTGATCTCACCCCCTCCTTTTCTTTTCTTTTCTTTCTTTTTTTTTTTCCTTTTTTTTTTTTGGCCATCCCACAGCATGTGGAATTCCTGGGCCAGGGATCAGACCCAAATTTTAATTGTGACCTAAGCCACATCTGCGGCAACACCAGATCCTTAACCCACTGTGCTGGGCCAGGGATCAAACCAGTGTCCCAATGCTCCCATTATGCTGCTGATCTCCTTGTGCCTTAACAGGAACTCCAATGTTACTTATATGTAGGTGTAAGGCCCCTCTTTACATGGATACAAAAGCAAAAAAAAAAAAAAAAAAGAAAAGGTCTCTTTGCATATAAAGATCAGAGATTCATCTGCAGTTTTTGCTTCAGTAGATATGCTTAACTGATGACAAGGCAGTTATTGTATCTGATATATGATGTATTGCTACAAATGACCCCTTTAAGATTTGTAAAATTAAAAAATTATCAAGCAGGGAATGAAACTTTCATCATGATGAGATTTGATGGGGCTGGTAGATCAATAAATGCATGGTTAATTTTGAGTAATGGGTGTGATTTCTTTCTTTTTGCTTGGGGGGGAGGAGAAAAAAATAGCTTTATTGCTTTGCCAGGCAAAGGGGTCCACAGCAGGCTAATGCTTTAAAGACTGTGCCCCCGCAATGGGTTTTGATTTTTAAATGTTGGTCATGAGTGTTCTTATAGTTGAAATACAGTGATGATTTTTAAAATCATTGGCCGTGGTTATATTCTGTGTAAGTATAATGATAACATAGTTGTATTTATTTTAAATACTATTTTGGTAGTTTCATTTTTTCCTTCAAATCTTCACAAATTTTTATGGGTTAATTGTGAGTGGCTGTGGTATCATAATGAATCTTGGTGGATTTAAAAAAATTATTATTATTGCTCAATGAATTTTATTGCATTTATAGTTATACAATGATTATCGCAACTCAGTTTTATAGCATTTCCATCCCAAACCCCCAGCGGATCCTCCTACCCCCCAACCTGTCTCATTTGGAAACAATAAGTTTTTCGAAGTCTGTGAGTCAGTATCTGTTCTCCAAAAAACTTCATTGTGTCCTTTTTTTAGATTCTACATGTAAGTTATAGCATATGATGTTGGTGTCTCACTGTCAGACTAACTTCACTTAGCATGATAATTTATAGGTCCGTTGGTGGATTGTTTTTGTGCTTAATGGTTTTTAAAATTTATTTAAGGAGAATATTAGTAGTTTTTGGTTACACAACAGCTGGGTCTATGAGCAGTATCCTGAGGTTTGAGATTCTAATAATATCCTCTTAGGTATATTTCTTTCATGATGGAAATGCAAATTAAAATCACAATGTGACATCTAGTCACAATACACAATAAATATATTCCATCCACAATACATAATGATCCCTTCACAATATGCAATAAATAGTTATAATCTAGAATAAACACATAAAAATGCTGGCAACAATGTAAAGAAATTGGAATCCACTGCTTGAGGAAATGTAAAATGGTGCAGACAATAGGTCCAATAGTTTGGCATTTCCTCCAAAAGATAAAAATATAATCAGAGCTCTGTTCAGGAACTCCACTCTAGATATATGCCTCAAAGTGTTGACGGCAGGTATTCAAATAAAACCTTGTACATGAATATTCATAGCGGCATTGCTGACATTGGCCCAATGCTAGAAACGATTCAAATATCCACTAGTGGATGAGTGGATAAGCAAAACAGGTAGACCTATAAACCCCCCTATCATTCTACCATATACAGAAATGGAGCGAAATGGTACAGTTGCTGTGGGTCATCCAAAACTTAAGCATAGATTAATACATGGTCATGTTTAAAATCCAACACAGAGGCCCACGTCAGCTCTCACCAGCAGTTTCAAATCTAGGGAAACGTGTTTCTTCATTATGGTCTTGTTATCTTCTTCCGGAACCATGACTGATATATTTTAGCAACTTCAAAACCTTAATGGGTTGAAAGTGCCCGGGACGAGTGTGGAGTGGGTGGCCTTTTCTTCATGGTAACATGGATCAGTACCTTCTTCTTTTTTAAATTGTAAGTAAAGTACATGCCATATCCAATTTAACCATTTTAAGCACACAGTTCTATGGCATTAACCACATTCGCGTTGTACAAATATCCTCACTACCCATGTTTAGAACTTTTCCATTTTTACTGGTGAATTTTTGTAGTCATTAGACACTAAATCCTCTCAGCCCCTGGCAACTACATTTTAACTACTTCCCTTGAGTTTGATTTCTCTGGATGCCTTGTATAAGTGGAATTATATCATTTTTGTCCTTTTGTGACAGGGCTTTTTCACCTCTGATGGCTTCAAGTTTCATGTATGTTGTCACATGTATCAGAGTGTCCCTAGTTTTTAAGGCTGGGTTTGTATGTATACCACATTCTCTGTATATCCATTCACCCATCAATGGACACTTGAGTCCCTTCTGCCTTTTGCTGTTGTGGTTAATGCTGCTGTGACTGTGGGTGTACCCTTATCTGTTCCAGTCTTTGCTTTCAATACTCTGGTGTAGAACTGATGGATTAAATGTTAATTTTCTGTTGAAGTTTTTGAGGAATTGCCATACTGTCTTCCACAGAGGCTGCACCATTTCTCTTGATTCCTTTTATGGCAAAATTACAATGCAGTTTGTGGATCAACTGCATTTTGTTTCTCCACTTACCCATTGGTGTCCATTTGCATTTTTCTTCCTTTTGACTACTTTGAATATTATTGCTATCAGTAGATGTGTAAACCTGTGTTCAATTCTTTGTTATACATCTAGGAGTGGAGTTGTTTTTCCATATAGTAATTGTATATTCATATTAAAAACATAGTTTGCACCCTTTTCCATGTCCACAATAATGATTAAAAGTTCCCGTATCTCCACATTTTTGTCAGTATTTTCTATTGTTAATTTTCTCAAATATAACCATTTTAGAATCTATGAAGGAGTTATTGCATTGTGAATATAATTTGCAGTTCCATCCTATCTTTCCATCTGCTTGTTGACCATCTGCATCTTCTGTGTGGATATGGGTCTACATAAATTTTTTTTAAAATATATTTAAAATAATTTATTTGTCTTTGTTGATGAATTATAAAAGTTCTTGCTATACACTGGATAAAGACTCATCAGATATATAATGTGAAATTATTTTCTTTCATTCTGTGAGCTGTCTTCATTTTACGGATTGCATTTTTTTCATGCACAGATGTTTTTCATTTTGAGAAAATCCAATCTTTTATTGTTGCTGTTGCTTGTCCTTTGCTGACAGATCTAAGAAATCTTTGATATATCCAAGTATATGAAGGTTATTCTCATGTTTTCTTGGAGATTTTACACGGTCTTCCCTTGGTATCTGTAGGGCATTAGTTCCAAATCACCCAGTGGTTACCGACATCCATGGAGGTGCATGCCCTTTATATAAAATGGTATAGTATTTGTAAATAACCTGTGTACTTTAAATCATCCCTAGATTACTTGTAAGAACTAATACAATATAAATGCTATATGAATATTGTAAATGCAATGTAAATGCTTTGTAAATAATTGCAGGCATGTGAGAAATTCAAGTTTTTCTTTTTAAAAATGTTTGGAGTTGGAATTTTTTCCCCTCATATTTCTGATCTGGAGTAGGTTGAATCCACGGATGTGGAACACATGGATATATGGGGCTGAGTGAAATTTTACGTTTTAACATTTAAGCCTCTTATGTATTTTGAAATATGTTTCATATGTGCTATGAGGTAAGGGTCCAGCTTCCTTCCTCTGTGTGTGGTTAGCCAATTGCCTAGCACCACAGGTTGAAAACATCATTTGCCCCCAATTCCATGCTTTGACTCTTGTCTAAAATCAGTTCATCCTAGATGGAGCGCTTTATTTCTGGGATCTCCATTCAATTCCATTCATCTCTATGGATAACTCATGCCCGTGTCACAGTGTGTTCTTTCCTGTTGCTGTAGACCAATGTTTGAAATTGGGACATATGAGCCTTCCACTCTGATTTTCTTTGTCAAAACTGTTTTAGTTGTTTCAGGGCTCTTGAAATTCCCTACTTTGGGGTGTCTTCTTCTGCTCCCTTTCACATGAATGTACCCCCATTTGATTACGCACTTGTCTTCTGAAGACACCCTGATTCCTGGAAGGTTTGGGCATTATGAGTAGAGCTTCTGTGCAGAATGGCATCCTTGTTTTCATTTGGATATAGCTTTTCAAAGCCGTTCCGTGAATACTGGAGGCATGATGGATGGATCTCAAGGTGTGAGACTCGTTTGGCTTTGGGAAATAGTGCCACACTGTTATCTCAAGCTGCCGAATGTGCATTCCGTCAGCAATGAGGCAGAGGTGCTGCTCTTCCCTGTTCTCCAGTAATGGGTACTGTCATTTGGGGAGGAGGTTAGCAGTTCTGATGTCTTTCTGCCTTATTGTTTTCATGTGTAACTCCTAATGGTATGCGATGTGGATCATATTTTTGTCCCCTTATCCTCTGAATATCCTCTTTGGCCAGGTGTCTGTTCAGATGTTTACCCATTTTAATGCAGCTGTTTGTTTTATAGTTCTTTGTATAAAGGGAGTACCAATTCTTTATAAGATATGTGTTTAGGAAATATTTTTCTTTCAGTTTGATGCTTGTCTTTTGGTTTTCTGAATAAAGACTTTCACCAGGTAGAGATTTTAATTCTATAGAAAACGTGCTATTAATATTTCCCCCTTTTGTGTGTGGGCTTTTTTGTGTTGTGTATGAAAAGTCAAAGCTCATGATCTATGTGGCCAAATGCATGGCCATGTTGATTTCCTTCTATAATGTTTAGAGTTTTATATTGTAAATGTGTCTGTGGACGTTTCTGAGTAGCTTTGGGTGTAAGTCATAAAGTTTATGTCTACATTCATTTTATTGTGTATGGTTTCTAACTGTTCTGTAACTCTTTTTCAAGAAGTTGTGAGATATTGGCCTCCATCCCTTTGAATTTCTAAAATATGATTAGTTCAACAGACCTGCCAGCAGGGGTCTTGGCCTCTGCTGAACTGAGTGGCTGCAGCCTGCATTTCACAGTTTGCCGGCAGAGGGCACCAAGCCTAGCTCTTTCACCAGTGCAGTGCCTGCCTGACCTGCCCACAGACTTGGCTCTGTGCACAGTTGACAAGAGCTAGGTCTCCTCAGGACATGCCAGGGATTTGGGTTCGGGCAATGCAGGGCTGCATCCACATTGTGTGGATTTCAGTTTCTTCAGAACCTGCTGCAAGGTGCCTTCATGGGAGGAAAAAGTGATGAAAAATTGGGGAGGATCTTTTGTGTGTGGCTGACTCCTGGGGGCCTATCATCAGAGGACCCAGCATGATGTACATAACTGTGACCTTTAGTGAGTTTTGTATGCAGAGCAGATGATGTCCTGTGTCCTTTGACTTGTGATCTATTTTCCAAGCAATTGAGGGACGTCCTTGGCTACTGTATGTCCTTGACAACTTTGTCATAAACTGACCACATATTTGTGGCTTTGTTCTTGGGCTATTCCTCTGACTTGTGTGCCTCTTTTTGTGCTCTTTCTACACTGTTTGGGTCACTGTAGCTTTGTAATATGGTTTGATGCCATGGGCCAAATTTCCTCCAGATGGTGCTCTCCTTTCTCAGCCTTGGCTGTTCAGAGTCCTCCAAGGGTCTCTACAAATGTCAGGACTGTTTAGTTTCTGTTAAAAATGCCATTGGGGTTTTGTTAGAAATTGCATTGGATGTGTACTCTTTGGGCCACAGGTGAGGATGCCTATGATGAATGAAAACCAAGGTCTCTGGACACAGGTCAGTTATTCTGAAGCATGTCATGTCTACTCAAGGCAGGCATTCTCTGAAAGGCCATATTGGCCTGGCCACTGATGTGGAGAAGTAGAGAAATGTACACCATTGACTGGAACATTGAAGACTCTGCTTGGCCTCAGGTGTCTCCCCATTTTGGAATCATGCGATATGAAAAGGCAAATCCAACAAAAGTACTGCTCCCTCTCTCTTTAAAGAATTGGCTTGTTACATCATAGAATAGAACCTTTATAGAACCCTTTGATGTTTCTCTTCTAAGGGCTACTCTAATACATGGGCTGGTATGAGTGGGATTCTGGTGTTTCAAAACAAGTAAGATGCTTAGAGATGCCGAACCCTATTCCTTCCTCTTTACTGACCTTCAATTCCTCTGGAATTGCAGGGACTAAATTTTATGGAGGTTTATTGAGGGATACTAGAAGGCTGCTGAGGCACTAATGGGGAAGATTTTGTTTTCTCATTGGGGTGCAACTTAGTGACCAGCCTGGTCTTTGGTGCTATCACTTCATATTCTCTAGACAGGTTAGCCAAATAGCACAGCATAGTCAAATCCTAACATCCCATAGAATGCACTAAAAGTCAAGCCACAAGGTAGATAACCTGCAGGACCTGAATGCATCAGAGGCTCTGATGTCAACATTCTTGAAAATAGTAGAATGTGGGATTCTTCAAAAAGCCCAACGTAGACTGAAAAACTCATCTCTAAACTATATACCCAGACAAGAGTAGAACATAGTCCCACACACCAGACGTGTGAGGCTCTGGGAATGACAGGACTCTTCATGGCACCTGCATGCTGTAGGTCTGCAGAACAAGTCTGCTGAATGAATAAGGACCACAGTCCATCACAAGTCAGCCTAGATAAATGCAAGAGAAGGCCACTGGATCCTTTCCAGACCCTCTGCTCTTCCCTGTTATCCTCACTTCTGCTATTCCTCTCCTAAAGGGGAGGTGTAATAATTTTAAATTAGGAGAAATTCTTACATCAGTGAGAAAGTAAGGTCACACAAAGAATGGACAGGATTCTTGTAATTTATTTGAGTTATTTCCAAGCGACAGTTACAAAAGTTTTTAATTTTTATAATACTCTTGATAAGAAAATAAAATTTAAATAAAAATACATTCTCAACAATACAACATGGTTACACAAATTCACTACATTAAGTTTTGATAACTTACATTTTCAAACTGGACACTGTAAAAACCAATATTTACTAACAACATATTAATTTCCTAGATAATAAAAATGAAAGCAGATAGTATCAATCAAGACTGGTAATTTAACTCTAGAATGAGTCTTGTATTTTTCACATACTGTAAAGGCTTTGTAGCATTTTGTCTTTACAGGATGTACCGTTAGGACAAATTAAAGGTGCTTTTACTTAAAAAAAAAAAATCTGCTTTCTAAAACCTTGCATGAATGAGCCTTTCTGATAAATGAATGAAATTAGGCTTCAGAAACAAACAAAAGCCATATCATTCATCACCTTTTTTTTTTGTAGAATAAGGAAAGCCGTGTTTTGACACTTAACAATTACCCGTGATATTATAAACAAATTTCTTTGGCAAATAAAATAGTTCAATTTGATAAATTATATTCCTGGGAGTAAAAAATGTTGCTATTGCCCATTATCTTATTAAATGAATGTTAAAAAAAAAGCGAAACAAAAAACGAAAAAAACAAACAGTAACAACAAAACAAGCCACAGATCATAATTTCAACTGATGGAAAAAGCTAAACTAAGAGCCAGAACTGGCATTTATGGCAAGAGTTTCTCCATATCATCCTTTTCTTTCCTTCTTGGGGTTTTCGGGGTTTTAAGGTGAAGTGAGCTGCCATGTATTTTTTCAAGTGTGGAAAAGGCAGAGAAAGCAGATTCAGTGGTAAAAATCAAAGTACTCATAAGTAACAGCAGAGGAATGAGGCCCTTGGAGGCAAGTACGTACCTAGACTACCTTGGGGGTCCCACTGACATGGTCTCTCATCTCAGAAGACTTTGAAAGAAAATTTCATTTCATATTACTTGTTTTTAGGCTGTGCCAAGATGGTTAATTCCAGTCAAACTGGCTGCTTAAAAGTGTCACGTGAAGAGAAGAATTAGTAACTGAACTCCTTTTCAAATTCTGAGTCACATATTCACACAGCCTTGGTCCCTTTGAGAATGCTGTGAACTTTAGAAATAATCCTAACTGAGGACTTGATATTAGAACTATTAGAAGAACATAACTAAAGAAGCCACTCCAGAGTAATGAGTGGTACCTGGAAATGTTTACATTCCTTTGCAGGCAGACATTCAGAGACTTAAAAGGGAATTTCCATCTGAATGAGATTCAACAATGAGAGATTTGTTAAATGGTAAAATTCTTCCACACTGATAAATCGGTATAGTTAATGGAATCTACAAGCTCCTAAAATTCAAAGGATTTTTTCAAACTTGTCTTTAAAAATGGGCCAGGAATAGCCTACCATAATGCACACTAGGATTAATTCTTAAACAAAACCAACCGATTTTTACAAGTCTTTTAGATAAATACATTGTTCAGTTGTAATCATTTATGGAACAACTCTGAGTGCCAATGGCCTTTAAAAATAATTACCTTAGTAACATTATAATTTAAAAACAGCAACTCGCCAATAACATAATTGGCAGAGTGTATCTTGAAATATAGCTTATGCTCAGGGAAACAAAAAAAGCACTACTAGCTAGACTTACATGAATAAGTCACAGTTTTAAACAGAAACATGTAAAATACTCCAAGGTTCAAAGTACCACATTTAGAAAATGTCTTGAATTTTAAAAGACAAAATAAGAGTACCATCGTTTTTAATACTGATGAAGCAAAGTGTATCCCTCTTCAAGGTGGCAACTCGCTTCGATTACTTATTTACAGTGATGATTGTTTGGGTAAAAGGAAATTACTAGGGAAAAAAACAAGATTCAAACAGTTGCTGGCCCAAATTCCATTTGGCTAGCAGGCAATAAGGAAACAGTAATGAAATATAAACATTTTTCAGGAAAGCACTATTTCTAGACTTAAACACTGATCATTCAACTGATCATAAAGATTAGATACCGCGGAGTATCTAGAGTGTAATCTGGGGTGGCCCGGATTACTAAAGTGCGCCAAGTGACTGTTGTTGAGTTAGCTCTCGCCTCACAGAGCAACAGGTGAAGTCAAGTGATTTTACTGCCACCTTTCCCCACTGTTGACTGTCTCTTCTTTTTCAGAAGAGAAGTCCTTAGAAGTCATGTTAACCTCAACTCTCAAATCAAGAAAATGAGTACCTGATGTTTAAAACAATGAAAAAAATTTAGTGGTCTCATTTTATTTCCTTTGCCAATCACTCATCCCAAATGTAAACAAGATGCACACAACAGTACCTGTTCCCTGATTCCTCCTTTCTGAGTTCTGTTTACATCTCTAAATAGGCAAAAGGATGCTCTGGCAGTTTTTGAACGTTTCTGTCACTGTCCGTAATGGAAACTGTAATGACCGTTGGACCAAAGGAAATCTTTTTTTTTTTTTTTTTTTCTTTTTTGAAGAGAGAGAGTCTAGATGAACTAAATGGAAAGCTCTGAATAGTCATGGATTAGGATTTCCTAGTAAAACACAATGTTGGCAGTACAGAGCAGGCACTAATGGTAGTGAAAAGTCCACAGAACACCGAGTGTTACAAGAAGAGATGGTTTCTTGCTATGGAGGGGCTTCTCCTTTTGTTACAAAGCTTCTTTTCTTTAGGAAGACTCTATTAAAAAGAAGTTGCAGAAACATGGCTTTCAACACATAAGATATGAAGGGAATCTTGGGTTTTAAATTCTCTAGGAATACATCAATACCAGGATTCCCAAGCAGTTAATTTCGATTATTAAATATTAAATACAACGTGGATGCAGGTGACATTGAAGTCAATGTTCATTCTTAAATACTTTGAACAAAGTATAAGATGAATTGAAAAACTCTGACAAAAATAATATTTTCCAGTTCTTCTGAATCAATTGGTCAAACACTTAAGTTGTTTTCCCACCAATTGGATTTTCCCTAGAAAATAATACAAAAAAAAATCAAAAGTTGAAAAACATAGCATTTTAAAAAGTGACAACTATCTCATAGTACCCAGTAAATGTTTGTAATTTTCCCTTGATGATCTCTCAGGCCAAGTCTTATTTCATTCAAGTTTTTACTGACCATCTATTAAATGTCAGGCACTATTTTAGAAACTATGGACACAGTAGTGAACAGAACAGATAAAACTTGTGTCCCCATGGAGCTTATATTCTGGAATAAAGAAAATAAGATAAACAAAATATTTAGAAAAAGAAAGACTGGTATTTAATAGAGAAAAATATACCTAGGAAGGGGTACGGTGTGTATGGGTATGAGGAGAAAAAAACTATTTAAGAAGGATGAGCAAGCACTGGCTAGGACCTCATTAGAAACTTGCTGGAGCTCCAAGAAAACTGGATTACCCCCACTGGAAAAGAACAAGTTATGCTAGTGTAGAAAAGACAGTATTAGGATGCTTATACAACCTTCCTAATACGCTGAGCCTTCTACCTAGCGAGAACATAAATATGCATACCTGTCAAGTTGATCTTTATTATTTACCAGACACAACTGTTAATCCACATAATTAAAAAAATATACTTAAAATGGTGGGACCCCTCACCCACCATTCACAGGCCCCTCACTAATTAGCTGTGACCTCGGGGAAGGCACTTAACTTCCCTGAGCCTCAGTTTCTCTAGCTGTGAAATGGGACTATAACCATGTTGGGCTGATGTGAGGATCAGTGAGAGAGTGTGCACTGTGGCAAACACTTATTTGCTGGTCCAAGAACCATCCCTCCCTATCTATCTTTGTGTAAATAGAAAACTGATATTCTAGTGCTAGTACTGGCAGCCTCGTGTTTCAGGGGAAGCTGGAGGTAACTTTAGACAAGGTTTCTTTCCTCTTGAGGAGGAAACAGCTCTTTCTGCCTCTGGACACTATAATTTAAAAATGTGGAGCTATGAACTATTGCAGCCCAGCTGAGACCATGAGGGACAAGCCTGAAGAGGATGGCTGAGTGGCTGTCACTGAGATGACAGGGTTGAGCTCAACTCACCGGCTATAGAAATTAGGACAGTTTGTGAGATTAAAAATTTTCCTATTGTTTAAAGAAGCCACTTCAATTGGGATTTTCTGTTACTTGCTGCTCAGAAGAAACTAATACAATGTAAAGTACTAGTCCCAGTGCCCAGTGGTGAGGAGTAAATTCCTTAATAAACATGAATTGTTGCTACTGTCACCCACCACCGTGTCCATCTACATCCCAGATGGAGCCAAAGCATCAACTATAAAATACTTCTAGCACTTTCAGAGCTGATTTTTTTAGTACTCATGTATAGTGTATATATAAAAGAACAGAGGAAGATATAAAGGAGGAGGAAGATCGGTAAAAATAACAAAAAAACTATCCAATGATTATATTGGAATGTAACACTAAAAGTGGTGACAAAAGTATAGCGCCACCATAATGAGTTGACACCCAAAATTGAAAAAATTGAAAAAGACAAAGATCCCTCTATGAGTGGCCTGCACAAGAGAAAGGTTCTGAGCTGGTCCGGAAAGCGGAAGGTAAGCAGGAGGCGTGCACGTCAGGTGTGAGCAGAGGGCAGCAGAGGCAATCTCCAACCCTGTTCGAAAATGTTTCACGTTATCTTACAAACACTCACTTGCTCCCATATTTTGCACTACTCGATCTTTTCTTCCTATACTTTTCATGAGGTTCATCCAGCTTCTCTATGATGCTTTTTATTTGCTGAATTGTCTTAAAGGTTGTTACAGAATCCTCGATTACAAAGTTAGAATAGTCATCTGGCTCTTTTTGTGGTCCTTGATAGACGGCTATAGTTCCACAAGCCTCTACAAGGAGCAATAAAATCTTTGATCAGACAACTAAATTCATTAAATGTAATTTATAGTATAAATAAGAACTTCTCAAGCTGGGAATATCTCCCTGGAAATGCACAGACAACCAGCATACATACATGTTATTCATTACGATCATTACATTTATACAAAAACAGTATTTTTACTTGATGAATATCTATGAAAAAGACTCCCTTTGGGAGTTTGTCAACTTTTATATAAGTAACATTTTGGCAAATCTGTGAGTACCTCTGATGTTAAGATAATGCCAAAACAACACTTCAGGAATTGGCATGAAGGATCATGGTTATAGAAAAGTACTTTAATTGCATAGTTACCTTCCATTTTCTGCAGCTTAAGTAAACTGAGAGTAAAAAGGGAATAAATTCTTTCTGTTTCTCTGTCTTCATCAATATCTATTTGGATGTCTGCAGGGACACCTCTATGGCAAAAATGAAATCAAAGACATTGGAAAAATTTCACTGTTAACATGCTAGAGACTTTTGATGATTCGAGACTAAAAACAGAACCACAGAATTTTGCAGATGGAACCTCAGAAATCTAGAATAATCTGATAATTAAATAAAATGGGGCCAAGAGAGGTCATTATGTGACTCTAATCAAAAGGGGGGGGGATTTTAAAGTGAAATCATTTTCACAACCTATGCTTCACCACAAAAGCAATATATTACTTTTTAAGCCTACAGGCTACCACAGCTGTTTCCTACAATTAGAAACAGAATGTAAAGCCCTTCTTCCCTGATATCTTGCTCAGGCTTGTGCATCTATTTAAATGTTGCCCCCCGCCTCCTTCTGACTTGTGCAACCACAATTTATTCGAGAACATTCTCATTACCCCTAGAAGGAAACCCCGCATTCATTAGCACACCCATTCTGCCTTCCCTCTAGTCCCTCACAACACTAACCTCATAACCACTAACAGAAAATACTTCTCTCTAAATTTACTTATTCTGAACACTTTATGTAAACATTATATACAGTATATGGCCTTTGTGTCTGGCTTCTTCCACTCAGCATGTCTTCTAGGTTCATCTGTGTTGTAGCATGTATCAGGACTCTGTTCCATTTTATGACTGAATAATATTCCATTACATGAATATAACACATCTAAAACAGAGCTTTTTTAATCAGAAAGAAACTTACGCAGTACATGGCTTGCAGCCGAGAGCATTTTCACTGGTCTCCAGACAGCAGAGCCAGTTTCCATTTAGATACGCAGAAGGATGGTAAAAAGTGAGCCTGTTCTGATTGCATCGGCTCACCCTGCACAGCACATCTATCCACTCGTTAGCTTCTACACAGTTATTTGCCTGGACATAGAGTGGTTTCTCCGTATGTATCACTTGGAACATCTTCGTAGGCAATTAAGACAAAAAGTTAGTAACAGAGTCTAAAAACCAAACATAGCACAAAACACAAAAAGGTATATAACAGAAATAAAGTTTGCTTGCCTATATAACGGTTACTTGTGTATCTTATGAACTGTTACTTTTCAAGCAAGTTAGTCCCCAGGACAGTCTGAGTCAGAGGGCACTAAAACAGTACAAGTCCACAGGAATGGACTATCGTGTAAGCAGGAATAAAAGGCCAGAATTTCAGATGGAGGAAAAAGTAGGAGTAAAGGTAGAGCAGTGGGAAAATCCAGAGAAACAGGGAAATCACCTTGATTAACTGAGTGTATTTGTATGTACTGAACAGCAGAAGGTAAGGTTGCACAGATTGGTTGGGGTATGTTATTAAAGACTTGAATGTCAAGCTGAGAAGTCTGATACCATGAAAATGTGGACAAAAGTACCTTTAACCTAATAGGTGAGGCAGACTATATACGGCATCAAGAGTAAGAGCTAGTTTTAAGACAGAGTCCTACCAGGCAATTATAAAATATTAGAGATTAATAACAAATATTAAAATAAACCTCTTTAAAACTTCCAGCTAAGTAATAAATGCAGTTGAAGAAGCTTTAAGTTATTTATGTAACTTACATTTTTCTTATTGAAAGAGCTCTCTTCCAGTTTTTCCACAGCAAGAATGTTTTTCACTGGAATGGTGTAAATTGCATCTTTGCCTAAATAATAAAAGAGGTAGGATAAAATTAAAATAATTTCCATCAGAAATATAAAGGTGAGGGGTTAACTCTATGAGGTTTGAGATCATTTTCCTGGAAGTTCCCATTTGGCACAGTGGGTAAAGGATCAAGCATTGCCTCAGCAGTGGCTCAGGTTCAATCTCTGACCTGGGAACTTCCACATGCTATGGGCACAGCCAAAATAAATTAAAAAAAAATATATATCATTTTCTTGATTGTAGGCATATAAATAACCTACAGATTTCCAACTGGTACAAATATAAGTAGTCTTTGTTTTATGTAACAAGTGAATTTTGATTATTTTCTATAATGTGATTCCCTCTATTTTTTGATATAAAGTTAAAATAGTTTCAGGGAAAAATGTGGGAATACATTTGATCTATGTAGAAAATTTAAATGTTCTATTTTGTAACATTAATTATATGGGAACTGAAAATATATATACATAGCAATAAAGGCCTACTCAAAACTTGCTGAAACATGGACTTTTCTTTCATACAGTTATTACATAAAGAGTGAATCTGACTATACCTAGGTGGATTTTTCTGTTTTCCAATCTGATATTTAAGTAAGGAATTAATCCTCAAAACAATGACTTGAAATTGAAAAACTGTTCATTACTGTCACTACTGGCTGGTCAGCTGACTAGAGCCACCATATTTACTCTAAGAGATAAAGGGAACAAAAAGTTTTATTTGGTAGAGTGAGTCAGCTAATTTACGAATTTGGAAATTTGAGTTTGCTAAAGGAGCTTCATAATAATATGGCACAATGATGTAATGCATTTCAATTAACAATTTACTTGAGAAAAAACTATATCCTATACAGTCATAGAAGTCATACACAGCTTATAAAAACTATAAGCACATATAATTATGACTTTTTCTGGTCATTTTGTAATGTTCTTAGAAAATCAAAGCTCTGCTTCCACCTTCCACCAATCTCTGCTTTTAATGACACGTGGATTGAAATGCTGGAGGTTTAAGACCTCTACATTTGTATCATCCACGGATTCATGCACAGCTTTTTTGGTCAAAGATGCTAATTTGGTTGATAAAGGTTTTCTTCCTGAGAGATTAACACAGAACATCTGCTAAGCATGGTTCCTGGTGTAAATCTAACATTTATGATACACAATTTTTTAAAAAGATAAAAATCACTCAATTCACTGTCATACATGGAGTGTCTTCTATATAACAGACACCGACCTAACCCACTTGGGATACAGCAGGAAACAGAACACATAAAGCTTCTAATAAAGTCTAGAAAAACCGACAAAAGACAAATATTAGGTGGAGATGAATGCTATAATGAAGATAACTCAAGGTAGTGATTTGATAGAAAGTAATTGAGAAGTTACTTTAAATTGAGTGGTTAGGAAAAACTTTTCTGAGTTAAATTCAACAAATACAAATCATACATACATGGGAAAATAAGAAAAGGCTACCAGCAGTCTCCCGGAATTAGACAAAGTCTAATTTATTAGGGGGTGCAGGGAGGTGGGATGGGAGTAAATTGAAGGAAGCCACAGCCTGAGCCACACATAGGAAAAGACAGCCGCAAAAGGAGGACTGGTTAGAAGAGCTTCAAGCCAGAGTCAATGGACATAGACAGTTGGGGGGTAGGGTGGGGGGCACACTTAGATATGTATCAAGATGATTAATTGGTGAGCTGCATCTGGAACAGCTGGGTCAATCAGGTCCTCACCCATCCCCCCACCAGCTTGTGCTAAGCAGCAAATCAACAGAGGCATCTGCCCCAGGCTTAAAGCATAAGGATGGTACTGAGCTGGAGAGCAGGGTTACTGTAGGTTGTTGAGAGCACCCATGCCAAGAGACAAGCATCAGCATCCTTGCCCCTCAGCCGCTTGTCCTGTCCCTCCCCCGCAATCACTGGTGGTAAGCTACTGAACACTCAAGCAGGTGGATGAACCTTTAACACAAAGATGAGCAAATCACCAAAAAAATCACTAAGCAGATGAGGAAAATCAACACTCTGAAGGAGACACACATACAATAAAGAGAACATCTGAGGAAATCAGAGTTGTATAATAAGGGGCAGAAGAGACATATTTTGGGTACCAATCTACACAGGGAACTACAGAGATTCCAGAGAACTTTTAAATTTTGCAGAAATTTTCTATCTTTAGATTTGTTGAATACACAAAGCATGCACATATCCTAGAATTGTGTCTTCATTTCTGGACAAATTACTATACAGCATATGTAGAGAAAGCACGGTGCTCTCAGGCACATATGATGCCATTAGAGTTAATTTCAGTTAACAGTGTTGATTGGAATGAATTGAAAGGTGAATTAGTAAAATGGAAGATTTTACTAGGGACTCTCCAGATATATAGTACAAAAGGAAAAAGATACAAAGTAACAATTAAGAACCACAGTGGATGAATTTAGAAGTTTGATGTCTAATAAGTATCCCAGAAACAGAATAGTCTGTTCAGAAGAAAATTACCAATGAAAATATCCCAGAGATAAAGGTAGAAATCTTCAGAATGAAAGGATCCACCACCAAACAGGATGGGAGAAAAAAAAAATACCTAGACACTGGGCAGTAAAAATATTAGAACCTGAGGGTTAAGAGAGTCTATGGAGAAGAACCAAGATTGAGAATCAGAATGACATCAAAATTCTCACCACCAACAAGAGAAACAACAAACCATGGAGTAATATCTTAAAAGTTCTGAGGGAAATGATTTAAAATCCAATCTAGCTTATCATTCAAGAGTAAGGGCTTTTTATAAGCAAGGACTCAGAAAATTTATGAGCCTTAAAGCCTATTTGAAATAATTCCTTGAGGACATACTTCTGGCAAAATAAACAAGAATCCAGGAAAAAGATAAGGTATGTTATACAAGAAACAGTGCCAGGTAAAGAAATCAGAAAACTTGATAAGCATGGATAGAAATCATTAAAACAAAAAAAGATAAAAGAAACAAAAGAACTTAGTACTAAAATTTCAGGTAACTTCATTAGACAGATGCCAGGAAAAACGTAAACTGAAAGCATGCTCATGTTCTTAGCTTGAACAGAGACTGTGATTAACTGCCAACATTAAGATAAACACATATGTTTAAACCTGTCTGTTATTAATTTAAAAGTAGAAATAGGATGGCCAAATCCTCTCACTAGATAAATAGAGCGAGCCTGTGTGAGATTGATTATTCCAGTTAAAAAAATGCAGGAAAAGAAAAACAAAGCCAATAAATAGAAAACCCTAATAAATAGAAAACACAAAGCAAAGTAGTAATTACAGTAATCACAATAAATGTGAGTGTATTAAAATTCCCTATTAAATGACTAAAATCCAGTTTGGGATAAAAATCACCATTACTTCCCTCAAAAGTTAAACACAGAATTAGTTACCATACAATTCACTGATTCCATTCCTAGGTATATACCCAAGAGAACTGAAAACACACATCCACACAAAAACTTGTACATGAATGTTCACAGCAGCATTATTCATTACAGTAAAAAACTGGCAACAATCTAAATGTATATCAACTGACGAACTGATAAAATTTGGAATATATCCAAATAGTGGAATATTTTTCAGCATAAAAGGAAAAAAATACTGATTCATGCCATACCATAGATGAAATCGGAAAACATTACGCTATGTGAAAGAAGCCAGTCACAAAAGCTTATATATTAAGTCCATTTATAGGAATAGGTAAATCCATAGAGACAGAAAGCAGATTTGTGCTTGTCAGGGGCTGGGAGAAGGTAGGGCTAAATGGTGACTGTTAATGGTCCAGGTTTTCTTTGGGGTGGAGGATGAAAATGTTCTGCAACTACTGGTGATTGCACAGCTTTGTGAATATACTCACAATGAACTGTACACTTGAAGTGGGTAAATTTTAATGTTATGTGAATTATATTACCATTAAAAAAACATTACCACCACAAGAAAAACAAGTCTAGCTGTATACTGCCCCCACGGAACACAGCTAAAATAAAATAACCTTGAATCTTTTTTTTTTTTTGTCTTTTGTCTTTTTAGGGCCAGTATATAAAGCATAAAAAACATAGGCCCAGGCTTAAAGCATAAGGCTGCTACTGGGCTGGAGAGCAGGGTTGCCTCAGGTTGCTGAAAGCACCCAAGCCAAAAGACAAGCACCAGCACCCATGCCCCTCAGAGGCATATGGAAGTCCCCAGGCTAGGAGTCGAATTGGAGCTGTAGCTGCCAGCCTACGCCACAGCCACAGCCACAGCCATGGCAACTTTGGATCCGAGCAGCATCTGTGATCTCTCTCCCACAGCTCATGGCAACGCCGGATCCTTAACCCATTGAGTGAGGCCAGGGATCAAACCCACGTCCTCACAGATACTAGTTGGGTTCGTTACCACAATGGGAACTCCATCATGAATCTATTTTTTGATAGTAGTATAAAGAGATGGAGTAATTCCATTCTTCAGGAAACAAGTATAAAACTGGGCAGATTATTAAAAACAACCACTCCAGGGCACTGGGAAGCAACCTAAGGCAAGCAAAAATCTGAGACATGTTTCCTCATCAATAATTGCTACTGCACAGGGTAGGAACTGTGGGTTTATGGTCTTCCTCCTTGGGGGTGTTTCCTTAATCCCCCGGCTCAGTGAAAATTCACAGATCTACTGGCTGGAGGTTACAGATACAGCTTAAGGGTGGGATTTTGGGTAACAAGAGAGCTATAGAAAGGCTGAGATAATAAACTCACCACATCCCTGGCTGACTGCTAAAGATATATGTATGTGGATTATCTTAGACAATCTGGCAAAAGATGAAAGCCTGCCAGAGGCTTGAGAATCTGCTGTGCCTCTGAATGTGTTTCAATTCACAGGAAACTCAGGTGGAAAGGGGTAGAAGACTTACTGGCTTCGCAGCTTTTTTTTTTTTTTAGTAGCTGCACCCATGGCATATGGAAGTTCCTAGGCCAGGGACTGAATCTGAGCTGCAGTTACAGCAATGCCAGATCCTTTAACCTGCTGTACCTCCGCAGTGATATAAGCTGCTGCAGTTGGATTCTTAACCCACTATGCCACAGTGAGACTCCTGGCTTCAGGTATTTGAGCTCAGTGCTTAAATCACTAGATGAGCACTCAACTAAGTAAACGCAGGTGAGACCCCTAGGGAGGTAGCTAGGATTAGAGGAAAAAACTAAATTTGAGCAAAGACAACAGCTGCTATACACTGACAGAAAAAAACAAAACAAAACACACGCACACATCGGTACACACACAAACAGAACACTTTGAGTCTAGATGGGAAGAACAAACAGAGTCCAGACACACTACAATGTGTTATCTACAATGTCCAATTTTTTTTTATTTTCAAAAATAAGGTGTGGAAAGGAACAGAAAAAATATGACCCATACTTGGGAAAGAAAGCAGCTAACTGAAACTGACCCTGAGAGGACTCAGATGTTGAATTCACTCTCTCAGCAAGCAAAGATTTCAAATCAGCTATTATAAATATGTTCAAATAATTCAAGGAAAATATGCTAAAAATGATTGAATATGGAGTCTAAATAGGAAAACAGAAACTATAAAAAGAGGCAGGAGTTACCACTGTGGCTCAGTAGGTTAAGAACCCAATATAGTCTCCATGAGGATGCAGGTTCAATTCCTGGCCCCTCCATAAGCTGCAGTGTGGTTGCAGATGTGGCTCAGAGCCAGTGTTGCTGTGGCAAAGGCCTCAGATGCAGCTCTGATTCAGCTTCTAGCCTGGGAACTTGCATATGCCACAGAAGCAGCTGTAAACTGTAAAAAGAAAAAGAAAAAAAAAGATGAGAGAGAAGTTCTAGAGCTGAGAAGAACAATTAATGGAATTACAAATTCAGTACATAAACTGAAGAGCAGGTTTGGGATAGCAAACAATCAATGAACTTAAATAGAAATTATCTAAAGAACAAAGATAAAAAAGAATAAAGACAAAGGAAATGAGTCTCAGAGAGATCTGTAAAACTATCAGGCATGCCTGCATAAGTATAATTGGATTCCTGGAGGGAGAGAAATGGGCTAAAAAAAAAAAATGTAAAAAATAAGTAAAAAAATTCCCAAATTTGGTGAAATACATTAGCTTATGGTTCAAAGAAACTCAAATCCCAACAACTTCTTGAAAAATTTCAACTGCCAAGTAATAAATTTATGCTCATTATCATAATTTTAAAAAAGGAAAAGGAATGATAATATAAAGACAAGGAAATGTGGAGTCTTACTTTAATGAAGAAAAGTAGAGTCTTACTTTAATGAAGTTCAGTTTATCTTAAAAAATGTTTAGTGCATTTAACATTCTAACAAATCTTTGCATACCCCATGGTTACAAGATTTTTTCTTACATTTTCACTGAGGCCTATGATCCTCTTACCTCAAATGAAATGTTGTGTGTAACATGAGATAAGGCGAAGTTCATTCTCTCTCCATGTTTATCCAGTTCTTCCAGTGATACTAGACTTTTTAAAAAAAATTTTTTGGCTGTGTCCACACCATGAGAAGTTCCTGGGCCGGGATCAAACCCAAGCCACAGCAGTGACAATGTCAGATTCTTAACCCACTGAGCCACCAGGGAACTCCTATTTGTTCAAAAGACTTTCCTAGTTGAATTGTCTTGACACTTTTGTCAAAATTAAATTGACAATATATGTGTGTGTCTATGTCTTTTAGCACTTTTGCCTTTTCACTGTTCTCTCCAGCTCTTATGCCAAACTTTCGGTCTTGAATACTGTAGATTTATAGTAAGTCTTGGTCCTCAAACTTTGTTCTACTTTTTCACTATTGTTTCAGCTACATTAAATCCTTTATTTTCCCACTGACATACATTTTAGAATCAACTTAATTTTTACCAAGAAATTTGTTGGGATTTGAAATGAGTTAAAATCAAAATGAATTTGAGATGTGACTTCTTAAAAAACACTGAATCTTTAAATCCACAAACATGATGTATGTCTCCTTTTATTTAGGTCTCCTTTACCTCAGCAATGTTTTATAGTTTTATAGTTTTCACTTATTTTTAAAAAATTATTCCTAAGAATTTTAGGTGGTTTTTGAAGGTGGAACTGCAATTATAAATGGCATTATTTTTAAAATTTCATTTCTAATAGTTTGATGTTAGTTTATACAAGTATAACTGATGTGTATATATGAATAGACTGGTTTGTATATATCCTAAGGCCTTGATAAATTCACTTATTAGTTCAAGTAATTGTTTTAAAGATTCCTTAGGATTTTTCATTTAACTCTGTATGTCCTTTTCTTTTTTGAGGGAAAGGGGGTCTTACTGCATTGTTTATGACCTCCAATACAATGATGAATAGACTGATGCAAGTGGACCACCCTTGCTTTGCTCCTGATCTTAGATATGTTACATTTATTCTAATTATTGATATAACTGGGCTTAAGCTATCATTTTGCTATTTGTTTTCTCTTTGTCCCATCTAGTTTTTCCTCCTCTGTTCTTCCTTTCCTGCCATATTTATCTTTTGGGTTGGGGAGAAGAGATGTGCTTATACTTTTTTTTAAGTTTTCTTCTAGAGATTATTTTATACAACTTTTAACACATGACAGTCTACTTAGAATTATTGTCATTTCACATAAAATATAAGATCCTTGCAATAATTTATTCCATCTCCTTCCTTTGTGCCACTATTGTCATATATTTTCCATCTAAATTTGTTACAAATTCTACAATTCAATGTTATTCATTATTAAACATCTACTTTTTAAAGAAATTAAGAAAAAGATATTACCTTTATGTACATATTTACTATTTTCAGTATTCTGACTTTTTATACTGATTTTCAGTGTTAGACTTTTTAATACTGCAACTCTCCTCACTGAGCCCCTCGTTTTCTATTCCCCTTCCCTGCTTTATTTTTTTGTGTATCTCATTTATAATCATACTATATTCTATAAACATTTTTTCTTGTTTTTTCTTGTTTATTATCACTTATAAATTATATTATTAAACTATAAGACCCATGAGGATAAGTATTTTGGTATATTTTGTTCTCTACTATTTTCTCCAGAGGTTGGAATAACATATGAAACACAGTAATAAGCATCCCACAAAATATCTACTAAATATAACACAATCAAATCAATGGCACTCTTTAGCTATTAAAAAAAAATACTGTAGCCTCTTGGGTGTGAAAATGAGCAGGTAAAAACCAAGTCAACCTAGATGTGCTGAAATTCATGTTTAAAACATCATGGAAACTTCTTTTATATTGTCCATAGGTCACATGAGCTAGAACATTGATATATGGAAGTTGTATAGGCTGTATGTATGTATTTGTGTATGATAGGTCATCCAAAAGTAGACAACATCTAATCAAGTTTGGAGAACACAAATGAAATTTCAGAGATGAATTTGTTAATAACTTAATAAGCATGGTGGAAATTTTAAAAATTGAGAGCAGTGGTTCCTAATGTAATTCAGATAACAGCATATCTGGATAACATGGTGTTCTATGAAGAATACCGTTTATTAAAAATATTTACTGGAGTTCCAGCTGTGGCGTAGCAGGGTTAAGGATCTGGTGTTGTCACTGTAGCGGCCTGGGTCACTGCTGTGGCGCAGGTTCCAACCCTGGACCAGGAATTTCCACGTGCAGCAGATGCAGCCAAAAAAACCAAACCAAACCAAACCAAAACAAAACACAATTACTAAATGTTTTACTGAAGGTAGTAAAAATACAGTCCTTACCACTGAGGATTTTAAAAGAGTAAGGAGAGAGACAGATAAAAGTAATGACCACACAGTGTGACAGAAGTTATCACTAATGTGCTCAAGAAACATAGTGAAAGAATACTCAACTAAGACGGGCAGAGGCTTTATGAAAATGACTTCCATAAAGAGCTGACACTTGATCTGAGGCTTAAAGACAAATTACACAGGTAAAGAAGGAAAGCAAGGGATTTCTAAGTAGAGCAAATGCAAAAGCGTGAATGTAAAAGAGCACAACTTAAAAGGAACTACAAGAGTTAGTTTGGTGAAACCAAGTATGGGGAATGCAAAAGATGAGGCTGATGGAGACAGGAAGAGGCTGGAGCCTCAAAAACTCATTTGATTCAGGCATACAACTAGAAGAACTTTTACTTTAGGAAGATGACCACATTAGAGTGTAGCAATATAAAACCATAATCACAAGCACGCAGATCTGTAAAAGACTGTCAAGGTAATCATCACTGATGGCTGACTGAATGCCCTATGATATTCATTTGCCACGTGTTAACTTATACTGAATATTATTAGCTGCTGCTTACTATTGCTTGGTAGCAATTACCTAAGAGGGTATCAAAATTAAATAACTTATTTGAGTAAAACCCTTAAAACTGAGAAAATTCTATGAATTGCTTTTCTAGTAAGTTGTAAAAAGACCATATTATTTGATTCTAAGTGGTAGAAATACTTGATTCAAAATACTAGTATCCAGTAGGAGGAAAGAGTGAAAGACTCAATGCTTTAAGTTACAGAATATCCGGGAGGCACTCTTTCAGACACCAAAGTCACAGAGTGTAATAAGAGGTTACTTAACTAGCAGTCTTAGCTGTCCAGAAAACTGCAAGGAAACAGGAAGTAAGTAAAACATTTGCTAAACAACCAAAGAAAGAATCTAAAGCATAGGTATTTTATTCACAGAGGAAAGTCATGGGATCTTTGATCGAAGCCTTTTAATCTTATGCACAATTTTAACAAACAGTACCTATATCCTCACTCACAGTATATGAGCAGTAAAAAATGGAAGCAGGTGATAGAGATGAAAGTGAGATGTTACATTATGGTTCACCGACAGCACAAGAAATTTAAGGTGACAGCCTTAACATGAAGGGTATAATGAAAAACTGTATAAAGCAAACACAGGAATACAAAACAAGCAAGGCAGTCCAAGGCATGTAGCTGGGAAGTGAACAGCTGCACACACCCATAAGCAGCCCTGAAAACATCACTAAATCAGAGTACTATATAATAATTATTATGATCAATGATAGCCCCAAGTCATCTAGAAAATATTAACTTACGTTCAATGAACTCTTTTTTAGAAGGCAGGGAAGCATGTAATATATTTTGGAAAAATCCAACAAAACAGTTAAAACAAAAAGCATGGATGCTTAAAACTGCAGGTTTTGGTAAATAATCTTCAAACTTCATATAATAAAGCTAATTCCTTCAATTCCATTCCAGCACGTTAAATTTCCTAAGGCCTGAAAATAATGTAACTTCTGATGTTGCCATTTTATACCTTAAAGCAAGCAAGTGATTTATAAGATCACTGGATATAAGTTCTCAAGAACTGTGGACGCACTCTGGGTCTATGAACTCCCTGAAATTAAATGCAAGATTTTGTGTCTATGTTGATACATATGTTTTTTTTGGAGTAAACGGGTCCAAAACTATCATCGGATTCTTAAAGTCTCAAACCGAAGAAGGCTTTAGAATATTTGTTCAGATTAGAAAATTCTTGAAGTGAGGAGAAAATGACTAGTTCATAGAGAATGACTAACTTACCTTAAATTTTATTTCAATGAGCTGTTAATGTAAACATAATTAGCATATTATGACATTTTTTTAATGTTGCTATATATGTGAGAACATTTATATAGTATTCAACATAAGCTCTAACTTCTAAAACATTCGAAATATGCTTAGCTTAAAGAATGCTGTCTGAAAGGGCAAGTATGTAGCCTATTAATCTTGTCATTTGACTATTTATATTCCACAACAAATTCTCAGGGTGCCTAAAAATATAGAGCATTTGGCTTCTCATTTCTTACTAATGCAATGGACATATGTAGTTATTCTGGCTAAAACATTCTAAGAAATTAGGAAACAAAAAATTTCATTTTCACTGAATTTGTACTCAAGCACTCTGCTTAACTGAGTATACAGTCTCTTGAAAGTATCCTTTGTCTGGTGTCTGTCTTATTTCAGAATTTATACCAGAAATTCCCTTAACAGATTTAACAGATTACCTAACAGATTTGATGGATTAACCAACACTCTCCATTTCCTCTATAAAACATACTGAATGATGCTCATGTGTTTTCTAGGGTACCATCTATTAAGCCTGTACCCTTCCATTTCCATTGGTTAGGCTGTTTTGATTACCAAGTTTACTGGGTTTGTTCCCAGACCTATTTATGATGTTTTTCCATGCTGTAATTATAATTTACCTCAACATATGTAAAGTGACAAAATAAGTGCTGCCTACCAAGAGGCATGTTATTTATTTGAAAATCAGGCAAATACTCTGAAAAAAAAAAAAAAAAAGCTTTTCAAGAAAGGAGACCAATGCCCCACACAAAGTTGGCTTATATGGGGGCGAGAGAGCTACAAAAGATCAGGGTGACTATTACAAAAATCTGTAACTGGAGTACTTTTCAAGTATTTTAAGATCTAGTTTCACTTTGGAGAAATCAACCTGAAAACTGATGCATTAGGGGTATTCTTCTACAAGAAAAGCAAAGGGGAAATCTAATCTATAGATCCATTTTCAAAGAAAAGACCTTGGCTCTCTATGAAAAGATTGGTAAGCAAACATATAACTATTTAAGATACATATGCATTCTTTTTGTTTGTTTTTAAGTGATCCTTACTTAAACTAACCGTTAAGTGAACATCTTTGGATTCTGTTCAATTTAAAGAGAAGGGATTTTACTGTATGTGATCTATGATCTAGATACTAAATTCTTGCCAAGATATCAGAAGCTAGTGCCTTCTACAGATAATGCTTTACCCGCAAAGGAATAAACTTAAAGGGTAGAGCTTCTAAGCATTCTGTCAGTCCACTGACGGATAAACTCCCTCTCTGAAGCCCTCAAATCACATTATAGACTTTTTTTTACCCAAAGAGATAGCTAATCCGTACCTTTTCAGGAGGCAAATTATTAAAATTTCCATCATGCAGTTAGCTTGGCTGATAGTTTAGAATTAATCTTTTAACTGAATAGGAATCAGTCTATAGTATGACTGTGGGAATTTGGGGCTGATGTTTTCCATCTAACCACTGAAATACTCTTTTATTAGATATTGATTCTTACCAATTTGACTCTGGGAGTTAAAGAAAACTTCCAAGTTCTAAAAGATCTAACTGTTGTTCCTTATATATTGATTGTAAAAACAGGGATTTACCAGGGATTTTTTAGAAAACAAAGCATACTGTAGGAACACCACTATTAGCAACAGCAGACATTCAATGTGAGAGAAAAAATGTAATTTGCAAGGTGTCACTTGTCAAACATTACATTTTTAGTGTGTGTGCATCACTGTGAGAATCTATAAACTACATTAACATTAGTAAAAAGGTTCACTAGTCACATTAGACAGTAGAAAAAGAAATAAATCCTCACTGGGAACCAGGAAAAGACCCCATAATAAAGCATAAACACAACTACCTGGCTGCTTGTGGTAGGTGAGCTCTCTGCTTGTTAAGCAGAACCACCGTTTCTTGAAATTCTTTTTTCCAATCCGAGTTCTTCCCTGAGCTCTTTTATACATCTCACTGCCAAAACAACAGATGTAAACATTTAGCTTCAAATATTAAAATAGTTAATCCGAAACAAAGAACTGTCCTGTAATTTTACACGATATGAACTGTTACGTAAGACTTTATTAAGTATATGAAAATGTCTTTGCTTGCATTTATTTTGGCCATACTAAGGGGAATAAAATCTTTGAACTGAAATGGGCCAAATGAATAATTTCCCCCTTTAAATTCCAATAGTAATACTACTTTATGACTGAATAGTGCTGTTACTTTTTGAAAGTACTCTTAACACCCAAATTTCATTATATTTGCAAAACAACCCTAGCACTGTATGGAAAGAAGTCAGGCCCACTTGCCATAAAGTTTATAGGATAGTGAGTTGACTTATCTGATTGATGTTACTTAGGCAGTTTTAGCACAGGACAAAACCCAGATTTTCTCACTCCCAGGCCCATATTCTTTGTACTTACTTAATGTCTATACTGAAATATGACCATAATATCTAATTTCATTCAATTACCCTTCTTTCAGGTGCACAGGCTCACTTGTACCACTGGACTCTTTAGTTTCAGTAGATGAAATTTCATCCAAGAACTAAATGGGGAAAGGGGCAAATATTACACTCAGTTTATCTTATTTTGTCACTCATAGATAATACTGTGAAGTTCTTTGTTATTAAGGAATACACATAATTGGTTTTCATCTATTTTTTAAAAAATTTTATTACAGTTGATTTACAATTTTATTATAGGTGATTTACAATTGATGTCTGTCAATTTCTGCTGTAAAGCAAAGTGACCCAGTTATACATAGATATACATTCTTTTTCTCACATTATCCTCCATCATGTTCCATCACAAGTAACTAGACATAGTTCCTTGTGCTATACAGCAGGATCTCATTGCTTATCCACTCCAAATGCAATAGTTTGCAACTACTAACCCCAACCTCCCACTCCATCCTATTCCCTCCCCATCCCCCTTGTCAACCACAAGTCTGTTCTCCATGTCCATGAGTTTGTCTCTTTTCTGTAGATAGGTTCATTTGTGCCATATTTTAGATTCCAGATATAAATGATATTATACGACATTTGTCTTTCTCCTTCTGACTTACTTCACCTAGTATGAAAATTTCTAGTTCCATCCATGTTGCTGCAAATGGCATTATTTTGTTCTTTTCATGGCTGAGTGGTATTCCATTGTGTATATATACCACATCTTCTTAATCCATTCATCTGTTGATGGACATTTGGATTGTTTCCATGTTTTGGCTATTGTAAATAGTGTTGCAACGAACATAGGGGTGCACGTACCTTTTTCAATGAAAGTTTTGTCTGGATATATGCCCAGGAGTGGGATTACTGGATCATATGGTAGTTCTATATTTAGTTTTCTGAGGTACCTCTATACTGTTTTCCATAGTGGTTGTACCAATTTACATTCCCACCAACAGTGTAGGAGGGTTCCCTTTTCTCCACACCCTCTCCAGAATTTTTTGTTTGTAGACTTACTAATGATGGCCATTCTGACCAGTATGTGAAGTGGTACCTCACAAAATTGTAATTTGTAAAGCAAAACACATATTTAATTGTAGAGGAAGTCCCTTATTTATGTATGATAGGTATTCTAAAAAGTTTCTTCTTAAGTTATTTATAACCCAGAATATATATCCCTATAGAAATAATTCAACCCACAATCCCTTAACTCTGAAATCTATAAAGCTCTCAGTACAAAAAGTTTTTGATTGGGTTTTGACTTATAGTAAAATTATTTACCGTAGCTTAGCCTGAACTGGCCTAAGGCTATTTATAGCCTGTATTTATCCTACTTAGTATGAATATTCATACACTGTGCTACATAAACATTAGTGTGTTTGACTATGGGGTGCCACCCCATTATGATCCATTGGGGGTATTATATAATATATAGCATACACCTATTATCTTTCAAAACTATGAAAAACTAAATTTGAAAATATTTCCAGTCCCCAAGACTTTTTTTTTTTTTTTTTGCTTTTAATGGCCACACCTGTGGCATATGAAAGTTCCCAGGCTAGAGGTCGAATCAGAGCTGCACCTGCTGGCTTATACCATAGGCACAGCAACACGGGATCCGAGCCATGTCTGAAACCTTTACCACAGTTCATGGCAACACTGATCCTTAACGCAGTGAGCAAGGCAAGAGATTGAACTTCCATCCTCATGGATATTGCTTGAGTTCATAACCCGCTGAGCCACAATGGGAACTCCCAGTCCCCAAAACTTTAGACACAGGATTGTGAAACTACTGGAGTGGGGATCATCAAATTATAGCTCAGCAGGCCAAATTCAACCTGCAGCCTATTTTTGTAAGGCCCACAAGTTAAGAAGAATTTTTAAATTTTTAAAGGGCTGTAAAAACAAAAACAATAGGTGGCAGCACCCTTACATGGCCCTCAAAGCCTCAAGTATTTACTCACTGGCCCGTTACAGAAAAGAGTTTTCTGATTTCTATTATATATAATTACAGTTATGACTAAAGTGTAACTGGGTTCTCTGGAATAACCTGGAAATATAATAACCATTTAGAAACTTCCTATGGAGAATGCGGGAATATGGTCGCTCAAGAAAATCTGGAGTGCCCAAATAAAGCAACAGCAAACGACCCAATGAAGAGCATGGCACCTCATGAGTATGCTACCTCAACTGGTCAAGACACTCCTGGCATGTGGCCTTCTTTTCATGGGAGAGGGAAATTAGTTCAGGAACAATACCTGTTCTTTTTTTTTTTTTTTTTAATTTTTAGGGAGTTCCCGTCACGGCTCAGCAGTTAACGAACCCAACTAGTATCCATGAGGATGTGGGTTTGATCCCTGGCCTTGTTCAGTGGGTTACAGATCCAGCATTGCCGTGAGCTGTGGTGTAGGTCGCAGATGCAGCTCAGATCCTGTGTTGCTGTGATTGTGGTGTAGGTTGGTGGCTATAGCTCCTATTCAACCCCTGGCCTGGGAACTTCCATATGCCATGGGTGCCACCTTAAAAAGACAAAAGATGAAAAAGAATTTTTTTTAGAGCCTTCAAAATGTTATTCACATTCACTTAATAATCAATACATGATCAGAAATGTAAACATGGATATATATTAACATTATATTAACAATTTGTCATACTTTATTGTTACTCTGTGTTTATCAGCTATCTTCCTCATTTACTCATTTTGATACCTCCAAAGCCTGGCACAGTGCCCGGCACAGGCTGCCTGACACATAAAAGGCATCTGAAAACAATCAGCTGAATGAACAAATAAATAAAGAGGAAGCAAGGCAGACAATTCCTGTTCTTAGAGAAGAATCCTATTTTGCCCATAAAAGAACTCTTTGTTTAGTCTTTGTTTCTTCCTCTATAATTTTCTATATTGTCCCACTTAGGGTTTAAAACAAAAACAAAGTACATTCCAATAAGGATGACACTGAGGCACCACTGAATAAAGTAGAATTTGCGAGGCAAAGTCATTTTCTCCTAAGCCTGGCTGTAGACTGCCCACCAGAACCTTCACTTGTGGGATTTTTCAGAGAAATGTTCACCTCTAGTTTGCTGGAAGAAATCTACGTAAGTAGAAGAACAAGAACGGAGTTTCTTTTGAATCATATGTGGATAATACAGAACAAGTATCCAAGGGAACTAAAGACATCTCTCCTACTACATTTTCATTTTCTCACAAATGGACCATCCATTAATGGAGTGTGAAAGAGTTATCTGAATATTTCATTTCTTAGTATTTTCCTGAGGGCATTGATTTTGTTATTTGACAAATATTTATTATTTATGATAATTATTAAATTTGTTATTTATTTGTTATATTGTTAAGGAACCATAAGGTAAATACAGTTATATAGGTGAAAGAAAACATAAGAAAGATGGACTACAGGCAGGGTGAATCTAGATCTTAGTTTTCTCAGGACCATCCTCGTCTACAACTTTGGTCCCAGCATAATCAAAGCACTCCTTTTCACTCCTGAAAACCTTATAGGTTTGGTCATTAAATTATATGGTCTCCCTGCTTATAGACCTATTCAGGTTACTCTTCCTAAACTTTGTGGAGACAGTATAGGGTTCAGAGTTAAACTATTTTCTTTTGGAGCGATGGTCAATATTATTAGTGTGAACACTATTAAATGAGAAATTTGGTTTCATAAGCTTTTGTAATTTCTAGCACTACACCTATCTAGATCTAGCCAATAAATAATTAAGAAAATTCACATATTGGGGCAAAATATCCCAAGCAAATCTGAGACAGAAGATGTGCTATGGTGACAGTGCCTGAGAATGTGAGTGGGTGACTCAGCAGATCAGGAACTAACTAAACTCCCGGTACCCTTAAATACATTCTCCACAGACATTATCAACTATACACATTTGGATTATATCAGGAAAAAGAAATCAGATGCTGCCATAGACTAGGTCATAAAAAATGGAAAAACAACTCAAAAACAAATGACAGTACATCATAATCATACCGATGAAAGTCTGCCTACACTGTCCTACAAACTGTTCCAACAATGTTCTAAAAATAAAGGGCAGCTTTTTCTTTGCCTATTTTTTTGAAACACTTTCTCAAAAGCTTTCAATGACTGCTTAAATTGGGGGGGGGGTGAATCTGCAGTATTTTGGATGAAAATATTCCAAATGGCTTTAATTTTTAAATCATTTTCGAGTCCTCGTAAGAATTTTAAAAGTACACACACAAAAAAAATACAAACAAAATATACTTCTGACAGTCAATTGTGAATCATTCTGTAGAAAGTGAATGCCAATCTTTAAAATCTGACCTTTAAAATCGAATCCCTTAAGTTAGAATTGTGATTTAAAAAAGATACAGTACTTTCTTCAAACTAAGTTAGATGTACTTCAAAATAACTTTTCTTTACACATATTTAGGATTTTATGACAATGCTACATTTTGTTTGGGATGATGCAGAAATCTTTTCAAAACATTCTCAAATTCTAAGTAGAGCAACTTTTGTTTGTTGTAAGCCTTGTGTTAGGATATTATATACTGTAGGCTTTTGCACAATTTTAAATTAAAGTACCTTTTCTCAGGTTACTACCATAAGCCTATATTGTTTACAAGATAATTGATAATTCATATATTTTCTTCCATGGCAATTAAGTGCCCACTTTACAGCAGGCACCACACTAAGCCTTTCCCTGGACCAGAGGTTCTCAATTAGAGGCAAATGTCTCAGGGGACATTTGACAATGTTTAAAGACATTTTCAGTTGTAAAAACTGAGAACATGCTACTGGTATCTAGTAGTAGAGGCCAGGACTGCTGCTAACCATTCTACAATGCATAAAAAAATCCCCTCATAGTCAAGAATTACCAAACCAAATTGTCAACAGTGCTGCTGTTAAGCAATCCTAACTCTAGATATTTGCAATTTGTGTTACTAAGACAATAACACTAGTAGCTCTTGCTAAAGCTCATTTACATATTTTTCACAGCTTAAAAACCCATAGTTATATATGGGAGGAGTAAGGAAGAAAAAGACAGGCTTTGTATTTGATGGACAGTAAAACCATATTTTTTTAAACTGTGGATTGATTCCTAGGAACAATATAAAATGTTATTTCCCTAATACTATACAAGAAGTTAATATTTCCAGAGTAAACCAATCATACCTTTTTCCCACTCCTAGGCATCTATCCAGAGAAAACCATGACTCGAAAAGATACATGCACCCCAGTGTTCACTACAGCACTATATACAATAGCCAAGACATGGAAACAACCTAAATGTCCATTGACAGAGGAGTGGATAAAGAAGAGGTGGTACATGTACATAATGGAATATTACTCAGCAATAAAAAAGAATGAAATAATGGCAACTGCAGCAACATGGATGGACCTAGAAATTATGCTAAGTGAAGTTAGTCAGACAGACACAAACATTACGTGCTATCACTTATATGTGGAATCTAAATAAAGGATACAATGAACTTACTTTCAGAACAGAAACTGATTTACAGATTGAAAAACTTAAGGTTACCAAAGGAGACAGGTTGTGGGGAGAAGGATGTGCTGAGGATTTGGGATGGAAATACTGTAAATTAGGTTGTGATAATGTCTGTATGACTACAAATATAATAAAATTTGTTGATTTAAAAAAATCATACCTTTTTAACTGCCATGATATATCCTTCCTCTTGAAACATTTTGAAAAATTCACACATGAATGTCTCTTTGAAACTTGACTAAGAGAAAAACACAGAGAATTTATATATGTTAAGCAAAGAACTAAGAATATAATGGACTATATTTTAAGTTTTAAGCTTAGGAATAGGCCTAAAGGGATTCAGTCATATACTTCAAGAGAATTATGGTCTTGGAGCTGAAGATATCTCTCAATACCTGCTGGATGATTATGGAACAAAAGATAGAAGGCTTTTGCACCTGTTAACTAGATTCTCTCCCCCATCTTAGATACAATTAAATTGTCTTCTTTAACAGGTGACTAAGACACAAAATTTAAAAAAGACAGTTACAGCGCGTGTGTGCGTGTGTGTGTGTGTGTGTGTGTGTGTGTGTGTGTTTTGTTTTGATTTAGAAGGGAGGGATGGAGAGAGAAGGGATTATAGGGTATAACAACATTTAGAAGTGTGAATACAAAGCAAAAAATATAAAGACTTACCTTGCTTTTGGACAGACTCCCCCAGCTTCCCAAAGTTTGAATGGTTTTTGAGATGAGAGTTAATGTCCTAATTGTCTGTGGATCCTAAAAATGTAGAAGACATAAAAGTCTTGTTAGGTTTTAATGAAATAGAATTTCTGTAAAAGTAGAATAGAGTAAATGAGCTACATTGCTCTACAACAGTGACTCAAAAATGTTCATTTAAACCAGTTAAAATCTAAGGATGAGCACAAGTCACAAGACTAAGGAATTAAGAGACTAAAGAAGCCACATGTAATTGCTAACTCCTCTCAAAGTAATTCTATCTAATGATATGTTACTTTTGAAAGCCAGAATTTAATAATGTTTGGGGGGGGTACAGTATGGCAGACAGGGTTACCTAACGAATTATATTCACTTTTGAAATGTCAATGGTATCTATTTTTTTCTACTTTATGACTTAAAATGGCTGTTTCCAAATTTTCTGTATTCAACCCATGGAGCATATCTAACCTGCTCAGAGCATAGTTAATAATTTTATGGCTTCTGCAATCAACTCTTTTCACTATGGAAGCAAAGACCTATGTATACCAGAAAGAACAGATATAAGTAAAATTAACTAAACAGTATTCCCTAATGAATCCTTGCAGTTTCCTTAAAAAAAAAAAAAAAGGTATAATTTACATAGAGTGAAATGAACAGATTTTAAATGTATATAGCCTGATGAGTTTTAAATGTATATAGTCTATACATCTCTATAACCAATTCCCTATTACATATAAAACAACTTTTTTTGGTTTTGGGAATTCAAATAAACAGTATCTGCCATCAAAAGACATATTCAAGAAAATTTAGATATAAAAATGCTTTAGCTTAGTGTTTGTTGACATTCCTTAATATTTTAGTATTCTCATACCAAAAATAGGCAGTGATTGTGAAGAAAAATGTAAGGCTATTCTCGAAAAGAAGGAATATCTGAGATACGATCATTACGATGTATTTATGAAACACTTATATACCTTAATTAAGGTTATTCAGAAAATATTTTAGCTACAATATCCAAGATTCCATTATGTCTTTAAAAGACCCCTCCAATTCTCTGTCTTTGAAGAATATAAAATTCTTAACAATGTGCTAACAACCTAAATTTGAACTGAATTTCATCAAGATTTTCCTATTCAATGTTGGTTTTAAAACTAGCGTTTTAGGTCATTATATCCTCGAACTAGAAAAAGTGAGTAAACGGCTTTTGTGTATGATTTCTTCATGTAAGAGGTTTGTTCAATAGGGCCCTCACCTCTATCTGATAATCATATAGTTTAGCTGCTGGCGATTCCCTGGTGCACTCTACATCTAAGCTGCTCTTTTCCCCCTGCTACCATCTGCCATCATAATTTTCCACAGATATTCAGAACTTTAGTTATACAGCATCTAGTACACAGCTTGGCACCTCAAACCAACACTATCCTTTTTTCCTTAGATAAAGTTGAACCATGTGAAACCGCTGTTGATTACTTCTGATCTACAAAAAAATAAAACAATTTCATATGGTTCACCGTAATACTGCTTTTTTTTCCCCTAAAAAAACCCGTTTTTTTTCTCCCCCTGAGATCCTTTCACTTTTTCTTTTAAAGACACTCTTTCTGAATCATCCAGGATATTGATCTGTTATCAATAAGCCCCCTTCTGTCTTTAGTTTCCCCCTTTCTGCGGTCTCTTCTCTATTCAAACCATACCAAGGTTTTCCTCTTTTGGAAAAGACTTATCATTTGATGTGCTCCCTCTCTGAGCTACCATCTTTCATTTATCAAACATTTACTGAGTATCTGCATGTCCTAGAAACTGTGCCATTTTCTTGGGTTACACAAATTTGAAAAATCTCCAGCCCCTGATGTTAAGGTATTGAAAAGTTCACAAGCAGAGGCGATAGATAGATAATGTCTGCCTTGGCCAAGTCTTGAAAAGGAGCTATCGATGAGAGAATAGGAGATAGGATGAGAAAGAAGGTTCAATCTTTTTTCTTCCCCACCTTAAACTCTGGAAAGAGTGTCTACG